>NC_092160.1:20222500-20822500 GCF_045791955.1 Oncorhynchus clarkii lewisi | reverse complement strand
CATAGTTAATTTATTTTAACCAATCATCAGTCATCTGAGTCAGTGCAGTACAAGTTGAGTGCCCTTCTCTATATGCATGCTGAAAGTCAGTAGTTAACTTAAAAATAGCATTGTATTTGGTCAAACATAATTCTTTCCATCAATTTACTAAGAGAAGGCAGAAAACTGATTGAGTGGCTGTACGGTATTTAGGCTGTACCATATTTAGGCTGTATGGTATTTAGGCTGTACCATATTTAGGCTGTATGGTATTTAGGCTATACCATATTTAGGCTGTATGGTATTTAGGCTGTACCATATTTAGGCTGTATGGTATTTAGGCTATACCATATTTAGGCTGTACAGTATTTAGACTGTGCTGTATTTAGATGCGAAATGTGCACGGTGCAGTAGGTGTTTGCATTAGGTGACTATGAGTCAAGGAATGGGCCTTTTGGAGTGTGTGTATGTGACTGCATACATTCTGTATGTGTGTGTTGTGTGTGTGTTCATGCTCAAGCTTGTGGCATCTGAGGAGGAGCATGTTAACCAGAGGGGCAGCCGGCCCACCAGATGTTCCTGGCCCCTGTAGACTTGTCACAGCAGGACCTTTAGTCTTCAGACACACATACACCCTAGGAAAGCCATATGGTTGTTAAAGTTGAGATCTATGCCCGTAATATGTAAACAGTTAATCAATGATATTCCATATCTTGATTTTGTGAGATGATTGTCGGCGTAGCAGGCGTATCTGTAGATAATCCTACAGAGTCCACTTAGGGTTCAGAGTTCACTCTCAAATTAAGGTGTGGTATATGTATTTTTTTTAAATATGGGTTACTACATGATTCCATATGTGTTATTTCATAGTTTTGTTGTTATTCTATAATGTAGAAAATAGTACAAATAAACAAAAACCCTGCAATGAGTAGGACCTAGTAATTACAGGGGTTTTCTGAAGGTAAACAGAGGCCCTATAAAACCCTAATGGGGAACTTGTGGTTGCAAAAATACATTGTGTATTACTTTCTGAAAGGGGCTGGGGGAAAAACTAGGTCTCCACTTCTTCCTTCCACACACTATCAATCAAATTGAATTGTGCCCCCAGTTGAAATCCATCAATTCACGTCGTGGTGCAGGACTTTTCATTTTGCACAGCCAGAAGAAACAAATGTGCTGATTAGTCAACAAGTTCTGGGGATGGCGACATTTTAAAGAACAAACTATTTGACATTTGAAATATATGAGAGGACAAGTTAAGCACCCACCCACCCACCCTCCCCTCCCAGCCCCCAGCCTGCATATGCACAACTAGCGCCCTTCTCAAAAGGGTCCTAAAGTGAGTCACAAATTGCTAGCAAATTATTCCCTGCTCTTTGGAATAATAGGGTCCCTGCGCAGCCTTTGATTCCATCCCTTTTTATGTCCCCTCTGTCTGGCAGAGACTCTGCTGGAATTCCTATTGATAGCTGTCACACTGGGTTGCTGGGTTGCAGTGAGGTGGTGTGTTCTTTGTGTGGTGCAGTGTGTGTGTGTGCCTCTGTGTGCCTCTTTGTTTGAATTAATGTATATATGTTTGTGTGTGTGTTTTGTGTGTGTGTGTCTCTGCATTTGCATGAATGTATGTGTGTTTGTGTGTGCAGATGCGTGTGTGTGCGCATGAATGTGAGTGTGCGTTTAAAGGTGTGTGTGTGTGTGTGTGTGTGTGTGTGTGTGTGTGTGCACGCGCGTGTGTCAGAAGGGTGATGTGGTATAGAGGGCACTTCTGTCAGATCCGATGTCAGGGCTCGTGCTGTGATGTGAAGGCCGCTGTCAAGAGACGGCCGCGAGGCAGTGCAGGTACAGCTGCCCTCTGTGTTCCCCCTCTCCTCCCTTCACCATAGACTGGCTGCATGAGACACACACTTCCTGTGACCCGGCACATGCACACTTTCTGTGACACAGCACACACACACTTTCTGTGACCCTTCACATGCACTCTTCCCGTGACATGGCATAGACACTTCCTGTGACCAGACTACAGTCATACCGGGGAGCAGGCCTGAAAATACACCTCATCAGCCTTGCCCAAAACCTGTTGATCTATTCTTGAATTCAATTAAAAATATTTAATTCAAGGGGTAGTCATGTCTTGTTGATCCAACAGTACCATGAGGTCAGTTGTAGTGTATGTCAGGCTTATATTTCTTTATTTAGTTATCCTTCAGGAGAGGTGTCATTATGTTAGGTCAGGATGCAAAGAATATATCATTGGTATACATGGAAATGGATTTGACCTTTTAGACTGTATTTCCAGCTGCTCTGAAACTACTTGGAGACTTCATTTAGCCCTCCCAGTGTGGTCCACTCCGTCTCCAACCCATTCACCTCTGGACTATTCACTCTCATATTTCCTCATCCATCTCCCGAAACTCTTTGCAGGAGTAAATGATACAGCCTGATGTTCAATCAGTGCTTTTAACTGTCTGGGAGGAAAAGGGAGAAAAGCATTAGCAAGGTCGTGTTCGGATTGATTTGGTGGAACTGAGGAGGAGGTTGAAAAGTTGAAATCAGGACAGCATTGACAACAGTATTATCTGTATAACAGCCTTGGAGGCCTGTGCCTCTTTGTATCCTCCTCCTGTATCCACCTGCTTTGACAGACAGGTCGACATGGCTGGTGCGTGTGGCTGCTGTGGTTTCTCAAACGGTTTCCCTTCCTGGCCCCTCCAGGGTACAGTTCTGTGCCACTATGCCCACATGTGGTGTTTCTCAAATGGCACCATATTCCCTATATAGTTTACTACTTTTGACCAGGGCTCTGGTCAAAA
Organism: Oncorhynchus clarkii lewisi; assembly: GCF_045791955.1. Lineage (NCBI taxonomy): Eukaryota > Metazoa > Chordata > Actinopteri > Salmoniformes > Salmonidae > Oncorhynchus > Oncorhynchus clarkii. The sequence continues at coordinate 20,819,711 of NC_092160.1, read as the reverse complement.
GTAGTGCACAGTAAAGGGAACAGGGTTCCATTTGGGACGCACATATATTACCACCAGGTTAGATGGTGGAAGACCAGACAGGGGCCTTAAACTTTAATGCTAATTGATCTAAGGAAGGCCAGGGAAGGAGTGTGGACACAGGTGTGTTGCCGTAGGGCCTGCCACAGAAAGACAGGGGAGGGCTGGCTAACAGCATGGAACGCTGCGGTACAGGACCACGGCACGGCATAGTGCCCACTGGCTGGGAGTGAGAGGGAGGGCTGGAGAATGACCTATTTTTCATTGTTTAAGTCCGCACAACCATTGTGGTGTGTGTGTGTGTGTGTGTGTGTGTGTGTGTGTGTGGGTGGACGGGTTGTAGGGTGTGAGTGTGTGGATGGGTTATAGGGTGTGAGTGTGGATGGGTTATAGGGTGTGAGTGTGGATGGGTTGTAGGGTGTGAGTGTGGATGGGTTATAGGGTGTGAGTGTGGATGGGTTGTAGGGTGTGAGTGTGTGGATGGGTTGTAGGGTGTGAGTGTGTGGATGGGTTATAGGGTGTGTGAGTGTGTATATATGGATGGGTTGTAGGGTGTGAGTGTGGATGGGTTGTAGGGTGTGAGTGTGTGGATGGGTTGTAGGGTGTGTGTGTGTGTATATATGGATGGGTTGTAGGGTGTGAGTGTGGATGGGTTGTAGGGTGTGAGTGTGTGGATGGGTTGTACTGTGTGTGTGTGTGTATGTGGATGTCTGTGTGTCTGTGTGTATGGGTGGGTTGTAAGGCGTCTGTGTATGGATGGGTTGTAAGGTGTCTGTGTATGGATGGATTGTAGGGCGTCTGTGTATGGATGGATTGTAGGGCGTCTGTGTATGGATGGGTTGTAGGGCGTCTGTGTGTATGGATGTATTGTAGGGTGTTTGTGTGTATGGATGGGTTGTAAGGTGTCTGTGTGTATGGATGGATTGTAGGGTGTCTGAGTGTATGGATGGATTGTAGGGTGTCTGTGTGTAGGGATGGGTTGTAGGGTGTCTGTGTGTATGGATCGGTTGTAAGGTGTCTGTGTGTATGGATGGATTGTAGGACGTCTGTGTGTATAAATGGATTGTAGGACGTCTGTGTGTATGGATGGATTGTAGGGCGTCTGTGTGTATGGATGGATTGTAGGGCGTCTGTGTGTATGGATGGGTTGTAGGGCGTTTGTGTGTATGGATGGGTTGTAGGGCGTTTGTGTGTTGATGGATTGTAGGGCGTCTGTGTGTATGGATGGATTGTAGGGCGTCTGTGTGTATGGATGGATTGTAGGGCGTCTGTGTATGGATGGATTGTAGGGCGTCTGTGTATGGATGGGTTGTAGGGCGTCTGTGTGTATGGATGGGTTGTAGGGTGTCTGTGTTCGTATGTGTGGGGGGATGGTTGTGATGTGTGTGGATGGGCTGTAGTGTATGCGTGTGTACATGTGTGTCTGTTTTGTAACTGGTTTCTGAATAGCACACAACACACGTAGATCTTCTGGAAACTGATGCTGAAATAGTACTGGAGATTCTCTAATAGTACTGGAGATTCTCTAATAGTACGTGAGATTCTCTAATAGTACTGGAGATTCTCTAATTGTACTGGAGATGCTCTAATAGTACTGGAAATGCTCTAATAGTACTGGAAATGCTCTAATAGTACTGGATATTCTCTAATAGTACTAGAGATTCTCTAATAATACTGGAGATTCTCTAATAATACTGGATATTCTCTATTATTACTGGAGATTCTCTAATAGGACTGGAGATGTTCCAATACGACTGGAGATGTTCTAATAGGACTGGATATGTTCTAATAGGACTGGAGATTCTCTAATAGTACTGGAGATTCTCTAATATTGCAGGAGATTCTTTAATAATACTGGATATGCTCTAATATGACTGGAGATTCTCTAATAGGACTGGAGATTCTCTAATAGGACTGGATATTCTCTCATAGTACTGGATATTCTCTAATAGTACTTGAGATTATCTAATAGTACTGGAGATTCTCTAATAATACTGGATATTCTCTAATAGTACTTTAGATTATCTAATAGCACTGGATATTCTCTAATAGCACTGGATATTCTCTAATAGCACTGGATATTCTCTAATAGCACTGGAAATTCTCTAATAGTACTTGAGATTCTCTAATAATACTGGAGATTCTCTAATATTACTTTAGAGTATCTGATAGCACTGGATATTCTCTAATAGCACTGGATATTCTCTAATAGCACTGGAGATTCTCTAATAGTACTTGAGATTCTCTAATAATCCTGGAGATTCTCTAATAGGACTGGAGATTCTCTAACAATACTCGAAATTCTCTAATAGTACTTTAGATTATCTTATAGTACTGGGGATTCTCTAATATTGCTGGAGATTTTCTAATAGTACTGGGGATGTTCTAATAGGACTGGAGATGCTCTAATAGGACTGGAGATTCTCTAATAGTACTGGAGATTCTCTAATAGTACTGGAGATTCTCTAATAGTACTGGAGATTCTCTAATAGTACTGGAGATGCTCTAATAGTACTGGAAATGCTCTAATAGTACTGGAAATGCTCTAATAGTACTAGAGATTCTCTAATAGTACTAGAGATTCTCTAATAGTACTGGATATTCTCTAATAGTACTAGAGATTCTCTAATAATACTGGAGATTCTCTAATAATACTGGATATTCTCTATTATTACTGGAGATTCTCTAATAGGACTGGAGATGTTCCAATACGACTGGAGATGTTCTAATAGGACTGGATATGTTCTAATAGGACTGGAGATTCTCTAATAGTACTGGAGATTCTCTAATATTGCAGGAGATTCTTTAATAATACTGGATATGCTCTAATATGACTGGAGATTCTCTAATAGGACTGGATATTCTCTAATAGCACTGGATATTCTCTAATAGCACTGGATATTCTCTAATAGCACTGGAAATTCTCTAATAGTACTTGAGATTCTCTAATAATACTGGAGATTCTCTAATATTACTTTAGATTATCTAATAGCACTGGATATTCTCTAATAGCACTGGATATTCTCTAATAGCACTGGAGATTCTCTAATAGTACTTGAGATTCTCTAATAATCCTGGAGATTCTCTAATAGTACTGGAGATTCTCTAATAGGACTGGAGATTCTCTAACAATACTCGAAATTCTCTAATAGTACTTTAGATTATCTTATAGTACTGGGGATTCTCTAATATTGCTGGAGATTTTCTAATAGTACTGGGGATGTTCTAATAGGACTGGAGATTCTCTAATAGGACTGGAGATTCTCTAATAGGACTGGAGATTCTCTAATAGGACTGGAGATTCTCTAATAGGACTGGAGATTCTCTAATAGGACTGGAGATTCTCTAATAGGACTGGAGATTCTCTAATAGGACTGAATATTTTCTAATAGTACTAGAGTTTCTCTAATAATACTGGGGATTCTCTAATAGGACTGGAGATTCTCTAATAGGACTGGAGAATCAGTTTTCACTACTGGTTGTATGTTTGTGTTTCTACCAGGAGGGACTCTGACAGCTAGGTTACAGCCAAGTTGTAGCAAGGTGACAGCCATGTTACAGCCAGGCGACAGCCAGGCGACAGCCAAGTTGCAGCCTGATGACATCAAGGTTACAGCCAGGTTACAGCCAGGTGACAGCCAAGTTACAGCCAGGTGACAGCCAGGTGACAGACAAGTAACAGCCGGGTGATAACCTGATGACAGCCAAGTTACAGCCTGGTGACAGCCAAGTTACAGCCAGGTGACAGCCAGGTTACAGCCATGTGTAGGGGTCACTACTGATCATGTCTCATATTCTCAGAATTTTCTCATATTTCATGGCTTTTCCTCATATAAACCTAATCAAAAAACTAGCTAACAATAGCTCACAATGACAGACGCCCAAGCATCTGGCGAGCCATCCACTGAGATGTTCAAACCGCTTACTGCACACCCTGTCGCTCCGATTGAATGAAAGAGAAACAGGGAAGTAAAAACAAACACAGCTCGGAGGGTGGGGCTTTTACAGCATGTTATCATGATGCAGATACACAGGGAGAAAGAGTCACGGAGAGAGAAAGATACAGAGAGAAAACAGAGAGAGGCAGAGAGGAAGGTGACAGCCTCCTCCCGTGTTGCTGTTTGCACTCGTAAATGCTTCAAAATATACTTTGGGATCCTAACCAATGTTGTGCCACCAAATTGGGTTTCGGAACAGGAGCCACACCCACAACCACGTCCCTGTTTCCCTTGTTACCGGTTTCCCTTGTTCCCCTGCTCCTCCGAAGGGGCAAAGCAAAGCCCCATAAAAGAGTGATGAGGAGCCTCGGCGAGAGGACCTGTGTACATCACTTTATTCAGGAACAATCACTTATTTATAGGTGTTGGAATCGTGTTGTTTGCTTGTTTTATTGAAAACCTTGCGGGTAAAGTGGCTCCGGTGCTGGCATGTGAATGCCATCTCTCGGGGGCTTCTCTGCAGAAAAATCGTCTTCCTTTTTGATAAATAAGTGATGAATTTTTTATTCCCGCAAAGATCCATTGTCGCCCGGGATGTCTTGAGGGACATGTTGGTGCGCTCCGTGTGGAAAACAACCTAAAACACACACACACCCACACATGTCCCAGGTCAGTGGTGGAACCCTAACTGTGCTACACAGAGTAAGTGGCAGCCGTGATTAAGGAAGATGCATGCATAACCTACATATTTTAGCTCTCAAAGTGAAAAGCAACAGAGCAGACTGTTTGCACTGTGACATCTACAACCTTACTTAAACATCCAGTCATACTGAACATCTACAACCTTAAACATCCAGTCATACTGAACATCTACAACCTTAAACATCCAGTTATACTGAACATCTACAACCTTAAACATCCAGTTATACTGAACATCTACAACCATACTTAAACATCCATTTATACTGAACATCTACAACCTTACTTAAACATCCAGTTATACTGAACATCTACAACCTTACTTAAACATCCAGTTGTACTGAACATCTACAACCTTAAACATCCAGTTATACTGAACATCTACAACCTTACTTAAACATCCAGTTATACTGAACATCTACAACCTTACTTAAACATCCAGTTATACTGAACATCTACAACATTAAACATCCAGTTATACTGAACATCTACAACCTTACTTAAACATCCAGTTATACTGAACATCTACAACCTTAAACATCCAGTCATACTGAACATCTACAACCTTACTTAAACATCCAGTTATACTGAACATCTACAACATTAAACATCCAGTTATACTGAACGTCTACAACCTTACTTAAACATCCAGTTATACTGAACATCTACAACCTTAAACATCCAGTCATACTGAACATCTACAACCTTACTTAAACATCCAGTTATACTGAACATCTACAACATTAAACATCCAGTTATACTGAACATCTACAACCTTACTTAAACATCCAGTTATACTGAACATCTACAACATTAAACATCCAGTTATACTGAACATCTACAACCTTACTTAAACATCCAGTCATACTGAACATCTACAACGTTTCTTGTAAATCGAGTCCTATTAAATGGATTCCTCTGGAGGACTCTTACTCTCTGTCAGTTGATTGCAGTGATTTAGATATAGGCTTTCGTATCTCCTTTTGTACTGTTCGAGAATCAGTTTCCTACAGGGTATTGAGGAGGGAACTGCACATTCCGCCTTGGCCCTTTAGAATGAGTATGATGCAGTAACATGCCACCTCACTTGCCTCCCCTCCCTTAGCTGAGAGGGCATCAGATAAATCAAAGTGCTAGACTTCACATCCTAAGTACAAAGCATCATGGGAAAGAGTGAAGTGCGGCCCATACCAGGTTGATTTGTGTACATCCGGGAGCGCCAACCGATTAATGATTTAGAGTAGAGAGAAGAGAGAGCTCACTCTGTCTTTAATGCCAAGCCACGCGAAACACAGCATCTTTGGCATCTTCTTCACCAAATGGGTCTGATGTTGTTGAGGAAAGAGGCTCCTTTTATACCCTCACTGCACCGCCATGATTTGTCTTGGCTCTTTTTGTGCGCTGGAACACATAAAAAAATGTCTTTAACACCATAAGGCGAGGATGGGAGAGGGTCCTGATGAAAGTAACCAGGTTTGAGAAGGTGCCCGGGGGCACGTTTTCTTGTGGGGAAAACTTTCCCAGGGTAGACTTTTTGCAAACTTATAGTTTGAGGTTTTGTGATGAGAAACAAGGGACTTGTGTGTTTGGGTGTGCAGAGTACAGTACCTGCGGGGTATCTGAGGCACATTAGATTCCATATATCCAGACCCATATTACTGAACAATGGTCATAATAGCTGTTCTTTGCCTATTTTTCACTGTGGATATTTCCTGCATGCTGTTGTTGTTCTTTTATAGAAGTATATTGTGATCTTTTACTATGGCAGCAACACTTCTTTCTTTTCATAACCCCGTTCTCAGGTGAATACTGGTCTGTTTTCACAATCTCAATAGGCTGCTTAGAGTCCACTCATCAGGTGTTATTTCTCATGGTTTGTGAATGGGTGTGTCTTTGTCTCTTCATCTGTGCGTGTGTGTATAAGATCACTTTATTGGTCAATTGCACACAAGGTCCAACTGAAATGTCACTTCCTCTTTTAGCCCAACCCCTCTTAAAGACACACATACAGTACACATACAGTGCACACACATGTATATAGAGGTTTTGGAGAGGTGGCACACTGGGCTGCCACGCTGGGCAGCCACACTGGGCACCCAGGGAGCTGTTGTTGTGGGGGGTTAAGTGCTTTGCTCACAGGCACAATGGCAGGTAATGGCATCTAGGACTTGGTTGCCAGTACACTTCCCGCCAAATTCTTCCCATCGGACCCTGGATTTGAACTGGCAACCCTCCGGTTGCTGGCCTGTTCTCTAAACACTAGGCCGTCGCTCACTGTGTGTGTTTTTGTGCCTGCCTCCTAAGTGTATCTGAGGATATGCACCTGTGTGTGTGTGTTGGTGTGTGTGTGTCATTGAGAGTGCACTCTGAAGGTGTCATTGTAGGAGCCAAAGCCCCTGTAGGCTGTCAGACAGTGAGAGATGCAGCACCTCTAAAGGCCATGATTTTCTGGGCCCCGCTGTCTATTAAAAGCCCTGCAACACTTCTCAGGGCTGTCTCGCGGTGCCCGCTTGGTCCCCCTCAGGTCCCTGAAGGAACAGCAGAGTAGGAGACGGACCCTTTCAGACCCTCCAATGCCCCTGTCTTGTCATTTTGAGGTCATCAATGGAATCCAACGGTAATGAGGCATTGAGTTGTCAGGGCAGCCATTTTGTTTTGAGTCTTAAAGTAGGCATCCCATCAGCTCAGTACTGTAGGACTATTATATTGACATGTTTGGTGTTATTCAGGGATGTATAGTAAAGGAAAAGATCGATGAATGTGATGACAATGAGTTCATGGGCGGTGAGTACTGTGAATGCTGATGCTAAAATGGAGTCTAAAAGGTGTGTAAGCACTATATACTTCAACAAATAGGTGCGTAAACAGCCTATGTGTGTTTACCCTCCTATTCATCCCTGGTTGTATTATTTTACTCCACTCCCTCTCTCATCCTACCACCAACCCCCAGCCCTTAGCGCTCTTCCCAAGGTCAAAGTTTAGCACATCGTAATGGCGTCGTTACCTCCCTCAGAGATTTACGCTAGTTTAAGGGTGGGCCCTCAAATCCCCACTGTCATGTTGTGGATTTGTATGAATATGTGTCAGTCCTCTCTCACCGTGTGGTTTAAAAGGATGGATTTCTACATAGAACCCCTCCCCCTTCAGAGCGGGAACAACAGGCACCCTCAGAACAAGTATACAGCTAAATCAACTCTCGTTTTGGGCAAACAAATAGAATAAAAAATCTATCAATCTCCCCACCAAAACCCCCAACAATCCACCCTCGTATCAACATGATCTATCTGTGTTTATCTTTCTGTCTGGCGTTCCCATCATCACCAAGGCTTTTGTTTTCACAACCCGGCATTATCTGATGTTCCCATCATCACCGAGGCTTTTGTTTCCACAACCCGGCATTATCTGGTGTTCCCATCATCACCAAGGCTTTTGTTTCCACAACCCGGCATTATCTGGTGTTCCCATCATCACCAAGGCTTTTGTTTCCACAACCCGGCATTATCTGGCGTTCCCATCATCCAAGAGGTTTTTGTTTCCACAACCCGGCATTATCTGGCATTCCCATCCTCCCCGAGGCTTTTGTTTCCACAACCGGGCATTTTGTTCCTGTATTTGTTTGGTGATCCATCAGTCTATTTACTTTATCACTCTGCCAAACCATCCATTTACACTCCCATCTGTCTGTCAAACTATATCTTAGCATCAATTTGTCTAACTATCTCTCTGTCTACTGATTCAGCTGTTAATCAAAGCAGTGCTGCGGGCTTAGCTCTACTTCTGCAGGCCTCAGAATTAGACCCTTGTTTAAGCGGCTCCAGCAGGAGCAAGAGTGTCTGCAGCAATTAGGCTCCTCCGCACTCCCTGTTATCCTCTCTGCCTGCTTACATACATACATGCATTCAGGTCACACATATAATTACAGGCAATTCACAGATATTTCTGTGGTGACATTTGGTTGAATTGGATGGTGAGGGATTCTAGTTAATGGAGACAGTGATGTGTTTTTTTCACCAAGGGGAAAGATGCTCCCATTTCTCTAAGTGTTTTGATTGATGTTGGCCTATGGTATCATGGAATGATATGTTATGGTTAAAGGTGTGTTTTTGGCCGCAGCCACTTTACCACACGGGTACAGATGACAAGCGGTGGCGAGGCGGAGACAAGCCGAGCTGTGCTGTGCTGAACCAGGTCAGTTTACTGGCTCGTGGTTGAGCTCGGCCCAGCTCTGTTCTCACTGGAGCAGTTAGGGCCCCGATGCCCACCCTGGCCTCCTGCCGAGCCCCCAATCAGTCTTGGAGCATCAGCGATGGTCCCCCTCGGGCAGCCCTGTGTCGGGTCCTGATGGATTGATTACCTGCTGTCCTGGAAAAGGCCCTAGCTGCCCCAGACCCCATCTGTGTCCATTGCTGACTCCAAACCCAGATTGCCCCCCGGCTGCAGGCTCAGGCTGCTAATGACCCTCCCCCCCAAAGGCCCACTGTCCATACTAGCATCCCCACAGCATTATATACCCCAACCCAACACTAGCCTTTTGTCAATACGGACAGCTAGCCTAGTGGTGAATCTCAAACATGCATTGAGAAGGCACCCTGACCATTTGAGGAGTGGATGCACAGTTGAAGTTTTTTTTTCTTGAAGACTGCTTCCTGAAATCTAGTACTGAGAAGATGATCATGAATGAGAGTTTTGCCGCTGGCGCTTGATCGATTGCAAGAACGTTTTCATCTTTCTGCTTTTTGGTGCGTTTGTGTGTTGCCTCGACGGGTCCGAAGAATGCCAGGAAGCATTGTTCTGTGGCTAAATAAATCACCTCCAGTCCAGATATCAGAAGGGATCTCTGAATGTGAGATGGCGCAATGAGAGATCATAAGTACCAGCTGCCTGTCAAGCTTGTTGTTTTCAATCAAAAATAGAGGACAGAGCACAAGCTAGGCTGCAGAGGAAGGCATTTGGACTTTTCTTTTGAGATTGACACACACACACACATTCACACACAGCTTTTATCTCTTTTCCCGTCTTACTGTTTGTCCCTGGTACAAACCTGTCAAGGCCGTCCCGCTGAGGAGATAAACTAGTACCCTTTCTTTCCTCTAAAAATAAGCATTTGTTTATGGACACGTGTAGTGATTTCCAGCTCTCCTGCGCCGTATTGTGTGCCGAGCTGTCAAGAGACATTACTCTCAGCCCCTACTCCCCTTTCAGCCACAGCGAGCAGGGGAGAGAGAGAACGAGGGAGAGGGGACAGCGGACAATGGAGGAGTGTGGGGTGAGTGGAGGGTGGAGCGGCACAGTAGTGGGCAAAGGAAAAAGCAAGGCCTGTAGCAAAATGAGTTAAGATGCTGTATCTTTTCAAATAAGGGGCTAAAGGGCCCGGCCGGTCAGTACTTTAATGCAGTCCTTAAGGTAGATTTGTGAGAGATGGGCAGTTGGGGTAGGGAGAGAGAATAGGTTGTATTGAGTATCTGGGTCATTCATCAGTGTGTGTGCGGCGAGCAACGTGCTACATCACAGACGACCCAGTGCGTGATTGAAATCTACGAAACGGACATGAGAGAGACAAGCAAAGATTAGCTCCATCCAGGTCCCTGATGACTCGCATCAGTCGGAGAGAGAGAGATGGGGAGAAAGTGAGTGAGAGAGAAAAATAACGAAAAAAGAGAGAGAGAGAGAGAACTGGAGAGTGGGGAGAATTTCAGCATCTTGCCTCAGCATGTTTATCCACGACCGTAGTCTGTGTTTCTTTTCTCACGTCACTCTGATCCCTTCTTCCATCTGATGCGGACCATGTGAAGAACACACACACATACCGCACACACACCCACCCCTCAAATCTGCTCATTTAACTGACATTACTTAAGACCAAAGGTCTTGTTCAAAAGCCTTGTTCACCAATTACCAGACTTGAGACATTGCCTTACATGACATCCTTCGAACAATTAAATGCTGTGTGAATAAAACAAGCTTTGAGTGAGCTCTAGCTGTTTGTTGAGTTAGTGTTAGGAAATAGATAGCAATGTTCAGAGGGAGTTTACGTAAATCAATGCAACTTGGACGGTATATGACAGTGTTATATTTGTTACACAGTTCAAATTCTACTTTATTGATAATGCGTCCCTCCACGTCTGTCAATCTACTGTATTTTCTCAGACGCTGTCACGCAGCTAATGAATGTATGCCTTTAACAGAAGCTGATCAGACAAATGTAAAGTCATGCAGGAGGCTGCTCCTAGTAATCCCCTAATCTTCCTAAATGTAAAGTCATGCAGGAGGCTGCTCCTAGTAATCCCCTAAACCTCCTAAATGTAAAGTCATGCAGGAGGTTGCTCCTAGTAATCCCCTAAACCTCCTAAATGTAAAGTCATGCAGGAGGTTGCTTTTAGTAATCCCCTAATCTTCCTAAATATAAAGTAATGCAGGAGGTTGCCCCTAGTAATCCCCTAAACCTCCTAAATGTAAAGTCATGCAGGAGGTTGCTCCTAGTAATCCCCTAAACCTCCTAAATGTAAAGTCATGCAGGAGGTTGCGCCTAGTAATCCCCTAAACCTCCTAAATGTAAAGTCATGCAGGAGGTTGCTCCTAGTAATCCCCTAATCTTCCTAAATGTAAAGTCATGCAGGAGATTGCTCCTAGTAATCCCCTAAACCTCCTAAATGTAAAGTCATGCAGGAGGTTGCTCCTAGTAATCCCATAAACCTCCTACATGTAAAGTCATGCAGGAGGTTGCTCCTACTAATCCCCTAAACCTCCTAATTGTAAAAACATGCAGGAGGTTGCTCCTACTAATCCCCTAAACCTCCTAAATGTAAAGTCATGCAGGAGGTTGCTCCTACTAATCCCCTAAACCTCCTAATTGTAAAAACATGCAGGAGGTTGCTCCTACTAATCCCCTAAACCTCCTAATTGTAAAAACATGCAGGAGGTTGCTCCTACTAATCCCCTAAACCTCCTAATTGTAAAAACATGCAGGAGGTTGCTCCTAGTAATTCCCTAAACCTCCTAAATGTAAAGTCATGCAGGAGGCTGCTCCTAGTAATCCCCTAAACCTCCTAAATTAAGTCTGTGTTGTAGACTATACATTTCAACTACAACTGATAGAGCACCTAAAGACTGATTTTAATGGGTCACAGTCTGGCCATGTTATTTTGACCTCCATCCCTCCACTCCTCCCCCTCTTCCACTCTCCTTCTCCCCTTTCTCTCATCCTCCTTCTCCCCCTCTCTCTTTCTCTCTCACCCGCTTTCTCTCCAGCTTTCCCCCATCCCCTCCTCCAAAACTTAAATTACCCTTCAGTTGGATTCCAGTTTTTCCACATCCCCAAAAAATGATCTTACCTTTGAAAGAGCCTCTGTTGTGGTGCAAACCGTAGTTTTGCTCCTGCAACCCTGTAAGTGAAAGCCAAATAAATAGCTGTTCTCCCCCCTGCATCCCATTTATATATCTTGTTTGTGGTGTTTCTGGGAGCTCCATTACTCTGCAGCCACCAGCCCTGGGTGAGGCGAGGGAGAAGATTTGAGGGCCAATAGTATGTGGACACCTGCTCGTCAAAAATCTCATTCCCAAATCATGGGCATTAATATGGAGTTGGTCCCTCCTTTGCTGCTATAACAGCCTCTACTCTTGAGGGGAAGGCTTTCCAATAGATGTTGGAACATTGTGGCAGGGACTTGCATCCATTCAGCCGCAAGAGCCTTCGGGCACTGATGTAGGGTGATTCGGCCTGGCTCGCAGTCGGTGTTCCAATTCATCCCAAAGGTGTTCGATGGGGAGGAGGTTAGGGCTCTGTACAGGCTAGTTAATTTATTCCACACCGATCTTGACAAACCCTTTCTGTATGGACCAGGCTTTGTGCATGGAGGTATTGTCGTGCTGAATCAGGAAAGGGCCTTCCCCAAACTGTTGCCACAAAGTTGGAAGCACAGAATCATCTAGAATGTCATTGTATACTATAGCATTAAGATTTCCCTTCACTGGAACTAAGAGGCCTAGCCCGAACCATGAAAAACAGCACCAGACCATTATTCCTCCTCCACCAAACTTTACCGTTGGCACTATGCATTGGGGCAGGTAGCATTTTCCCCCCAGATTTGTCCGTCGGACTGCCAGAAGGTGAAGCGTGATTCATTACTCCAGACAACGCTTTTCCACCACTCCAGAGTCCAATGGCGGTGAACTTTACATCACTCCAACCGACGCTTGGCATTGCACATGGTGATCTTAGGCTTGTGTGCTGCTGCTCAGCAACGGAAACCCATTTAATGAAGCTCCCAATGAACAGTTATTGTGCTGACATAGCTTCCAAAGGCGATTTGGAACTCTGTAGTGAGGGTTCCAACCGAGGTCAGAAGATTTTTACACGCTTCGCACTTCAGCACTCGGCAGTCCCATTCTGTGAGCTTGTGAGCCAAATCCACTAATTTGAATGGGTGTCCACATACTCTTGTAGAAGCAGCAGCGGGGAGCCTAACTCTCAGAGAACTGGGAGTAAACACTGTGTGTTGACATGTGTCACAGAAAATATTTAATTACCCCTAATTGCTTTTGTCTCATTGAAATGTAAAGTATTGTGTTTGGGTGGGTTTTGGGGGGTGGTAGTGTGAATGGGGACGCGTGCACTTGTGTGTCAACAAATAATTTGAGTAAGGATTCAGTATGCAGAAAAACCCTATTCAATCACAATCGAGAAGAAACAGAACCTAGGCCTGGTCTGCTGTGTATGTTTTCTCATCCTAAGAGAAGGATGGTGATTATGTTTACCTTATCCACTGTTTTCTTAACCCTGATGGATACGAACAGTGTGTCTTTGTAGTTGTCCCAAACCTTGGCTATCCCAGATGGTAATGAACTTTAACATTCATCATCCTGAATCGTCTTTCTGTTTATAGGGATCCCTGGAAGGTCTTACTGGGAAGGCTTTGATAGATGACTGACAGGCTTTCCCTTAGCGTTCAGATCACAGGCCCCGCTGATGATGTAATTCTGTGTAATTAGTAAAAGATGACAGTAACACAAAACCCATTATGGGTTTTAATCTCTTTTGGAGGGAACGCACCAGAGATGCGAGAGCTCCCCTATCACTCCATCACAACATGAAATGGCATTTTCTCAGCACGCCTTTCAGCCAATCAGACGAGAGCTGTGTGTGTGCGTGTGCGTGCGTGCGGTTAGACTGTTTAGTCATGTTGGCATCCTCACTTCGTATTACCCTTTGCTTATAGACGCTGTCTCCCTGTGGCGTGGATCATTGTGATACACCCCTTAGAGTGTGTGTGATGTGTACGTCACTCTTTACCCATGCCCCTTGGTGCGCTGCTTTACCACTCGAGAAACAATGCCAGTCATTTGCATTTAATTAAGTTCTGTGAGAGCTAGACAAGTCCCCACTGTAACCAGGAATGCTGTTCTTCTTTTGTCAATTCCTCCTTTCTCCTTCTCTTGTGCTTCTGTGTCTTCACTAACTGAAAGATGTCGCCTCGGGGAGAAGCAGGTAAAGGAAGCCATCAAAACCAGAAGACAGAAATACCATTGAAGTTGTCTGATGTGTGGTTGTCCTTGTATAGTGTGTGTGTCTATGGGTGTTGGATAAGTGTTTTAATTTCTGTGTAGAGAATAGCTGTAATGGCCACTGTTTGTGCAGTTGTTGTCGCTAGATTGATGTGGGGAGGGAAGATGGGCGTTTATACCTGATGATGCGAACTGGAAGGGTTTTATACCTGACGATGCGAACTGGAAGGGTTTTAGAATTGATGATGCAAACTGGAGGGGTTTTAGAACTGATGATGTGAACTGGAAGGGTTTTATACCTGACGATGCGAACTGGAGGGGTTTTAGAATTGATGATGCAAACTGGAGGGGTTTTAGAACTGATGATGTGAACTGGGAGGGTTTTATACCTGACGATGCGAACTGGAGGGGTTTTAGAATTGATGATGCAAACTGGAGGGGTTTTAGAACTGATGATGTGAACTGGGAGGGTTTTATACCTGACGATGCGAACTGGAGGGGTTTTAGAATTGATGATGCAAACTGGAGGAGTTTTAGAACTGATGATGCAAACTGGAGGAGTTTTTAGACCGGACGATAAGAACTGGAAAGGCTATTGAGAAGCAAATGGTTCCACTCTGAGGTATCCTCCAAGGGGAGATGGTTCCACTTGGAGGTATCCTCATAGGGGATATGGTTCCACTCGTAGGTATCCTCCAAGGGGAGATGGTTCCACTCTGAGGTATCCTCATAGGGGATATGGTTCCACTCGGAGATATCCTCATAGGGGAGATGGTTCCACTCGGAGGTATCCTCCAAGGGGAGATGGTTCCACTCTGAGGTATCCTCCAAGGGGAGATGGTTCCACTCTGAGGTATCCTCCAAGGGGAGATGGTTCCACTCTGAGGTATCCTCCAAGGGGAGATGGTTCCACTCTGAGGTATCCTCCAAGGGGAGATGGTTCCACTCTGAGGTATCCTCCAAGGGGAGATGGTTCCACTCTGAGGTATCCTCCAAGGGGAGATGCATTTGATTTTACTGCGCACTTTTTTTTCCCCCTTTTCTTATTTTTATTTCACCTTTATTTAACCAGGTAGGCTAGTTGAGAACACGTTCTCATTTACAACTGCAACCTGGCCAAGATAAAGCATAGCAGTGTGAACAGACAACAACACAGAGTTACACATGGAGTAAACAATAAACAAGTCAATAACATAGTAGAAAAAAAGAGTCTATATACATTGTGTGCAAAAGGCATGAGGAGGTAGGCGAATAATTACAATTTTGCAGATTAACACTGGAGTGATAAATTATCAGATGGTCATGTGCAGGTAGAGATACTGGTGTGCAAAAGAGCAGAAAAGTAAATGAATAAAAACAGTATGGGGATGAGGTAGGTAAATTGGGTGGGCTATTTACTGATGGACTATGTACAGCTGCAGCGATCGGTTAGCTGCTCAGATAGCAGATGTTTAAAGTTGGTGAGGGAGATAAGTCTCCAACTTCAGCGATTTTTTTCAATTCGTTCCAGTCACAGGCAGCAGAGAACTGGAACGAAAGGCGGCCAAATGAGGTGTTGGCTTTAGGGATGATCAGTGAGATACACCTGCTGGAGCGCGCGCTACGGGTAGGTGTTGCCATCGTGACCAGTGAACTGAGATGAGGCGGAGCTTTACCTAGCATGGACTTGTAAATGACCTGGAGCCAGTGGGTCTGGCTACGAATATGTAGCGAGGGCCAGCCGACTAGAGCATACAGGTCGCAGTGGTGGGTGGTATAAGGTGCTTTAGTAACAAAACGGATGGCACTGTGATAAACTGCATCCAGTTTGCTGAGCAGAGTATTGGAAGCTATTTTGTAGATGACATCGCCGAAGTCGAGGATCGGTAGGATAGTCAGTTTTACTAGGGTAAGTTTGGCGGCGTGAGTGAAGGAAGTACAAGCTTCCCCATACCTTTAACAATAGGCTTGATGCAATTACCCATGTTAACTGTTGTGCGGTCTCCTGAATGAAAAGGCAATCTTTTCTGGTAATGGTTTACATTTTTTGTTTTAATTTCTGCACTCAATGGCTGGCAAACAATGCACCAAATAATTTTAAGATGTTTGATTCTCTTGAAGATGTTTTGTGTCTCGTTATGACGACCTTAGAACAGTCGTTGGCATTCAACTTGCGGTGATGGTTTGAACCATTTCCAATTTCCACCTTCTACAATCAGTGGCTTGTTCTTCACTCTAATGAACAAGTTCAAGAAGATGTTCAAGTCTCTTCATGTCGACCAATTTAACTTGTGCATTTCCAATGTCAACCTTCATCACACAATGGCCGTTCAATAACATCTTTTAGTCTTTAGCACATAATGTATAACTTCAAATCTTCAAAGCAATTCCAAACCGAAGACGAAAATCATTTCCTGGAAGTGGTGAAATGTTTGTTTTTTCTTGCTCCATCCTCCTCTTCATCTCTTGGCCATGCCCAGTCCCTCTCCATTTTGTCTTTCATCTCTCCTCTCTCCTCCTCCTCTTCTCCCTCCCACGTCTGGTAATAGATACAGTCAATTCTGACCCCAGTATTAAAGGGAGGAGAACTGTATTCTCCAAGCACTGCTGTTCTGATGGGCTCAACGTTAAAGGCGAGCTATCGCCCCGAAATGAGGTCACATTGATTGGAATTGCAAATGGCAAAGGCGAGAAATCGGACATGGAGGTTTTCAGGATTTTATAAAAGTTCTTCCTTGGTCTCCCGTTTTATTCGTTTTTTTTAACATTGGTGGTGGTTTGCGTGGAACATTTGGCGCCTGCGAAAGGAGTTTGAGCTTGCCCCTCAGGCACGTTGAAACCCTTGGAAGCGTTTTGGAAGATGGAATGGATGAAAGAGAGGGTGATTGAGGATTGTCACTCAGATGTTCTTTGCAATACGGAGCATGCCAAGTTCAGAAGGTCGCAGGCTGTAACTTTCACCAACTCAATGCAACAAGAAGTATATAGCACAACTTTCGCTTTCCATGCATATACAGTCTATCTCTCTGGATTTCTCTGTCTCGCTCTCTACCTCTCTCTCTCTCTCTCTCTCTCTCTCTCGCTTGCTCTCTTTCTATCTCTCTCTCGCTCTCTCGCTTGCTCTCTTTTCTATCTCTCTCTCTCTCTCTCTCTCGCTTGCTCTCTCTTTCTATCTCTCTCCCTCTCTCTCTCTCGCTTGCTCTCTTTTCTATCTCTCTCTTTCTCTCTCTCTCTCTCTCTCACTTGCTCTCTCTTTCTATCTCTCTCTCGCTCTCTCTCTCTCGCTTGCTCTCTTTTCTATCTCTCTCTCTCTCTCTCTCTCTCTCTCTCTCTCACTTGCTCTCTCTTTCTATCTCTCTCTCGCTTGCTCTCTTTTCTATCTCTCTCTCTCTCGCATGCTCTCTCTTTCTATCTCCCTCTCTCTCTGGCTTGCTCTCTTTTCTATCTCTATGGTTCCTAACTCTATTTTATATCTGCTTTGCTTTCTTTCTTTCTCTCCCGCTTTCTCTTTTTTACTCTGTCCCTATCTCTTACCCCCCCCAACTCTCTCTCCATCCTTCTCCCCCCTCTCCTCCTGTGCACCATCTGCATGTTCTCCCTCCATCTGAGGCGTCTGTTGGGAATCCTGGTGGTGGAGACATATGCACACCGCCGCCGTCACAATCACTCTTAGCTCATTACCTGACGTGATGAATGGAGCCGGCGCCATTAAACAACGCCCAACCCGGGACGCCTGGCACCCCACAGCTGGCACTGAGTAATGGGCACCACCATGGCAGCGCCAGATTTGGAGACCGCCAGGGGAGGCTCGTGTGGGCGTAGCTAGCTACCTTGTTTCCGTGGATACCTCGCTTCCTGGCCATCCAGTGCCGCCCAACCCACCTGCCACCTTGCATGGCGGGGCCGGTGCCATGAGTAGCCATGGGCAGCCACAGTTGGCCTTTTGGAGGGGAGGAGGTGTTTGTATAACTCTATTATGGAGAGGTGAGAGTGGGCCGACGCAGCCTACCCAAAGTGTTCCCAGCTGGTTGGCTCACAGGGGCAGCCGGAGTGAAACCTCTTACGGAAATATTGGAAGACTGAAATGAACAACAACGCACCTCATCATGCCTGTCTGAAACTAACCAAAGGAAACCACCTCTCTCTCTCGCTCTCTCCCCTGCTCACTCTCTCGCTCTCTCTCCGTCTCCCCTGCTTGCTTTCTCTCCGTCTCCCCTGCTTGCTCGCTCTCTCCCTCTCCCCTGCTCTATCACTATCCCTCTCTCTCTACTGCTCACTCACTCTCTCTAGCTCTCTCTGTCTCCCCTGCTCACTGACTCTCTAGCTCTCTCTCCTGCACACTCGCTCTATATCTCTCTCTCCTGCTCACTCGCTCTATATCTCTCTCTCCTGCTCACTCACTCCATATCTCTCTCTCCTGCTCACTAGCACTCTCTCTTCCTCTCAACTACTTACTCTCTCCCTATCCCCTGCTCACTCACTCTCTCTCTCCCTCTCCCCTGCTCTCTCGCTCTCTCTCCCTCTCCACTGCTCACTCGCTCTCTCCCTCTCCCCTGCTCACTTGCACTCTCTCTCTCTCAATTAAATTTCAATTCAACTTAAGGGCTTTATTGGCATGGAAAACATATGTTTACATTGCCAAAGCAAGTGAAAAAGATAATAAACAAAAGTGAAATATACAATAAAATGAAATAAAAAAATCTCTCCCATGCTCACTCGTGCTCTCTCGATCTCTCGCGCTTTCCCTCTCTCTCCCCTGCTCACTCACTCTCTCTCTCTCTCTCCCCTGCTCACTCAGTCACTCATTCTCACTCGCTCTCCCCTTCTCACTAACACTCTCTCTCTCTCTCTCCCCTACTCACTCCTTCTCTCTCAATTCAATTCGAAGGGCTTTATTGGCATTGGAAACATATGTTTACATTGCCAAAGCAAGTGAAGCAAGATAAGTGAAACAATATAAAATGAACAGTAAACATTACACTCACATAAGTTCCAATGGAATAGAGACATTTCAAATGTTATATTATGTCTATATACAGTGTTGTAACGATGTGCAAATAGTTAAAGTACAAAGGGACAATAAATAAACATAAATATGGGTTGTATTTATAATGGTGTTTGTTCTTCTCTGGTTGCCCTTTTCTTGTGACAACAGGTCACAAATAATGCTTCTGTGATGGCACACTGTGGTATTTCACCCAAAAGATATGGGAGTGTATCAAAATTGGATTAGTTTTTTAATTATTTGTGCCTCTGTTTAATCTGAGGGAAATATGTGTATCTAATATGGTCATACATTTGGCAGGAGGTTAGGAAGTACAGCACAGTTTCCACCTCATTTTGTGGGTACTTTGCAGATAGCCTGTCTTCTCTTGAGAGCCAGGTCTGCCTACGGCGGCCTCTCTCAATAGCAAGGCTATGCTCAGTCTGTACATAGTCAAAACTTTCCTTAATTGCCTGGGTCAGTCATAGTGGTCAGGTATTCTGCCACTGTGTACTCTCTGTTTAGGGTGAAATAGCATTCTAGTTTGCTCAGTTTTTTTGGTAATTCTTTCCAATGTCAAGTAATTATCTTTTTGTTATCTCATGATTTGGTTGGGTCTTATTGTGTTGCTGTCCTGGGCCTCTGTGGGGTCTGTTTATTCTAGAGAGCCTCGGGGTCAGCTTGCTTAGGGGACTCTTCTCCAGGTTCATCTCTCTGTAGGGAATTGCTTTGTTATGGAAGGTTTTGGAATTGCTTCCTTTTAGGTGGTTGTAGAATTGAACAGCTCTTTTCTGGATTTTGATGATTAGCGGCTATCTGCCTAATTATGGTAATTCTGATCTCCTCATCTCCCCTGTTCACTCGCACTCTGTCTCTCTCTCTCTCTCCCCTGCTCACTCGCTCACTCTGTGTGTTGTGTGCTGTGTTTGTGCTCTTCCTTGGCAGTTACTATGACACTAGACGCAAGCACCGCCACTCCAGGCCCCTCTTGTCTCTTCCCCTCCACCGTGCTGCTGTCTTCTTAATCAGCTTGGGTTCTGTTATTGATGTTTCTCTCCCTTCTCCTCTCCTACCCCTCACACCCTCTTTGTGTTACTATGACTCTAACAACACTTTCCTGTTCTCTTTTTTTCCCTCTCTCGCTCTCCATCTCCCTCTTTCTTATTTTCTGTCTCTCTCTCTTCAGACACCCGCCGCGCGGTCCTGGAAAGGTCTCGATCGCGCCACAATGGAAACCCCCAGGCTCGATGATGGCCCGCGCCTACCAGAAGACGTTAGATAAGTGCCAAAGAGGCCTGCGAGGAGAATCTGAGGACGTCTAGTAGGAGGGATGGACCTCAGCTGCGTGGCACACACACACACACACACACACACACACACACACACACACACACACACACACACTGCCAGGTCTTGAAGAAAACAAAAGGCCCCTAAAGAACCTAAGAGTAACTGAGAAAACAAGAACAGGACATCATCACACAGGATATTCAATAGTCATACTGTTGGTCTGACTGCCTTACATATTTATTATCTACTTTGTCATGGCTTTGCCTGTACATGACTGTAAAGCTTTGGTTGTTTTGGGGAGAAAAAAAACTGTACTTGGTTGCTCAAATTGTCATATAGGCTCACAGAACTTCACTATATCTGTCAGACAACCCAACCCTCCTAAAAACTGCCACACCTGTCCTCTCATCTCTGGTCATGTACTTCCGATTGGATGAGTAGGGATGTAACCAGAGAACAGACATCTCTCCAGTGAGGACTGACCTCTAGTGCATTCTGACTAACCACATCTAACAAAGCTTTCTTTCTCTATATTCCGCTTTTATTCAACTGTGGCGTTAACAGTTAATTGGTGTGAACCCCTTTATTTGTGAAAGATTATTTTCCCCCGAATGAATCCGATAATATTATGCATAATATGTCTCACAACAAGGATACAGAACTGTAAATATGCATCAGTGATCTTTAGAGTATATGACTGAATTCTCCATATGTTGTGGTAGAGAAAGCATCATATTCATTGTTTTTTGTTTTTCTCCCAGAGATGTCAAATTCCTTAGTGTACTAAACATGTTTTTTTTTAGATATTTTTGCACATGTATTGAAAATGAAAAACAGATATCTAATTTACATAAGTATTCACACCCCTGAGTCAATACATGTTACACCTTTGGCATTGATTACAACTGAGTCTTTCTGGGTAAGTCTCTAAGAGCTTTGCACACCTGGATTGTACAATATTTGCACGTCATTCTCAAAATAATTATTTATCTCTGTCATGTTGGTTGTTGATCATTGCTAGACAGCCATTTTCAAGTCTTGCCATACATTTTCAAGCTGATTTAAGTCAAAACTGTAACTAGGCCACTCAGATAACTGAGCACAGATAACTCATGTGAAGAGGTTTGGATTGATTTGAGCCATGTTTTCAATTTAAATTAAAAAAATACAATAATCAGTACAGTTGACAAG
Organism: Oncorhynchus clarkii lewisi; assembly: GCF_045791955.1. Taxonomy (NCBI): domain Eukaryota; kingdom Metazoa; phylum Chordata; class Actinopteri; order Salmoniformes; family Salmonidae; genus Oncorhynchus; species Oncorhynchus clarkii. The sequence continues at coordinate 20,798,111 of NC_092160.1, read as the reverse complement.
TTGAATCAGGTGTGCTTGTCCAGGGTTACAATAAAATGTGTACTGTTGGGGGTACTGGAGGACCAGGTTTGGGAAACCCTGCCCTAGTCCTTGCCAATGACAAGCATAGGCATAACATGATGCAGCCACCACCATGCTTGAAAATATGAAGAGTGATACACAGTGATGTGTTGTGTTGGATTTGCCACAAACATAATGCTTTCTATTCAGGACATAAAGTTAATTTCTTTGCCATATTTTGTTGCAGTTCTAATTTAGTGCCTTATTGCAAACAGGATGCATGTTTTGGAATATTTTTATTCTGTACAGGCTTTCTTCTTTTCACTCTGTCATTTAGGTTAGTATTCTGGCGTAACTACAGTGTTGTTGATCCATCCTCAGTTTTCTCCTATCACAGCTATTAAACTGGAACAGTTTTAAAGTCACCATTGGCCTCATGGTGAAATCCCTCAGCGATTTCCTTCCTCTCTGGCAACTGAGTTAGGAACTGAGTTTTTTTTACCCATCTACCAATAGGTGCCCTTCTTTGCGAGGCATTGGAAGACATCCCATCTTTGAATCTGTGTTTGAAATTCACTGCTCGTCTGCGGGACCTTACAGATAATTGTATGTGTGAGGAACAGAGATGAAGTAGTTATTCAAAAACCATGTTAAACACTATTATTGCACACAAAGTGAGTCAATGCAACTTATTATGTGACTTGCTAAGCACATTTTTACACCTGAACTTATTTAGGCTTGCAGTAACAAAGGGGTTGAATACTTATTGACTCAAGACATTTCAGCTTTACATTTTTTATGAATTTGTAAACATTTCTAAAAACATAATTTCACTTTGACACTATGGGGTATTGTGTGTAGGCAAGTGACAGAAAATCTCAATGTCGTCCATTTTAAATTCCGGCTGTGACACAACAAAATGTAACACAACAAAACTTTCTGAAGGCACTGTACAGTATGCCTCAGCAAAAGGCTGGTTTCCACTAGATAGCACAAGCACAAAGTCCAAATTGGCAATCGTAAAAATACATGGGGCAAAAAATGTGCTTCTTGGTCTTAATTTAAGGTTAGGATTAGGTTTATGCTTAAGGTTAGCAGTGTGGTTAAAGTTAGGTATAAAAGGAACAATTTTAAGGTATAAAATCACTTTTTAAGATGAGAATTTGTAAAAAAAAATAAAAATAGGGGGGGGGGGAATTATTTTGTGACCGTGGTAACTAGTGACAACCGCTTTCATTGAGCAGTAGACTACACGAGCCAGTCGAGCTCCTGAATAGCTAACTAGCTTTAGCATGCTAAAACATTAGCCTGTCTTCTCCAGTTAAACTTCTAAATGTCTTAGTGGTTTTAGCATGCTAAGCCTTTAGCTTGTCAGGGAGGGAAAGACGTGCATGGGTTCTCAGGAGGGGGGCTAACATTCTATTGAAATTGTGAAACCCTTTCAAATCGTTTTTATTGTGTTCATATTTCTTTCCCATGTTTTTTGTGGCTGTGTTATGAAAGGCCGTGTTTCTTGATGTCAGTGCTAAGAGCTTTCCCGTTACTAGCAGTTTCCTAATCGCAGCATAACCTGCCCGGACTTCACACTCATTTGACAAGATGTCATACGAAACAAAATGGTCATATGAAAGGGAAAGAAATAGAATGCATAAAGGCTAGTTTGAGCATTCAGTCGACCGCAAGGAAAATAAAGCTCTGAGCAATGTGCTCACATTAGGAGCCATTTGAGATTTTTTTCCCCCTCTTTTCCTTATTTTTTTTTGTTGCACGGATTAATTCCATATTCACAGAGTGTGCCTAGAGCATGCTTGTCCCTTCCATGTCTGAGCAGTAAGCAGATGCGAGAGAAATGGTCGCTTTCCCCCACAAGGAAACCGTACCCAGTGGAATACATTGAGGGTCTATGCTGACAACATGGTGGCTGTCTTAGTAAGGGAAGCCTCCACACACCCTCCCTTGACCTACTGCTTATGGCGTGAGTAAATGCTCGCCATAACGTGATGTCTCAATTATGCCATATCACTGCTGGCAAAACTGTGTGCAGAAAATCATGCCTTTCCCAGTGATCGGAACAGAAGCTTGGGAGGAAAGCAGTGGCTGTGCTTGACTTATGACTGAATAGATGAAGATTTGCTGTTTTAACAGTCTCCCAACGAGGTGCCTGATGAGTCGGTTTGTTGCAACCCTCGTCTTAGAAGCCTCACAGGCCCAAGTTTCATCAATTTCATCTATTCATACGGTGCAATGTTCATGAGAGTTGCCTGGGAGAAGTGTGCATATTCATGAAGTCCTATTCAGTTAATATGTAAGATTGGGGTGGTAAGTTACACAGAGGCACACTGTTCCCTACATAGTGTACTACTTTTGACTGGAGCCCTATGGGCCCTGGTCAAAAGTAGTGCACTACATTGGAATAGGGAATAAGATACCATTTGGGATGCAGACAGAGAAACAGAAAGGGTACCGTGTTCATGAAGGACTGTATTTGCCATAGCTTTGGCTTCATATACACTAGAGATCCCCACTGTGGAAAATCCAGCACTGCCAAAGGCACTGATTTTCTTTTTCTAGTAACAAATCTCCCTTTGTATTCTGTTTCATCATTACACAGTAAGAAACACACTATTTTCTTAACACTCGATGTGTTGTGAGCCCACACCCAAGGTGTTTCATTTGTAACCCCAATTCCATAAGTTACGTGTGAGTCTGCGTTAAGTGCAATGCTTCTGTTTCTGTATTTTACATGCCAAGTTTGTATCCAAAACATGAACAACTGTTACAGAATGGGGACTGAATACTCAGTTTTGTTGTATTGTTTTTGTATTTAACAAAAGAACAAATATCTTTCCTATTCAAGGGAAATTATAGTTCAGCTTGTACAGAATGAAATCTTGATTTTTCCCTGGTAGCCAACTCTTAAAACAAGTCCATAGTTACATTTACCTTTTACTGCAGTGAGCTAATTCAGGGTCATGCAGAGTGTTTCTTGGTAGTTTTAAAGTAATATTACTTTGAAACAATAGTATACACCTGTTCCAAATCAGATATAGAGTTGTATAACATTTTGAATCTGCATCCTAATATTAACTTTATATACATCACAGAAAACGGAAATATTAAATAAATAAATAAAAAACGCTGGAATAGAAACACCGAGTTTTTGGCATGAAAAAAATAAAGACATTTATTAATTATGAATAATGAATAAATTATGAATAATATTTATAACATTCCACCCATGAGGCCACTAGATAATTTGACTGCAGGAAGTCCAAAAATTGAAAATTGTGATAACACATACTAGAATGTCATTTTATGCATTTTGGAAATTAATATATCATAGTTTGACTGTATTTGATTTGAAATTGAAGATGGATATCTCATTCTTGATTTACTGGTACAATGAAATCAGAGACTAAAGCTACTTTCCCCATTTGTGATTATTGTATTTTCCCCTGTAGCCTGGTCCCAGATCTGTTAGTGCTGAATAGCCAACTCTCAGCTAAGCAGCACAAACAGATCTGGGACCAAGCTATTTCCCTTGTGCTGTAAGGTGATAAATGTGTGCTGTGTATGCATAGAGAGTAGCAACAGTGTTGCAGGTGGCAACAGTAACCTGTAAAGGGACTGAACCACCAGTGGTATTAAAGGATCCCCTGACTGGGCCAAACCATCTCCCTCTGACTGGGCCAAACCATCTCCCTCTGACTGGGCCAAACCATCTCCCTCTGACTGGGCCAAACCATCTCCCTCTGACTGAGCCAAACCACCTCCCTCTGACTGGGCCAAACCATCTCTCTCTGACTGGGCCAAACCATCTCCCTCTGACTGGGCCAAACCATCTCATGCTCACCCTGTATTTTTGGTATTCTTACTTGAGATCTGCACTACGGTTTCCATATTAAGTACATGCTTAACTAATACGTCTCTTATTGACATGAAAGTTAAATTATTGTTAGGAAAGTCTGAATTGCGCAAGTCATTGAGGAGACAGAGGCTTGTGAAACTATTAGGTGCCATTCATTTGGTGTCAATTGATTACTAGCTCAATCAGGAAGAGAGTGAATGTTTGGATCAACGTTCACACTCGTTGATGGTGCACTTTAACTTTCTATTATTCTGCTAAGCTACGGAATGGTTTGATTTGAATTTCATGAGTGCTGCCTTGCCACAGAAAGCGAGTGAATTACTTCCAAATTGTTCAATGCTGCCACATAAATAAATACATTTTGTTAGTCCTTCATATTGTAATTTGTAAAATGATGACATGATGAATAAAGAAAATATAAAGTAACAATGTTGCCGTGATGTATGATACCATGGCCCTGCCTGCCCTCGACTTTCACACTGACTAGGTTTTTATTGGCTTGACAAATATATTCGTAGCATCTTTACGTTTATTTTTATCCATAAGGAAGAAACATTTTAATGGTTATGCACACTGTTCCTGACTAAAGTATGTAATGGAATATGACACAAAATAATAACCACTTTGTTGTATAAACTGATTTATGAAAGATGTCATCTTTATCATTGACTGGTGCCTATTTTATTAGTATAAGTACAAACTGTGATTTTTACCAACCCCTGTTTAAATGTCTATTTTCCTGATCTAATCACAGAGCATCACCTGTAATTTTGGTAACACTTAACCAAGTGTTATTTTTACCAAGTGTTCATTTAATTTGGGTAACCCTTCAGCTGACTTGTATAATGATTTATTATGAGACTGTTAATTTCCCTCTAACTTAAAGTAACTGTCCATTGAAAATCTCTTTCAAAAATTCATATTCTCTTAGCTCATACCCAAATAATAGTGTTTACCCATCCTATACACATATTTGGGGCCAAAGCATAAATTGTAGAAAAAAAACACTTTTAAAAAAACACCTCAAACTTGAATCTCAGTTTCAAAAATAGTTTTAAAAATACTTGCTATTTCCTGATAAATGATGATGTCATTGCCTGAAGAGGATGAGCTGGCAAATCTGTGGTTTATTCACATTCATATTTTTAATGACCGGTATGCGCCCACACCATTCTGTTGTTGGATTACACCCACAGAAAAGCATGTTAAAAGCTTTTTAACATGCTTAATTACCTTTTTTTGGAAGGAAAACTATTTCACTAATATTGTAATTAATTATAGGTCATATTTCATAGAAATCTGGAAACACTGGGAAGTTACTTTAAAATGTTTTTGTTCTTGTGAGAATCATTCTGAGATTAAACGTTATAACGGCTTCATAATGCATTATAGCCTTGCTATGGCAGAGCAGATGATACCTGAACCTGATGATGACAAGTCTTGCAATGCATTATAGCTTCTTCATAATGCATTATACCTACATGCTGTAAGTAAAGTACAGCTTTCCTCACTTTCTTCCATAGCGGTCTCCCTTCGATGACAGAGCAGGTGATAGCTGTACCTGGCTGATTTATAGACAGGGACTGCTGAGTGCTAGCGGTGTTAGTGCGTGATAAATGAGACTGCCTAGAAAGGCAACATATTTGGAGCTTCACACTCCAGTCCTTCATCTTGTACTGTGTCAAAGGCAAGAAGACAACACTGTCAGGTCTAACTGTAGCTTAGGGAAATGACCATCATCCCATGAAGTTGGCACAGGAATAAGGAAAATATTTATCTTCAGACACTGAAAAATGCCATGATTTCCTTGCATTGAAGTAAGTTTGATTTTTTTTTTTTTTTGCGGCTTGTCAATATTGTTGCTGCTGTTTGCCTCAGAAGTACACATGGCATTGTTAGCCTACTTATTTTGTGGTGAAGATTTAGAAGAGTGGATATTTTACTTGTAAGAAAACGGAAGGTTATATTTCAGTTTTTGTTAGCAAGTAACATTTTGTTGTACTTTGACAAGACACACGGAAGGTCTTTAAACTAGGTACAGAAGGATAGTGTGTGGGTGTGTGTATGTGATCCTCATCTCATCTCTTTCTGTCCCTGGAGTGCCTCTTAAATGGATGGGGGGAGAGCTGTTCCTGTCCTAGCCTCTTAGTGTTACTCCCCATTTCCCTCCTCCCCCCTTCTACCCGTGACACTCCAATGGCGTGTTCACTCCTGCGCACAGACGTGACATCATCATATGAGGGGCTGACATCAAAACGTGACTCCTGGCCACAAGGGTCTTCTCTCTATCTCACACTCATACACACACACTCAGAGGCTCAAACACACACACACACACTCAGAGGCTTAAACACACTGAAATGCGCACTACGTTCTTCATTCTTCTTAAAGCACTCAGTGATCATTTTCATTTCCATCTCAATCTGCTGGAGGAGTGTGGAGACAGTCTTCTGGAGGAGTGTGGAGACAGTCTTCTGGAGGATTGTGGAGACTGTCTGCTGGAGACAGTCTGCTGGAGGAGTGTGGAGACTGCTGGAGACAGTCTGCTGGTGGAGTGTGGAGACTGTCTGCTGGAGACAGTCTGCTGGAGGAGTGTGGAGACTGTCTGCTGGAGACAGTCTGCTGGAGGAGTGTGGAGACTGTCTGCTGGAGACTGTCTGCTGGAGGAGTGTGGAGACTGACTGCTGGAGGAGTGTGGAGACTGTCTGCTGGAGACAGTCTGCTGGAGGAGTGGAGACTGTCTGCTGGAGACAGTCTGCTGGAGGAGTGTGGAGACTGTCTGCTGGAGACAGTCTGCTGGAGGAGTGTGGAGACTGCTGGAGACAGTCTGCTGGTGGAGTGTGGAGACTGTCTGCTGGAGACAGTCTGCTGGAGGAGTGTGGAGACTGTCTGCTGGAGACAGTCTGTTGGAGGAGTGTGGAGACTGTCTGCTGAAGACAGTCTGCTAGAAGAGTGTGGAGACTGTCTGCTGGAGACTGTCTGCTGGAGGAGGGTGGCGACTGTCTGCTGGAGACTGTCTGCTGGAGGAGGGTGGCGACTGTCTGCTGGAGACTGTCTGCTGGAGGAGGGTGGAGACTGTCTGCTGGAGACTGTCTGCTGGAGGAGGGTGGAGACTGTCTGCTGGAGGAGGGTGGAGACTGTCTGCTGGAGACTGTCTGCTGGAGGAGGGTGGAGACTGTCTGCTGGAGACAGTCTGCTGGAGGAGGGTGGAGACTGTCTGCTGGAGACAGTCTGCTGGAGGAGTGTGGAGACTGTCTGCTGGAGACAGTCTGCTGGAGGAGTGGAGACTGTCTGCTGGAGACAGTCTGCTGGAGGAGGGTGGAGACTGTCTGCTGGAGACTGTCTGCTGGAGGAGGGTGGAGACTGTCTGCTGGAGACTGTCTGCTGGAGGAGTGTGGAGACTGTCTGCTGGAGACAGTCTGCTGGAGGAGCAGGGGGACAGATGGAGGCTTAGCTCCAGACAAGCTGTGATCTCCAGTTAGAGATATACGGCGGCGGAACACAAACCGAATTATGTTGATTGTTGATTCTTGGAGGTTCATTTGTAGTCGTCTGGAACTATAAGCCCCAGACCAGACCACATTCTTAGAATGTAGTACACTGTTTTTCTTAATATGGTTTGAGTGTGAGGAACTTTACTCAGTTAGCAAGGAACTTTGTTTTTACACATCAGCTACCTACTGCTACTAGCTTTGGGGCAGACCATGACTATGCACTCACTCTACCCTCATTCTGCTGTTCTTTATTATTTAAAATCTAATCAAATTGTATTTGTCACATGTGCCGAATACAGTGAAATGCTTACTTACAAGCCCTTAACCAACAATGCAGTTTTAAGAAAATACTCCACAAAAAAGTAAGAGATAAGAACAACAAATAATTAAAGAGCAGCAGTAAATAACAATAGTGAGGCTATATACAGTGGGTACCGGTATAGTCAATGTCAATGTGAGTCAATGTGCGGGGGCACCGGGGGTGGGGGATTGAGGTAATATGTACATGTAGGTAGAGTTACTAAATTGACTATGCATAGATAATAACAGAGTAGCAGCAGCGTAAAAGAGGGGGGGATGCAAATAGTCTGGGTAGCCATTTGTTTAGCTGTTCAGGAGTCTTATGGCTTGGGGGTAGAAGTTGTTTAGAAGCCTCTTGGACCTAGACTTGGCGCTCCGGTACTACTTGCCATGCGGTACTACTTGCCGTGCGGTACTACTTTCCTGTTGTCCACAATCATCTCCTTTGTCTTGGTCACATTGAGGGAGAGGTTGTGTCCTTGCACCTCACGGTCTAGTCTCTGATAGGCTGTCTCATCATTGTCGGTGATCAGACCTAACACTGTTGTGTCATCAGCAAACTTAATGATGGTGTTGGTGTCGTGCCTGGCCGTGCAATCATGAGTGAACAGGGAGTACAGGAGGGGACTGAGCACGCACCCCTGAGGGGCCCCCGTGTTGAGGATCAGCATAGCGGATGAGTTGTTACCTTCCCTTACCACGTTGGGGTGGCCCGTCAGGAAGTCCAGGATCCAGTTGCAGAGGGAGGTGTTTAGTCCCAGGGTCCTTAGCTTAGTGATGAGCTTTGAGGGCACTATGGTGTTGAACGCTGAGCTGTAGTCAATGAATAGCATTCTCACATAGGTGTTCCTTTTGTCCAGGTGTGAAAGGGCAGTGTGGAGTGCAATATCGATTGCATCATCTGTGGATGTGTTGGTACGATATCCAGATTGGAGTGGGTCTAGGATTTCTGGAATAATGGTGTTGATGTGACCCATGACTAGTCTATCAAAGCACTTCATGGATACAGATGTGAGTGCTATGGGTCGGTAGTCATTTAGGCAGATTACCTTACTGTTCTTGGGTACAGGGACTATGGTGGTCTGCTTAAAAACATGTTGGTATTGCATACTCGGACAGGGAGAGGTTGAAAATGTCAGTGAAAACTCTTGCCAGTTGGTCAGCGCATGCTCACAGTACACGTCCTGGTAATCCGTCTGGCCCTGCGGCCTTGTGAATGTTGACCTGTTTAAAGGTCTTACTCACATCGGCTGCGGAGAGTGTGATCACACAGTCCTCTGGAACAGCTGATGCTCTCATGTATGTTTCAGTGTTACTTGCCTCGAAGTGAGCATAGAAGTTATTTAGCTCGTCTGGTAGGCTCGTGTCACTGGACAGCTTTCGGCTGTGCTTCCATTTGTCTTTAATAGTTTGAAAGCCTTGCCACAGCCGACGAGCGTCGGAGCCGGTGTAGTACGATTCAATCTTAGTCCTGTATTGTCGCTTTGCCTGTTTGATGATTCGTTGGAGGGCATAGCGGGATTTCTTATAAGCTTCCGGGTTAGAGTCCCGTTCCTTGAAAGCGGCAGCTCTACCCTTTAGCTCAGTGTGAATGTTGCCTGTAATCCATGGCTTCTGGTTGGGGTATGTACATACGGTCACATTCACGTATTGATCAAGCCAGTGACTGATGTGGTGTATTCCTCAATGCCATCGGAAGAATCCCAGCACAAATTCCAGTCTGTGCTAGCAAAACAGTCTTGTAGTTTGGCATCTGCTTCAGCTTGTAAGGAGGAATCAGGAGGATATAATTATAGTGCGATTTGCTAAATGGATGGCGAGGGAGAGCTTTGTACACGTCTGTGTGTTTGGAGTAAAGGTGGTCTAGAATTTTTCTACCCCTTAATGTGGTTGCACATTTAACATGCTGATAGAAATGAGATAAAACTGATTTAAGTTTCCCTGAATGTAATGTAGAATGTAACAAAAGTTTACAGCTGATCTTATAGCTTTGTATGTTGATGACAGCAACAACAGCCAAGGTGGTCTGTTTTTGTCTGAATAACTTTTCAGGGTGATTCAGAAAGATTATGCTCCTCTCTCTGCGTTTGACTTGTGTGATTGTACCACTTATGAAGGTGAGGGATAGTCTCGAACTAGGATGAGGCAGGGGTTGCCCTGTACAGGTAAAAACCTTGGAAGTGCAGTATACGGAATGAGATTTTATTATTTTTACACACCACGTAAACTAGCACTGTCAGGGTCTGCCCACACACATGCTCTCCTCTCCTCCCTTTCCATCTCTCTCTCTTTCTTACGCTCTCTCCCTGTCTACCGCTCTCTCTCGCACCCTAGTAAATGCCCCAGTGTTCCTAATGCACGTGCTGACAGATCAGCTGTCAGGAGAGTACAACATAATTACGTTGTGTTAAAATAAAAAATAACTAACAGGAATATTAAGGTGTGTGGATGGAGAGACGAAGACTCCCTACTTACCTTAGCTAATTCTGTCTCGGAGTTGGAGGCCACCTTTTGTTGAGCTGCACGCATGTGTGTCAGCATGTGTCTCTGAGACAGAATCTAAATGTATATATCTATCGTCCTCCAGGTGTGCGCTTTAACAACAGCCCACTGATCATCGGATGGCCATCACAAAGACATGCAGAAGTGAAACCTGCAGTGAATTTAATCAGCCTGTTAAACCCAATATGATGTTGAACCAGTGGCATTCTGCTACACCCACAATAACATCTGGTAAATATGTGTATGTGACCAATAACATTTCATTTGATTTTGATTCATTATCGCCAGCCAACACTGTAATGTAATAGCAGTGCAATGATGTTACACATGTTATGGTTTTCGAGGGTTCTCCTGTTCTGGTACCAGTGTATGGAACCAAATCTCTTGCTTTCATTTGTATGTCTATGGCAATGTCCAGAATCTACCTTTGGCACTAGTTCAGAAAAAATGATACATTTTTCTAGGTACCATATCAGATTTAGGGACCGACCAGGGGTTGTTTGTGTTTCCTCCTTCATCATAGACCTTTAGATCACTGAAGTGCCAAGATGTCTATCTCCTCTCCAGACTGCTGAGGCTGCTCATGACACTGGATGTGGGTCTGTCTTCCTGGCATAGTGTCTCTCCTCCTCTCCCCTCCCTAGCAAACGGGCAGTGAGCTGGCCTCTTTTCTCCTGTCTGCCCTGGGGCTGTGGAGCTCACTGCAGCTCCCAACATGGTCCTGTCTATCCCCCAACTCCCCTATCCCTCAATATCTCTATCTCCCCCAAACCACACCCAACCAGAAACCAGATCCAAGAAGAGTTGTCTCTTGCCAGCTGGGAGGGGTTGTCACAGGATAGGCCTGTCAGGATATGTTCATGTCTCCTATCCACACACCCCAGTCGCTCCTCTCCATCTCCCTCCAGTCCTGCCTTCCTCCTAGGCACCCATCTTTCTATATCTCCCATCCACCATAGGAGGCTGGTGAGGGGAGGAAGGCTCATAATAATGGCTGGAATGGAATGTTATAAAACACATGTAAACCATGTGTTTGATGCATTTGATACCATTCCATTTATTCAGTTGCATACATTAACTGGGGAGGACGGGCTCATAGTAAAGTGCCACCAGCCACATATACCATCTACACACACCTTCCATTCTAACCCATCTCCCTCTTTCCTTCCCTTCCTCCCTGGCATCCATCTTTAAATCACTGAGGCAGACTCCTCTTTTGTCAGAAATTCCATTAGGCAGACAGTCAGTGACCCTTCAAGAGGAAATGGGAGCTGCTCCAATAGAGAGGAAAGAGGTAGCACATCTTTTTTGGGATGTGCGGTGTATAACAGGACTGAAGGGAGAGAGCACTTTTATCTGGCAAACTTGGGTCTTTGCTCAAAGGGGGAATGCCGACCTTATTTAAGTACTTTTCTTTTCATGCGTATTCAGACCTTGAATTTAAGCATGAGAATAGCATGCTATTCACCTGCTATTTGTTTGGGGTGGAGGTCGAATAAATGAAGGTGTGGTGGAGGTGTGTCTACAGATATGCCGTATTCTGACCTTGACTTAATTCCGTCATAATGCCACCACCTTTGCGTGCGAGGAAACCATGAATAAGGTATAGTGAACCTACCGGATCAAAGTGGAAATAGCATTTACTTCCGATATAAATAACATCATTCTCCATGCACTGTAATTTACATCTTGATAAGAGCTATTGATAAAAGCTAGGTAAATTACTAATCTGTTTGGATAAGGGAATTGTACATATAAATGACACTTGTTTAAGATCTATTTTACCTTGTAATCACTGGAGACAAATGTGAAACCAGTCATATGACAGCAAACTGAAGCATATCAACCTATCAAATTTCCCACCATAATGTTAATAAAATGCCTTACCATTATGCAGAATATAACTTGTATAGCCTTTTAACTTTAAGAGATGGGTACTCTCAAATGTATTATTTATTGGCTACCCTGACTTTCTCTGTTTCCTATTTCTATCATGTTGAATATTGACCATTACCAGTATAAACTAGGGATGTTACGGTGACCGTATTACCGCCACACTGGTGGTCACGAGTTATGACCGCAGTCAATTTCCATGTGATCGGTTACTAGTTTTTTTCAAGCTCTGATGCCACTGATGATCATTAGTAGCCTACCAAACTTACTAACTGCCTGGTTCTATGCCTTCTATTGTCCGACAAATCACTCTGACATTAATGCAAATGTATTTGAAAATCTAATCAAACACTTCATGAGAGCCCATGAGCTCGGGATCATGGTCAGCCTCACTTCCCGGTATCGACCTTAGTCCAACGGGCAGGTGGAAAGGATGAACTAGGAGCTGGGGAGGTTCCTGAGGAGTCACTGTCAGGATTGGCAGGGGGAGTGGGAACGATTCCTTCCCTGGGCAGAGTACGCCCAGAACTCCCTACGTCACTCCTCCACTAGGTGGACCCCCTTCCAGTGTGCTTTGGGTTTACAGCTGGCCCTGGCCCCATGGACCCCGGCCCAGACCGTGGCTCCTGCACTAGATGAGTGGTTCCGGCCACCGTCCATCGTCAGAAGGAACGCCACTGCAATGAGACCCCTGTGTTCCAACCTGGGGACCGCGTCTGGCTCTCTACCAGGATCCTCCCACATCATTACGCACACCTGGCACCCATCATTACGCGCACCTGTTAATCATTATGATTCACACCTGGACTTCATTTCCTCCCCTTTATATGTTACTCCCTTATGTTTTCTCACTAGTTGGTATTGTTCTTGTTTACTTGCGTAAACAACAAGAAACTCACAGCTCCATTATTATAATTGCCATGTGTTGAAGAACTGAATGTGGCAATTTAGATAGTTTTCTTTAATTGATCCCTGATATTCTGAACCCATTATCCCAATATATTCTAGTGAGTCTGTCGACAAAATTCTAACTAAAAGGTACAGCGTATTTAAAGGGATGGCTTAAGATAAATGTACTGAAAACCCTATTGAATGAAAACTCCATGAGAAAATCTGTTGGCCAGTAAACGGGAGGGTTTTCAGCGGTTGAATTACATTTATTCAAAGCGTGCAAGGTAGCCACACCTGTAGAGCAAGTTACTCAACTGAATAAGTTAAGTCTGAATATCAAACACTGAGAATTTTATAGGAAAGGCATAAATTCCTACATCTGAATCGGCCCCAAAGTACTGTGTCAGTTGCCAGGGAAGGAGGGACGAAGGAAGGAAGAGTGATATATATAAAATGTAAGAATGTACCTTGTTTGTTTTATGTGTTGTATAGTTAATTCAAACAAGGAATTAGAAAATATGCACTTGCCAGACCTAGGCGTGGCACTCCTTCAGAAATGTTTGTATAGTGTATATAGTACGTATACTATTGTTTGTATATTATATTATGTATGGTATATTTTAGTATAGTATGTATAATTTGTATTTATAGTATATTATGTATAATATAGTATAGCGTGTATAGTATAGTTTTTATAGTATTTATAGTATAGTATGTATAGTATAATTAGTGTAGTATGTATAGTATATAGTATAATTAGTATGTATAGTGCAGTGTGTATAGTATTATAGCATTGTATGTATAGTATTGTATGGGATAGTATGTATAATATAGTCTGGATATTATAGCATTTATAGTGTGGTGTGTATAATATAGTATAGTATGTATTGTATAGTATATTACCGTCAAACTCAACTCTGGACCTCGAAACCAGTTCCACTGCATTTTTTCAATGTTCCCCTCTAATCAGGAACTGAATTAGACCTGGGACACCAGGTGTGCAATTAATGATCAGGTAGGTCAGAAAACCAGCAGGCTCTGGACCTCGTAGGGTAAGAGTTGAATACTCCCTTGTGTAGTGTGTTTTTTGTCCATACATTATTGCTGGAATAGGGTAGTCCCCAAAATATCAGTGTTCAGTTTGTTGCATCTGGTTATGCTTACTGATTGAAATGTTTGAATATCCATGTAGAAAGCTCCCAACAACACACTGAATTTGCCCAACGTTGCTCCACTAAGCGGCCCATGCTCTTAGCCTGTGGCGATGTACAAGCAGCCGGGATGCAGGCCCAAGAATATGGAAGATGGGGTGGATGGAGGGAGGGATAAAGCTTGGTAATTGAGTAAGTGCCCTTCTAGAAGTGGAAGCCTGAATAAAAACAGTTTTCATAAAAAGGCTTTCTTAAGATCAGGTTCACTCCGAAGTACATTAAAGCTCTTCCCAAAGTTTGAGTCTGTTTTCCCCCCTTAGCCGAAGTAGTCCCAGCGGAGAAGGCACACCCACATGCATGCACATACACACTTGCACACATTCCTGAAAAAATTAAGTAGGCATTCTATTCAGGTCTGTTATCATTTTGGAACCACAGCGTCTTAACCCCGTATTCATTAATAATGCTCCAGTTGAAACAGAACAGGACTTAGTTTGCACTGAAAGGTTCAATGTGTGCAAGAAAGCAAACATGCAAGCAAAGTACAGTAGGCTTTTATCTCCCCCTCTGTCCACTTCCCCTAGCAGCCAGGACTGACCTGCATTGGCATAGCCAGCAGAGATGAAGAAGAAGAGACGGACTACTGCAGTCAAGAGGCTTTCATAGCTCTGCTATGTAAATGGACCAAAAGGTATGACTATCAGAGGATAGAGAGACTGAAAAAGCTCAGACAAATATGAGCGAGATCATGATAACGTAAGCTTATAGCAAAGAAAAGAATTACCAAATACTCAAAATAATATTGTTTTAAGATATTGATGCAATGTCATTTGCATATATATTTTTTAAGCATTACATGAAAAAGAGGCTTATTTTCAGAATGTCTACTGTGAGATTAACTTTATCTTTCATTGATTTATTTGGTTTTGAATGTCTTTTCAGTCATAGAATGCAAGTGTACCCAGGTGTATGCCCTTCAGCACTTCAGATACTGCACCACTTTAGCCCAGCATGAATATAATGGGCAGATACTGCACCACTTTAGCCCAGCATGAATATAATGGGCAGATACTTCACCGCTTAAATTCTTTCTCTAGGACAGGGCTTCCCAAACTCGGTCCTGGGTCCTCCCCTTGGTGCACGTTTAGTTTTTCGTCCTTGCACTACACAGCTGATTCAAATAACCAAAGCTTGATGATGAATTAGTTATTTGAATCAGCTGTGTAGTGCAAGGACGGAAAAACTAAACGTGCACCCAGGGGGGAGGGGGGCCAGGACCAAGTTTGGGAAACCCTGGTCTAGGACTTTGTTGTGACTATCCAAGGACAAAAAAAAGTTTTATTTTCTCGTTCTCTGGGAATAGTAATCAACGTGAAGTGTCTTGAGGTAGAATTGTTTTTCGTAGCCTTTTTATTCATGTCCAGATGTCTATTGTCAAACTTAGTGCTCAGACCCTAGACATGTAGTATGCTTACAAACTGTTGAATTAGGCTGGGGCTTTCTCTATGCACAAAGCTATTGAGTGTCTGTCTGACTCACTCACTGAGGAATGGCAGGAGGACTGAGTCTGAGTGATAACCCCCTGGTAGGACCTCAGCTTGAGTAAATATGCACACAGCGAGTCAGCACACAGGTGACGGTGCCATAGTCTGCCAGCACCGATCCCTGTGACACAGAGATAATGTATGACAACATCCTGTCGTTTCTACGTCTGTACCCTCATCCTCCTGGATGCCCTGCTCATGCACCAACCTGACGTGGCACACTGCCCACACGTGCCCATGCACATGCCTGCATACCCAGATGCCCACATGCCCGTGTAGGTTTATCACCATCACAACGTAATGTGTGCAGACATATTTTCTGTCTCTCAGTCCTGGGGAGCGGAGGGACTGGCACAAGGTGACGGCTGGTATTAGGGGCAGCTTTTCCATCATGGGGCGGCTTCCTCAGTGGTATTTCATGTACACTGTACAGCCTTGGCAAAATCGTCATGTTTCATAAACGTCCATATTGTTCACTGGTGAAGAGAATAATGCAGCCCTGTCGAGAGAGAGAGCGAGGACTCTTTCGTAAGTCCTCTTACCAAACCCTGGCCGTGACCTTCGCATCTCTGCTCCACTTACAAGTACCCATTCACCAGAAGAGCAGGTGCTGGATTTGGTCTGTGGTGGTGAGCTCCCAAATGTCAGTAACTACTTCTTCTCATTCACACAACCCAGGTGGGTTCCACATTCCACAGCATGGTATTTCCTGTGGGGGTTGATGTAATCGCTGGTGCATCCCTGAAGGT
Source organism: Oncorhynchus clarkii lewisi (assembly GCF_045791955.1). Classification (NCBI taxonomy): domain Eukaryota; kingdom Metazoa; phylum Chordata; class Actinopteri; order Salmoniformes; family Salmonidae; genus Oncorhynchus; species Oncorhynchus clarkii. The sequence goes on along the minus strand of NC_092160.1, from coordinate 20,781,719 downwards.
TAGGCAAACAGAGATGTCTAGAAGTGACACGTAAAGGGCAGGCCCATTATGGGAGGAAGTGAGGGGGAAAGGAGCAGATGGGGGAGAGACCCTGAACCTAGCAAAACCGTTCCCCGGGTCTTCTCAGTCACCCTGCAGCCAAGGAGTTGTTGGAATCCATTTGAATGGGGCCCAGGATCGAAGCATATGCAGCCGTGCGGCCATTTTGTCTCAGTGGGCTTCTGTCTGCGCCGCCCTCGTATGTCTTTGTTTGTAGCGGAGCGTGCCCATGAAGGCAGGCGGGCAGGCAGGCAGAGGGGGTTTATATGCCGAGCAGGTGGCCATGTTGTTGGGGCCAAAAAGCATAAAAAAACAGCCTGCCCCCAGCAGCTGTGCTATAAAACACATTTATGTCATGATGTCCATTGGTTGTCCCTGAAGTGTGATTCAGGCTGTGGTGAATTTGGGCCAGAGAGGGAGCAACAGGACTGACTGGGCTTTGTGGTGTACTCGGAGTCGAGCTGTGTAAAGTCTGCGGCAATAACCTTTCACCTCCTTACAAAACCATGTCATTGTGTGTCATGCTGCTGTGAAGGTCGGAGTAGTACAAGGCTCCTTTTACTCTTTGGAGGAATTTCACTTCTAGGAAATGTGAAAACCGTGAAGATAACCAAAGATAAAAAGAAACATTTTAACTTTCATGTGCTGCCTGCATTTCCCTCTCTGATTCATTTGAGGTTGTTCTGTATGTTGTTTCCAGTCTTCCTCATCTACTCTTCCTTCACTGTTCCAAAGAAAAGTGTCTGCCTGCAAAGTCGTTCTGATGGGCGGTGTCAGTGGCGGCGGTGCACCCACTAAAGTATGCCACAAGGTGGACCGGCATGTTAATGGGATCCGGTGAGAGCAGCTGGCCTGTGAAGCAGCGTGGCAGCGGCGAGGTAAGCAGCTCTCCCTACCAGTGAATCAGCTAACATCAGCTCTCCCTACCAATAAATCAGCTAACATCAGCTCTCCCTACCAGTAAATCAGCTAACATCAGCTCTCCCTACCAATAAATCAGCTAACATCAGCTCTCCCTACCAGTGAATCAGCTAACATCAGCTCTCCCTACCAATAAATCAGCTAACATCAGCTCTCCCTACCAGTAAATCAGCTAACATCAGCTCTCCCTACCAGTAAATCAGCTAACATCAGCTCTCCCTACCAGTAAATCAGCTAACATCAGTTCTCCCTACCAGTAAATCAGCTAACATCAGCTCTCCCTACCAGTAAATCAGTGGACATCATCTCTCCCTACCAGTAAATCCCCTAACATCAGCTCTCCCTACCAGTAAATCAGCCAACATCAGCTCTCCCTACCAGTAAATCAGCCAACAGCAGCTCTCCCTACCAGTAAATCAGCTAACATCAGCTCTCCCTACCAGTAAATCAGCTAACATCAGCTCTCCCTACCAGTAAATCAGCTAACATCAGCTCTCCCTACCAGTAAATCAGCTAACATCAGCTCTCCCTACCAGTAAATCAGTGGACATCATCTCTCCCTACCAGTAAATCCCCTAACATCAGCTCTCCCTACCAGTAAATCAGCCAACAGCAGCTCTCCCTACCAGTAAATCAGCCAACAGCAGCTCTCCCTACCAGTAAATCAGCTAACATCAGCTCTCCCTACCAGTAAATCAGCGGACATCATCTCTCCCTACCAGTAAATCTCCTAACATCAGCTCTCCCTACCAGTAAATCAGCCAACAGCAGCTCTCCCTACCAGTAAATCAGCGGACATCATCTCTCCCTACCAGTAAATCCCCTAACATCAGCTCTCCCTACCAGTAAATCAGCCAACAGCAGCTCTCCCTACCAGTAAATCAGCCAACAGCAGCTCTCCCTATCAGTAAATCAGCCAACAGAAGCTCTCTCTACCAGTAAATCCAACCAACAGCCGTCAATGTTCTCTACCTTCACCTCCCATTCCTCCTCCAGGGCCCATTAATGGAACGTTACCAACGGATGACAGAATAGTCGATACCTTTTTGGATTTTCCATCTGGTTAATGTGGTAACCGGTCATAACTGGCTCCTGTTTGCGCTCTTGTTTCAACCCCCCATAACAAATAAAGAATAATTGACAGTCTTCAGGGTCACAGTCATGGTCCCAAGCCGAGTCACGTATGCAGCCTGGGTACATTTATGGTAAACAGGAAGCCAATACATAATGTTATAGCCCCCGTTCCAGAACATTGTGATCTTTTTAGTGTGATTTGTGGTATTCAAATTCACGCACCCTTTTAAATGCAGCTTGTTCCGGTTGAATTATCAATCAGTTTGGTTTTATCGTTCATATAAATGCTGCTAAATCAAAATGACACTACTGTTGACATTGTGATGTTGTGTACCAGACTATTAATCTAAAAGTAAGATTAGTCCTGGCAGGCAGTTAATGAATGTCTATTGAATAACTACTCATTCATTTAGCAACAGTGAAAGGCAAAGTGTATGCTACATTTCCCAAACAGCATATGAATGTAAACACGTATTTTCTAGTGTTGTCACGTAACGTCTCTTGATTGTCCAAAGAGACAGACTTCGACTCAGTTCCGTGCATGTTATGAATCGGTCCACGTGCCCATGTCTAAAACAACCTTGCATAATGTTTTTCAATAATATATGGAAGAGGACACAGGGTTTGCATGTATTGTCAGTGAAAAGGACATGATCTCTGACTTCAACAGTCAGTGGGATGCCGACACTGAATGATAATAGCCTCTCCCGCTTTGGATGAATTATTAAAGGCAAAATTGTTTTGCAAACAAAACATATTTGTTAACAATGAAATCTGGGGGTGAAAACTGGAGCTTTATCAATATTTAATTTTCTCCGTACGCAACAATATAGCCTTTGGCCAGTCGCTGGTTACAATAACAATACACATAATAATCCTTATATTGTCATATTTACTCAGGATTTAACACGACAAACAACAGTTATTACTTTGACATCTCGTTAACACTGAAAACAAAAGTTACTACTTTTATCTCGCAGCTTAATGAGGACATTACAATAAAAAGTACACTTTTGAAACTGAACTGTACAAATGGCTGGTCCCAGAAGACATATTCAGAATCCATGTGTCCTCAGACCCAATTCACGATCTAATAAGTGACATATTTCATTTTTTAAATTGTGATTTTTGATTGTTTGGATCGCAATGTCAACTTGCCTTATGACGACTTTGTTATAAGCGACCAATAATAATTTATTTCCTGAAAGGTTGCTCTCCACTGACATCTGAGTCACTGTGGGACATAGAGGAGAGAAGTTGGGGAGAATATTAAGCGACTGATTGGGGTTGTCACAGAGGGCTCCAGTCAACAGATTTGTGTCGTCGGTGGAAAAAACGGAGCAGTCCCACGGTGCAGTCCCACTCCGCTGACTGCCACTCACACCTGTCTTTGTTTCTATTCGTCACTGTCAGAGGACTGCTGACGCTGGGGTTTTGACCCCTGTGATCCGGTCCTCTGGTGCCTGGGTCATACAGCTCTGTGAGGCAGAAAGTGCATTTATTACCTCTAGGTAACTTTACAATAAACTTTTCTTACAATTCATAGCCATTCACTGGGCATGTCCACTGTGTCCTCCTTGTTAGATGTGCTGCGTACCTATGGCCCGAATGCCCCTCAACCCACACCTGCGTTAGGCACCTGGGGATCACCTGGTCGATAAATGCATATAGCAGAGGACTTAACAGGAGGACATTCTGTTCTATTGATTGTTAGTGTAGAACCCTGCTATTTAATTGTGCCCAACTGTGCAATACATGCATAATAAGTTGCATTGTGTTGACTGAAGGTCGGAGTGTTCATGTTCTACTTCTTTGTGTTTGTCATTACTTGACGTGTGCCGTGGGCATTGCATGGAGGCTGATGGAGAATAGAGAAAAGTCTGTTGATGCAGTTTGAGGGGCACCTACCTGCCTGAATTCACTTAAGTCATCCCAGACCTTGGAAAGCTCATTTAAACCCACCACCATTGTCTTCTAACAGCGCTGTGGATCATGTGGAGCCTGTTGCCATGGAGTGGAGGGGAGAGAGACAGTGGTGCACCTGTGCTGGCTTCAGACAGAATTTGGAGAGGAGTGGGGAGGTTTGTGTACTCTGTGTGTGCGTGCGTATGTGTGTGCGCGTGCATCCATGTGTGTGCGCGTGCATGTGTGCGTGTGTATGCTTGTGAGTGTGCGTGCGCGTGTGTGTTTGCACTCGTACAGTAGGCATATGTATTGTGTGTTTGTTCTCATGTGTTACTGTATGTGTGTGTGTGTTACTGTATGTGTGTTACTGTGTGTTTGTGTGTGTTACTGTGTGTGTATTACTGTATGTGTCAGTGTTTGTGTGTCTGTGTGTGTGTCGCTGTAAGTGTGTGTGTTTGTTACTGTATTTGTGTGTGTTACTGTATTTGTGTGTGTTACTGTTTTTGTGTGTGTTTGTGTGTTACTGGGTGCGTGTGTGTGTGTTACTGTGTGTGTGTGTGTGTGTTACTGTGTGTGTGTGTGTGTGTGTGTGTGTGTGTGTGTGTGTGTGTGTTTTAGTGTGTTTGTGTTACTGTGCGTGTTACTGTGTGTGATTTGTGTTAATGTTTGTGTGTTACTGTGTGTGTTACTGTGCGTGTGTGTGTTAATGTTTGTGTGTTACTGTGCGTGTTACTGTGTGTGTGTGTGTTAATGTTTGTGTGTTACTGTGTGTGTGTTACTGTGCGTGTGTGTGTTACTGTGTGTGTTTATTGTGGGTGTGTGTGTTACTGTGTGTGTGTGTTACTGAATGTGCGTGTGTGTTACTGTATGTGCGTGTGTGTTACTGTATGTGCGTGCATTTTACTGTATTTGTATGTGTGTGTTACTGTATTTGTGTGTGTGTGTGTTACTGTATTTGTGTGTGTGTGTTATTGTTTGTGTGTGTGTGTTACTGTGTGTGTGTGTGTGTGTTACTGTATTTGTGTATGTTACTGTTTGTGTGTGTGTGTTACCTTTTGTTTGTGTGTGTTACTGTATTTGTGTGTGTTACTGTATTTGTGTGTGTTACTGTTTGTTTGTGTGTTACTGTATTTGTGTGTGTTACTGTGTGTGTTACTGTTTTTGTGTGTGTATGTGTGTGTTACTGTATGTGTTACTGTGTGTGTGTTTTACTGTGCGTGTGTGTGTGTTACTGTGTGTGTGTGTTACTGTGCGTGTGTGTGTGTTACTGTGCGTGTGTGTGTTTTACTGTGCGTGTGTGTGTGTTTTACTGTGCGTGTGTGTGTGTTTTACTGTGCGTGTGTGTGTTTTACTGTGCGTGTGTGTGTTTTACTGTGCGTGCGTGTGTGTTGCTGTATTTGGGTGTGTGTTACTGTATTTGTGTGGGTTACTGTGTGTGTGTTACTGTGTGTGTGTGTGTTACTGTATGTGACTGTATGTGTTGTGTGTGCTGTCTGTGTCTGTGGGTAGAGCCACAGCCAGTGGAGCGCAGGAACATCTGAACACAGTGGCACAGGCCTTCTGCCATTACACGCGGCTCCCGCCGAGCAGCACTTCACGGCCTAGCAGGCTGTGACCTCCCACAGGCTCCCAGGGAGCGCTTCCTTTTGAAAGCCAGCTGTGCCTTCTTTTCTCTCCCAGCCAAATATTCCACAGCCCAGCTGTTCACCTGAGAAGTATGGAGGAGAGGCCTCTCACTTTATTTTATTTTGTCTTTTATTTTGTCCTTTTTTGGGTCAAGTCAATAGTGTGATGTTGAGAGAACATGGAGAGTGTTTGGAGTGGTTGGCTGATTCATGCCAATTTCCAAACTGAGAGAGAGTTGGATTTAGTTTGGTTTTATTTTGGGGGATTGCCTAGAATTGATTGATAAAGCATTGGTCATTGAAACGTGTGGTAAGACATTAAGTCTATCTTTTTTATCAGAACTTTTGTTTCTCGTTGAAATGTCTCTGTGAATGCGGACACATTCTTCTCTTCTGGAGAAATGTTGCTCTTCAGCATCCACTCATCCACCTCTAATAAACATGTCTGATTCGTTCTCAATTTAACTTAGTTTGAAAACATTTACAGCACATTTCTTTTACATGCCATATTCTCTTATCTTTGGATTTCAAACAGCCAGCCCAAGATTACACCTTTTGAAAATGTTTTCTTAGGGAGTGAATGTTATTGAGAAAACCGGACCTCTCTGAAATTGATGGCTCTCCCTTCAGCAAAATCTATTTCACCTAAACCCTCCATGAACGATTGAAAAAAAAAGTAACCCTCCCCTATACCCAAAATGATCATTTAAACATAAGTGGATAGCAGAGAACATGCCAACCGTTTACCCTCACTTCTTGGACAGACCAGAGACTTGATATGCAGTTTTAGAAACTGTTCTTCGTCCTATAAGCTGTTCTTCGCCCTATAAATGTTGCCACATAAGCATTACATGGCAACGCATACATTTTTATAGAGCAGAGGGCTGTGGGCCAGAAGGTTGTGGGTCCACAGACCACTGTGGACAAGAAGAGTAGGTGTGGAAAGATCTCCTTTATAGTAAAAGCATGGCATTGATCTATTATTGTATTTCCAGGCCCAAGAAATATTGCCTTTTATAAAAATGTCATGCAATTCTACATAATTTTACATATTAGCAGAATATTTTTTAATACCACACAAATTACTGAATTTACAGGCTACGTTTTTGTGTTTATACTTTTTTATAACGACAACGACAAGTTTGATGTCGTCAGACGACAATAAAAGGTTCGCTGGAGATGAGAAGCAGGTTGAACATTTAATGCGGAACAGACAGGTAACATGACAGGAACAGGAACGTCTGCACACGGGTAGCAACGACATACAAACATTAATGCAGAAGCAGGGAACAGAGCGGGGAACAGACAGATATAGGGAAGGTAATGACAGAGGTGATTGAGTCCAGGTGAGTCTAATAATCGCTTATTCGTGTGACGGGGGGAAAGGCAGGTGTGCGTAATGATGATGGCAGGAGTGTGTAATGATGATGGCAGGAGTGTGCAATCCTGGGGAGCCTGGCGCCCTCGAGTGCCAGGGGGGAAGAGCGGGAGCAGGCGTGACAGTACTAGCATGCTTTTTTCTCGTACTCCTGTGCTCTCTAGTCCCTGTTTTCCAGTTCCTCCGGTTCTGACCTATTCTGCGTGCCCTGATCCCAAGCCTGCCTGCCGTCCTGTACCTATCTGACTCTGACCTGGTTTAAGAACTTCTACCTGTCCTGAGCCTGCCTGCCACCCTGTACCTATCAGAGTTGGAGCTGGTTTACGAACCTCTGCCTGTCCTCAACCTGCCGTTTGCCTGCCCCCTGTGGTTTTAATAAACCACTATGAATATTGAGCCTCCCGTGTCTGTATCTGGGTCATATCCTGAGTCGTGTTAAGAGGTCCATATTAAAAGGATTGGGAGAGCAGCAACAGGATCTCACCTCTAACACAATTAACCTGCACCTAAGCATTTCAAGAGGATGTCAATCATTGGCAATAGAATACTTTAGTAGGGCCGTGTTGCTTTTGATGGAATTGCCCTCCTAGAATATACTAATTTGTGTTCCTTTCATAAATTTTTCATCTGTTTCAGATGTCGGATGAATCAAGGAAATCTTCATGATTGATTGCATGTTATTTTTCAACTCGCGGGGGTTTCCTTGATGTGTTCATGTCAGTGTGGGCGTTGATTGCTGTATATTAGATAGTCTGCGAGGGATTTACTGCCCCATGAACACATTTTAATGATCCAAATCAATATGACGAATAACACAGCTGATTATTGATGTGTTTTGAATAGAGACGGTGTGTGAACCCAGGTCCAAATAGTTTCATCAAGATACATGACTAAGTTCTGAGTAGCTTCAACATTGAAGTCGTCACATTCACTGGCGAAATCCATCAATTAACAAAAATAAATTGAAGATACCTCTATTATTTATCATGGGGGTGGATGAGTGTAATGTTTGAAAATACTTTGCTTGTTTACTGCTGGTCCGTAATGGATCTTTTGCAACCTTTTACCTTGAGCAAGAACAAAACAAAATTGTGTCAGTGGTTGAGAGGCAAGCACAACATTTCTGACAGCTAGGGTTAGGTCTAGCTTTTTTTCAGAGGGGGGAAGAAAACCTCTCCATAATATATCTTACACCAGGTGGTTTGTGTTGGCAAAGTATTTGTAAGATGTTGAACTGAGTGAAAGTGTAATCTTTCTCATTACAGGGAGAGTTGGGAAGGTTCGCTGTGACTCACACACATGTAATGTACCGATCAAACAGACCTTGAGGAAAGAATGGAGAGCCGGGCTGATCACAGATGAGAGAGAGGAAATTACTTCCAAGGCTCTGTGTATTACCCACTGTAACAGCCCTAATACAGCCCTCACACAGCCCTCATACAGCCCTAATACAGCCCTCAAACAGACCTCATACAGCCCTAATATATACCTCATACAGCCCTAATACAGACCTCATACAGACCTCATACAGCCCTCATACAGCCCTAATACAGACCTAATATATACCTCATACAGCCCTAATACAGACCTCATACAGACCTCATACAGCCCTCATACAGCCCTAATACAGACCTCATACAGCTCTCATATATACCTCATACAGCCCTAATACAAACCTCATACAGCCCTCATACAGCCCTATACAGCCCTCATACAGCTCTCATATAGACTCATACGGCTGTCATACAGCCCTAATACAGCCCTCATATATACCTCATACAGACCTCATACAGCCCTAATATAGCCCTCATACAGACCTCATACAGCCCTAATATAGCCCTCATACAGCACTCATACAGTCCTAATATATACTTCATACAGCCCTCATACAGCCCTCATACAGACCTCATACAGACCTCATACAGCCCTAATATAGCCCTCATACAGCACTCATACAGCCCTAATATATACCTCATACAGCCCTAATATAGCCCTCATACAGCACTCATACAGCCCTAATATAGCCCTCATACAGCACTCATACAGTCCTAATATATACCTCATGCAGCCCTAATACAGACCTCATACAGACCTCATACAGCCCTAATACAGACCTCATACAGCTCTCATACAGCCCTCATATATACCTCATACAGCCCTAATATAGACCTCATACAGCCCTCATACAGACCTCAAACAGCCCTCATACAGCCTTTATACAGACCTCATACAGCCCTGATACAGCCCTCATACAGACCTCACAGTCCTCATACAGATCTCATACAGCCCTAATACAACCCTCATACAGACCTTATTCAGCCCTGCAAATACAAACACCTAAGCAAACTTGTACACAAATGTACACTTACACAAATGCATATGGTCATGCTGTAAGAATTGACACACACAATTGTGCAGACACATGCTGCTTGATGAATAAATGTTTCACAAACATTTATACACACACACACACACACACACACACACACAAGGACATATTAAAACATGTTCTCAAACACACCTGTCAACTACAACCGTTTTGATGGCTTGCCATTGATGACTCACAGTCCTCCAATTGGTTTGATGTGCCTATCATCAGGGGAGAGCTGCGTTCATGTACAGTGTCTGTCATCAGCCACAGTGAGGAAGCATGACTGAAGTTTGCCCTGACACAGTTATCACTGAGCTTTAGCAATATGAGAATGTTTTTCAATGAAAAGCATGTTATAAATTAAATGTATTATTGTGATTATTATTATTGAGCTAATACTCAGGTTTGCATTAAGGTTAGCACTGAAACTGTTACAGAAGCACTCATCCCGCAGCTTTGAGAAACTGAATGAGGTGAGCAGTAAGCCGAACATGAACGACACCAGCTTGCTAGTCAGGTAGCTGCTGTACACGGAGCGACGTGAATAGTTCCACCCCTGGGTGATTGATGACTAGTATGACGCTGATGTATCACCCACTACTGCCATAATTTATGAGCAAGCTCATTTAATTTGTCTGTGGCCTAATTCAGGGGCTTGGTGTATGAATCATGTCCAGCAAGTGATCGGCTTCTTTCAAACGTCAGGCCTGACTATAGCGATTGTACATGTCCTTTGGCACAGACACCTTCAATGTCATCTGTCCCATCTACATAACCAGACAATTAAGCTAATAAGTGAAAATGGCACCTTTCCAATACAATTTTAATGAGCGCCACGTCGAGCGGAGAATTCCGTCAGCCAAGAGCTAAAAATGGATGACACCTGATTCATCAGGGATACAGGAAGTAAATGTACTAAGTGCAGTTTAAATGAGAACTGACCTCTGTAATGTCTGGTCACTGTAACGTCTGGTCACTGTAACGTCTGGTCACTGTAACGTCAAGCCACTGTAACGTCTGGTCACTGTAACGTCTGGTCACTGTAACGTCTGGTCACTGTAACGTCTGGTCACTGTAACGTCTGGTCACTGTAACGTCAAGCCACTGTAACGTCTGGTCACTGTAACGTCTGGTCACTGTAACGTCTGGTCACTGTAACGTCAGGTCACTGTAACGTCTGGTCATTGTAACGTCAAGTCACTGTAACGTCAGGTCACTGTAACGTCAGGTCACTGTAATGTCTGGTCACTGTAACGTCTGGTCACTGTAACGTCAGGTCACTGTAACGTCTGGTCACTGTAACGTCTGGTCACTGTAACGTCAGGTCACTGTAACGTCTGGTCACTGTAAAGTCTGGACAGTGTTACGTCTGGCTGCTGTAACGACTGGCTACTGTAACGTCTGGCCAGTGTAACGTCAGGCCAGTGTAACGTCTGGCTACTGTTACGTCTGGTCACTGTAACGTCTGGTCACTGTAACGTCTGGTCACTGTAACATCAGGTCACTGTAACGTCAAGTCACTGTAACGTCTGGTCACTGTAACGTCTGGTCACTGTAACGTCTGGTCACTGTAACGTCTGGTCACTGTAACGTCTGGTCACTAACGTCTGGTCACTGTCTGGTCACTGTAATGTCTGGTCACTGTAACGTCTGGTCACTGTAACATCTGGTCACTGTCTGGTCACTGTAACGTCTGGTCACTGTAACATCAGGTCACTGTAACGTCAAGTCACTGTAACGTCTGGTCACTGTCAGGTCACTGTAACGTCTGGTCACTGTAACGTCAGGTCACTGTAACGTCTGGTCACTGTAACGTCTGGTCACTGTCTGGTCACTGTAACGTCTGGTCACTGTAACGTCTGGTCACTGTCTGGTCACTGTAACGTCTGGTCACTGTAACATCTGGTCACTGTAACATCAGGCCACTGTAACGTCAGGTCACTGTAACGTCAGGTCACTGTAACGTCTGGTCACTGTAAAGTCTGGACAGTGTTACGTCTGGCTGCTGTAACGACTGGCTACTGTAACGTCTGGCCAGTGTAACGTCAGGCCAGTGTAACGTCTGGCTACTGTTACGTCTGGCTACTGTTACGTCTGGCTACTGTAACATCTGGCCAGTGTAACGTCTGGCTACTGTAACATCTAGCTACTGTAACGTCTGGCCAACGTACGGCTGTTGTTCACCGATCTAATTTTCCAAGTCGGGGCCAATCAGGACCAAGTACTTTTTCTGCCACATTACTTTCACAAACTCAGATGGTTTTGTCATATGGTTACCCTAAAGGTGTGGTCAGTTTACCCTCCCTTCGGCCACACCAAACGGCTGCACCAAATACCTTAGAGGATATCATAGGCCCTTAACATGTCACTGCACTGACCTCAAGCCCACTGCCGTGATAAAAAAGGGACTTTAAGGTGCTTTCCCTTTGCTTCTCAGCATGTAAGTCGGTGAATGCTGCCATTGTTTTTAAATGCTCCCTAATAGACCCCAGTGGGGCGTCATTCCTATTCCGTTCATGATGAAGACATTCTCTCTCTGCCCGCTCTGCTCTCAGCTCGCTCTGCCTGTGGGCCTATGAAATGTCTCAGTCTGTAGGGAGGGCCCCGCCAGAGTCCCACTGGAGCCACTTAGAGAACCTTTATGAATACGTGCTGAAAGGGCGCTTTTTTTTAGGGGAAAGATTATACGTCATGCCACCAGCTCACCTACTTCACCCCTCAACATGCATTCCTTCACCCTGGCTTACTTTTTTGCAGCCTGGTTCAAGTCAGACTCAAGGGTATTTTTAGAGCAATTCTGTTCTTCTTCCAGTAATTAAGAGTATTTGCATCCGGTTGTCCTGTACTGCAGGTTTAGGGTACTGTATGATGGTTTTACAGCAGACCTGGGTTCAAGTAGTATTTGTCTTGAGTGTTTGATTGAGCCTGGAGTACCAGATGGGCAGGGTTTGCACTGTAGGGACTATTCCATTGGTTCAATTGAGCCAGGCCTGCTCAAACAAGCGTAGCTACAGCATTTGAAAGAACATAAGTACTATTTAAACCCAGGTCAGTTGTACAGACATGTCTCTGTGTAGGTGAGCGTGTGTCCTTTTACTGACCGACAATGAAAGTGTCTTATGTCTCGCTGTCTCATCCTATAAAGAAACAAATAAAAAAAATCTTGCTTCTTCCTTTTCCACTATTCGTCCCTCAGATTCCCATACAGTCAAAGGTATGCTAACTGTACTGGAGAGCAGAAAGCTAAAGTGCCTTGTGTTTGTAACTGCTGCTCGGTATAAGTGCATCACTGAAAGGGGGAGAAATGCAACAGGGCTCTATCTTCTTGGCTTTTAACGCATTCTGTCCCCATTAAATAAATATCACACGTTTTAAAAGCCTTCATGCAAAACTGAGCAATGTTGAATTATTGAAGATGCTCTCGGAGCGATGGCAGTCGGGTGAGTGTACCGAGTTCGGATAGGGAAGAATGCATCATTTACTTGTAGCGTTTACCCTAAACTAGATAGCCATAACTGGTTAGAATATGCACTGTATGCCTGTGGCGATTTGTGTCCGTACATGAACAGGACGCTTTTACTTAGATCAACATACACTCGTTTGTAGTTCTTCCCCTCTCCCTTTTCTCTACTTGAACTTCCTGGTAAAGAGATGTAACCCTGATGAGGTGTGGCGGCACGCTGGACATGCTGGAGCCCCGGCTTGTAAAACAAAGGAGGGAGCTTAACGGAATGAGAGAGCAAGCTTTTTCTCTAGTCTGGGGCTCATTAATCCTGGCAGGGGGCTACTGTTTTGAGTCTTACCTGATTGTTTGTGCTCCAGGCATGCTGGGTTTGGAGGAAGACACCGGTGCTCTTGAATCATGACTGCCTGACATCGTCGGCCCAAGCTTGGAGGGGGACCATGGGAGGGGCCTATGCAGGTCCCCACTGCACAACACCAGATGTGTGTTGGTGGTCTGACAGGCTTCCCTGCCATCAATCAGGGTCCGAACCCACCGCAATTACAACCAGATGGCTTTTCTGCTGGGTGCAATGGTCACAGCACGTAACCCCCTCCCTCCTGTCTCCACCCTCCCAACTATCTCCAACCTCCCACCTTTAACCTCCCTGCCAGCCTTCTCCTCCCTGCCACCTGTGTCTACCCTCCCACCTGTCTCCACCCTCCCACCTGTCTCCTCCCTCCCATCTGTCTCCACCCTCCCACCTGTTTCCACCCTCCCACCTGTCTCCTCCCTACCACCTGTCTCCACCCTCCCACCTGTCTCCAACTTCCCACCTGTCTCCTCCCTCCCACCTGTCTCCACCCTCCCACCGGTCTCCAACCTCCCACCTGTGTCCACCCTCCCACCTGTGTCCACCCTCCCACCTGTGTCCACCCTCCCACCTGTGTCCACCCTCCCACCTGTCTCCTCCCTCCCACCTGTCTCCTCCCTACCACCTGTCTCCACCCTCCCACCTGTCTCCAACCTCCCACCTGTCTCCACCCTCCCACCGGTCTCCACCCTCCCACCGGTCTCCACCCTCCCACCTGTCTCCACCCTCCCACCGGTCTCCAACCTCCCACCTGTGTCCACCCTCCCACCTGTCTCCACCCTCCCACCTGTCTCCTCCCTATCACCTGTCTCCACCTTCCCACCTGTCTCCACCCTCCCACCTGTCTCCTCCCTACCACCTGTCTCCACCCTCCCACCTGTCTCCAACTTCCCACCTGTCTCCTCCCTCCCACCTGTCTCCACCCTCCCACCGGTCTCCAACTTCCCACCTGTCTCCACCCTCCCACCTGTCTCCTCCCTCCCACCTGCCTCCACCCTCCCACCTGTCTCCACCCTCCCACCTGTCTCCTCCCTCCCACCTGTCTCCTCCCTGCCACCTGTCTCCTCCCTGCCACCTGTCTCCTCCCTGCCACCTGTCTCCTAACTCCCACCTGTCTCCTCCCTCCAACCTGTCTCCTCCCTCCCACCTGTCTCCAACCTCCCACCTGTCTCCACCCTCCCACCTGTGTCCACCCTCCCACCTGTGACCACCCTCCCACCTGTCTCCACCCTCCCACCTGTCGCCACCCTCCCACCTGTATCCTCCCTCCCACCTGTCTCCACCCTGCCACCTGTCTCCACCCTCCCACTTGTCTCCACCCTGCCACCTGTGTCCACCCTCCCACCTGTCTCCACCCTCCCACCTGTCTCCACCCTCCCACCTGTCTCCTCCCTCCCACCTGTCTCCACCCTCCCACCTGTCTCCACCCTGCCACCTGTCTCCTCCCTCCCACCTGTCTCCACCCTCCCACCTGTCTCCACCCTGCCACCTGTCTCCACCCTCCCACCTGTCTCCTCCCTCCCACCTGTCTCCACCCTCCCACCTGTCTCCTCCCTCCCACCTGTCTCCACCCTCCCTTTTCCAGAGTGGGATGCCTCTTACTAATCTACCCTTTCTCAGTCTCTTCATCATCCTACCCTCTCTTCACCTGTTCTCGCTCGCTTTCTTCTCTTCCTGCTCTTCTTATGGTCATCCCTCCATTTTCATCTCCTTGACACTTGTGATATCTCTCTCTTTCCTTCCACCCTCCAAACACACACACACACACATGCGCGTGCACACAAACACACACACACACACACACACACACACCTCAACCCCCCTGTGAGGGGATGTAGGGCATGCAGTCAGTGTGTGGATATAAAGTAATGATTTCTCCTTCACACCTCCCTTGCTAATTAGAGCCGGCTGCCTGCCGCCTCGCAGGGGGCCGTGTCTGGGGAGACTTTCTATTTGTCTTCAAGAATTACCCACGAAGACTCCGGGCCAGCTCTAATCCCACAGACGCCAGACAGAATATCAGCACTTGCCTGGCCGTGGTCACCTGTCAATTCAATTGAATTATTCTAATGATAATTTTCTATCCTGGAGAGAGAGGACACAGGAGCAGGCAGAGGACAGGGCTACTGGAATGGCGTTGGTTGACGTTGGTCTGAGGCCCCTCCCTCCCTCAGGGCCCCTTATACACCGGCTATTTATGTGTTCTGTGTCTGCAGCACCGTCTTCCCAGGCACCGATGTGTCTGCTACAACCTTTCTCCACTCCCTCACCCCTATCTCTCTCCTCCTTTCCATCCCTCTCTCCTCCCCTATATTTGGAGGGCTGTCAGCGCACTGCAGTGACACCACCATTTAGTCCATTGTCAAGCGCCGGACCTGATAGCAGCAGTCACCTGTAAATGTGATATACCTTTCATTGGGATGAAATCCTGCTATCTATTAACCTTAGCCGTATCTTCGGCCAGCGGTATCGGCCCAGCAGCAGGGCTGAAGCCTACCAGCTGTTGCTTTCCGATGAGTTATATATTTTTTTCTTCTGCCATCGAAGGCAAACCAGTTGTCATAAAACAGTGCAAGAAGTTGGCCCCGAAATAATGTGTAGAGAAGGACAGATGAAGGAGGGAAGATATTTTTCTTCACAGGAACAATGTGATGTGTGTTGTTATTGGAATAGCATTATCATTACGTTACCTGGAGGTTGAGCTAATTTGCATCACAGCTGCGTCTGACAAGACCGTTGTGACATTACAACAGAGCGAGTCATCAGTGTCAGCACAGAGACGTGCTATATTTCCCTGTAAAGACTTATGTGCAATAACAATGTAAATTTTCCTTCCTGCATACTTTCTGGTGGAATCAGGCAGCATGATTCAGACACAGATGTCCTGTAGTGAATAACAAGGCTATAAAAACCAACACTGTCCACCTGTGTCCCCACTTCCTCCTTGCTTTGTTCCACACCAGTTGGAAAGTAGTCAGTTGCCCTCTCCCTTTACCCAAACTAACACTTACCCAAGCTGGATGACACTGGCACAGTGTCTGCCTGACCTTGCCATTCACCGTGGGCCCCCACTGTAATACAGCAGTGGACAGTGTGTAAATGCTCCGTGTACTGTACCTGTGCCACACCGCCGTGCCATGGTGGCCGGACCTGGGCTAAGAGGCTTTACCAAAGCTGTAGCCTACCAGCCTCCCGGGTGGTAATGTGTTGCCTTCTCTGTCACCCTCGCTGTGGAGATTGGGCACGGGCCTCACTACCTTCACTCAGGGTGTAGGCGCGGGTGGGCTCTACTTGTCTTTTTTTCAGATCGGGGGTTACAGGTACAAAAACAGTGAAAGAAATGCATACAAAGATAACCCCAACCCATTACCCCCCTCAATTAGCTTAGTGTTGAGCTTTGAGGGCACTATGGTGTTGAACTCTGAGCTGTAGTCAATGAATAGCATTCTCACATAAGTGTTCCTTTTGTCCAGGTGGGAAAGGGCAGTGTTGAGTGCAATAGAGATTGCATCATTTGTGGATCTGTTGTGGCGGTATGCAAATTAGGGTGGGTCTAGGATTTCTGGGATAATGGTGTTGATGTGAGCCATGACCAGCCTTTCAAAGCCCTTCATGGCTACAGACGTGGGTGCTACGGGTCAGTAGTCATTTTGGCAGGTTACCTAAGTGTTCTTGGGCACAGGGACTATGGTGGTCTGTTTGAAACATGTTGGTATTACAGACTCCGTTAGGGACAGGTTGAAAATGTCAGTGAAAACACTTGCCAGTTGTTCAGCGCATGCTCGGTGTACACGTCCTGGTAATCCATCTGGCCCTAGAGCCTTGTGAATGTTGACCTGTTTAAAGATCTTACTTACATTGGCTATGGAGAGCTTGATCACACAGTCGTCTGGAACAGCTGATGCTCTCATGCATGCTTCAGTGTTACTTGCCTTGAAGCGAACATAGAAGTAATTTAGCTCATCTGGTATGCTCGTGTCACTGGGCAGCTCTCGGCTGTGCTTGTAGTCTGTAATAGTTTGCAAGCCCTGCCACATCTGACGAGCATCTGCTTCATCTGACCACTTTTTTATTGATCGAGTCACTGCTGCTTCATGCTTTCGTTTTTGTTTGTAAGCAAGAATCAGGGGGATATAATTATGGTCAGATTTGCCAAATGGAGGGTGAGGGAGAGTGTCTCTGTGTGGAGTAAAGGTGGTCCCCTTTGGTTGCACATTTAACATGCTTGTAGATGCAAAGCATTGAATATTTAAATTCTGACACTTCAAAATACATTTTGTAACTTGTCCCCCAGAAGGATTTAACTGCAGGGCAATCCCACATCATATGAAGGAATGTGCCTACCTGATTTAGGGGACACAGTGAACAGTTGGGAGTTAGGGCAAATTTCATCATTAAATGTTTCCTTGTTGTTAAAAACTTAACATGCATAAGCTGATGGTTTGGATTATGGGATGGCAAAGTCATATTTTTCCATATTCTGTTCCAGTTAAAGGGTTGTTCAGATTCAATTAGATCTGTGGACCATACTTTTTTAATAGCTAGCTCAGAATATGAGCTTTCCAAAAGTTGTTTATATATTATAGAGTCCTCAGTCCTTTCGGGAGCCCAGATAATTTATTTATAAATCCCATCATTAGAGGGTTCGGTAGTTGGGTTTCCCAAGGGATTCCACAGGCCATTTCCTCACGGGAAATGAGTGCCAGCACCTCAGAGTTCCTGCACCTCCTGAAGCATTATAAGAGCTACTGCACATAAATATAAACGGTACCGTCACCCAAAAGGAGTACCGGCACCTATTTCAGTCCAAGACAAGCATTGGCCTAAACATGCATACACCATCAGATATAATTTATAGCAAGCAGTAGGGAGGGGGTTGGACAACAAAATGGATATACTGGGATATTCTGGGAATACTGAATATTGTCAGATGCCATTCAGGACACTCAGGGACATCTTACATAAAATCTAGTGCTGTACATGAAATCTATTTCATTTAGGCCTATGTAATGAATTTGAATGATGCTTGATTATGTAAAACCTTTTCAAGAGGCTGTGAATAGAAGAGGATGTTGGAGAATTTGCGAAGTTATTTGATATCAGGGATTTCACCATGAAGGGCCTCCAGTCCCCGTCTATATCAATCAGTTTCAGTACATTCAGAGATAATGATCAGTACTACGACGCTGTTTTTATTCAACACTTTCAGAAATCATGAAACACTCCTCGCTCTCACTCCCTCCTTCCACTGAGACATGAACATCAGTCCTGTGAAAAAAACGTACAAGTTATTTCAATTTATGCGCCGATGTACCTTGCAAGTGAAAAGTTACAACAACTGACCTCTGACCAGTGTTATCATTTAGCCTAGCTTGAGACTCGAGTTTTGAAATATAAGGGAATTAATTATAATAAGGAGTTTAAAAAATCAAATCAAATCAAATTTTATTTGTCACATACACATGGTTAGCAGGTGTTAATGCGAGTGTAGCGAAATGCATGTGCTTCTAGTTCCGACCTTGCAGTAATATCTAACAAGTAATCTAACAATTTCACAACAACTACCTTATACATACAAGTGTAAAGGAATTAATAAGAATATGTATATGTAAATATATGGATGAGCGATGGCCGTGCGGCATAGGCAAGGTGCAGTGGATGGTATAGTGTACAGTTTATAAATATGAGATGAGTAATGTAGGGTATGTAAACATTATATAAAGTGCCATTGTTTAAAGTGACTAGTGATATATTTATTACATCCAATTTTTAATTATTAAGTGGCTAGAGATTTGAGTCAGTATGTTGGCAGCAGCCACTCAATGTTAGTGATGGCTGTTTAACAGTCTGATGGCCTTGAGATAGAAGCTGTTTTTCAGTCTCTCGGTCCCAGCTTTGATGCACCTGTACTGACCTTGTCTTCTGGATGATAGCGGGGAGAACAGGCAGTGGCTTGGGTGATTGTTGTCCTTGATGATCTTTATGGCCTTCCTGTGACATCAGGTGGTGTAGATTTCCTGGAGGGCAGGTAGTTTGCCCCCGGTGATGTATTGTTCAGACCTCACTACCCTCTGGAGAGCCTTACGGTTGTGGGAGGTGCAGTTGCCATATCAGGCGGTGATACAGCGCAACAGGATGCTCTCGACTGTGCATCTGTAAAAGATTGTGAGTGTTTTTGGTGAGGGTGAAGAGGTGCTGTTGTGCCTTCTACACCACGCTGTCTGTGTGGGTGGACCATTTCAGTTTGTTCGTGATGTGTACGCCGAGGAACTTAAAACTTTCCACCTTCTCCACTACTGTCCCGTCGATGTGGATAGGATGAGGACGCGATCATCTCCTTTGTTTTGTTGACGTTGAGTGTGAGGTTATTTTCCTGACAACACACTCCAAGGGCCCTCACCTCCTCCCTGTAGGCCATCTCATTGTTGTTGGTAATCAAGCCTACCACTATAGTGTCGTCAGCAAACTTGATGATTGAGTTGGAGGCGTGCATGGCCAAGCAGTCATGGGTGAACAGGGAGTACAGGAGAGGGCTGAGAACACACCCTTGTGGGGCCCCATTGTTGAGGATCAGTGGGGTGGAGATGTTGTTTCCTACCCTCACCACCTGGGGGCGTCCCGCCAGAAAGTCCAGGACCCAGTTGCACAGGGCAGGGTCGAGACCCAGGGTCTCAGGGTCTATGGTACTATGGTGTTAAATGCTGAGCTGTAGTCGATGAACAGCATTATTTTATAGGTATTCCTCTTGTCCAGATGGGTCAGGGCAGTGTGATTGCGTCGTCTGTGGACCTATTGGGGCGGTAAGTAAATCGGAGAGGGTCTAGGGTGTCAGGTAGGGTGGAGGTGATATGATCCTTGACTAGTCTCTGAAAGCACTTCATGATGACGGAAGTGAGTGCTATGGGGCGATAGTCATTTAGCTCCGTTACCTTAGCTTTCTTGGGAACAGGAACAATGGTGGCCCTCTTGAAGCATGTGGGAACATGGCTGTGTCAGTGGCACTGTATTGTCCTCAAAGCGAGCAAGGCTGGTTTTCTTTCTGTAGTCTGTGATTGACTGTAGACCCTGCCACATACCTCTCCAGTCTGAGCCGTTGAATTGTGACTCTACTTTGTCTCTAAACTGACGCTTAGCCTGTTTGATTGCCTTGCAGAGGGAATAGCTACACTGTTTGTATTCGGTCATGTTTCCGGTCGCCTTTCCCAGATTAAAAGCAGTGGATCGCACTTTCAGTTTTGCGCAAATGCTGCCATCAGGCGGTCCTGATGTGGGCCTTTGGAACAATAAAATGCAAATGAATTACTTAAAAATCATACAATGTGATTTTCTGGATTTTTGTTTTAGATTCCGTCTCTCACAGTTGAAGTGTACATATAATAAAAATTACAGACCTCTACATGCTTTGTAAGTAGGAAAACCTGCAAAATCGGCAGTGTATCAAATACTTGTTCTCCCCACTGTACGTACACCATCACAAATCCATTATTTATTTTAGGCATGTCTAACGAAACATGATATGAAGAAAATTTATTTTTGAAGAACAGAATATGAGTTGGCCCAGTGTACATTATCTGTCTTTGCGCCATGTCATAAGCTGTAGGCTTGTTCATTTAGCTGACAAGATATGCTTATAAGTCTCATGCCATTATTTTAAATTATATGATTTTATATTAAGAAGAATATATTTGAACTTAGCTGAATACATTTTTTTCTTCCCATTCCAGAGCGAGTGCGCATATGAAGTGTCTGTGTTTGGCATAAATGTGATCATTTGAAACAGGTCCTACAGTATATGTTAGATTTAGAGTTATTTGGCAACTTTAGTTGTGAATGATACAAACCATAGAATGCCTTAGCAAGCGAAAGATATATGGGCTGCATGATGCGACTATACTGTAGGCTATTTATGATTTGAGAAAGTCGCAATAAATGGTTGCCTCAGGCTGCTTCCTTGCCACAGGCTGCACACGCTGTTCTCTCATCATATTTTCACCCATCAGACTATTCTCAATTTAATCTAGTATTTTCTAAGATGTGAAATTAGTTTCAATTTAGAATGGCCCATTATCAAATGGGTAGGAACAGCGGCAGGTGAAAAAAGGCATGTCATTTGTATGCACTCGAATGGCGAATGCAGGCCACTATCCAACCATTCGTTTCACTCATGTCAAGTAGACTACTCCGGTTATTTCGCTGCTTAACAGGTGATATTCCACCCAAACTCTGTATGCCTTGGGCTCTCCAACCCTGTTCCTGGAGCTAACCAGTGCTTAATTTGGGAGACCAAGTTAAATCTGTTTGGGAACATCGATAGTAACATATTTCATGAAACTGTTGACAGCCCCTTTCTCTGCACGCTGGAGAAAGGAATGAAGGAGAGAGGGGAGGAGCTGGAAACTCACAGTGGTGAGATATTCTGTAGCTGAAGATACATGTGTCTGCCTATTAATTATGAAAATATAAAAAAATGCCCTATTACTAGGCTATTCAAAATCAAATACAAATGCACTATAATTGTAGGATAACTCTGAATTTGTTTAATTTAGACAAGTCCAATTATCTACCGAAAGATATCTAAAATCATGTTTTTAATGTTTTTCTGCCATGTGTATTATGTGGTTGGCTATGTATTGTATAACAGCACAATAATATTTTTAATTACGTTGTTTTGTGTGCCTATGCATGAGTTCTAATATGCGTATGTGTGTTTTGAATTAATCATCACTGTCCATTTCGTTGTGTTAGTCTGTGAAACATCATCCACAAAGACCAAATTTTCCACTCAGTTTCAACCTGTTGTTGAACTTCTTTCTTCAATTCACAGTGAGGTGAGTTTTTAAAGCAAGATCATGTTTTGATGATAAGTGTTTGATGTGATTTTCCATTCCATTTGCCTTGATGTCAGTGGTTAGAGGGACAATAGAGCCCTGAGTACCAGGCCATTATCCACCTGATGATCATTAGCGAGTTGGGAACTACTAACACATGTCCAGAGTGCATAAAAGGAGATTACTGTGACTCAACTGTCATGTAAGACTCACTCACAGCTGTAATAGCTGCCAACGGTGATTCTACAAAGTTTTGACTTAGGGGTGTGAATACCTACAGTATATACTGTAATTTTTCTCTCGATTTAATCCATTTTGTATTCAGGCGGTAACACATCAAAATGTGGACAAATCAAGACATATGAAGACTTTCTTAAGGCACTGTACTTAGGCCCTATTGGCTATTGCTAATTTAATTGATATCACACAATACATTGTAGGTCCCACCCAGCAGATAATTGCACTCAGCTTGTATTTTGACTCATAAAGTGATCTGGAATTTAAAAAAAGATGGTGACCACTGTTCTAGTCTTTATAGGCTATGGCTGCCTATTGTGATTATTGCTGTTCTATCAGGGCATTCTATTCTAGTCTATATAGGCTATGGCTGCCTATTGTGACTATTGTTGTTCTATCAGGGCATTATGTTCTAGTCATTATGTCCATAGTCATTATAGGCATATGGTTTACTATGTGTAGGTCTATGTGAGTCACATGTTAAATGCTAGAATCATAGATTGACGTAGTCCTACAAGACTATTTGGCCTGTAATGTGAAATCACAAGTTAGATGGTTTGTTGTGTACAATCGATTACATTAAGGTACAGGGTAGGCTATGCTTTTTTGATCATTTAATGATGATTTGAGGGCCCACATTTTGGCCCACCTAAAATGTGGCTACTAGCTAATTATGGCAATGATCTTAACATGAGTTAATAATAGGAGAAACTAAGAAAGACAGGGAGTAGAGAAGAGAAGAGAGAAAAGGAGGAGACCAGACAAGACAAGAGGACTAGAAAACATAAAACAAAGAGGAAACAGTGAATCTAAGCCCATGGCCCATGGTAACTGAGCTATGAAGGGTTCCAAAGAGAGCTACTGCTCAGACTGGAGGTGGTGGGGGGAGATGGTGAATGACTACGCGGGGTGATACAGGGCGTCATATCTTGAAGCTCAGCCTCATCTCCCTCCGGTCATTACACGCAGCGCACCTGTAGAGCAACATGTTATTGACCACGTTATTTTTTTCTCTCTCTTTAACTTTCTCTCTGTTTCTTAATTTTCCCCTCCCTCCCTCCCTCCCTCCCTCCCTCCCTCCCTCCCTCCCTCCCTCCCTCCCTCCCTCCCTCCCTCCCTCCCTCCCTCCCTCCCTCCCTCCCTCCCTCCCTCTTAATTGATTCTGCTCTTCCTGCCTCTCCCCCTCCTTCTCTCTCTTTATCTCTCTCTTTCTCTTTCCCTTTGCCTCACTCTCTTGTCTCAGTGCAGATTACTTGTGGGCTTCTTTCTCACTGTTGGTGGAGAGAGGCTTGTAAACACCATTCAGCGTTAGTCTCTCGTGGGCCCTCGTTGTCTTCTGTGTACAATATGTAGTTTTTTAGGAAGACAAAGACCTGGGTGTTGTGCATGAGAAGCGCCTAATGAAAGACTGTTTTCTGCTCAGGTATGTTATACAAGATACCGGTCGTTCTTATCGCTGTTTTACATCCACAGTTGAAGTCGGAAGTTTAAATACAAGTATATATACAATCATTAAAACATGTTTTTTTCAACCACTCCAAAAATGTCTTGTTAACAAACTATAGTTTTGGAAAGTCGGTTAGGACATCTCCTTTGTGCATGACACAAGTAATTTCTCCAACAATTGTTTACAGACAGATTATTTAACTTATAATTCACTTTATCGCAATTCCAGTTGGTCAGAAGTTTACATACACTAAATTGACTGTACCTGTACATAATCTGAGTCAATTGGAGGAGTACCTGTGAATGTTTTCAAGGCTAACCTTCAAACTCAGTGCCTCTTTGCTTGACATCATGGGAAAATCTAAAGAAATCCGCCAAGACCTCAGAAAATAAATTGTAGACCTCCACAAGTCTGGTTCATCTTAGGGAGCAATTTCCAAATGCCTGAAGGTACCACATTCATCTGTACAAACAATAGTACGCAAGTATAAACACCACGGGACCACGTAGCCGTCATATCGCTCAGGAAGGAGATGCGTTCTGTCTCCTAGAGATGAACGCACTTTGGTGCGAAAAGTGCAAATCGATCCCAGAACAACAACAAGGACCTTGTGAAGACCTGAAAGGCCGCTCAGCAAGGAAGAAGCCACTGCTCCAAAACCGGCATAAAAAAAGACTATGGTTTACAACTGCACATGTGGACAAAGATCGTACTTTTTGGAGAAATGTCCTCTGGTCTGATGAAACAAAAATAGAACTGTTTGGCCATAATTACCACTGTTATGTTTGGAGGGAAAAGGGGGACACTTGCAAGCCGAAGAACACCATTCCAACCGTGAAGCCCGGGGGTGGCAGCATCATGTTGTGGGGGTGCTTTGCTGCAGGAGGGACAGGTGCACTTCATAAAATAGATGACATTGAAGGAAGGAAAATGATATCGATATATTGAAGCAACATCTCAAGATATCAGTCAGGAAGTTAAAGCTTGGTCACAAAAATGGTCTTCCAAATGGACAATGAGCCCAAGCATACATCCAAAGTTGTGGCAAAATGGCTTAAGGACAACAAAGTCAAGGTATTGGAGTGGCCATCACAACGCGCTGACCTCAATCCCAAAGGCAATTTGTGGCCAGGACTGAAAACGCATGTGTGTGCAAGGAGGCCTACAAACCTGACTCGGTTACACCAGCTCTGTCAGGAGGAATGGGTCAAAATTCACCCAACTTATTGTGGGAAGCTTGTGGAAGGCTACCCGTAACGTTTGACCGAAGTTAAACAATATTTGGCTAAGGTGTATGTAAACTTCTGACTTCAACTTGGGTTCTCAAGGCTACACAAACCGTTTTTGTTTTTGTTTTTTGGTCTGAGAAACCTGGGTGACCATGGAGTTGCATCACACTTACAGCATCTTGTCTGGTTGACCGGGGAGTTGCATCACACTTACAGCATGTTGTCTGGGTGACCGGGGATGCTGCATCACACTTACAGAATGTTGTCTGGGTGACCGGGGAGTTGCGTCACACTTACAGCATCTTGTCTGGTTGACCGGGGAGTTGTATCACACTTACAGAATGTTGTCTGGGTGACCGGGGAGTTGCATCACACTTACAGCATGTTGTCTGGGTGACCGGGGAGTTATATCACACTTACAGCATGTTGTCTGGGTGATCGGGGAGTTGCATCACACTTACAGCATGTTGTCTGGTTGACCGGGGAGTTGTATCACACTTACAGCATGTTGTCTGGGTGACCGGGGAGTTGTATCACACTTACAGAATGTTGTCTGGGTGACCGGGGAGTTGTATCACACTTACAGCATGTTGTCTGGGTGACCGGGGAGTTGCATCACACTTACAGCATGTTGTCTGGGTGACCGGGGATGTTGCATCACACTTACAGCATGTTGTCTGGGTGACCGGGGAGTTGCATCACACTTACAGCATGTTGTCTGGTTGACCGGGGAGTTGCATCACACTTACAGAATGTTGTCTGGGTGACTGGGGATGTTGCATCACACTTACAGCATGTTGTCTGGGTGACCGGGGAGTTGTATCACACTTACAGAATGTTGTCTGGGTGACCGGGGAGTTGTATCACACTTACAGAATGTTGTCTTGGTGACCGGGGAGTTGCATCACACTTACAGCATGTTGTCTGGTTGACCGGGGATGTTGTCTCACACTTACAGCATGTTGTCTGGGTGACCGGGGAGTTGTATCACACTTACAGCATGTTGTCTGGGTGACCGGGGAGTTGCATCACACTTACAGCATGTTGTCTGGGTGACCGGGGAGTTGCATCACACTTACAGCATCTTGTCTGGTTGACCTGGGAGTTGTATCACACTTACAGCATGTTGTCTTGGTGACCGGGGAGTTGCATCACACTTACAGCATGTTGTCTGGTTGACCGGGGAGTTGTATCACACTTACAACATGTTGTCTGGGTGACCGGGGAGTTGCATCACACTTACAGCATGTTGTCTGGGTGACCGGGGAGTTGCATCACACTTACAGCATGTTGTCTGGGTGACCGGGGAGTTGTATCACACTTACAGAATGTTGTCTGGGTGACCGGGGATGTTGCATCACACTTACAGCATGTTGTCTGGGTGACCGGGGAGTTGCATCACACTTACAGAATGTTGTCTTGGTGACCGGGGAGTTGCATCACCCTTACAGAATGTTGTCTTGGTGACCGGGGATGTTGCATCACACTTACAGCATGTTGTCTGGGTGACCGGGGAGTTGCATCACACTTACAGAATGTTGTCTTGGTGACCGAGGAGTTGTATCACACTTACAGGATGTTGTCTGGGTGACCGGGGAGTTACATCACACTTACAGAATGTTGTCTGGGTGACTGGGGAAGTTGTATCACACTTACAGCATGTTGTCTGGGTGACCGGGGAGTTATATCACACTTACAGCATGTTGTCTGGGTGATCGGGGAGTTGCATCACACTTACAGCATGTTGTCTGGTTGACCGGGGAGTTGTATCACACTTACAGCATGTTGTCTGGGTGACCGGGGAGTTGTATCACACTTACAGAATGTTGTCTGGGTGACCGGGGAGTTGTATCACACTTACAGCATGTTGTCTGGGTGACCGGGGATGTTGCATCACACTTACAGCATGTTGTCTGGGTGACCGGGGAGTTGCATCACACTTACAGCATGTTGTCTGGTTGACCGGGGAGTTGCATCACACTTACAGAATGTTGTCTGGGTGACTGGGGATGTTGCATCACACTTACAGCATGTTGTCTGGGTGACCGGGGAGTTGTATCACACTTACAGAATGTTGTCTGGGTGACCGGGGAGTTGTATCACACTTACAGAATGTTGTCTTGGTGACCGGGGAGTTGCATCACACTTACAGCATGTTGTCTGGTTGACCGGGGATGTTGTCTCACACTTACAGCATGTTGTCTGGGTGACCGGGGAGTTGTATCACACTTACAGCATGTTGTCTGGGTGACCGGGGAGTTGCATCACACTTACAGCATGTTGTCTGGGTGACCGGGGAGTTGCATCACACTTACAGCATCTTGTCTGGTTGACCTGGGAGTTGTATCACACTTACAGCATGTTGTCTGGGTGACCGGGGATGTTGCATCACACTTACAGCATGTTGTCTGGTTGACCAGGGTGTTGCATCACACTTACAGCATGTTGTCTTGGTGACCGGGGAGTTGCATCACACTTACAGCATGTTGTCTGGTTGACCGGGGAGTTGTATCACACTTACAACATGTTGTCTGGGTGACCGGGGAGTTGCATCACACTTACAGCATGTTGTCTGGGTGACCGGGGAGTTGCATCACACTTACAGCATGTTGTCTGGGTGACCGGGGAGTTGTATCACACTTACAGAATGTTGTCTGGGTGACCGGGGATGTTGCATCACACTTACAGCATGTTGTCTGGGTGACCGGGGAGTTGCATCACACTTACAGAATGTTGTCTTGGTGACCGGGGAGTTGCATCACACTTACAGAATGTTGTCTTGGTGACCGGGGATGTTGCATCACACTTACAGCATGTTGTCTGGGTGACCGGGGAGTTGCATCACACTTACAGAATGTTGTCTTGGTGACCGAGGAGTTGTATCACACTTACAGGATGTTGTCTGGGTGACCGGGGAGTTACATCACACTTACAGAATGTTGTCTGGGTGACCGGGGATGTTGCATCACACTTACAGCATGTTGTCTGGGTGACCGGGGAGTTGCATCACACTTACAGAATGTTGTCTTGGTGACCGGGGAGTTGCATCACCCTTACAGAATGTTGTCTTGGTGACCGGGGATGTTGCATCACACTTACAGCATGTTGTCTGGGTGACCGGGGAGTTGCATCACACTTACAGAATGTTGTCTTGGTGACCGAGGAGTTGTATCACACTTACAGGATGTTGTCTGGGTGACCGGGGAGTTACATCACACTTACAGAATGTTGTCTGGGTGACTGGGGAAGTTGTATCACACTTACAGCATGTTGTCTGGGTGACCGGGGAGTTATATCACACTTACAGCATGTTGTCTGGGTGATCGGGGAGTTGCATCACACTTACAGCATGTTGTCTGGTTGACCGGGGAGTTGTATCACACTTACAGCATGTTGTCTGGGTGACCGGGGAGTTGTATCACACTTACAGAATGTTGTCTGGGTGACCGGGGAGTTGTATCACACTTACAGCATGTTGTCTGGGTGACCGGGGATGTTGCATCACACTTACAGCATGTTGTCTGGGTGACCGGGGAGTTGCATCACACTTACAGCATGTTGTCTGGGTGACCGGGGAGTTGTATCACACTTACAGAATGTTGTCTGGGTGACCGGGGATGTTGCATCACACTTACAGCATGTTGTCTGGGTGACCGGGGAGTTGCATCACACTTACAGAATGTTGTCTTGGTGACCGGGGAGTTGCATCACACTTACAGAATGTTGTCTTGGTGACCGGGGATGTTGCATCACACTTACAGCATGTTGTCTGGGTGACCGGGGAGTTGCATCACACTTACAGAATGTTGTCTTGGTGACCGAGGAGTTGTATCACACTTACAGGATGTTGTCTGGGTGACCGGGGAGTTACATCACACTTACAGAATGTTGTCTTGGTGACAGGGGATTTGTATCACACTTACAGAATGTTGTCTTGGTGACCGGGGAGTTGCATCACACTTACGACATGTTGTGATTGTTCTGTCTTGTATTTGACTCTTCTACCATTCTGTACAGACTTAGTGACAAAATGCAGCTGAGATGAGTGGCTAACATATTTGATGTGACGTCAAATATGGGTTGATCTCAACTTAAAAGACTTTATCACAGTTTTACGACCAATTATTGGACACATGTTATATTATGACCAATGGAAAGTATTTCTGAAGTCATGAATCTATGTCAGTCACTCATTATTCAGTATAACACGTCTATCCTTTATACACATATTGTGTTCATGGATATTTTTTACCGTGTCCAGTATTTGAGCATTAGGTTAATGTTTCACTATAGCTTGAAATACATTGAGCTGCATCTCTTTTGATCTACTGTGCTGCATATGGCTGCTGTGCTTAGGAGGAGTGCTCCCATGTCTTTTCACAGAGGAAAATAGTGGTGGGTTGGGCCCAGGCTAGATTCCAGCTCAGTACAAGCTGTAATTAGTCTGTAATTTACGAACAACTTCTCCCCAGCGACCCTGCTGTGCTGAATCCCCTGGCCACTTGGAAAGATCATGTTTTCCTGCACAGTGTACGGCACTCAAATGAACCACAACATTGCCCATAATGGCTGCTTGCTCCCCACTGGTTTGCCCACCTTGTGCAAGGTAGCTGAAAGTCATCGCTTCGTGGATGGATGCTCGGCAGAGCGTGCCGTACTCTCCTATTTCCAACTATTAATGTGAGGAGAAGGGCGTCCAAATTCCCTGATAAACACATTAAAGCTACAATCCTGAATTTACGTAAGAATGGGTAAGATTATATAAAATGACCATTGAAGAGTAGTAAATATGACAGATTTTCCTTCTAATAATGGATCAATTGAAAACTCTGACAAAGTTGGAGTCTGAGTAGGCCATTAGATCTGCTTGATGCCTTTACGAATTCTCCCTGTCATTCATGGATCTGACAGACAATGTGTTTTTTAGATCTATTGATGCATTTGCATGTAATTCCCATCTGCTTCTTATTGTTCTGAAATCCACCCAGAGAAAATGTGTGCCTCTATTTGTTAAATGTTACTCGTGCAAATAATGGGCTAAATGGAAATAGCCTTCTAATGATCTGAGTGAGATTGATGGGTGAACCTAAATGGATTACCCTCGCTAATATGAGTACAATGTGCGATTAGCATAGCTAACCTAG
Organism: Oncorhynchus clarkii lewisi; assembly: GCF_045791955.1. Lineage (NCBI taxonomy): Eukaryota > Metazoa > Chordata > Actinopteri > Salmoniformes > Salmonidae > Oncorhynchus > Oncorhynchus clarkii. The sequence goes on along the minus strand of NC_092160.1, from coordinate 20,751,706 downwards.
CATTTAGCAACCTATACAGGTACAGTGCCTTGCGAAAGTATTCGGCCCCCTTGAACTTTGCGACCTTTTGCCACATTTCAGGCTTCAAACATAAAGATATAAAACTGTATTTTTTTGTGAAGAATCAACAACAAGTGGGACACAATCATGAAGTGGAATGACATTTATTGGATATTTCAAACTTTTTTAACAAATCAAAAACTGAAAAATTGGGCGTGCAAAATTATTCAGCCCCTTTACTTTCAGTGCAGCAAACTCTCTCCAGAAGTTCGGTGAGGATCTCTGAATGATCCAATGTTGACCTAAATGACTAATGATGATAAATACAATCCACCTGTGTGTAATCAAGTCTCCGTATAAATGCACCTGCACTGTGATAGTCTCAGAGGTCCGTTAAAAGCGCAGAGAGCATCATGAAGAACAAGGAACACACCAGGCAGGTCCGAGATACTGTTGTGAAGAAGTTTAAAGCATAATTTGGATACAAAAAGATTTCCCAAGCTTTAAACATCCCAAGGAGCACTGTGCAAGCGATAATATTGAAATGGAAGGAGTATCAGACCACTGCAAATCTACCAAGACCTGGCCGTCCCTCTAAACTTTCAGCTCATACAAGGAGAAGACTGATCAGAGATGCAGCCAAGAGGCCCATGATCACTCTGGATGAACTGCAGAGATCTACAGCTGAGGTGGGAGACTCTGTCCATAGGACAACAATCAGTCGTATATTGCACAAATCTGGCCTTTATGGAAGAGTGGCAAGAAGAAAGCCATTTCTTAAAGATATCCATAAAAAGTGTCGTTTAAAGTTTGCCACAAGCCACCTGGGAGACACACCAAACATGTGGAAGAAGGTGCTCTGGTCAGATGAAACAAAAATTGTACTTTTTGGCAACAATGCAAAGCGTTATGTTTGGCGTAAAAGCAACACAGCTCATCACTCTGAACACACCATCCCCACTGTCAAACATGGTGGTGGCAGCATCATGGTTTGGGCCTGCTTTTCTTCAGCAGGGACAGAGAAGATGGTTAAAATTGATGGGAAGATGATGGAGCCAAATACAGGACCATTCTGGAAGAAAACCTGATGGAGTCTGCAAAAGACCTGAGACTGGGACGGAGATTTGTCTTCCAACAAGACAATGATCCAAAACATAAAGCAAAATCTACAATGGAATGGTTCAAAAATAAACATATCCAGGTGTTAGAATGGCCAAGTCAAAGTCCAGACCTGAATCCAATCGAGAATCTGTGGAAAGAACTGAAAACTGCTGTTCACAAATGCTCTCCATCCAACCTCACTGAGCTCGAGCTGTTTTACAAGGAGGAATGGGGAAAAAATTCAGTCTCTCGATGTGCAAAACTGATAGAGACATACCCCAAGCGACTTACAGCTGTAATCACAGCAAAAGGTGGCGCTACAAAGTATTAACTTAAGGGGGCTGAATAATTTTGCACGCCCAATTTTTCAGTTTTTGATTTGTTAAAAAAAGTTTTAAATATTCAATAAATGTTGTTCCACTTCATGATTGTGTCCCACTTGTTGTTGATTCTTCACAAAAAAATACAGTTTTATATCTTTATGTTTGAAGCCTGAAATGTGGCAAAAGGTCGCAAAGTTCAAGGGGGCCGAATACTTTCGCAAGGCACTGTAGCTCATATGACTTTGTCCTGTGAATACCTCTGTAAATGCATTCTGTTTTCTCTTTTGTGATGCGAAAGTAGAAGGATCCATTTAGCTTTTATCATTTAGCTTTTAAAATGGCCTCTAAATGAGTAGGGAGTGAACAGGGTGAACAGTGGCGGCGTAGGCTGTGTGAAATTTGTGAACACAGTATGGCACATGAGTAAGAGATCACCCGGCTCGCTGACACACACTGTTTTTTGTATGGCTAACATGTCTCCCACAAGTAACGTGCTGGTGTTAGCAGCGCCGCAGTATTCTAGGATGTTAGGAAAGTTAAAGTAGAGGCTATGCAGCGTGCAGGGGGCCATCTTTCTGTCCCCCTGTCCCTTTGTCACTGTTCCCATCATAAGTGGGCCACCTCAGGCCATCACGCATGCCATCATGCATGCCATCACGCATGCGGTCTTCAACACCACCAAATTAAAGGTGTCTCTCTCCTCTTGTAACCTCTTTTTGGAGTGAATAGATATGAAGTGACACAGATAGACAGTTTTTAGAGGCCCAAAACAGTCAAACGCTTGATTTCACCTCTGTTTTATATATACACTGCTCAAAAAAATAAAGGGAACACTTAAACAGCACAATGTAACTCCAAGTCGATCACACTTCTGTGAAATCAAACTGTCCACTTAGGAAGCAACACTGATTGACAATAAATGTCACATGCTGTTGTGCAAATGGAATAGACAACAGGTGGAAATTATAGGCAATTAGCAAGACACCCTCAATAAAGGAGTGGTTCTGCAGGTGGTAACCACAGACCACTTCTCAGTTCCTATGCTTCCTGGCTGATGTTTTGGTCACTTTTGAATGCTGGCGGTGCTTTCACTCTAGTGGTAGCATGAGACGGAGTCTACAGCCCACACAAGTGGCTCAGGTAGTGCAGCTCATCCAGGATGGCACATCAATGCGAGCTGTGGCAAGAAGGTTTGCTGTGTCTGTCAGCGTAGTGTCCAGAGCATGGAGGCGCTACCAGGAGACACGCCAGTACATCAGGAGACGCGGAGGAGGGCGTAGGAGGGCAACAACCCAGCAGCAGGACCGCTACCTCCGCCTTTGTGTAAGGAAGAGCAGGAGGAGCACTTCCAGAGCCCTGCAAAATGACCTCCACATGGCCACAAATGTGCATGTGTCTGCTCAAATGGTCAGAAACAGGCTCCATGCGGGTGGTATGAGGGCCCGACGTCCACAGGTGGGGGTTGTGCTTACAGCCCAACACCGTGCAGGACGTTTGGCATTTGCCAGAGAACACCAAGATTGGCAAATTCGCCACTGGTGCCCTGTGCTCTTCACAGATGAAAGCAGGTTCACACTGAGCACGTGACAGAGTCCGTTCCCCAGACCTGAATCCAATTGAGCACATCTGGGACATCATGTCTCGCTCCATCCACCAACGCCACGTTGCACCACAGATTGTCCAGGAGTTGGCGGATGCTTTAGTCCAGGTCTGGGAGGAGATCCCTCAGGAGACCATCCGCCACCTCATCAGGAGCATGCCCAGGCGTTGTAGGGAGGTCATACAGGCACTTGGAGGCCACACACTCTACTGAGCCTCATTTTGACTTGTTTTAAGGATATTACATCAAAGTTGGATCAGCCTGTAGTCTGGTTTTCCACTTTAATTTTGAGTGTGACTCCAAATCCAGACCTCCGTGGGTTGATACATTTGATTTCCATTGATAATATTTGTGTGATTTTGTTGTCAGCACATTCAACTATGTAAAGAAAAAAGTATTTAATAAGAATATTTCATTCATTCAGATCTAGAATGTGTTATTTTAGTGTTCCCTTTATTTTTTTGAGCAGTGTATTTCCACACTATGAGGTTGTAATAATACTGGGAAATTGTGAAAATTACGATAATGCCCTTGTTGTGTAAGCTCTGTTTGAAAGGACTACTGAACATTTCAGTCTGTTTTGGTGGGATGAAGTTTTGGCTTGCCTGGTGACATCAGGTAATAAACCAATAAAAAGGAAAGTTCCAAACCTCTGTGCCAATAACAGCTACTTTTCAGTTTTCCCCTCCCCACTCAGACCACACCCACAGTCCAAGGGAAATTCTTGATTGAGGAATTTGTCTTTGCTAAGAAGCTATTTTGGTTTATTTTTTAAAATGTTAATTGAAAACAACCACAGTAAGGTACTTAATTGTTACACAGAAATAATTTCATATTGAGATAAAAATGGCTACATTGGACCTTTAACTTAAGTTTCTCTAGGTTTTATGAGATGCTAGGGTGCCCCAGGTTTTATGAGATACTATAGTGCTCCAGGTTTTATGAGATGCTCCAGGTTTTATGAGATGCTAGGGTGCTCCAGGTCTTATGAGATGCTAGGGTGCTCCAGGTTTTTATGAGATGCTAGGGTGCTCCAGGTTTTTACGAGATGCTAGGGTGCTCCAGGTTTTTATGAGATGCTAGGGTGCTCCAGATTTTTACGAGATGCTAGGGAGCTCCAGGTTTTTATGAGATGCTAGGGTGCGCCAGGTTTTTATGAGATGCTAGGGTGTGCCAGGTTTTTATGAGATGCTAGGGTGTTCAAGGTTTTATGAGATGCTACGGTACTCCAGATTTTTATGAGATGCTAGGATGTTCCAGGTTTTTTGAGATGCTACGGTGCTAGGTTTATGAGATCCTACTTTGCTCAATGTTTTATGAGATGCTACGGTGCTAGGTTTTATGAGATGCTACGTTGCTCCAGGTTTTTTGAGACGCTACGGTGCTCCAGATTTTATGAGATGCTATAGTGCTCCAGGTTTTATGAGATGCTACGGTGCTCCAGGTTTTATGAGATGCTAGGGTGTTCCAGGTCTTATGAGATGCTAGGGTACTGCAGGTTTTATGAGATGCTACGGTGCTCCAGGTTTTATGAGATGCTAGGTTGCTCCAGCTTTTATGAGATGCTAGGGTGCTCCAGGTTTTATGAGATGCTAGGGTGATCCAGGTTTTTATGAGATGCTAGGGTGCTCCAGGTTTTTATGAGATGCTAGGGTGCTCCAGGTTTTTATGAGATGCTAGGGTGCTCCAGGTTTTTATGAGATGCTAGGGAGCTCCAGGTTTTTATGAGATGCTAGTGTGCTCCAGGTTTTTATGAGATGCTAGGGTGCTCCAGGTTTTTTGAGATGCTAGGGTGCTCAAGGTTTTATGAGATGCTAAGGTACTCCAGGTTTTTATGAGATGCTAGGGTGCTCCAGGTTTTTTGAGATGCTACGGTGCTAGGTTTAATGAGATCCTACTTTGCTCCATGTTTTATGAGATGCTACGGTGCTCCAGGTTTTTATGAGATGCTAGGGTGCTCCAGGTTTTTATGAGATGCTAGGGAGCTCCAGGTTTTTATGAGATGCTAGGGTGCTCCAGGTTTTATGAGATGCTAGGGTGCTCCAGGTTTTATGAGATGCTATGGTGCTCCAGGTTTTATGAGATGCTAGGGTGCTCCAGGTTTTATGAGATGCTAGGGTGTTCCAGGTTTTATGAGATGCTAGGGTGTTCCAGGTTTTATGAGATGCTAGGGTGCTCCAAGTTTTGTGAGATGCTACGGTGCTCCAGGTTTTTTGAGATGCTACTGTGCAAGCATATCTGTTGGCATAGATTTGACAAAATATCCCCATTTTAGAATGTGGTTCAAACCATAAAATAATCACATACTTGTAATTGCTGTTGCTGAAAATCATCATCAACAATGGTTTGAAGTTTGAAATAGTGGTTACATGAATTTAGAGGGAATAAAACAAGTCTAACAGTTCCATCAAACAAAACTAGAGAATGTTTTTATCTGACCTTACCAAACATCCCAAATGGTTTGTCCCTCCTCCTTTACCGTACCCCCTGTTCCTCACTCAGTCACTGCTCTGCTTCAGATGTCAGTGGCCTGCTGAAGTGTCCCTCAGGCATCACTAAAAAGTGAAGGATGGAGGGATGAAGGAAGGAAGGGGAAGATGATAGTATGGAAAGATGAGAGCGGAGGAGAGGGCTCAAGGGGTCTGACCCAGATGTTATAAGCGGGCCTCCTATGGGACGGAAAGGAGACACATCGCGGACACCAAGAGGTGAACTGGCGCTTGAAGTGTATACGTCCCCCCCCCCCCCCCCCCCCCCCCTCCCTCCTGTCCCTTTGCTCTCGGCCCTTGGCAGCAGCTCTCACCTAGCTGAGGATGAATAATTAATGTAACTAGACGCAGGGGTCAGGGTGGAGACGTGCCTGTGAGGGAGCAAATTCCTCCTTGATTAGTACATAAAAGCAGGTCCCATCTGCCCGTGTGCGCTGGCAAAGTGACAGGCTGATGCAGGGGAGCAGGACGGTAGAAGAAAGATTACCCCCCCCCCCCCCCACTTCATCATCATCCTTACCCTGTATGTATCACAGCAACACCGCACTATCGCAGTACCCCTTCCTTATTAGTCCTGCTCCAGCACATAGTGGGCTCCATTCTCTTAGCCCATTGCACCTGTCCAGTATGCTTCTGTTGTTTACACTTTACAGGACCAGACACAGAGAGAGTAGTGGTGGCCCTGCCTGTCACACACGTGTGTGCATGCACGCACATAAACATGCACGCACACACACACACTGAGACACATAGGGGTGCCGTGCCACAGCCTCTCAGCCAGAGGATACAGTATGTCCGTCCTCTGATCTCCCATGGGGGGCATCAGTGATCTTATTATTCTTTTTATACAGGGATTACCAGGGAAAGCCTCCCCACAGAGAGATGTCCTCTCAATTACGGCGACGTCCCGGGGCAGTAGCTGTGAATTACCATACTGTGAAGATAACCTCCATCCCGTGGTACAATGCAATACAAACACGGGTCTAAAGAATGAGAGAGATAAGCAAGCATAGTTGGGTGAGAAAAAAAAAGAAAGAACACAAGTCCAGGTTCACGATGGAGTTGAAACTACATCCCCTTTGGCTGCGAATATAATTAATAAGGTAAATTAAATTGCAATAATTGACTAAGGGACTGGCCTGGTGCACTGGAGGTGCAGTGATTAAAACATTCGGCTGAAGCACAGGGGTGATTGGGACTCTGGCGAATAAAGGGGATTGGATTTGATGGGAGACAATGGGTGCCCTCCCTTTTTCATTAATTAGCCTTAGATCCATAAAAAGCCCATGAAAGACTTCATTTGTGTTTTTCTTCAGCCTTCCCATTAGACCTATTCATTAACTCTCAATGGCTTCCTCCAAGCGTTATTGCCTGCAAGGGGTGGAGAGGGGGAGAATAAAAGAGTGAAGAAGAGATTAGAACGAGCACCTCAATGGGTCTCATTGTGAGCTGGTGGTATTGATGAATGGGACGATGACAAAGTCCTCTGTTAGGTGGTGGGATTGAGGTGATACGATTTTAATTTTTTTAAATATTATTTAACTAGGCAAGTCAGTTAATAACAAATCCTTATTTATAATGACGGCCTAGGAACATTCGGTTAATTACCTTGTTCAGGGGCAGAACAACATATTTTTGCCTTGTCAGCTCGGGATTCAATCTAGCAACCTTTCGGTTACTGGCCCAACGCTCTAACCTCTAGGCTACCTGCCGCCCCGATATACAGTAATAAATGCCCATTTGGTTTTGGACTAGGCACATACAGTACTTGTTGTAGTTGCCAATGATATGTCCAAATAAAAAAGAATTGATTGGTATAGTGATTATATTCACCTTTAAATCTGCAGGGTATCAGTAGGGTTGGAGGTATGGTCCAATCCATGGTGGCCATAGCTACTACATCCATGGACGGTTCTGATTGGAAAATCTCTGTTTGCATTGCCGAGCAGGGAACAAGAAATTATTCAATCCAGTTTTTAGATGCTACCCACCCTCCCCACATCAAAATCTAATATGGATGCCAATGTTTTGTTTCCGCTTCGCGCCCACACGTGTCTGTGGTTCACACCTGTCTGTGGTTCACACCTGTCTGTGGCTCACACCTGTCTGTTGTTAGCTAATGTGTCAAAACAGGCATGTGTTGCCCCAGATGGGTAGTAAGGATAAAGTGTGTGCTCAAACTACAATAGAACAAAGCATATTCCATTTTGATTTGGGGGGAGGTTCCATCTAAAAACTGGATTGAATCGTTTTTTATTCCCTGTTCGGCGACACAAAGGTCGATTCTCCAATCAGAACCGTCTATATGGCTGTAGCTTTGGACGTAGGACACATGCTAGCAGATACAGTCGTTGGGCCATGTGTTATCCCCAACGCAGTTGCTATGGAAGGCCCTTAGATCTTATTAATTAAATAAATCATCAAAAGTCTAATATTGGGTCAAGTGCAATGTCTCAAACTGTAATCCTCTGTAGGAATGCACTAAAATCTGTGAATAAAATGTCCTTTGACATTTCTCGACTGTGCTGCACTTTGTGCCTACTGCCGCAACAACTCCAAACAGTTTGTCGTGTTCCCACCGCCAACAACCAAGCCAGAGGATTTAACATGTTTTGATGTGCAAATTTTATTAAGAAGATTAGAAAAAAACAGTAGGGTTTTCACATTTCTGTTAAGAGTGTGTGTGCGTGAGCTTGTGTGTGTGCGTGTTGTTTGTGTGACAGAAGGTATAAACCAATTTAATGAATCCCATAATTACAGACAGAGCGGGTGTCATCCTCTGATGCAATTGACACGTCCCTTTCAGTCAGGAGTGATGACCTATGTCAAGGAGCTAAACCCCCCACCACCACCACCACCACCACCACCAAAGGCATCAGGCCTCTCTCACTGCTGGTTTGCAACATTTGATTTGCATCTAACTGTTGGAAATGACAGCCCCCCCTTCCACGACAATGGCACCGCTGGCTCATTTGCATTGTGTACAGTATATTAGCAATGGGGCCATATCGATTTGTTTGGGAGGAAGCAGTGGGAGAGAATGCCACACTTAGAGTTGACATTCATGTATTGATGCATTGATGCGCAGGTGATATGTGTTTGCCATTTTCCATGTGTTTCTATGAATACAGACGGGCTCTTTTTGTGTTATTTTGAGTTGGGTGTTAGATTCCACCAAACAATAAGCAACTAATATTTTCCCTCAATGTTACATACCTGGCTAATGTGGTGCTTTATATGTTTGTGACAGCGTGAAATTGAATTGGGAAGGAATGGACACCTGCCTTCAGTCCCTGAAATGATGAGCCTGTGCTCAAATGTCACCTCCAGTTCCTTAGAAACGCAGTCGATGCCACAGATGTCATTCGTGTTATGTAATGGTATTCCTAGCTCGGTACTCATATATCTATTTAGACACCTGTGTCTTTCTCTCCACCTATTTATTTTATTCACCTCTCTGTCTCTTCATGTTTTCCAAGAGAGAAGTAAATCATATCATGATCTTGCTGCAAAAACTCATATAATTTCCTTTGAGGCACCTTACAATAGAGCTGAGTAATTTCTAACAACAATTTCTAACAACATGGCTGCCTATCTGACTACTCTTCCAGAACAGAAGAGTGTTTCTAATCCAGAGACTCTAAGAATGTCAGCCTATAAGGTCAATGCTTTCGGTCTCTGATTCTTCCAACATTACACCTTTCTAATGATTGCCTAACACGCCACAGGAGAGGAGCAGGCTGTCATAAATGAGCCATGTTGTGGATGAGAGGACTCCTGGGAGAAGGACAGATCGGAAGAGAGGACAGAGGAAAACACAGACCTGGCCCAGTGGAGAGAGAGAGCGGAGGAGTTGACAGAGGAAAACACAGACCTGGCCCAGTGGAGAGAGAGAGCGGAGGAGTTGACAGAGGAAAACACAGACCTGGCCCAGTTGAGAGAGAGAGAGCGGAGGAGTTGACAGAGGAAAACACAGACCTGGCCCAGTGGAGAGAGAGAGCGGAGGAGTTGACAGAGGAAAACACAGACCTGGACACGGGGAGAGAATCACGATCTGCTGCGGCCCCCCTTCTCTTCATCATCCATCTCTCTCTCCACCCTCTCAACATCATCCCCTCTCTCTCTCTCTCTCTCTCTCTTCATCATCCTTCTCTCTCCACCCTCTCACCATCATCCTTCCCTCTCCCCCTTTCTTCATCATCCATCTCTCTCTCCTCCTCTTCATCTTCCTTCTCCCCCCCTTCATCATCCTTCTCTCTCTCTCCCCCCTCTTCACAATCCCTCTCTCCTCTTCATCTTCCTTTTTCCCTCTCTCCCCCTCTTCATCATCCTTCTCTCTCTCGCCTCCCTCTTCTCTTCCCAACTTCTCTTCATCATCCTTCTCTCTCTCCCCCATCTTCATCATCTTTCTCGCTCTTTCTCCCCCTTCTCTTTATCATCATTCTCTCTCTCTCTTTCTTCATGTGTTCGTAATGGCTGCTCAGTGAAACGACCCGTCTTGATTTGTCATAGACGCTTGCTAAAAAACTTTAATGAGCAAGACTTCTGTCATGACCTGGCCTCTGTAAATTGGTATAGAATCAGCTTGATCCCCTCTGTCAAAGACGCTTGGACTTTCTTTTTTAAATATTTTCAGTAGTATTGTTAACAAATACGCGCCAATAAAGAAAATGAGAATTGAAAACAGGTTCAGTCCCTGTTTCGACCATGATCTGGCAGAGTTACTCCACCTCAAGAATTCCATTTGGCAAATCTCTCGGCACACGCATACTCAGGTTGTCTGGCTCTCGTTCAGGCAAATTAGAAATACGTGCACTCAGGCTATCCGGAAGGCCAAAGTTAGTTACTTTAAGGAACAGTTCTCTCTGTGGGTCTAACCCCAAGACGTTCTGGAAAACGGTTAAAGACCTGGAGAATAAACCCTCCTCCTCACGGCTGCCCATGTCCCTTAAAGTGATGATGTGGTTGTTACTGACAAGAAGCACATGGCTGAGCTCTTTAATCACCACTTCATTAAAGTCAGGATCATCACAAAGCCTATCTCTGACCTTTTAAACTTGTCTCTCCTCACTGAGGAGGTTCCCATTGCTTGGAAGTCAGCCACGGTGCGTCCTTTATTTAAAGGGGGAGATCAAATTGATTCTAATTGTTATAGGCCAATTTCTATTTTGCCCTGTTTATTAAAAGGGTTGTAAAAACTTGTCAATAATCAACTGACTGGCTTTCTTGATGTCTATAGTATTCTCTCAGATATAAAATCTGGTTTCCGTTCAGGCTATGGATGTGTCACTGCAACCTTAAAGGTCATAAATGATGTCACCATTTCCCTTCATTCTAAGCAATGTTGTGCTGCTATTTTTATTGACAAAGCTTTTGATACTGTAGACCATTCCATCCTTGTGGGCCGGCTAAGGAGTATTGGTGTCTCTGAGGGGTCTTTGGCCTTGTTCGCTAACTACCTCTCTCAAAGAGTGCAGTGTATAAAGTCAGAACATCTGATGTCTCAGACACTGAGTGTCACCTAGGGAGCACCCAAGGCTCAACCCTAGGCCCCACGCTCTTCTCAATTTACATCAACAACAACATAGCTCAAGCAGTAGGAAGCTCTATCATCCATTTATATTCAGATGATACAGTCTTATACTCAGCTGACCCCTCCCCAGATTTTGTGTTGAACGCTCTACAACAAAGCTTTCTATGTGTCCAACAAGCTTTCTCTGCCCTTAACCTTGTTCTGAACACCTCCAAAACAAAGGTCATGTGGTTTGGTAAGAAAAATGCCCTTCTCCCCACCAGTGTGATTACTACCTCTGAGGGTTTAGAGCTTGAGGTAGTCACCTCATACAAGTACTTGGGAGTATGCCTCTAAGTTGCCTCTATTGGTCATCCTCTATCGTAATCGCTCCTCTTTCACCCCAGCAACCAAACTAAACCTGATTCAGATGACCATCCTACTCATGCTAGATTACGGAGACATCATTTATAGATCAGGAGGTAAGGGTGCTCTCGAGCGGCTAGATGTTCTTTACCATTCGACCATCAGATTTGCCACCAATGCTCCTTATAGGACACATCACTGCACTCTATACTACTCTGTAAACTGGTCATCGTGGTTTACCGGTCGCAAGATCCACTGGTTGATGCTCATTTATAAAACCCTCTTAGGCCGCATTCCCCCCTATCTGAGTGCGAACGGCCCAGTACATCACCGGGGTCAAGCTTCCTGCCATCCAGGACCTCTGTCCCAGGCGGTGTTAGAGGAAGGCCCTACAAATTGTCAAGGACTCCAGCCACCCTACTCATAGACTGTTCTTTCTGTTACTGCTCGGCAAGCTCTACCGGAGGACCAAGTCTAGGTCCAAGAGGCTTCTAAACAGCTTCTACCCCCCAAGCCATAAGACTCCTGAACAGCTAATCAAATGGCTACCCAGACTATTTGCATTGGCTACCCAGACTATTTGCATTGCCCCCCCCCCCCCCACACACTGCTGCTACTCTCTGTTATTATCGATGCATAGCCACTTAAATAACTCTACTTACATGTACATAATTACCTCAATTACCTCGACACCGACGCCCCCCGCACATTGACACATTGACTCTGTACCGGTACCCCCGTATATACTGCCCCACTATTGTTATTTACTGCTGCTCTTTAATTATTTGTTTTTCTTATGTATTATTTTTTTTGGAGGGGTGGGGGGGGGGGGTGGTAAATTCTTAAAACTGCATTGTTGCATTGTTGGCTTGTAAGTAAGCATTTCACTGTAATACCTGCTGTATTCGGTACGTGTGACAAATAACATTTGATTTGATTTGAGATACCTACTGCAGCCCTCGTCCTGGACATACAACACCCGTTCTGCCAGTCACATTCTGTCCCCGAAGCACACACATCCCTGGGTCGCTCCTCTTTTCAGTTCGCTTCAGCTAGCACCTGGAACGAGCTGCAAAAAACACTCAAACTGGACCATTTTATCTCCATCTCTTTATACAAAGACTCAGTCATGGACACTCTTACAGACAGTTGTGGCTGTATTGTTGTCTCTACCTTTTTGCCCTTTGTGCTGTTGTCTGTGCCCAATTATATTTGTACCATGGTTTTTGCTGCTTCCACGTTGTGCTGCTGCCATGTTGTGATCATGTTGTGTTGCTACCATGCTATGTTTTCATGTGTTGCTGCCATGCTATGTTGTGGTCTTAGGTCTCTCTTTATATGGTGTTGTGATGTCTCTCTTGACGTTATATGTGTATTGTCCTATATTTTTATTTCATTTGACATTTTTTACCCCAGCCCCTGTCCCCGCAGGAGGCCTTTTGCCTTCTGGTAGGCTGTCATTGTGAATAAAAATGTGTTCTTAACTGACTTGCCTAGTTCAATAAAGGTTAAATAAATAAAATACAATTCATCATCCTTCTCTCCCTCCCCCTTCTATATCATTCTTCTCTCTCCCCCCCCCTCTTCATCATTCTTGCTCTCTCTTCCTATCTCTTCATCATCCTTCTCTCTCCCCATCTCTTCATCATCCTTTTCTCTCTCTCCCTCTCTTCATCATCCTTCTCTCTCCCCCTCTCTTCATCATCCTTCTCTCTCCCCCCTCTCTTCATCATCCTTCTCTCTCTCCCCCCTCTCTTCATCATCCTTCTCTCTCTCCCCCACTCCTCATCATCATTCTCTCTCTCCCCCTCTCTTCATCATCCTTCTCTCTCTCCCCCTCTCTTCATCATCCTTCTCTCTCCCCCTCTCTTCATCATCCTTCTCTCCCTCCCCCTCTTCATTATACTACTTTCTCTCTCCCCTCTTCATTATACTACTTTCTCTCTCTCCTCTTCATTATACTAATTTCTCTCTCTCTCCTCTTCATTATACTACTTTCTCTCTCCCCTCTTCATTATACTACTTTCTCTCTCTCCTCTTCATTATACTACTTTCTCTCTCTCTCCTCTTCATTATACTAATTTCTCTCTCTCTCATCTTCATTATACTACTTTCTCTCTCCCCTCTTCATTATACTACTTTCTCTCTCTCTCCTCTTCATTATACTAATTTCTCTCTCTCTCATCTTCATTATACTACTTTCTCTCTCTCCTCTTCATTATACTACTTTCTCTCTCCCCTCTTCATTATACTACTTTCTCTCTCCCCTCTTCATTATACTACTTTCTCTCTCTCTCCTCTTCATTATACTACTTTCTCTCTCTCCTCTTCATTATACTACTTTCTCTCTCTCCCCTCTTCATTATACTAATTTCTCTCTCTCTCCTCTTCATTATACTACTTTCTCTCCCCCCCTCTCTTCCCCATTTCTCTCTCTCTCCTCTTCATTATACTACTTTCTCTCTCTCTCCTCTTCATTATACTACTTTCTCTCTCTCCCCTCTTCATTATACTACTTTCTCTCTCTCTCCTCTTCATTATACTACATTCTCTCTCTCTCCTCTTCGTTATAATACTTTCTCTCTCTCTCCTCTTCATTATACTACATTCTCTCTCCTCTTCATTATAATACTTTCTCTCTCTCTCTCCCCCTCTCTTCCCCATTTCTCTCTCGCTCCTCTTCATTATACTACTTTCTCTCTCCCCTCTTCATTATACTACTTTCTCTCTCTCTCCTCTTCATTATACTACTTTCTCTCTCTCCCCTCTTCATTATACTACTTTCTCTCTCCCCTCTTCATTATACTACTTTCTCTCTCTCTCTCTCCCTCTCTTCCCCATTTCTCTCTCTCCCCTCTTCATTATACTACATTCTCTCTCCCCTCTTCATTATACTACTTTCTCTCTCTCCTCTTCATTATACTACTTTCTCTCTCTCCCCTCTTCATTATACTACCTTCTCTCTCCCCTCTTCATTATACTACTTTCTCTCTCCCCTCTTCATTATACTACTTTCTCTCTCTCCCCTCTTCATTATACTACTTTCTCTCTCCCCTCTTCATTATACTAATTTCTCTCTCTCCCCTCTTCATTATACTACTTTCTCTCTCCCCTCTTCATTATACTAATTTCTCTCTCTCTCCTCTTCATTATACTACTTTCTCTCTCCCCTCTTCATTATACTACTTTCTCTCTCCCCTCTTCATTATACTACTTTCTCTCTCTCCCCTCTTCATTATACTACTTTCTCTCTCCCCTCTTCATTATACTAATTTCTCTCTCTCCCCTCTTCATTATACTACTTTCTCTCTCCCCTCTTCATTATACTAATTTCTCTCTCTCTCCTCTTCATTATACTACTTTCTCTCTCCCCTCTTCATTATACTAATTTCTCTCTCTCTCCTCTTCATTATACTACTTTCTCTCTCCCCTCTTCATTATACTACTTTCTCTCTCCCCTCTTCATTATACTACTTTCTCTCTCTCCTCTTCATTATACTAATTTCTCTCTCTCTCCTCTTCATTATACTACTTTCTCTCTCCCCTCTTCATTATACTACTTTCTCTCTCTCCTCTTCATTATACTACTTTCTCTCTCTCTCCTCTTCATTATACTAATTTCTCTCTCTCTCATCTTCATTATACTACTTTCTCTCTCCCCTCTTCATTATACTACTTTCTCTCTCTCTCCTCTTCATTATACTAATTTCTCTCTCTCTCATCTTCATTATACTACTTTCTCTCTCTCCTCTTCATTATACTACTTTCTCTCTCCCCTCTTCATTATACTACTTTCTCTCTCCCCTCTTCATTATACTACTTTCTCTCTCTCTCCTCTTCATTATACTACTTTCTCTCTCTCCTCTTCATTATACTACTTTCTCTCTCTCCCCTCTTCATTATACTAATTTCTCTCTCTCTCCTCTTCATTATACTACTTTCTCTCCCCCCCCTCTCTTCCCCATTTCTCTCTCTCTCCTCTTCATTATACTACTTTCTCTCTCTCTCCTCTTCATTATACTACTTTCTCTCTCTCCCCTCTTCATTATACTACTTTCTCTCTCTCTCCTCTTCATTATACTACATTCTCTCTCTCTCCTCTTCGTTATAATACTTTCTCTCTCTCTCCTCTTCATTATACTACATTCTCTCTCCTCTTCATTATAATACTTTCTCTCTCTCTCTCCCCCCTCTCTTCCCCATTTCTCTCTCGCTCCTCTTCATTATACTACTTTCTCTCTCCCCTCTTCATTATACTACTTTCTCTCTCTCTCCTCTTCATTATACTACTTTCTCTCTCTCCCCTCTTCATTATACTACTTTCTCTCTCCCCTCTTCATTATACTACTTTCTCTCTCTCTCTCTCCCCTCTCTTCCCCATTTCTCTCTCTCCCCTCTTCATTATACTACATTCTCTCTCCCCTCTTCATTATACTACTTTCTCTCTCTCCTCTTCATTATACTACTTTCTCTCTCTCCCCTCTTCATTATACTACCTTCTCTCTCCCCTCTTCATTATACTACTTTCTCTCTCCCCTCTTCATTATACTACTTTCTCTCTCTCCCCTCTTCATTATACTACTTTCTCTCTCCC
Source organism: Oncorhynchus clarkii lewisi (assembly GCF_045791955.1). Classification (NCBI taxonomy): domain Eukaryota; kingdom Metazoa; phylum Chordata; class Actinopteri; order Salmoniformes; family Salmonidae; genus Oncorhynchus; species Oncorhynchus clarkii. The sequence goes on along the minus strand of NC_092160.1, from coordinate 20,735,721 downwards.
CTCTTCATTATACTAATTTCTCTCTCTCCCCTCTTCATTATACTACTTTCTCTTTCCCCTCTTCATTATACTAATTTCTCTCTCTCTCCTCTTCATTATACTACTTTCTCTCTCCCCTCTTCATTATACTAATTTCTCTCTCTCTCCTCTTCATTATACTACTTTCTCTCTCCCCTCTTCATTATACTACTTTCTCTCTCCCCTCTTCATTATACTACTTTCTCTCTCTCCTCTTCATTATACTAATTTCTCTCTCTCTCCTCTTCATTATACTACTTTCTCTCTCCCCTCTTCATTATACTACTTTCTCTCTCTCCTTTTCATTATACTACTTTCTCTCTCTCTCCTCTTCATTATACTAATTTCTCTCTCTCTCATCTTCATTATACTACTTTCTCTCTCCCCTCTTCATTATACTACTTTCTCTCTCTCTCTTCATTATACTAATTTCTCTCTCTCTCATCTTCATTATACTACTTTCTCTCTCCCCTCTTCATTATACTACTTTCTCTCTCTCTCCTCTTCATTATACTAATTTCTCTCTCTCTCATCTTCATTATACTACTTTCTCTCTCTCCTCTTCATTATACTACTTTCTCTCTCCCCTCTTCATTATACTACTTTCTCTCTCCCCTCTTCATTATACTACTTTCTCTCTCTCTCCTCTTCATTATACTACTTTCTCTCTCTCCTCTTCATTATACTACTTCCTCTCTCTCCCCTCTTCATTATACTAATTTCTCTCTCTCTCCTCTTCATTATACTACTTTCTCTCTCCCCCCTCTCTTCCCCATTTCTCTCTCTCTCCTCTTCATTATACTACTTTCTCTCTCTCTCCTCTTCATTATACTACTTTCTCTCTCTCCCCTCTTCATTATACTACTTTCTCTCTCTCTCCTCTTCATTATACTACATTCTCTCTCTCTCCTCTTCGTTATAATACTTTCTCTCTCTCTCCTCTTCATTATACTACATTCTCTCTCCTCTTCATTATAATACTTTCTCTCTCTCTCTCTCCCCTCTCTTCCCCATTTCTCTCTCTCCCCTCTTCATTATACTACATTCTCTCTCCCCTCTTCATTATACTACTTTCTCTCTCTCCTCTTCATTATACTACTTTCTCTCTCTCCCCTCTTCATTATACTACATTCTCTCTCCCCTCTTCATTATACTACTTTCTCTCTCCCCTCTTCATTATACTACTTTCTCTCTCTCCCCTCTTCATTATACTACTTTCTCTCTCCCCTCTTCATTATACTAATTTCTCTCTCTCTCCTCTTCATTATACTACTTTCTCTCTCCCCTCTTCATTATACTAATTTCTCTCTCTCTCCTCTTCATTATACTACTTTCTCTCTCCCCTCTTCATTATACTACTTTCTCTCTCCCCTCTTCATTATACTACTTTCTCTCTCTCCTCTTCATTATACTAATTTCTCTCTCTCTCCTCTTCATTATACTACTTTCTCTCTCCCCTCTTCATTATACTACTTTCTCTCTCTCCTTTTCATTATACTACTTTCTCTCTCTCTCCTCTTCATTATACTAATTTCTCTCTCTCTCATCTTCATTATACTACTTTCTCTCTCCCCTCTTCATTATACTACTTTCTCTCTCTCTCCTCTTCATTATACTAATTTCTCTCTCTCTCATCTTCATTATACTACTTTCTCTCTCTCCTCTTCATTATACTACTTTCTCTCTCCCCTCTTCATTATACTACTTTCTCTCTCCCCTCTTCATTATACTACTTTCTCTCTCTCTCCTCTTCATTATACTACTTTCTCTCTCTCCTCTTCATTATACTACTTTCTCTCTCTCCCCTCTTCATTATACTAATTTCTCTCTCTCTCCTCTTCATTATACTACTTTCTCTCTCCCCCCTCTCTTCCCCATTTCTCTCTCTCTCCTCTTCATTATACTACTTTCTCTCTCTCCCCTCTTCATTATACTACTTTCTCTCTCTCTCCTCTTCATTATACTACATTCTCTCTCTCTCCTCTTCATTATAATACTTTCTCTCTCTCTCCTCTTCATTATACTACTTTCTCTCTCCCCTCTTCATTATACTACTTTCTCTCTCTCCTCTTCATTATACTACTTTCTCTCTCTCTCCTCTTCATTATACTAATTTCTCTCTCTCTCATCTTCATTATACTAATTTCTCTCTCTCTCCTCTTCATTGTACTACTTTCTCTCTCCCCTCTTCATTATACTACTTTCTCTCTCTCCTCTTCATTATACTACTTTCTCAATCCCCTCTTCATTATACTACTTTCTCTCTCTCTCCTCTTCATTATACTACTTTCTCTCTCTCTCCTCTTCATTATACTACTTTCTCTCTCTCCCCTCTTCATTATACTACTTTCTCTCTCTCCTCTTCATTATACTACTTTCTCACTCCCCTCTTCATTATACTACTTTCTCTCTCTCCCCTCTTCATTATACTACTTTCTCTCTCTCTCCTCTTCATTATACTACATTCTCTCTCTCTCCTCTTCGTTATAATACTTTCTCTCTCTCTCCTCTTCATTATACTACATTCTCTCTCCTCTTCATTATAATACTTTCTCTCTCTCTCTCCCCCCTCTCTTCCCCATTTCTCTCTCGCTCCTCTTCATTATACTACTTTCTCTCTCCCCTCTTCATTATACTACTTTCTCTCTCCCCTCTTCATTATACTACTTTCTCTCTCTCTCCTCTTCATTATACTACTTTCTCTCTCTCCTCTTCATTATACTACTTTCTCTCTCTCCCCTCTTCATTATACTAATTTCTCTCTCTCTCCTCTTCATTATACTACTTTCTCTCTCCCCCCTCTCTTCCCCATTTCTCTCTCTCTCCTCTTCATTATACTACTTTCTCTCTCTCTCCTCTTCATTATACTACTTTCTCTCTCTCCCCTCTTCATTATACTACTTTCTCTCTCTCTCCTCTTCATTATACTACATTCTCTCTCTCTCCTCTTCGTTATAATACTTTCTCTCTCTCTCCTCTTCATTATACTACATTCTCTCTCCTCTTCATTATAATACTTTCTCTCTCTCTCTCCCCCCTCTCTTCCCCATTTCTCTCTCGCTCCTCTTCATTATACTACTTTCTCTCTCCCCTCTTCATTATACTACTTTCTCTTTCTCTCCTCTTCATTATACTACTTTCTCTCTCTCCCCTCTTCATTATACTACTTTCTCTCTCTCTCCTCTTCATTATACTACATTCTCTCTCTCTCCTCTTCGTTATAATACTTTCTCTCTCTCTCCTCTTCATTATACTACATTCTCTCTCCTCTTCATTATAATACTTTCTCTCTCTCTCTCCCCCCTCTCTTCCCCATTTTTTCTCTCGCTCCTCTTCATTATACTACTTTCTCTCTCCCCTCTTCATTATACTACTTTCTCTTTCTCTCCTCTTCATTATACTACTTTCTCTCTCCCCTCTTCATTATACTACTTTCTCTTTCTCTCCTCTTCATTATACTACATTCTCTCTCCTCTTCATTATAATACTTTCTCTCTCTCTCTCCCCCCTCTCTTCCCCATTTCTCTCTCTCTCATCTTCATTATACTACTTTCTCTCTCCCCTCTTCATTATACTACTTTCTCTCTCTCTCCTCTTCTTTATACTAATTTCTCTCTCTCTCATCTTCATTATACTACTTTCTCTCTCTCCTCTTCATTATACTACTTTCTCTCTCCCCTCTTCATTATACTACTTTCTCTCTCCCCTCTTCATTATACTACTTTCTCTCTCTCTCCTCTTCATTATACTACTTTCTCTCTCTCCTCTTCATTATACTACTTTCTCTCTCTCCCCTCTTCATTATACTAATTTCTCTCTCTCTCCTCTTCATTATACTACTTTCTCTCTCCCCCTCTCTTCCCCATTTCTCTCTCTCTCCTCTTCATTATACTACTTTCTCTCTCTCTCCTCTTCATTATACTACTTTCTCTCTCTCCCCTCTTCATTATACTACTTTCTCTCTCTCTCCTCTTCATTATACTGCATTCTCTCTCTCTCCTCTTCATTATACTACTTTCTCTCTCTCCCCTCTTCATTATACTACTTTCTCTCTCTCTCTCTCCCCTCCCTTCCCCATTTCTCTCTCTCCCCTCTTCATTATACTACATTCTCTCTCCCCTCTTCATTATACTACTTTCTCTCTCTCCCCTCTTCATTATACTACTTTCTCTCTCTCCCCTCTTCATTATACTACTTTCTCTCTCTCCCCTCTTCATTATACTACTTTCTCTCTCCCCTCTTCATTATACTACTTTCTCTCTCCCCTCTTCATTATACTACTTTCTCTCTCTCCTCTTCATTATACTACTTTCTCTCTCTCCTCTTCATTATACTACTTTCTCTCTCCCCTCTTCATTATACTACTTTCTCTCTCCTCTTCATTATACTACTTTCTCTCTCTCTCCTCTTCATTATACTAATTTCTCTCTCTCTCCTCTTCATTATACTACTTTCTCTCTCCCCTCTTCATTATACTACTTTCTCTCTCTCCTCTTCATTATACTACTTTCTCAATCCCCTCTTCATTATACTACTTTCTCTCTCTCTCCTCTTCATTATACTACTTTCTCTCTCTCCCCTCTTCATTATACTACTTTCTCTCTCTCCTCTTCATTATACTACTTTCTCACTCCCCTCTTCATTATACTACTTTCTCTCTCTCCCCTCTTCATTATACTACTTTCTCTCTCTCTCCTCTTCATTATACTACATTCTCTCTCTCTCCTCTTCGTTATAATACTTTCTCTCTCTCTCCTCTTCATTATACTACATTCTCTCTCCTCTTCATTATAATACTTTCTCTCTCTCTCTCCCCCCTCTCTTCCCCATTTCTCTCTCGCTCCTCTTCATTATACTACTTTCTCTCTCCCCTCTTCATTATACTACTTTCTCTCTCTCTCATCTTCATTATACTACTTTCTCTCTCTCCTCTTCATTATACTACTTTCTCTCTCCCCTCTTCATTATACTACTTTCTCTCTCCCCTCTTCATTATACTACTTTCTCTCTCTCTCCTCTTCATTATACTACTTTCTCTCTCTCCTCTTCATTATACTACTTTCTCTCTCTCCCCTCTTCATTATACTAATTTCTCTCTCTCTCCTCTTCATTATACTACTTTCTCTCTCCCCCCTCTCTTCCCCATTTCTCTCTCTCTCCTCTTCATTATACTACTTTCTCTCTCTCTCCTCTTCATTATACTACTTTCTCTCTCTCCCCTCTTCATTATACTACTTTCTCTCTCTCTCCTCTTCATTATACTACATTCTCTCTCTCTCCTCTTCGTTATAATACTTTCTCTCTCTCTCCTCTTCATTATACTACATTCTCTCTCCTCTTCATTATAATACTTTCTCTCTCTCTCTCCCCCCTCTCTTCCCCATTTCTCTCTCGCTCCTCTTCATTATACTACTTTCTCTCTCCCCTCTTCATTATACTACTTTCTCTTTCTCTCCTCTTCATTATACTACTTTCTCTCTCTCCCCTCTTCATTATACTACTTTCTCTCTCCCCTCTTCGTTATACTACTTTCTCTCTCTCTCTCTCTCTCCCCTCTCTTCCCCATTTCTCTCTCTCCCCTCTTCATTATACTACTTTCTCACTCCCCTCTTCATTATACTACTTTCTCTCTCTCCCCTCTTCATTATACTACTTTCTCTCTCTCTCCTCTTCATTATACTACATTCTCTCTCTCTCCTCTTCGTTATAATACTTTCTCTCTCTCTCCTCTTCATTATACTACATTCTCTCTCCTCTTCATTATAATACTTTCTCTCTCTCTCTCCCCCCTCTCTTCCCCATTTCTCTCTCGCTCCTCTTCATTATTCTACTTTCTCTCTCCCCTCTTCATTATACTACTTTCTCTCTCCCCTCTTCATTATACTACTTTCTCTCTCTCTCCTCTTCATTATACTACTTTCTCTCTCTCCTCTTCATTATACTACTTTCTCTCTCTCCCCTCTTCATTATACTAATTTCTCTCTCTCTCCTCTTCATTATACTACTTTCTCTCTCCCCCCTCTCTTCCCCATTTCTCTCTCTCTCCTCTTCATTATACTACTTTCTCTCTCTCTCCTCTTCATTATACTACTTTCTCTCTCTCCCCTCTTCATTATACTACTTTCTCTCTCTCTCCTCTTCATTATACTACATTCTCTCTCTCTCCTCTTCGTTATAATACTTTCTCTCTCTCTCCTCTTCATTATACTACATTCTCTCTCCTCTTCATTATAATACTTTCTCTCTCTCTCTCCCCCCTCTCTTCCCCATTTCTCTCTCGCTCCTCTTCATTATACTACTTTCTCTCTCCCCTCTTCATTATACTACTTTCTCTTTCTCTCCTCTTCATTATACTACTTTCTCTCTCTCCCCTCTTCATTATACTACTTTCTCTCTCTCTCCTCTTCATTATACTACATTCTCTCTCTCTCCTCTTCGTTATAATACTTTCTCTCTCTCTCCTCTTCATTATACTACATTCTCTCTCCTCTTCATTATAATACTTTCTCTCTCTCTCTCCCCCCTCTCTTCCCCATTTTTTCTCTCGCTCCTCTTCATTATACTACTTTCTCTCTCCCCTCTTCATTATACTACTTTCTCTTTCTCTCCTCTTCATTATACTACTTTCTCTCTCCCCTCTTCATTATACTACTTTCTCTTTCTCTCCTCTTCATTATACTACATTCTCTCTCCTCTTCATTATAATACTTTCTCTCTCTCTCTCCCCCCTCTCTTCCCCATTTCTCTCTCTCTCATCTTCATTATACTACTTTCTCTCTCCCCTCTTCATTATACTACTTTCTCTCTCTCTCCTCTTCATTATACTAATTTCTCTCTCTCTCATCTTCATTATACTACTTTCTCTCTCTCCTCTTCATTATACTACTTTCTCTCTCCCCTCTTCATTATACTACTTTCTCTCTCCCCTCTTCATTATACTACTTTCTCTCTCTCTCCTCTTCATTATACTACTTTCTCTCTCTCCTCTTCATTATACTACTTTCTCTCTCTCCCCTCTTCATTATACTAATTTCTCTCTCTCTCCTCTTCATTATACTACTTTCTCTCTCCCCCCTCTCTTCCCCATTTCTCTCTCTCTCCTCTTCATTATACTACTTTCTCTCTCTCTCCTCTTCATTATACTACTTTCTCTCTCTCCCCTCTTCATTATACTACTTTCTCTCTCTCTCCTCTTCATTATACTGCATTCTCTCTCTCTCCTCTTCATTATACTACTTTCTCTCTCTCCCCTCTTCATTATACTACTTTCTCTCTCTCTCTCTCCCCTCCCTTCCCCATTTCTCTCTCTCCCCTCTTCATTATACTACATTCTCTCTCCCCTCTTCATTATACTACTTTCTCTCTCTCCCCTCTTCATTATACTACTTTCTCTCTCTCCCCTCTTCATTATACTACTTTCTCTCTCCCCTCTTCATTATACTACTTTCTCTCTCCCCTCTTCATTATACTACTTTCTCTCTCTCCTCTTCATTATACTACTTTCTCTCTCTCCTCTTCATTATACTACTTTCTCTCTCCCCTCTTCATTATACTACTTTCTCTCTCCTCTTCATTATACTACTTTCTCTCTCTCTCCTCTTCATTATACTAATTTCTCTCTCTCTCCTCTTCATTGTACTACTTTCTCTCTCCCCTCTTCATTATACTACTTTCTCTCTCTCCTCTTCATTATACTACTTTCTCAATCCCCTCTTCATTATACTACTTTCTCTCTCTCTCCTCTTCATTATACTACTTTCTCTCTCTCTCCTCTTCATTATACTACTTTCTCTCTCTCCCCTCTTCATTATACTACTTTCTCTCTCTCCTCTTCATTATACTACTTTCTCACTCCCCTCTTCATTATACTACTTTCTCTCTCTCCCCTCTTCATTATACTACTTTCTCTCTCTCTCCTCTTCATTATACTACATTCTCTCTCTCTCCTCTTCGTTATAATACTTTCTCTCTCTCTCCTCTTCATTATACTACATTCTCTCTCCTCTTCATTATAATACTTTCTCTCTCTCTCTCCCCCCTCTCTTCCCCATTTCTCTCTCGCTCCTCTTCATTATACTACTTTCTCTCTCCCCTCTTCATTATACTACTTTCTCTCTCTCCTCTTCATTATACTACTTTCTCTCTCCCCTCTTCATTATACTACTTTCTCTCTCCCCTCTTCATTATACTACTTTCTCTCTATCTCCTCTTCATTATACTACTTTCTCTCTCTCCTCTTCATTATACTACTTTCTCTCTCTCCCCTCTTCATTATACTAATTTCTCTCTCTCTCCTCTTCATTATACTACTTTCTCTCTCCCCCCTCTCTTCCCCATTTCTCTCTCTCTCCTCTTCATTATACTACTTTCTCTCTCTCTCCTCTTCATTATACTACTTTCTCTCTCTCCCCTCTTCATTATACTACTTTCTCTCTCTCTCCTCTTCATTATACTACATTCTCTCTCTCTCCTCTTCGTTATAATACTTTCTCTCTCTCTCCTCTTCATTATACTACATTCTCTCTCCTCTTCATTATAATACTTTCTCTCTCTCTCTCCCCCCTCTCTTCCCCATTTCTCTCTCGCTCCTCTTCATTATACTACTTTCTCTCTCCCGTCTTCATTATACTACTTTCTCTTTCTCTCCTCTTCATTATACTACTTTCTCTCTCTCCCCTCTTCATTATACTACTTTCTCTCTCCCCTCTTCGTTATACTACTTTCTCTCTCTCTCTCTCTCTCCCCTCTCTTCCCCATTTCTCTCTCTCCCCTCTTCATTATACTACATTCTCTCTCCCCTCTTCATTATACTACTTTCTCTCTCTCCTCTTCATTATACTACTTTCTCTCTCTCCCCTCTTCATTATACTACATTCTCTCTCCCCTCTTCATTATACTACTTTCTCTCTCCCCTCTTCATTATACTACTTTCTCTCTCTCCCCTCTTCATTATACTACTTTCTCTCTCCCCTCTTCATTATACTACTTTCTCTCTCTCCTCTTCATTATACTACTTTCTCTCTCTCCTCTTCATTATACTACTTTCTCTCTCCCCTCTTCATTATACTACTTTCTCTCTCTCCTCTTCATTATACTACTTTCTCTCTCTCTCCTCTTCATTATACTAATTTCTCTCTCTCTCCTCTTCATTGTACTACTTTCTCTCTCCCCTCTTCATTATACTACTTTCTCTCTCTCCTCTTCATTATACTACTTTCTCAATCCCCTCTTCATTATACTACTTTCTCTCTCTCTCCTCTTCATTATACTACTTTCTCTCTCTCTCCTCTTCATTATACTACATTCTCTCTCTCTCCTCTTCATTGTACTACTTTCTCTCTCTCCTCTTCATTATACTACTTTCTCACTCCCCTCTTCATTATACTACTTTCTCTCTCCCCTCTTCATTATACTACTTTCTCTCTCTCCTCTTCATTATACTACTTTCTCTCTCTCCTCTTCATTATACTACTTTCTCTCTCCCCTCTTCATTATACTACTTTCTCTCTCTCCTCTTCATTATACTACTTTCTCTCTCCCCTCTTCATTATACTACTTTCTCTTTCTCTCCTCTTCATTATACTACTTTCTCTCTCTCCCCTCTTCATTATACTACTTTCTCTCTCCCCTCTTCGTTATACTACTTTCTCTCTCTCTCTCTCTCCCCTCTCTTCCCCATTTCTCTCTCTCCCCTCTTCATTATACTACTTTCTCACTCCCCTCTTCATTATACTACTTTCTCTCTCTCCCCTCTTCATTATACTACTTTCTCTCTCTCTCCTCTTCATTATACTACATTCTCTCTCTCTCCTCTTCGTTATAATACTTTCTCTCTCTCTCCTCTTCATTATACTACATTCTCTCTCCTCTTCATTATAATACTTTCTCTCTCTCTCTCCCCCCTCTCTTCCCCATTTCTCTCTCGCTCCTCTTCATTATTCTACTTTCTCTCTCCCCTCTTCATTATACTACTTTCTCTCTCCCCTCTTCATTATACTACTTTCTCTCTCTCTCCTCTTCATTATACTACTTTCTCTCTCTCCTCTTCATTATACTACTTTCTCTCTCTCCCCTCTTCATTATACTAATTTCTCTCTCTCTCCTCTTCATTATACTACTTTCTCTCTCCCCCCTCTCTTCCCCATTTCTCTCTCTCTCCTCTTCATTATACTACTTTCTCTCTCTCTCCTCTTCATTATACTACTTTCTCTCTCTCCCCTCTTCATTATACTACTTTCTCTCTCTCTCCTCTTCATTATACTACATTCTCTCTCTCTCCTCTTCGTTATAATACTTTCTCTCTCTCTCCTCTTCATTATACTACATTCTCTCTCCTCTTCATTATAATACTTTCTCTCTCTCTCTCCCCCCTCTCTTCCCCATTTCTCTCTCGCTCCTCTTCATTATACTACTTTCTCTCTCCCCTCTTCATTATACTACTTTCTCTTTCTCTCCTCTTCATTATACTACTTTCTCTCTCTCCCCTCTTCATTATACTACTTTCTCTCTCTCTCCTCTTCATTATACTACATTCTCTCTCTCTCCTCTTCGTTATAATACTTTCTCTCTCTCTCCTCTTCATTATACTACATTCTCTCTCCTCTTCATTATAATACTTTCTCTCTCTCTCTCCCCCCTCTCTTCCCCATTTTTTCTCTCGCTCCTCTTCATTATACTACTTTCTCTCTCCCCTCTTCATTATACTACTTTCTCTTTCTCTCCTCTTCATTATACTACTTTCTCTCTCCCCTCTTCATTATACTACTTTCTCTTTCTCTCCTCTTCATTATACTACATTCTCTCTCCTCTTCATTATAATACTTTCTCTCTCTCTCTCCCCCCTCTCTTCCCCATTTCTCTCTCTCTCATCTTCATTATACTACTTTCTCTCTCCCCTCTTCATTATACTACTTTCTCTCTCTCTCCTCTTCATTATACTAATTTCTCTCTCTCTCATCTTCATTATACTACTTTCTCTCTCTCCTCTTCATTATACTACTTTCTCTCTCCCCTCTTCATTATACTACTTTCTCTCTCCCCTCTTCATTATACTACTTTCTCTCTCTCTCCTCTTCATTATACTACTTTCTCTCTCTCCTCTTCATTATACTACTTTCTCTCTCTCCCCTCTTCATTATACTAATTTCTCTCTCTCTCCTCTTCATTATACTACTTTCTCTCTCCCCCCTCTCTTCCCCATTTCTCTCTCTCTCCTCTTCATTATACTACTTTCTCTCTCTCTCCTCTTCATTATACTACTTTCTCTCTCTCCCCTCTTCATTATACTACTTTCTCTCTCTCTCCTCTTCATTATACTGCATTCTCTCTCTCTCCTCTTCATTATACTACTTTCTCTCTCTCCCCTCTTCATTATACTACTTTCTCTCTCTCTCTCTCCCCTCCCTTCCCCATTTCTCTCTCTCCCCTCTTCATTATACTACATTCTCTCTCCCCTCTTCATTATACTACTTTCTCTCTCTCCCCTCTTCATTATACTACTTTCTCTCTCTCCCCTCTTCATTATACTACTTTCTCTCTCCCCTCTTCATTATACTACTTTCTCTCTCCCCTCTTCATTATACTACTTTCTCTCTCTCCTCTTCATTATACTACTTTCTCTCTCTCCTCTTCATTATACTACTTTCTCTCTCCCCTCTTCATTATACTACTTTCTCTCTCCTCTTCATTATACTACTTTCTCTCTCTCTCCTCTTCATTATACTAATTTCTCTCTCTCTCCTCTTCATTGTACTACTTTCTCTCTCCCCTCTTCATTATACTACTTTCTCTCTCTCCTCTTCATTATACTACTTTCTCAATCCCCTCTTCATTATACTACTTTCTCTCTCTCTCCTCTTCATTATACTACTTTCTCTCTCTCTCCTCTTCATTATACTACTTTCTCTCTCTCCCCTCTTCATTATACTACTTTCTCTCTCTCCTCTTCATTATACTACTTTCTCACTCCCCTCTTCATTATACTACTTTCTCTCTCTCCCCTCTTCATTATACTACTTTCTCTCTCTCTCCTCTTCATTATACTACATTCTCTCTCTCTCCTCTTCGTTATAATACTTTCTCTCTCTCTCCTCTTCATTATACTACATTCTCTCTCCTCTTCATTATAATACTTTCTCTCTCTCTCTCCCCCCTCTCTTCCCCATTTCTCTCTCGCTCCTCTTCATTATACTACTTTCTCTCTCCCCTCTTCATTATACTACTTTCTCTCTCTCCTCTTCATTATACTACTTTCTCTCTCCCCTCTTCATTATACTACTTTCTCTCTCCCCTCTTCATTATACTACTTTCTCTCTATCTCCTCTTCATTATACTACTTTCTCTCTCTCCTCTTCATTATACTACTTTCTCTCTCTCCCCTCTTCATTATACTAATTTCTCTCTCTCTCCTCTTCATTATACTACTTTCTCTCTCCCCCCTCTCTTCCCCATTTCTCTCTCTCTCCTCTTCATTATACTACTTTCTCTCTCTCTCCTCTTCATTATACTACTTTCTCTCTCTCCCCTCTTCATTATACTACTTTCTCTCTCTCTCCTCTTCATTATACTACATTCTCTCTCTCTCCTCTTCGTTATAATACTTTCTCTCTCTCTCCTCTTCATTATACTACATTCTCTCTCCTCTTCATTATAATACTTTCTCTCTCTCTCTCCCCCCTCTCTTCCCCATTTCTCTCTCGCTCCTCTTCATTATACTACTTTCTCTCTCCCGTCTTCATTATACTACTTTCTCTTTCTCTCCTCTTCATTATACTACTTTCTCTCTCTCCCCTCTTCATTATACTACTTTCTCTCTCCCCTCTTCGTTATACTACTTTCTCTCTCTCTCTCTCTCTCCCCTCTCTTCCCCATTTCTCTCTCTCCCCTCTTCATTATACTACATTCTCTCTCCCCTCTTCATTATACTACTTTCTCTCTCTCCTCTTCATTATACTACTTTCTCTCTCTCCCCTCTTCATTATACTACATTCTCTCTCCCCTCTTCATTATACTACTTTCTCTCTCCCCTCTTCATTATACTACTTTCTCTCTCTCCCCTCTTCATTATACTACTTTCTCTCTCCCCTCTTCATTATACTACTTTCTCTCTCTCCTCTTCATTATACTACTTTCTCTCTCTCCTCTTCATTATACTACTTTCTCTCTCCCCTCTTCATTATACTACTTTCTCTCTCTCCTCTTCATTATACTACTTTCTCTCTCTCTCCTCTTCATTATACTAATTTCTCTCTCTCTCCTCTTCATTGTACTACTTTCTCTCTCCCCTCTTCATTATACTACTTTCTCTCTCTCCTCTTCATTATACTACTTTCTCAATCCCCTCTTCATTATACTACTTTCTCTCTCTCTCCTCTTCATTATACTACTTTCTCTCTCTCTCCTCTTCATTATACTACATTCTCTCTCTCTCCTCTTCATTGTACTACTTTCTCTCTCTCCTCTTCATTATACTACTTTCTCACTCCCCTCTTCATTATACTACTTTCTCTCTCCCCTCTTCATTATACTACTTTCTCTCTCTCCTCTTCATTATACTACTTTCTCTCTCTCCTCTTCATTATACTACTTTCTCTCTCCCCTCTTCATTATACTACTTTCTCTCTCTCCTCTTCATTATACTACTTTCTCTCTCTCTCCTCTTCATTATACTAATTTCTCTCTCTCTCCTCTTCATTGTACTACTTTCTCTCTCCCCTCTTCATTATACTACTTTCTCTCTCTCCTCTTCATTATACTACTTTCTCACTCCCCTCTTCATTATACTACTTTCTCTCTCTCCCCTCTTCATTATACTACATTCTCTCTCCCCTCTTCATTATACTACTTTCTCTCTCTCCTCTTCATTATACTACTTTCTCTCTCTCCCCTCTTCATTATACTACATTCTCTCTCCCCTCTTCATTATACTACTTTCTCTCTCCCCTCTTCATTATACTACTTTCTCTCTCTCCCCTCTTCATTATACTACTTTCTCTCTCCCCTCTTCATTATACTAATTTCTCTCTCTCCCCTCTTCATTATACTACTTTCTCTCTCCCCTCTTCATTATACTAATTTCTCTCTCTCTCCTCTTCATTATACTACTTTCTCTCTCTCCTCTTCATTATACTACTTTCTCTCTCCCCTCTTCATTATACTACTTTCTCTCTCCCCTCTTCATTATACTACTTTCTCTCTCTCTCCTCTTCATTATACTACTTTCTCTCTCTCCTCTTCATTATACTACTTTCTCTCTCTCCCCTCTTCATTATACTAATTTCTCTCTCTCTCCTCTTCATTATACTACTTTCTCTCTCCCCCCTCTCTTCCCCATTTCTCTCTCTCTCCTCTTCATTATACTACTTTCTCTCTCTCTCCTCTTCATTATACTACTTTCTCTCTCTCCCCTCTTCATTATACTACTTTCTCTCTCTCTCCTCTTCATTATACTGCATTCTCTCTCTCTCCTCTTCATTATAATACTTTCTCTCTCTCTCTCCCCCCTCTCTTCCCCATTTCTCTCTCGCTCCTCTTCATTATACTACTTTCTCTCTCTCCCCTCTTCATTATACTACTTTCTCTCTCTCTCTCTCCCCTCTCTTCCCCATTTCTCTCTCTCCCCTCTTCATTATACTACATTCTCTCTCCCCTCTTCATTATACTACTTTCTCTCTCTCCCCTCTTCATTATACTACTTTCTCTCTCTCCCCTCTTCATTATACTACTTTCTCTCTCCCCTCTTCATTATACTACTTTCTCTCTCTCCCCTCTTCATTATACTACTTTCTCTCTCCCCTCTTCATTATACTACTTTCTCTCTCTCCTCTTCATTATACTACTTTCTCTCTCTCCTCTTCATTATACTACTTTCTCTCTCCCCTCTTCATTATACTACTTTCTCTCTCTCCTCTTCATTATACTACTTTCTCTCTCTCTCCTCTTCATTATACTAATTTCTCTCTCTCTCCTCTTCATTGTACTACTTTCTCTCTCCCCTCTTCATTATACTACTTTCTCTCTCTCCTCTTCATTATACTACTTTCTCAATCCCCTCTTCATTATACTACTTTCTCTCTCTCTCCTCTTCATTATACTACTTTCTCTCTCTCTCCTCTTCATTATACTACTTTCTCTCTCTCCCCTTTTCATTATACTACTTTCTCTCTCCTCTTCATTATACTACTTTCTCACTCCCCTCTTCATTATACTACTTTCTCTCTCTCTCCTCTTCATTATACTACTTTCTCTCTCTCTCCTCTTCATTATACTACTTTCTCTCTCTCCCCTCTTCATTATACTACTTTCTCTCTCTCCTCTTCATTATACTACTTTCTCACTCCCCTCTTCATTATACTACTTTCTCTCTCTCTCCTCTTCATTATACTACATTCTCTCTCCTCTTTATTATAATACTTTCTCTCTCTCTCTCCCCCCTCTCTTCCCCATTTCTCTCTCGCTCCTCTTCATTATACTACTTTCTCTCTCCCCTCTTCATTATACTACTTTCTCTCTCTCTCATCTTCATTATACTACTTGCTCTCTCTCCTCTTCATTATACTACTTTCTCTCTCCCCTCTTCATTATACTACTTTCTCTCTCCCCTCTTCATTATACTACTTTCTCTCTCTCTCCTCTTCATTATACTACTTTCTCTCTCTCCTCTTCATTATACTACTTTCTCTCCCCTCTTCATTATACTAATTTCTCTCTCTCTCCTCTTCATTATACTACTTTCTCTCTCCCCCCTCTCTTCCCCATTTCTCTCTCTCTCCTCTTCATTATACTACTTTCTCTCTCTCTCCTCTTCATTATACTACTTTCTCTCTCTCCCCTCTTCATTATACTACTTTCTCTCTCTCTCCTCTTCATTATACTACATTCTCTCTCTCTCCTCTTCGTTATAATACTTTCTCTCTCTCTCCTCTTCATTATACTACATTCTCTCTCCTCTTCATTATAATACTTTCTCTCTCTCTCTCCCCCCTCTCTTCCCCATTTCTCTCTCGCTCCTCTTCATTATACTACTTTCTCTCTCCCCTCTTCATTATACTACTTTCTCTTTCTCTCCTCTTCATTATACTACTTTCTCTCTCTCCCCTCTTCATTATACTACTTTCTCTCTCCCCTCTTCATTATACTACTTTCTCTCTCTCTCTCTCCCCTCTCTTCCCCATTTCTCTCTCTCCCCTCTTCCCCATTTCTCTCTCTCCCCTCTTCATTATACTACATTCTCTCTCCCCTCTTCATTATACTACTTTCTCTCTCTCCTCTTCATTATACTACTTTCTCTCTCTCCCCTCTTCATTATACTACATTCTCTCTCCCCTCTTCATTATACTACTTTCTCTCTCCCCTCTTCATTATACTACTTTCTCTCTCTCCCCTCTTCATTATACTACTTTCTCTCTCCCCTCTTCATTATACTAATTTCTCTCTCTCCCCTCTTCATTATACTACTTTCTCTCTCCCCTCTTCATTATACTAATTTCTCTCTCTCTCCTCTTCATTATACTACTTTCTCTCTCCCCTCTTCATTATACTAATTTCTCTCTCTCTCCTCTTCATTATACTACTTTCTCTCTCCCCTCTTCATTATACTACTTTCTCTCTCCTCTCTTCATTATACTACTTTCTCTCTCTCCTCTTCATTATACTAATTTCTCTCTCTCTCCTCTTCATTATACTACTTTCTCTCTCCCCTCTTCATTAAACTACTTTCTCTCTCTCCTTTTCATTATACTACTTTCTCTCTCTCTCCTCTTCATTATACTAATTTCTCTCTCTCTCATCTTCATTATACTACTTTCTCTCTCTCCTCTTCATTATACTACTTTCTCTCTCCCCTCTTCATTATACTACTTTCTCTCTCTCCTTTTCATTATACTACTTTCTCTCTCTCTCCTCTTCATTATACTAATTTCTCTCTCTCTCATCTTCATTATACTACTTTCTCTCTCTCCTCTTCATTATACTACTTTCTCTCTCCCCTCTTCATTATACTACTTTCTCTCTCTCTCCTCTTCATTATACTACATTCTCTCTCTCTCCTCTTCATTATAATACTTTCTCTCTCTCTCCTCTTCATTATACTACTTTCTCTCTCCCCTCTTCATTATACTACTTTCTCTCTCTCCTCTTCATTATACTACTTTCTCTCTCTCTCCTCTTCATTATACTAATTTCTCTCTCTCTCATCTTCATTATACTACTTTCTCTCTCCCCTCTTCATTATACTACTTTCTCTCTCTCTCCTCTTCATTATACTAATTTCTCTCTCTCTCATCTTCATTATACTACTTTCTCTCTCTCCTCTTCATTATACTACTTTCTCTCTCCCCTCTTCATTATACTACTTTCTCTCTCCCCTCTTCATTATACTACTTTCTCTCTCTCTCCTCTTCATTATACTACTTTCTCTCTCTCCTCTTCATTATACTACTTTCTCTCTCTCCCCTCTTCATTATACTAATTTCTCTCTCTCTCCTCTTCATTATACTACTTTCTCTCTCCCCCCTCTCTTCCCCATTTCTCTCTCTCTCCTCTTCATTATACTACTTTCTCTCTCTCCTCTTCATTATACTACTTTCTCACTCCCCTCTTCATTATACTACTTTCTCTCTCTCTCCTCTTCATTATACTACATTCTCTCTCCTCTTCATTATAATACTTTCTCTCTCTCTCTCCCCCTCTCTTCCCCATTTCTCTCTCGCTCCTCTTCATTATACTACTTTCTCTCTCCCCTCTTCATTATACTACTTTCTCTCTCTCTCATCTTCATTATACTACTTGCTCTCTCTCCTCTTCATTATACTACTTTCTCTCTCCCCTCTTCATTATACTACTTTCTCTCTCCCCTCTTCATTATACTACTTTCTCTCTCTCTCCTCTTCATTATACTACTTTCTCTCTCTCCTCTTCATTATACTACTTTCTCTCTCTCCCCTCTTCATTATACTAATTTCTCTCTCTCTCCTCTTCATTATACTACTTTCTCTCTCCCCCCTCTCTTCCCCATTTCTCTCTCTCTCCTCTTCATTATACTACTTTCTCTCTCTCTCCTCTTCATTATACTACTTTCTCTCTCTCCCCTCTTCATTATACTACTTTCTCTCTCTCTCCTCTTCATTATACTACATTCTCTCTCTCTCCTCTTCGTTATAATACTTTCTCTCTCTCTCCTCTTCATTATACTACATTCTCTCTCCTCTTCATTATAATACTTTCTCTCTCTCTCTCCCCCCTCTCTTCCCCATTTCTCTCTCGCTCCTCTTCATTATACTACTTTCTCTCTCCCCTCTTCATTATACTACTTTCTCTTTCTCTCCTCTTCATTATACTACTTTCTCTCTCTCCCCTCTTCATTATACTACTTTCTCTCTCCCCTCTTCATTATACTACTTTCTCTCTCTCTCTCTCCCCTCTCTTCCCCATTTCTCTCTCTCCCCTCTTCATTATACTACATTCTCTCTCCCCTCTTCATTATACTACTTTCTCTCTCTCCTCTTCATTATACTACTTTCTCTCTCTCCCCTCTTCATTATACTACATTCTCTCTCCCCTCTTCATTATACTACTTTCTCTCTCCCCTCTTCATTATACTACTTTCTCTCTCTCCCCTCTTCATTATACTACTTTCTCTCTCCCCTCTTCATTATACTAATTTCTCTCTCTCCCCTCTTCATTATACTACTTTCTCTCTCCCCTCTTCATTATACTAATTTCTCTCTCTCTCCTCTTCATTATACTACTTTCTCTCTCCCCTCTTCATTATACTAATTTCTCTCTCTCTCCTCTTCATTATACTACTTTCTCTCTCCCCTCTTCATTATACTACTTTCTCTCTCCCCTCTTCATTATACTACTTTCTCTCTCTCCTCTTCATTATACTAATTTCTCTCTCTCTCCTCTTCATTATACTACTTTCTCTCTCCCCTCTTCATTATACTACTTTCTCTCTCTCCTTTTCATTATACTACTTTCTCTCTCTCTCCTCTTCATTATACTAATTTCTCTCTCTCTCATCTTCATTATACTACTTTCTCTCTCTCCTCTTCATTATACTACTTTCTCTCTCCCCTCTTCATTATACTACTTTCTCTCTCCCCTCTTCATTATACTACTTTCTCTCTCTCTCCTCTTCATTATACTACTTTCTCTCTCTCCTCTTCATTATACTACTTTCTCTCTCTCCCCTCTTCATTATACTAATTTCTCTCTCTCTCCTCTTCATTATACTACTTTCTCTCTCCCCCCTCTCTTCCCCATTTCTCTCTCTCTCCTCTTCATTATACTACTTTCTCTCTCTCTCCTCTTCATTATACTACTTTCTCTCTCTCCCCTCTTCATTATACTACTTTCTCTCTCTCTCCTCTTCATTATACTACATTCTCTCTCTCTCCTCTTCATTATAATACTTTCTCTCTCTCTCCTCTTCATTATACTACTTTCTCTCTCCCCTCTTCATTATACTACTTTCTCTCTCTCCTCTTCATTATACTACTTTCTCTCTCTCTCCTCTTCATTATACTAATTTCTCTCTCTCTCATCTTCATTATACTACT
The DNA here is from genome assembly GCF_045791955.1 of Oncorhynchus clarkii lewisi. Classification (NCBI taxonomy): domain Eukaryota; kingdom Metazoa; phylum Chordata; class Actinopteri; order Salmoniformes; family Salmonidae; genus Oncorhynchus; species Oncorhynchus clarkii. The sequence goes on along the minus strand of NC_092160.1, from coordinate 20,716,144 downwards.
TTCTCTCTCCCCTCTTCATTATACTACTTTCTCTCTCTCTCCTCTTCATTATACTAATTTCTCTCTCTCTCATCTTCATTATACTACTTTCTCTCTCTCCTCTTCATTATACTACTTTCTCTCTCCCCTCTTCATTATACTACTTTCTCTCTCCCCTCTTCATTATACTACTTTCTCTCTCTCTCCTCTTCATTATACTACTTTCTCTCTCTCCTCTTCATTATACTACTTTCTCTCTCTCCCCTCTTCATTATACTAATTTCTCTCTCTCTCCTCTTCATTATACTACTTTCTCTCTCCCCCCTCTCTTCCCCATTTCTCTCTCTCTCCTCTTCATTATACTACTTTCTCTCTCTCCCCTCTTCATTATACTACTTTCTCTCTCTCTCCTCTTCATTATACTGCATTCTCTCTCTCTCCTCTTCATTATACTAATTTCTCTCTCTCTCATCTTCATTATACTACTTTCTCTCTCCCCTCTTCATTATACTACTTTCTCTCTCTCTCCTCTTCATTATACTAATTTCTCTCTCTCTCATCTTCATTATACTACTTTCTCTCTCTCCTCTTCATTATACTACTTTCTCTCTCCCCTCTTCATTATACTACTTTCTCTCTCCCCTCTTCATTATACTACTTTCTCTCTCTCCCCTCTTCATTATACTACTTTCTCTCTCCCCTCTTCATTATACTAATTTCTCTCTCTCCCCTCTTCATTATACTACTTTCTCTCTCCCCTCTTCATTATACTAATTTCTCTCTCTCTCCTCTTCATTATACTACTTTCTCTCTCCCCTCTTCATTATACTAATTTCTCTCTCTCTCCTCTTCATTATACTACTTTCTCTCTCCCCTCTTCATTATACTACTTTCTCTCTCCCCTCTTCATTATACTACTTTCTCTCTCTCCTCTTCATTATACTAATTTCTCTCTCTCTCCTCTTCATTATACTACTTTCTCTCTCCCCTCTTCATTATACTACTTTCTCTCTCTCCTTTTCATTATACTACTTTCTCTCTCTCTCCTCTTCATTATACTAATTTCTCTCTCTCTCATCTTCATTATACTACTTTCTCTCTCTCCTCTTCATTATACTACTTTCTCTCTCCCCTCTTCATTATACTACTTTCTCTCTCCCCTCTTCATTATACTACTTTCTCTCTCTCTCCTCTTCATTATACTACTTTCTCTCTCTCCTCTTCATTATACTACTTTCTCTCTCTCCCCTCTTCATTATACTAATTTCTCTCTCTCTCCTCTTCATTATACTACTTTCTCTCTCCCCCCTCTCTTCCCCATTTCTCTCTCTCTCCTCTTCATTATACTACTTTCTCTCTCTCTCCTCTTCATTATACTACTTTCTCTCTCTCCCCTCTTCATTATACTACTTTCTCTCTCTCTCCTCTTCATTATACTACATTCTCTCTCTCTCCTCTTCATTATAATACTTTCTCTCTCTCTCCTCTTCATTATACTACTTTCTCTCTCCCCTCTTCATTATACTACTTTCTCTCTCTCCTCTTCATTATACTACTTTCTCTCTCTCTCCTCTTCATTATACTAATTTCTCTCTCTCTCATCTTCATTATACTACTTTCTCTCTCCCCTCTTCATTATACTACTTTCTCTCTCTCTCCTCTTCATTATACTAATTTCTCTCTCTCTCATCTTCATTATACTACTTTCTCTCTCTCCTCTTCATTATACTACTTTCTCTCTCCCCTCTTCATTATACTACTTTCTCTCTCCCCTCTTCATTATACTACATTCTCTCTCTCTCCTCTTCATTATACTACTTTCTCTCTCTCCTCTTCATTATACTACTTTCTCTCTCTCCCCTCCTCATTATACTAATTTCTCTCTCTCTCCTCTTCATTATACTACTTTCTCTCTCCCCCTCTCTTCCCCATTTCTCTCTCTCTCCTCTTCATTATACTACTTTCTCTCTCTCCCCTCTTCATTATACTACTTTCTCTCTCTCTCCTCTTCATTATACTGCATTCTCTCTCTCTCCTCTTCATTATAATACTTTCTCTCTCTCTCTCCCCCCTCTCTTCCCCATTTCTCTCTCGCTCCTCTTCATTATACTACTTTCTCTCTCTCCCCTCTTCATTATACTACTTTCTCTCTCTCCCCTCTTCATTATACTACTTTCTCTCTCCCCTCTTCATTATACTACTTTCTCTCTCTCCCCTCTTCATTATACTACTTTCTCTCTCCCCTCTTCATTATACTACTTTCTCTCTCTCCTCTTCATTATACTACTTTCTCTCTCTCCTCTTCATTATACTACTTTCTCTCTCCCCTCTTCATTATACTACTTTCTCTCTCTCCTCTTCATTATACTACTTTCTCTCTCTCTCCTCTTCATTATACTAATTTCTCTCTCTCTCCTCTTCATTATACTACTTTCTCAATCCCCTCTTCATTATACTACTTTCTCTCTCTCCTCTTCATTATACTACTTTCTCAATCCCCTCTTCATTATACTACTTTCTCTCTCTCTCCTCTTCATTATACTACTTTCTCTCTCTCTCCTCTTCATTATACTACTTTCTCTCTCTCCCCTCTTCATTATACTACTTTCTCTCTCTCCTCTTCATTATACTACTTTCTCACTCCCCTCTTCATTATACTACTTTCTCTCTCTCTCCTCTTCATTATACTACTTTCTCTCTCTCTCCTCTTCATTATACTACTTTCTCTCTCTCTCCTCTTCATTATACTACTTTCTCTCTCCCCTCTTCATTATACTACTTTCTCTCTCCCCTCTTCATTATACTACTTTCTCTCTCCCCTCTTCATTATACTACTTTCTCTCTCCCCTCTTCATTATACTACTTTCTCTCTCTCTTCCCTTCATTATACTACTTTCTCTCTCTCCCCACTTCATCATCCTTCTCCCCCTTTCTCTCTCTCTCTCTCTCTATCTCCCTTCATCCTTCTCCCCCTTTCTTTCTCTCACTCTCTATCCCCCCTTTTTTCTACATCACCCCCCCTCTCTACTTTACTCTCTCAGGTAGCTACGGTAGACTTGGATGGCTTTAACCCTTTGTGCAATGTGCCAGGTCTACGGCTAGACACAGTCCCCATTCCTATTCCCCGTTCCCAGACTGGTGATTAAACACATATGGACCCTATCGGCATTTCCAATGAGCTTCTGCCAGCCAGGGGGAGCGCTCTACACCACCTAGTCCTCATCTGCCACCTGCCCCCCCATTTAAAAATTGATTTGTCACATTTCTTGGGCCAAGAATCAGCCAGCAGGTTGAGTTCAACCGCTGCCATCTGAGCTCTGTGGTTTTTCTATGGTTTTTAATGGTATCAAAAAAGGATGTGTTAAAATCGGGAGTGATTTGAACTTCGTGTGAACTGCAGTTCCATGCATTATTACTTGTTTTTGTGACAGGAAGCAAGGGCCTCGAGCAATGTGTGTTTTTTTTCTACCTTGAAAGTGTTATCGGGGCTATTAATTCTTCACACCACAGAGGGCCTGGAATGTCAGGAGTAGCAGTATGCTTCCCTTTGTATGACATCTGCCTGTCATGTCCCACCATGTCGATAGAAAATAAGAAACCGTAAATGAGTCTCATTAGGACCCAAATCTAGGTTCCATTATGGGTTTTTTATATTTTCTCACTCGGGTTCAAGCACGGTAATATCTAAGGTCAGAGGAGAAATGGGTTGTCAATTATTGAAGCTGAAAACCTTCTCCAGAGGCTTTGAGAGGAGGGCAGAACGTGGGGGAAAATGCGGAGCCTGTATGGGAATTCCCATGGGGGAGGTCATTTGCCTTGGCATTCCGGGGCCCTTCACAGATTTATAACTCAATGGATTACCTGCTGTACTTTCCAAGGGCATTAAACTAAGTTCCCCCTTTCAGAATCAATAGGAGAGGCCTCTCCGGCCATCAGCCTTGCTCAATACTGTCCACTTTGTTTCCCCTGCACTAAAAAAGGACCTCTATTTCATTACACTCAGTTGCAGTAGCATCTTTCAGGATTTAATTCCTGCTCCTTTGTAGGTTAAATAAGGGCAGGAGTGGTGGATTAGAATCACAGGGAGCGCTTAAGTGCATAGCAGTGATGTCTATTCCCACAACAGTCTGTAGATGTGTAGGCCTATAGGGACCCAGAGAACCACAACCAAAGCCAATCAATGGAAATGGAGGTTGAATGAAAGAGGGAGGTGTTGAAGTATCTCTCATTTAATGTCAAACAACAACCATGACTTCGATATTTCACATTCAGTAATGAGTTGTAGTCAAACTCTTTAAACTCCAGTAGAAAACTTCAGCTTAGAGGATGTACTGTGCCTATATATCTTGAAGCTATTCCAAATTATGCAGATGTCCTCATTATTCATAAAAAAGTGCCAGATCAACCTTCCATATTTCTCCTGTAGAGCGTTTCTCATAGGTTGGTTGAAGGGCACTTGTATTTCAGACAGGTTGCTGTCAGGGGGGTTATTGGTGCCCACTTGCACCAGGAAGGGCAATGAAGGTCTTTGTCGCCCGATGACAGTCAATGCTGCAGCCTATTTACACACACTCCAGCCTTTATTTATCACACGGTTCCACGTCGTGAAATATCTAATGTCTTTTGGACTGTAAATTTCCCTAATGTAGTTCAGCTGCCTTCCCCTCCTCCCACTCACCCCCAACACAATCATAAAAGCTGTGAAAAAAGCTAACCCTAACCTCTTTTGGAGGACTATCTACTCCCTTTGATTTTATTGAGTGTTGAGGAAACAAAAATGCCAACACATTTGTTACCGAGGAGGGATGTGGTGAAAGCAACCATCACGAGACCCCCATTGCTGTCCCCTTGAGTTGCATCTGACGGCCGTAAAGTCGCTGTCGCCGATCAATCAGTGAGAGTAACACACCACTGTTTACTAGCTCAGCTCATTAAGCAATGTATCAGAACATGTTCATTTAATTTAAGGTGAGATTTATTATGGGCTGGGGGAGAACCATTGAGAGCCATTGTCCCGGAGCTCCATCCTGGCATGGCATTGTGGATCTGGGTCGCTAAATTACAACTAAGAGCTACTGATAAATTGTCCTGTTCTCATCTAACCTACTTACCATCTTTCCCGATAGACATTAATGAAGAATCATTGGACGCTGAGCAGGAGGAGCACACCAAAGTTATTTGCCTGGTACCAAATGCAGCCGGGTCGACAGAACAGAGCAAGAGCCAAGATATGTACCTGTGAGAGAAAATCTGGTCATAAGTATACCCTCATAAACTAGGCAGAATATTAAGGAATCATCATTTAGTTAGCAACCTTGCAAGTCTTTTTTTTAAGGCACACAGGAGGGTGTTTTGTGTATGGACATGCCATGTATAATTAGACAATGATACTTCCATTAAGAACATAAACTAGTTAACGATGACAAGGAAATCAAGGAAATCAAGGATTGGGTTTTTTGACACATCAAATACATTTCCTTTAACCTTCAGTTTTTTTGAAGGATTAACTCTACCGTTGATGTCAAGTTGGCACTTGATGGAGGTTGAAATTGGCAATCAAAAGCAGAATTTGTTACTTCATAAAGAATGCATGTGTCATCTGAGCACTATTTAATTAGCCCAGGTGTATCCTGCTTCAAGGTGGCTGTACACAACAAAAGAGACACATTTTGCTGACAGCTTTTGCTACCCCCCCCGCCCCCACCCCCACTTCCACCGGCTTCTATCGTCAGGACTGACACCACCCCATCGAGGCCTAGGCCCCACTGATTAGCACCCCTACAGGGTGCCGTGCAAAGCCATGGGCACCCTACCAGGAATTGGGTCCAGGGGCGTCTCGCAAGCCGAGGGCCTCCGGGACTAATCACGCTTTTAAAAGACGGAAATTAAGTGCTCGCTCACTGATATAATTATCTGTCCTGGATCTAACATCTGTTTGCTAGCTGCCGGTGCCAAGTCCACTACACCATGTGCCAGTATCTTGTGGCTGGCGCCTGTTGTCTACCTGTGTCTATCTCTGACGCAGGGTGTATCTTGGCACCTTTCCACTCTGACATCCTCCACTCATTCAAAATCTGTGCGTTTATGTTGGTGCCAGTCATCACAAATCCCCCACAACTTCTCAATGCCACCTTATCAGTTTCTCTTTTTAACTCTGCAGGGCTTTTCAGTGGTAAAAAACAAACTATCATCTACATTAGATAACATAATATAGCGATTTATATTGTATGGGAAGCAACCCACATTTTCACTGTATGTTCTATATTTCACACTGAAGGTTTGGTTTATGGTCTATGAGCATTGACACAATATCTTTCTGTCTGTAGTTTGCATTAAGTAGTGCACATATTGTTATTCAGACTGGTAGCTCATATTCACCTTAAATAATATTCTCTGCTTACTCCTCTTCTTATTATGAGAAAATCAGAGCAGTGACAGGTCCTTGGATTATCTATTTCACGGAGCGTTTAGCCCCTGGAAAGCACATTAGCAAACTTCATTTATCAACATCGTGCGTGTCAAAAGTAGCGTCAGTGTGGGCGTTCTACCTAGCGTCTTATTCCAACAACTCAGCTGTAACAGAACTCAGGTGTGCCTAAGTTTTAGAGAGACTCTGCTCTGCTGCTAATCCATTATGCAGTGGAATTGTTGTGCTCTCTGTTACTTCCCTCTTATTAGAAGAAGTAACTTTTATTGGTGTCTGTGGCTTTCAGTTTGTACAGCTAAGAAACGGATTCCATTATTTGAATAGCAGTTATTGACATGACATTTTCAAAGGATTACACCTCAATTTCCCAGTGGAAATGTCACCTCAATGCCTCCTGTCATAACCCTGCTACACTCCAATGTCACCTCAATGCCTCCTGTCATAACCCTGCTACACTCCAATGTCACCTCAATGCCTCCTGTCATAACCCTGATACACTCCAATGTCACCTCAATGCCTCCTGTCATAACCCTGCTACACTCCAATGTCACCTCAATGCCTCCTGTCATAACCCTGATACACTCCAATGTCACCTCAATGCCTCCTGTCATAACCCTGCTACACTCCAATGTCACCTCAATGCCTCCTGTCATAACCCTGCTACACTCCAATGTCACCTCAATGCCTCCTGTCATAACCCTGCTACACTCCAATGTCACCTCAATGCCTCCTGTCATAACCCTGATACACTCCAATGTCACCTCAATGCCTCCTGTCATAACCCTGATACACTCCAATGTCACCTCAATGCCTCCTGTCATAACCCTGCTACACTCCAATGACGTCGAGGTATTCCTGCAGTGGTGGAAAAAAGTAACCAATTGTCATACTGTAGAAAAAGTAAAGATACCTTAATAGAAAATTACTCAAGTAAAAGTGAAAGCCACCCAGTAAAATACTACTTGAGTAAAAGTCTAAAAGGTATATGGTTTTAAGTGTCAAAAGTAAATGTAATTGCTCAAATATACCTAAGTGTCAAAATTAAAAGTATAAATAATTCCAAATATTAAGCAAACCCTGCTTCTTGACACACTGCTCACTTAACCCGGAAGCCAGCCGCACCAATGTGTAGGAGGAAACACCGTACAACTGGCTACCATGCGCCCAGCCTGCTACAATGAGTCGCTAGAGCGCGATGGGACAAGGAAATCCCAGCCGGCCAAACCCTCACCTAACAACAATGGGGCAATTGTGTGCTGCCTCATTGGTCTCCTGGTCACTGCTGATTGCGACACAGCCTGGGATCAAACCTGGGTCTGTAGTGACACCTCAAGCCCCGCGATGCAGTGCCTTAGACCGCTGCGCCACTTGGGAGGCTACTTTAAAGTATTTTTACTTAAGTACTTTACGCCACTGTATTCCTGTGAATGTTAAATCCAGTGGGAGCAAATTATATTTGCTTGTCGCTAGTTACCTTTACTCTTTAGTTAGCGTAGCGAAGAGGATAGGATTTCCTTTCTGTTGGACAAAGCATCTGGGGACGTTTAGGTAAAGGTTCATGAACTGAGGAATATCCAGTGAAATGCAATCAAAGTTCAGCGATTATGGCCAAGGATGTAGCGTTTTCTTCTATATACAAGATGTCAAGCCAGGGCAGTTCACTCCCGAGGGATCCCACGCCTGTTGTTTCAGAACACCATAATTAGGCCTAGCTACTGAACAGAGAGTTTTGTCCTATATCGAATGCTCCTTTCAAGTCATCGTGCTGACCACAATACAAATGGACCTGACTGAAGGATAATTTGTCCATTTCTAATTGGGATGCGTGACGTGTAGTGTAGGCTCACACTGTATAATATTTGCTTAGCCTTTGGCTCGTCAAATGATTCTATAATTGATTAGATTAATAATGATGGGTGTTGACATGGAGCAGAGGGCTGTGTGAGGGAGGTCTGTGCAAGCAGGCCCCGTGATTTAATACAGTGAGGCAGTGTGAATGAATTATGAGCTACTGAGAGGTTGGGAATGTGTCCTGGAAGAAATGGGATAGGAACACACAACTGCAAGCTTTTAGAGGGAAGCTAGTTCACCTTTGCATGGCGTTAAGACTTATTGATCGAATGTTTACTGTAGAATACTTTCTCAATAAAGGAATAAAGTACAGTAACATTTTAGTTATAGGTTAGTTATTAAGTGATATCGACTGGTGATGCCAAGATGTGTTGTTGTCTTTAAGATACCATAGGACAGATGAGGACTAAATATGTTCCAATGCTTAGGGCTCTATTCAATCTGTATCGCGGAACACTAAAGCCCAATTGAAATTTAAAGGCATTTTTCCCGCATTGGTGGAGACTGCATTAACGGTAAACGGTAAACGCTGCATATGTCGGCTCATTTGGAAATTACCTTCACATTTCTATTGCGCAATGTGTAACGCTGCAGCGATCCAGGCTGAGTAGAACCCTTAGCAACCACCCTCAGTATGAGTATTAGTATCCTCAGTTCTCTCAATATATTTTACAGCAAGTTTTTAATATCACATCCATAGAAGATTCAGAAAAGCTTTTCATTTTAAGATGATGCTATGACAAATTGCTCCCACCAAAGAAATTCACAGAATTTCTACACCTATTTCACAAGTGTTTTGAAGCTATTAATGCATAACCATGAATTAATGCATTTACACTGGACAATTTATCGGCGAGTTCTACTATCCCTTATTTCAATGCTGACAAAGGGTGTGTATTTTCCTTCAGGCAGTAGGCCTATGGCGGTCCCTCCATTGTTTCTGTTGTCATCTTCTCTTTTGTTCCTGAGGGATTTTAGCTCCATTCGGATTCACCCCGTCTTGTGGCCATCACTTCCCCAGCTGGACCACAGGTGGCTCCATACACACCCAGCCTCATTCAGCCGTCTGTTCAATATTCAACCCTCTCTCCAGTCTCCACTAATGTTCTCGTTCCACCATGATATTGTTCTGAGATGAGCGGATGAGACAGAGAGGCGAGAGAAAAAGGCATTTGGCTGGCATTTCCGAAGGCCGGCTAAATCCGTCCCCCGTCGTCTAAGCCAGACTGTTTCTCTTCTGTCTGAGGAGCCATGATGATACTGTTCCAGGCCTCCACCTGTGTCCCCCTCTCCTCTGATCAGCATGGAGGACCACGCTGGGAGGGGATAAGGAACAGCAGAACACTCTATACTCAGCCTGGCCTTCCACACCGATAAGCAGGGAGGATTACGATGGGATTTGATTGTCAAGGTGTTTGAATTTACTGTAGCTTAATTTCCCTATACGGTTGCGTGTTTTGTTTGAAGTGTTGAGATTGTTGATTGTGGACACCGTGCCGCCTTGTTGCCACCATACTGTAAGTTTGTGGTCATGTTGACAGTACAGGTCAAACGTATTTGCATGGATAAATCAGCAAAATTGTTGTTCTTGCTTACTGTGGCTTTGGTTTCTGTCCTTTTGCTGGGAAACAACTCCCACACTCTAAATCAGATATTCCCCATACTCTCAACAAAAAAAGACCTGTTGATTTGTAGATATTCTGTGTTTATGTAATAATACGTAGGCTATGTGCCGTTTTAAATTCATGTAGTTCTGTCCTTGAGTTGTTCTTGTCTGTTAATGTTCTGTATTATGTCATGTTTCATGTTTTGTGTAGACCCCAGGAAGAGTAGCTGCGGCATTCACAACAGCTAATGAGGATCATAATAAAATACCAAATATGTACACTCACACACAGTTAGGAAACAACTTGTGTGGAGGTAGCAATTTCATCTCTCTTGGTTTATTTTCACATGCAAACACACACATACACAAATTGATGAGAGAGAAGATAACTCTGCTGCAAACTAGGTTCCAGGCTGAACCAGGGCTTGGAGGAAAGCACAGGGGGCTAGGCACTGCACAGGGGCCTCAGCACTGCACAGGGGCCTCAGCACTGCACAGGGGCGAGAGAAGAAGGATAGATGGATGGATAGAGAGAGAGAAAGAAAGATGTGGTTCTCTGAGTGGGTGGCTCCTCCTTCACGCCGCATGATCCAAATAAAGGGGAGGGGCGGCTGGACATTTTTAGCAAACTTGTCGAGAACCTTGTGACAGAGCCATGAGCCCCAGAACTAATCCTGTTGCAGGTGAATATGGGGGAAAGAGAGAGAAGGGAACCAGGCAGAAGACTAGACTACTCATCTCTCCTGCTCTCTGTCCTGCTATGAAGTCCATGTCACAACTGCCTCAGAGACAAGCCGAGACTGACATCAAGTCCTAGTGACTGTGGATGTCCTAATATGGACACCGTATACAGAGGCTTTGTCTGAAGGGAACTGTATGTTCTCTCCTTCACTAGACGGGCCCCTAGAGCGTCTCTGTGTGTGTGTGTGTGTAGGTGTATGTGTAGGCGGGCTCTGGTGCATTCCATACCACTAAGTATACCCCGATGGATGAAAATCCAATAGATATGGATACCGAATATTTCCACAGTTCCAATTCCGGATGTCTTCTGTTGCATTTATATGTCTGCTGTATTGGGCAAGCAGGTAACATTGGGGTTTTAGAATGGTGATACTATTTTTGTATGGGAATCGATGCGGCTCGGTGTCATGCTCTCTTCCAAAGCCATTGGTCAGCTAGCCCAGAGCTTCAGCAGACCAGTTATTACTACTGTAGGATTTCCCAGCCCCATTGTTACTACTGTAGGGTGGCCCAGCCCCATTATTGCCACTGTAGGGTGGCCCAGCCCCATTATTGCCACTGTAGGGTGGCCCAGCCCCATTATTACTAATGTAGAGTTGCCCAGACCCATTATTTACTACTCTAGGATTTCCCAGCCCCATTATTACTACTGTAGGATGGTCCAGCCCCATTATTACCACTGTAGGGTGGCCCAGCCCCATTATTACCACTGTAGAGTGACCCAGCCACATTATTACCACTGTAGAGTGACCCAGCCACATTATTACCACTGTAGAGTGACCCATCCACATTATTACCACTGTAGAGTGACTCAGCCACATTATTACTACTGTAGAGTGACCTAGCCACATTATTACCACTGGAGAGTGACCCAGCCCCATTATTACTACTGTAGGGTGGCCCAGCCCCATTATTACTACTGTAGAGTGACCCTGCCACATTATTACCACTGGAGAGTGACCCAGCCCAATTATTACCACTGTAGAGTGACCCAGCCACATTATTACCACTGGAGAGTGACCCAGCCCCATTATTACTACTGTAGGGTGGCCCAGCCCCATTATTACTACTGTAGAGTGACACAGCCCCATTATTACTACTGTAGGGTGGCCCAGACCCATTATTACTACTGTAGAGTGACCCAGCCACATTATTACCACTGGAGAGTGACCCAGCCCCATTATTACTACTGTAGGGTGGCCCAGACCATTATTACTACTGTAGAGTGACCCAGCCACATTATTACCACTGGAGAGTGACCCAGCCCCATTATTACTACTGTAGGGTGGCCCAGCCCCATTATTACCACTGTAGGGTGGCCAAGCCCCATTATTACTACTGTAGGGTGATCCAGCCCCATTATTACTACTGCAGGGTTTCCCAGCCCCATTATTACTACTGTAGGGTGACCCAGCCCCATTATTACCACTGTAGGGTGGCCCAGCCCCATTATTACTATTGCAGGGTGGCCCAGCCCCATTATTACTATTGCAGGGTGGCCCAGCCCCATTATAACTACAGTAGGGTGGCCCAGCCCCATTATTACCACTGTAGGGTGACCCGGCCCCATTATTACTACAGTAGGGTGGCCCAGCCCCATTATTACTACAGTAGGGTGATCCAGCCCCATTATTACTACAGTAGGGTGACCCAGCCCCATTATTACTATTGCAGGATGGCCCAGCCCAATTATTACTACAGTAGGTTGGCCAATCCCCATTATTACCACTGTAGGGTGGCCCAGCCCCAATATTACTACTGTAGGGTGACCCAGCCCCACTATTACTACTGTAGGGTGACCCAGCCACATTATTACTACTGTAGGGTGGCCCAGCCCCATTATTACTACTGTAGAGTGACCCAGCCACATTATTACTACAGTAGGTTGGCCAATCCCCATTATTACCACTGTAGGGTGGCCCAGCCCCAATATTACTACTGTAGGGTGACCCAGCCCCACTATTACTACTGTAGGGTGACCCAGCCACATTATTACTACTGTAGGGTGGCCCAGCCCCATTATTACTACTGTAGAGTGACCCAGCAACATTATTACTACTGTAGGGTGGCCCAGCCCCATTATTACTACTGTAGAGTGACCCAGCCACATTATTACCACTGGAGAGTGACCCCCTTCCATTATTACCACTGTAGAGTGACCCAGCCACATTATTACCACTGTAGAGTGACCCAGCCCCATTATTACTACTGTAGGGTGGCCCAGCCCCATTATTACTACTGTAGAGTGACCCAGCCACATTATTACCACTGGAGAGTGACCCAGCACAATTATTACTACTGTAGGGTGGCCCAGCCCCATTATTACTACTGTAGGGTGACCCAGCTCTATTATTACTACTGTAGGGTGGCCCAGCCCCATTATTACCACTGTAGGGTGGCCCAGCCCCTTTATTACTACTGTATGGTGACCCAGCCCCATTATTACTACTGCAGGGTTTCCCAGACCCATTATTACTACTGTAGGGTGACCCAGCCCCATTATTACCAGTGTAGGGTGGCCCAGCCCCATTATTACTACTACAGGGTGGCCCAGACCCATTATTACTACCGAAGGGTGGCCCAGCCCCATTATTACTACAGTAGGGTGACCCAGCCCCATTATTACTACAGTAGAGTGGCCCAGACCCATTATTACTACAGTAGGGTGACCCAGCCCCATTATTACTACAGTATTGTTGCCCAGCCCCATTATTACTACAGTAGAGTGGCCCAGACCCATTATTACTACAGTAGGGTGACCCAGCCCCATTATTACTACAGTATTGTTGCCCAGCCCCATTATTACTATTGCAGGGTGGCCCAGCCCCATTATTACTACTGTAGGGTGACCCAGCCCCATTATTACTACTGTAGGGTGGCCCAGCCCCATTATTACCACTGTAGGGTGGCCCAGCCCCATTACTACTACTGTAGGGTGACCCAGCCCCATTATTACTACTACAGGGTTTCCCAGCCCCATTATTACTACTGTAGGGTGACCCAGCCCCATTATTACCACTGTAGGGTGGCCCAGCCCCATTATTACTATTGCAGGGTGGCCCAGCCCCTTTATTACTATTGCAGGGTGGCCCAGCCCCATTATTACTACAGTAGGGTGGCCCAGCCCCATTATTACTACCGTAGGGTGGCCCAGCCCCATTATTACTACCGTAGGGTGGCCCAGCCCCATTATTACCACTGTAGGGTGGCCCAGCCCCATTAATACTACAGTAGGGTGGCTCAGCCCCATTATTACCACTGTAGGGTGGCCCAGCCCCATTGTTACCACTGTAGGGTCGCCCAGCCCCATTATTACTATTGTAGGGTGACCCAGCCACATTATTACTACTGTAGGGTGGCCCCGCCCCATTATTACTACTGTAGAGTGGCCCAGCCCCAGTATTACTACTGTAGAGTGACCCAGCCACATTATTACCACTGGAGAGTGACCCCCTTCCATTATTACCACTGTAGAGTGACCCAGCCACATTATTACCACTGTAGAGTGGCCCAGCCCCATTATTACTACTGTAGGGTGGCCCAGCCCCATTATTACTACCGTAGGGTGGCCCAGCCCCATTATTACCACTCTAGGGTGGCCCAGCCCCATTATTACTACTGTAGGGTGACCCAGCCCCATTATTACTACTGTAGGGTGACCCAGCCCCATTATTACTAATGTAGGTTGACCCAGCCCCATTATTACTATTGTAGGGTGACCCAGCCACATTATTACTACTGTAGGGTGGCCCAGCCCCATTATTACTACTGTAGAGTGGCCCAGCCCCAGTATTACTACTGTAGAGTGACCCAGCCACATTATTACCACTGGAGAGTGACCCCCTTCCATTATTACCACTGTAGAGTGACCCAGCCACATTATTACCACTGTAGAGTGGCCCAGCCCCATTATTACTACTGTAGAGTGACCCAGCCACATTATTACCACTGGACAGTGACCCAGCCCCATTATTACTACTGTAGGGTGGCCCAGCCCCATTATTACTACTGTAGGGTGACCCAGCCCCATTATTACTACTGTAGGGTGGCCCAGCCCCATTATTACCACTGTAGGGTAGCCCAGCCCCATTATTACTACTGTAGGGTGACCCAGCCCCATTATTACTACTGCAGGGTTACCCAGCCCCATTATTACTACTGTAGGGTGGCCCAGCCCCATTATTACTACTGTAGGGTGACCCAGCTCTATTATTACTACTGTAGGGTGGCCCAGCCCCATTATTACCACTGTAGGGTGGCCCAGCCCCTTTATTACTACTGTATGGTGACCCAGCCCCATTATTACTACTGCAGGGTTTCCCAGCCCCATTATTACTACTGTAGGGTGACCCAGCCCCATTATTACCACTGTAGGGTGGCCCAGCCCCATTATTACTACTACAGGGTGGCCCAGCCCCATTATTACTACAGTAGGGTGGCCCAGCCCCATTATTACTACAGTAGGGTGACCCAGCCCCATTATTACTACAGTAGAGTGGCCCAGACCCATTATTACTACAGTAGGGTGACCCAGCCCCATTATTACTACAGTATTGTTGCCCAGCCCCATTATTACTACAGTAGAGTGGCCCAGACCCATTATTACTACAGTAGGGTGACCCAGCCCCATTATTACTACAGTATTGTTGCCCAGCCCCATTATTACTATTGCAGGGTGGCCCAGCCCCATTATTACTACTGTAGGGTGACCCAGCCCCATTATTACTACTGTAGGGTGGCCCAGCCCCATTATTACCACTGTAGGGTGGCCCAGCCCCATTACTACTACTGTAGGGTGACCCAGCCCCATTATTACTACTGTAGGGTGTCCCAGCCCCATTATTACTACTGTAGGGTGACCCAGCCCCATTATTACCACTGTAGGGTGGCCCAGCCCCATTATTACTATTGCAGGGTGGCCCAGCCCCTTTATTACTATTGCAGGGTGGCCCAGCCCAATTATTACTACAGTAGGGTGGCCCAGCCCCATTATTACTACCGTAGGGTGGCCCAGCCCCATTATTACTACCGTAGGGTGGCCCAGCCCCATTATTACCACTGTAGGGTGGCCCAGCCCCATTAATACTACAGTAGGGTGGCTCAGCCCCATTATTACCACTGTAGGGTGGCCCAGCCCCATTGTTACCACTGTAGGGTCGCCCAGCCCCATTATTACTATTGTAGGGTGACCCAGCCACATTATTACTACTGTAGGGTGGCCCAGCCCCATTATTACTACTGTAGAGTGGCCCAGCCCCAGTATTACTACTGTAGAGTGACCCAGCCACATTATTACCACTGGAGAGTGACCCCCTTCCATTATTACCACTGTAGAGTGACCCAGCCACATTATTACCACTGTAGAGTGGCCCAGCCCCATTATTACTACTGTAGGGTGGCCCAGCCCCATTATTACTACCGTAGGGTGGCCCAGCCCCATTATTACCACTGTAGGGTGGCCCAGCCCCATTATTACTACTGTAGGGTGACCCAGCCCCATTATTACTACTACAGGGTTTCCCAGCCCCATTATTACTACTGTAGGGTGACCCAGCCCCATTATTACCACTGTAGGGTGGCCCAGCCCCATTATTACTAATGCAGGGTGGCCCAGCCCCTTTATTACTATTGCAGGGTGGCCCAGCCCCATTATTACTACAGTAGGGTGGCCCAGCCCCATTATTACTACCGTAGGGTTGCCCAGCCCCATTATTACTACCGTAGGGTGGCCCAGCCCCATTATTACCACTGTAGGGTGGCCCAGCCCCATTAATACTACAGTAGGGTGGCTCAGCCCCATTATTACCACTGTAGGGTGGCCCAGCCCCATTGTTACCACTGTAGGGTCGCCCAGCCCCATTATTACTATTGTAGGGTGACCCAGCCACATTATTACTACTGTAGGGTGGCCCAGCCCCATTATTACTACTGTAGAGTGGCCCAGCCCCAGTATTACTACTGTAGAGTGACCCAGCCACATTATTACCACTGGAGAGTGACCCCCTTCCATTATTACCACTGTAGAGTGACCCAGCCACATTATTACCACTGTAGAGTGGCCCAGCCCCATTATTACTACTGTAGGGTGGCCCAGCCCCATTATTACTACCGTAGGGTGGCCCAGCCCCATTATTACCACTCTAGGGTGGCCCAGCCCCATTATTACTACTGTAGGGTGACCCAGCCCCATTATTACTACTGTAGGGTGACCCAGCCCCATTATTACTAATGTAGGTTGACCCAGCCCCATTATTACTATTGTAGGGTGACCCAGCCACATTATTACTACTGTAGGGTGGCCCAGCCCCATTATTACTACTGTAGAGTGGCCCAGCCCCAGTATTACTACTGTAGAGTGACCCAGCCACATTATTACCACTGGAGAGTGACCCCCTTCCATTATTACCACTGTAGAGTGACCCAGCCACATTATTACCACTGTAGAGTGGCCCAGCCCCATTATTACTACTGTAGGGTGGCCCAGCCCCATTATTACTACTGTAGAGTGACCCAGCCACATTATTACCACTGGACAGTGACCCAGCCCCATTATTACTACTGTAGGGTGGCCCAGCCCCATTATTACTACTGTAGGGTGACCCAGCCCCATTATTACTACTGTAGGGTGGCCCAGCCCCATTATTACCACTGTAGGGTAGCCCAGCCCCATTATTACTACTGTAGGGTGACCCAGCCCCATTATTACTACTGCAGGGTTACCCAGCCCCATTATTACTACTGTAGGGTGGCCCAGCCCCATTATTACTACTGTAGGGTGACCCAGCTCTATTATTACTACTGTAGGGTGGCCCAGCCCCATTATTACCACTGTAGGGTGGCCCAGCCCCTTTATTACTACTGTATGGTGACCCAGCCCCATTATTACTACTGCAGGGTTTCCCAGCCCCATTATTACTACTGTAGGGTGACCCAGCCCCATTATTACCACTGTAGGGTGGCCCAGCCCCATTATTACTACTGCAGGGTGGCCCAGACCCATTATTACTACAGTAGGGTGGCCCAGCCCCATTATTACTACAGTAGGGTGACCCAGCCCCATTATTACTACAGTAGAGTGGCCCAGACCCATTATTACTACAGTAGGGTGACCCAGCCCCATTATTACTACAGTATTGTTGCCCAGCCCCATTATTACTACAGTAGAGTGGCCCAGACCCATTATTACTACAGTAGGGTGACCCAGCCCCATTATTACTACAGTATTGTTGCCCAGCCCCATTATTACTATTGCAGGGTGGCCCAGCCCCATTATTACTACTGTAGGGTGACCCAGCCCCATTATTACTACTGTAGGGTGGCCCAGCCCCATTATTACCACTGTAGGGTGGCCCAGCCCCATTACTACTACTGTAGGGTGACCCAGCCCCATTATTACTACTACAGGGTTTCCCAGCCCCATTATTACTACTGTAGGGTGACCCAGCCCCATTATTACCACTGTAGGGTGGCCCAGCCCCATTATTACTATTGCAGGGTGGCCCAGCCCCTTTATTACTATTGCAGGGTGGCCCAGCCCCATTATTACTACAGTAGGGTGGCCCAGCCCCATTATTACTACCGTAGGGTGGCCCAGCCCCATTATTACTACCGTAGGGTGGCCCAGCCCCATTATTACCACTGTAGGGTGGCCCAGCCCCATTAATACTACAGTAGGGTGGCTCAGCCCCATTATTACCACTGTAGGGTGGCCCAGCCCCATTGTTACCACTGTAGGGTCGCCCAGCCCCATTATTACTATTGTAGGGTGACCCAGCCACATTATTACTACTGTAGGGTGGCCCAGCCCCATTATTACTACTGTAGAGTGGCCCAGCCCCAGTATTACTACTGTAGAGTGACCCAGCCACATTATTACCACTGGAGAGTGACCCCCTTCCATTATTACCACTGTAGAGTGACCCAGCCACATTATTACCACTGTAGAGTGGCCCAGCTCCATTATTACTACTGTAGGGTGGCCCAGCCCCATTATTACTACCGTAGGGTGGCCCAGCCCCATTATTACCACTGTAGGGTGGCCCAGCCCCATTATTACTACTGTAGGGTGACCCAGCCCCATTATTACTACTGTAGGGTGACCCAGCCCCATTATTACTAATGTAGGTTGACCCAGCCCCATTATTACTATTGTAGGGTGACCCAGCCACATTATTACTACTGTAGGGTGGCCCAGCCCCATTATTACTACTGTAGAGTGGCCCAGCCCCAGTATTACTACTGTAGAGTGACCCAGCCACATTATTACCACTGGAGAGTGACCCCCTTCCATTATTACCACTGTAGAGTGACCCAGCCACATTATTACCACTGTAGAGTGGCCCAGCCCCATTATTACTACTGTAGGGTGGCCCAGCCCCATTATTACTACTGTAGAGTGACCCAGCCACATTATTACCACTGGACAGTGACCCAGCCCCATTATTACTACTGTAGGGTGGCCCAGCCCCATTATTACTACTGTAGGGTGACCCAGCCCCATTATTACTACTGTAGGGTGGCCCAGCCCCATTATTACCACTGTAGGGTAGCCCAGCCCCATTATTACTACTGTAGGGTGACCCAGCCCCATTATTACTACTGCAGGGTTACCCAGCCCCATTATTACTACTGTAAGGTGGCCCAGCCCCATTATTACTACTGTAGGGTGGCCCAGCCCCATTATTACTACTGTAGGGTGGCCCAGCCCCATTATTACTACTGTAGGGTGGCCCAGCCCCATTATTACTACTGCAGGGTGGCCCAGCCCCAATATTACTACTGTAGGTTGACCCAGCCCCATTATTACTACTGTAGGGTGGCCCAGCCCCATTATTACTACTGTAGGGTGGCCCAGCCCCATTATTACTACTGTAGGGTGACCCAGCCCCATTATTACTACTGTAGGGTGACCCAGCCCCATTATTACTACTGTAGGGTGACCCAGCCCCAATATTACTATTGCAGGGTGGCCCAGCCCCATTATTACTACTGTAAGGTGGCCCAGCCCCATTATTACTACTGTAGGGTGGCCCAGCACCATTATTACTACTGTAGGGTGGCCCAGCCCCATTATTACTACTGTAGGGTGGCCCAGCCCCATTATTACTACCGCAGGGTGGCCCTGCCCCATTATTACTACTGTAGGGTGACCCAGCCCCATTATTACTACTGTAGGGTGGCTCAGCCCCATTATTACTACTGTAGGGTGACCCAGACCCATTATTACTACTGTAGGTTTGGCCCAGCCCCAATATTACTACTGTAGGGTGACCCAGCCCCATTATTACTACTGTAGTTTGGCCCAGCCCCAATATTACTACTGTAGGGTGACCCAGTCCCATTATTACTACTGTAGGGTGACCCAGCCCCATTATTACTACAGTAGGGTGGCCCAGCCCCATTATTACTACTGCAGGGTGGCCCAGCCCCTATATTACTACTGTAGGGTGACCCAGCCCCATTATTGCTACTGTAGTTTGGCCCAGCCCCAATATTACTACTGTAGGGTGACCTAGTCCCAATATTACTATTGCAGGGTGGCCCAGCCCCATTATTACTACTGTAGGGTGGCCCAGCCCCATTATTACTATTGCAGGCCCCAATATTACTACTGTTTGCAAGTATTTCCTCAGTGTTGTCTTATAAATGTTGCATTCTCTGTGTTATCTCACCAAGGTCTGATATCTGATTGGAGGATAACTTTCCCATAATACCATTGGTCAACAACTCACATTTTATATCCTAACAACTCAGATGTTATAAAGGGTCTTAGATGAATTATCTTTCTCTTCTTTTATTCCTGGCCTGCGCCAGTGAGAGACCTACACTCTCTCTTTCTCCCTCTCCCATGAGCTTCGTCTCTCACTCCGTCTCTGATCATGCCTAGAATAATGCATTGTAATGCTTGTTAACGCTTTGTAACTTAAGCTTTATGCCTTGCATGTGATTTCATTCATTTTACAATGTAATAAAATACATTTATTGGTTACCTATTACTGTAACTCAACTATAGTCTCTTGCATATTGCTAAATCATCGTTACAGAGTCAGAGAATACATTTAATAGACTTTGTTAACACATTAATTGCATAGTGTTATTACGAGTCGCATGTGAGGTTTGAATAATATATATATGAGAAATATTATCCAACTACACTACAGCTAAAGAATCCTGCAGTAGCATAGATGTCACGCTGGTATAAAGGATTTAGAGACAGGTGCAGGAATACACAGTAGGGGTTTTTAATACACCCAAAACAAACACGTATATAAAAACACTGGGCTGTACCCAAACAAAATAGCGAGGGTAAACCTCGTTGAACAACACTGGACGATCCCCGTAATAAACAATATATTAAGCACGCAGCATAACAGCTGCACAAACGCATAGGTACTCACCCAACCAATGGTGTTCAATGGTGTTTTCAGTACATTTTCCATACACACAGCCATCCCTTTAAATATGGTGTACTTTTAAGTTAGAATTTTGTTGACAGACTCATTAGAATACAGTACCAGTCAAAAGTTCTTTATTTTTACTGTTATCTACACTACCGTTCAAAGGTTTGGGGTCACTTAGAAATGTCCTTGTTTTTGAAAGAAAAGCAAATATTTTGTCCAATAAAATAACATCAAATTGATCAGAAATACAGTGGAGACATTATTAATGGTGTAAATAACTATTGTAGCTGGAAACTGTGTTTTTTATGGAATATCTACATAGGCGTACAGAGGCCCATTATCAGCAACCATCACTCCTGTGTTCCAATGGCAGGTTGTGTTAGCTAATCCAAGTTTGTCATTTTAAAAGGCTAATTGATCATTAGAAAACAATTTTTTCACAAACAGTATTTGTGGGTTCGATTACAGGCTCAAAATGTCCAGAAGCAAAGACTTTCTAATGAAACTCGTCAGTGTTCTGAGAAATGAAGGTTATTCCATGTGAGAAATTGCCAAGAAACTGAAGATCTTGTACAACGCTGTGTACTACTCCATTCACAGAACAGCGAAAATTGGCTCCAACCAGAATAGAAAGAGGAGTGCCCCGGTGCACAACTGAGCAAGAGGACAAGTACATTCAAGCGTCTAGTTTGAGAAACAGACGCCTCACAAGTCCTCAACTGGCATCTTCTTTAAATAGTACCCGCAAAACACCAGTCTCAACGTCAACAGTGAAGGGGCGACTCCAGGATGCTGGCCTTCCAGGCAGAGTTGCAAAGAAAAAGCCATATATTAGACTGGCCAATAAAAATAAAAGATTAAGATGGGTAAAAGAACACAGACACTGGATAGAGGAACTATGCCAAGAAGGCCAGCCTCCCGGCGTCGCCTCTTCACTGTTGACGTTGAGACTGGTGTTCGAAGGGACCCCAAACTTTTGAACAGTAGTGTACATTGTAGAATAATAGTGAAGACATCAAAACTATGAAATAACACATATGGAATCATGTAGTAACAAAAATGTGTTAAACAAATCAAGATATATTTTATATTTGAGATTCTTCAAAGTAGCCACTCTTTACCTTGATGACAGCCTTGCCCTCTTGGCATTCTCTCAACCAAATTCACCTGGAATGCTTCAGTGCAAGAGGTGTCACGACAGTCCCGAGTTCAAATCCAGGCTGTATCACATCCGGCCCTGATTGGAAGTCCCATAGGGTAGTGTACAATTGGCCCTGCATCATCCGGGTTTGGCTGGGGTAGGCTGTCATTGTAAATAAGAATGTGTTCTTAATGTTCTTAACTGCCTTGCCTAGTTAAATAAAGGTTATATATTTTTTTAAATGCTGTGGTAGCCATGCTGGTTAAGTGTGCCTTGATTTCTAAATAAATCACAGACAGTGTCACCAGAAAAAGATCACCACACCTCCTCCATGCTTCACGGTGGAAACTACACATGCTGAGATCATCCGTTCACCTACTCTGTGTCTCACAAAGACACGGGGGTTGGAACCAAAAAAATCAGTTTGGACTCATCAGACCAAAGGACAGATTTTCACTGGTCTAATGCCCATTGCTCGTGTTCCTTGGCCCAAGGGAGTCTCTTCTTCTTATTGGTGTCCTTTAGTAGTGGTTTCTTTGCCGCAATTCACACAGTCTCCTCTGAACAGTTGATGTTGAGATGTGTCTGTTACTTGAACTCTGTGAGGCATTTATTTGGGCTGCAATCTGAGGTGCAGTTAATTCTAAATAATTTATCCTCTGCATCAGAGGTAACTCTGGGTCTTCATTTCCTATGGCGGTCCTCATGAGAGCCAGTTTCTGAATCAGGATTGGTTAACATCTAGCTCTGATCAACTCAAAATTCCATGCAATACCTATAATCTCACCCAGATTGTCAACAGTGTAACTAGGTTGAATATAAAGTGTCCTCTGGAATCCTCTTCGATTGATTTGATCTTAACCAATACTCCTCATCGTTTTAATGCTTCTGGTATTTTTGCAAATGACGTACAGTTGAAGTCGGAAGTTTACATACACCTTAGCCAAATACATGTAAACTCAGTTTTTCACAATTTCTGACATTTAATCCTAGTAACAATTGCCTGTCTGAGGTCAGTTAGGATCACCACTTTATTTTAAGAATGTGAAATGACAGAATAATAGTCGAGAGAATGATTTATTTCAGCTTTTATTTCTTTCATCACATTCCCAGTGGGTCAGAAGTTTACATACACTCAATTAGTATTTGGCAGCATTGCCTTTAAATTGTTTAACTTGGGTCATTTCGGGTAGCCTTTCACAAGCATCCCACAATAAGTTGGGTGAATTTTGGCCCATTCCTCCTGACAGAACTGATGTAACTGAGTCAGGTTTGTAGGCCTCTATGCTCGCACACGCTTTTTCAGTTCTGCCCACAAATTTTCTATAGGATTTGGGTCAGGGCATTGTGATGGCCACTCCAATACCTTGACTTTGTTGTCCTTAAGCCATTTTGCCACAACTTTGGATGTATGCTTGGGGTCATTTGGAAGACCTATTGGCGACCAAGCTTTAACTTGTGTCTTGACTGATGTCTTGTGATGTTGCTTCAATATATCCACATAATTGTCCTCCTCATGATGTCATCGATTTTGTGAAGTGCACCAGTTCCTCCTGCATCGAAGTACCCCCACAGCATGATGCTGCCACCCCTGTGCTTCACGGTTGGGATGGTGTTCTTCGGCTTGCAAGCATCCCCATTTTTCCTCCAAACACAATGATGGTCATTATGGCCAAACAGTTCTACTTTTGTTTCATCAGACCAGAGAACATTTCTCCATGTGCAGTTGCAAACCGTAGTCTGGCTTTTGTATAGCGGGTTTGGAGCAGTGGCTTCTTCCTTGCTGAGTGGCCTTTCAGGTTATGTCGATATAGGACTCGTTTAACTGTGGATATAGATACTTTTTTTTTTACATCTTCACAAATTATAGTTTGTTAAAAGACATTTGTGGAGTGGTTGAAAAACCTAAGTGTATCTAATATTCTGACTTCAACTGTAAGTGATCACTGTGCTATTGACTTTGTGAGAGATGGTAAAATTCCTAATTGATCTCCACGTGTCATTATGAAAAGATACTGGAAGCAGTTTGATATTCAAGGTTTTTTACAGTATGTATTTAGCATTGAATGGAATATAAATGATGTTGAACTAGCCTTTTCTTACTTCCAGAATGCATTTCAGGATGTACGCAATAGGCATGCCCCTTTCAAAAAATTCAGGATTAAGGACAGAGAGAAAGAACCCTTGGTGTAATGATGAACTTACTAAAATCATAAGGAAATGAAATGCTATGTGGGCTAAAGCAAGAGGTTCTGGTTCGGCGGATGATTGGATGGCTTTTAACATTTTAGAAATCTGTGATTGGCTATGAACAGAAAACTGAAAGCAGACCACTACCTTAAATATACTTTGGATAATTGAAATAATCCCTCCAAGTTTTGGCAAGTAGTGAAAGGTTTGGAGTACAAAATATATACACAGCTTCCCAAACAATTGTTGGTAGACACACAGATTGTAACAGAGAGAACCTCTATTATGAAAGCCTTAAATCTAGATGCAGGCAGTTTATTTGAAAAGGTTAAAGGTCTAAATGAGCCCCCTGTGAATTTACCTGACACCCCTGTGCACTCCTTCACCAGGTTCTCCTTCTCATCCTTCTCTGTTTCAGATGTGCGCAAAGTACTGAAAGAAATTGATAGAAAGAAATCCCCTGCCCCGGTGATCTTGAGCCCCACCTCCAACACCTAGCTGGAGACATCATTGCTCCCCCTTAACATGTATTTTTAACCTCATGCTTGACGTTAGGGAAATCACAAAGTTATGGAAATCTTCTTTTGTACTGCCTCTCCTGAAAGGTGGAGATCCATCCACAACTATCGACACATATCAAAATTATCCGTACTGTCTAAGGTACCTGAGTCCTTAGTTAGTAGGCAGCTAAAGGCCTACAACCAAGAAACAACATCATTAAATGGAATGCCATCATGTTTTAGGTCTGGCTATGGCACTGTTTCAGCAAAATTGAAGGTTTTAAATTACATCCACTGTGCTCTTGACAAGAAGTTACATTGTGTGTCTTTATTGATTTGTCGAAGGTATTTGACACCGTGGGCCATGCTGTGTTGGTGCAAAGTTTAAAATGTTGTGCAATTACTGGTCATGATCTAGATTGGTTTATAAATTACCTATCAAATCGTACACAATGTGTAATGAGGATGGTTGTAAATCCATAGAGTTGTGCTCAGGTATTCTGCAAGTGGTAGTAGTTAATCTTCAGCATTTGAAATGCCCAAAGAGCATTTAACACCATACAACAGAATCTGTATGATTTGAAGCTGGTTCTGAATCAAACATTTTCTAACGCCAGGCATGTTACTAATCATGTCATTGCTACATTGGATGGAGAAACTATAGAGCAAGTCAAAGTGTACAAATATTTGGGAGTGTGGGTGCATGACAAGCTAAGTTTCACTGTTCATGTGGAGAACTTGATAAGGAAGCTCAAGCTGAAAATAGTTTTTTTATTACCGGCATAAGGATTATTTTTCTCTGGAGGCCAGGAAGGAGCTGGTACAATGTACATTATTGGCAGCTTTAGATTTGAGTGATGTTATATATATATGCAGGCCTCAACCACTACCCTGAGAGCACTTGATTCAGTATATCATGCGGCCCTCGGGGTCAAAAACATCTAACACATCATTGTGATCACTACAGAGCTGGTTGGCTGGTCATCATTGACCTTGCATAGGCTTAAACACTGGTACACACTGATATTTAAGGCCATATTGGGTACAATGCCACTTTATCAGGAAAAAAATATCAATTGCAATCCTATTCTAATTTGCTTTTAACAATTTGCATATCGCCCAAACAGATCCACAGATGATGCAATCTCTATATACAGCTCAGCGTTCAACACCATAGTACCCTCAAAGCTCATCACCAAGCTAAGGAACCTGGGACTAAACACATTCCTCTGCAACTGGATCCTGGACTTCCTGACAGGCCACTCCCAGGTGGTGAGGACAACACATCTGCCACGCTGATCCTCAACACTGGAGCTCCCCAGGGGTGCGTGCTCAGTCCCCTCCTGGTACTCCCTGTTCACCCACGACTGCATGGCCAGGCACAACTCCAACACCATTATTAAGTTTGCTGACGACACAACAGTGGTCGGCCTGATCACCGACAACAACAGGACAGCCTATAGGGAGGAGGTCAGCGACCTGGCCGGGTGGTGCCAGAATAACAACCTATCCCTCAACGTATCCCTCAATGATTGTGGACTACAGGAAAAGGAGCACCAAGCATATTCCCATTCTCATCGACAGGGCTGTAGTGGAGCAGGTTGAGAGTTTCAAATTCCTTGGTGTCCACATCAACAACAAACTAGATTGGTCCAAACACCCCAAGACAGCCGTGAAGAGCCTATTCCCCCTCAGGAAACTAAAAAGATTTGGCATGGGTCCTGAGATCCTCAAAAGGTTCTACAGCTGCAACATCGAGAGCATGTTGAGAGAGAATAATTTATTCACGAGAACATAACCGCAGTGTTCAATGAGTAAATCACAGAGCTGGAACATCAGACCAGGAATGCACAATGAGACATCAGAGGGGTTTATTCGCCAGTTGGCCATGCACTTTCAAAAACGCCAGCGTCCCCCATGTTGTTGGTTGCATCACTGCCTGGTAAGGCAATTGCTCGGCCTCCAACCGCAAGGCACTTCAGAGGGTAGTGCGTACGGCCCAGTACATCACTGGGGCAAAGCTGCCTGCCATCCAGGACCTCTACACCAGGCGGTGTCAGAGGAAGGCCCTAAAAATGGTCAAAGACCCCAGCCACCCCAGTCATAGACTGTTCTCTCTACTACCGCATGGCAAGCATGGCAAGCGGTACCGGAGTGCCAAGTCTAGGACAAAAAGGCTTCTCAAAAGATTTTACCCCCAAGCCAGACTCCTGAACAGGTAACCAAATGGTTACCCGGATTATTTGGATTGTGTGCCCCCCCAACCCCTCTTTTACGCTGCTGCTACTCTCTGTTTATCTTATTTGCATAGGCACTTTAACTATACATTCATGTACATACTACCTAAATTGGCCCGACCAACCAGTGCTCTCGCACATTGGCTAACCAGGCTATCTACATTGTGTCCCACCACCCGCCAACCCCTCTTTTTACGCTTCTGCTACTCTCTGTTCATCATATATGCATAGTCACTTTAACGATACCTACATGTACATACTACCTCAATACGCCTGACTAACAGGTGTCTGTATATAGCCTTGCTACTCTTTTTCAAATGTCTTTTTACTGTTGTTTTATTTCTTTACTTAACTACACACACACACACACACATACCTTTTTTTCGCACCATTGGTTAGAGCATGTAAGTAAGCATTTCACTGTAAGGTGAAATGTAAACTTTGATTTGATGTTGGGTTATACATTTTTTTAAGCATATATTCATATTTGTCTCTGTTTCAGTAGCAAGAAGATTTAAAAATCTTGTGGATAATTTAGGTTTAGGAAAGTATTTATGAATCATAAAAACAGGTTTGGAGAGGCTTAACGCACCAAAGAAATAGTGTACAATACCCTTGTCTATTGCCTGCGCTAACCATGGAACTGCGTGTTGACACGGCCAAATGTTGTGCCATGCGTCAGGTTCAAACTGTTATGGCTTGGTCTGCACTCCGCTCCATGACAATTTAGTTAGCCTACTGTCGTGACATCGGTATCATAAATGTGACGACTGTTGTTTTTCGAATAATTAGCTATGTTCATAATTACGTGATTAAATGAATCAGGTAATCATTAACTCAGTAACCTGGGGCAGCATGGGAAAAGTTTGTTTTAATGAGTTTCCGTATCCCCAATTAACTCAAAGAATATCAGAATATCGATTTTACAGCAGTCGCTAATTCATTAATTTCCTCTACAGTCTCATCCTGAACGTTGCATAACTCGTAAATCTGCACAAACCCGGGGTCTCATTAAATCATTCCATACCAGACCAATTGAGTTGATTATTTATTTACTAACAAGCTAAATGATAATATAAGATACACATACACAAACACACAGTCTAGGTTCTTGATTAGAAACGGTTCACTCGTGGAGCAACACAATATGACACGTGTTACACAAGATGGGGATTTAGAAAGCATGCTTTCTTTCATTACATTGGTGTCAGAAGTGGTCGGACCTTGCATCCACGACAGTGCGTGTGCTTGGACGGTGAGCGCGTTCCTGTAAGATGTAGAGTCGCAAGCTAGCGCGAGGACGCTCTCTTTGAAAGGAGGGAGTAGTGTAACGACCCTGGGTTTATAAGCCGCAGAAATCAACTCTGCCGCATGTCATGCTTTTGCGGCACAGTCGATAGCGCGCCGGACCTCGGGCTCGAAGGTCAAGGGTTCGAGATCTGCTCCCTGCTGTTTCATTACATTGGAAAGAAAGAGAAGGAAAGAGAGAGTGCACTAGAGAAAAGCACACTTAGATACATTTGTAAACTATAGTTAGTTTAGCTCTAACACCTTGCCCCGAACTGCCGCTCTTAGGGGTCAGAATATACTGATGTAATTACTTGTTGAATGTCTCCGTTGGGTATCTCTGTTTTGCCCAGGGCACCGTGGGCCGAGTTCCGCTTAGTGAGAGAGGTTCGGCCAACGTCCCGTTCTCTGGGTGGTCGTCTCCTTCGTTCGCGGGTGTAAGTCTCTGATTGTCCACCAGACGTCACAATGCACCTTTTATTAGTTGTCTGTTTCCTTGCCCTCGTTCTGTGAGAGAGGTCTTCTGAGGATGGCTAATCAGCCGTGTAGATGGTTCCAGCGTTGTAATGAAAGCAGTGTAGACACACGATTCCTTGGAGAGAATAACCGGGTAGTCCTGCTTAAATTCACCTTTTTAGATACAGATACAGCCGTAGCATTGATTGTTAAGAGGTTCTTTTGTCTTCAACCTCGTGTTGCTTTTTGGGACCACGACTAGTCATAGACCTTGACTGCAGCGCACGGTCAAATGTAAATGAAGTCTGTATGTAAATTCTACCCCAGGGTAGAAAGGGCGTGTCTGTCTTCATGACAAGTTCTCTGGGGCGTATCTAGTTACGAGGTAGGGCATCAGGAATTTTACTCTGATCCAGTTTAGACAATTCAATTCACAGTTCATCTTTACAAAACATTCACTTTGATCTGGACATTTTCCACACAACGCACAGTATGCAAACATCATGTACATATTATGAAAAATCTTCAAGTTACAATGTTTTTGTTATAACATCATCATTTAACTTTTAATAACATAACAAAAACAACATAAATGTCCATATTCAATCTATCGTTGTTACCACCGTTTTGGCTGATGAAATATTTTGTCCTAAAGTCCATTTTTTGCATGCTACCGTTCTGAGGTAGATTCTCCATAGAACCCACACAAACATTCCAATCCTCCATACTGAGAGGACAAAGGATTTTGTCTGCAAATTTAAGATTTATAATCGGTGTCAGGTGTTATAACCCCCCACCCCCCGTTCAATCCTCTACACCTCTCCCCCTCTGGTGGG
This sequence comes from Oncorhynchus clarkii lewisi, assembly GCF_045791955.1. Taxonomy (NCBI): domain Eukaryota; kingdom Metazoa; phylum Chordata; class Actinopteri; order Salmoniformes; family Salmonidae; genus Oncorhynchus; species Oncorhynchus clarkii. Next base: position 20,686,493 of record NC_092160.1, on the reverse strand, counting down.
AATAAGAGATGTCTCTGTAGGACTGTGATCCACAGTAACCTGACCCGAACAGGCCAGTCATGACAGTCCCCCTCTGGTGCGTTCAACTTGGAAGGATTCTGCATTTTGTAACCCACCATAAGAATGACCAACGGATGTCCTGGTTTGTGGATCATCGTAGCAGTCCCCCCCTGGTGGTTTACCCTGGTAGGACTTCTGCAAGCTGTACACCACCACCAGAATGGACAAGGGAGGTCCGGCCATGGCTCTACATTCTGGCCCATCATCCAGTTGTCCCGGCTAGTGGATCTAGGCAGTAACTTAGGCAGACGTTAATAACGCACAACACTCAGGCAATACGTCATTACATTTCTTCCCCAAATGAGTGGCGTTGTGGCACCAACTAGTGGTTGTATGGGGAACTTGTTTATGGTCTATCACTTCCTAAGTGTCAAAGGAAATGAAACAAAAATGAATAAAGACATAAACAAAAGATATACAAAATATAGCTACCACACCTTAATCATCTAACTTGGACAATGTTCTATATACGTCCAAGGTCTAGGCTAAATGACTCTCTCATGGCATTGTCTCTAATATCCTGTCTAAAGTAATCCTACTTGAAGGTGGGTAGTTAAGGCACTTGGAAAAATGGCACCCTGAATGACAAAGCTAACATTGGGGACATTACGGTGCTGACCAAGCGGATTTGGGAGAGGAGGCTGGGGGTACTGTAGATGGGGTTTCAGGATCTATTGCCAACTTTCCGAAAATCGGGATCGCTTCCATTCCACGTATGATCCTAGTATAAGACCTCATTAGGTATTTCATTGCACGTGTGCGCCTGTGTACGTAGAAGGTGCACATGCCAAGGGAAATAAGACCAAGGATCATGGTAACAGTCATCATACTGTCTGGCACCGTCCAAGAACAGGCGACAGACCAATCTTTTGGCTTGTAGTCAGTCGGGTCAACAAAAAGTGTCTCATCCAGTACGCCAAGATCAACATTCATTGGTCCCTCATACTGGATTTGGTTTTGAAAGGCTCGTGGCAACTCAAGGGAACGCTTAGCAAATGCGTCAGGCATTTCAATCTCTGTGTCTATCCTGTCATCAGGAGGTTGGTATAGAGCGAGGTCATCTATGTGGATAATCGCCCCCTCTGGTACCTTAACAAAAACAGTCTGGTTGGGGAGGTTCAGTTGGGTGGTTGAGTCATGGCATTCCTAAGTCATTGTGGCGGACGCGAACGGGCTGTTAATCAACCATCGATTCCCAACTTCCACTTGTGTGATGGTGACCCCATCCCTTGCTGTTAGTTTGGTTCTACAACGTTCTTCGCTGGTGATAGGCTTAAGACCACAATGACGCTCAGTGTTATCCCTGACGGACAGTCTGCTAGCACAGAGGTAGTGGACGTCTTTGGTTAGAGTACACATTAACAGGTTAGGGGTGAGATAGAATTCTGTATTGTGTTCCTGATAAGCTACAACGAGGGGTTGTGGCAATTTTCACATGGGTACTGTTGCACCAAAATCCTACATTTAGAACCATTTTCAATCTATAGATATTCTCCAGTTCAACAATCGACAGTGTCAGACCCCAGACTATAGGCAAAATATGACTGTATCAACCTTATTGTGGTTGTAGTACCTGAGGTCAATATGTCGTGCACCATTGAGAGGGGCACTAGATATGAGGGGATTCTATTCATGGTCAAGTGGTCCATAGAAGAGGAAACTTCATGGAGAAAATCCTCCAATTTTTTTTATTTTTTATTTCACCTTTATTTAACCAGGTAGGCAAGTTGAGAACAAGTTCTCATTTACAATTGCGACCTGGCCAAGATAAAGCAAAGGAGTTTGACACATACAACAACACAGAGTTACACATGGAGTAAAACAAACATACAGTCAATAATACAGTAGAAAAATAAGTCTATATACAATGTGAGCAAGGTGAGATAAGGGAGGTAAAGGCAAAAAAATGCCATGGTGGCGAAGTAAATACAATATAGCAAGTAAAACACTGGAATGGTAGATTTGCAGTGGAAGAATGTGCATGGTAGAGATAGAAATAATGGGGTGCAAAGGAGCAAAATAAATAAATAAATACAGTAGGGGGAGAGGTAGTTGTTTGGGCTAAATTATAGATGGGCTATGTACAGGTGCAGTAATCTGTGAGCTGCTCTGACAGCTGGTGCTTAAAACTAGTGAGGGAGATAAGTGTTTCCAGTTTCAGAGATTTTTGTAGTTCGTTCCAGTCATTGGCAGCAGAGAACTGGAAGGAAAGGCGGCCAAAGGAAGAATTGGTTTTGGGGGTGACCAGAGAGATATACCTGCTGGAGCGCGTGCTACAGGTGGGTGCTGCTATGGTGACCAGCGAGCTGAGATAAGGGGGACTTTACCTAGCAGGGTCTTGTAGATGACCTGGAGCCAGTGGGTTTGGTGACGAGTATGAAGCGAGGGCCAGCCAACGAGAGCGTACAGGTCGCAATGGTGGGTAGTATATGGAGCTTTGGTGACAAAACGGATGGCACTGTGATAGACTGCATCCAATTTATTGAGTAGGGTATTGGAGGGTATTTTGTAAATGACATCGCCGAAGTCGAGGATCGGTAGGATGGTCAGTTTTACAAGGATATGTTTGGCAGCATGAGTGAAGGATGCTTAGTTGCAAAATAGGAAGCCAATTCTATATTTAACTTTGGATTGGAGATGTTTGATGTGAGTCTGGAAGTAGAGTTTACAGTCTAACCAGACATCTAGGTATTTGTAGTTGTCCACATATTCTAAGTCAGAACCGTCCAGAGTAGTGATGTTTGACGGGCGGGCAGGTTGAAGATCGGTTGAAGAGCATGCATTTAGTTTTACTTGTATTTAAGAGCAATTAAAGGCCACGGAAGGAGATTTGTATGGCATTGAAGCTCGTCTGGAGGATTGTTAACACAGTGTCCAAAGAAGGGTCAGAGGTATACAGAATGGTGTCATCTGCATAGAGGTGGATCAGGGAATCACCAGCAGGAAGAGCGACATCATTGATGTGTACAGAGAAGAGAGTCGGTCCAGGAATTGAACCCTGAGGCACCACCATAGAGACTGCGAGAGGCCTGGACAACAGGCCCTCCGATTTGACACACTGAACTCTATCAGAGAAGTATTTGGTGAACCAGGCGAGGCAATCATTTGAGAAACCAAGGCTATCGAGTCTGCCGATGAGGATGTGGTGATTGACAGAGTCGAAAGCCTTGGCCAGATCAATGAATATCCAATCCAATAACAATCAAACCAATTGGAGATGGGCATAGTCATGGTTAATGACCTCTACTAGCTTTCTTACAGACAGGAGTTTTTTTTCAGGAGAGTAGCATTTGTGTTTACCACCATAATAGTGTTCTGGAGAGACTTTCACACATGTTGTAACCTGAATGGAATGAGTAAGCTACACATTATGTTCTTGTGCTTTCCCGCTGTGCTTTACCTCAGACACCATTGCTGCCTCGGTGATCATTGTGTCTTGAGCATCGAACTCCCAAGGGGTGCATTGAATTGCACCAGATTTCGCAATGCTGCCGGCATGGTTGTTGCAATGTTTGTGACCAGGTGATTTGGAGTGTCCCTTGACTTTCTTCCAATGCACCTTTATGTCGTGTTTGGTTATGCGGTCATCGAAAGCTAGAATGGGTTCTTTGTTTTTCACTTCTTTGCCACTTGAAATAGTCATGTGCCTTTGTTTCCAAACGTCAAGTGGCATAAGAAGGTGAGTCTGGAGTAGTTTGAGTCGGTGCAAATCGCCAGCTCTGACATTTTGTGTTTCACGCAGTTTGCAGTATGATTCTTCTTCTGCGAACTGGCTGGTCTTGTTGCCTAGCTGGAATTGAAGCGGTTTGCACGGAATGTCGTTGTGCCATACCAATCCCAAACCAGCTTGCAAGTGGTCTAGATGACGGTAAGAAAAGCTTGTAATTGTCAATAAATGCTTAAATTCAAGGTCAGAATACGCATGGAGAGAAAAGTGCAAAGTACGCGCACTTAACTCAGGTCTGAATCAGGGCCTAAATGAACAATATTTAAGTTCTTCCTCAACTCTTTATTTTAAACATAGAGCAACATGCAGTGCCTGTCATATTATTTCAATTTTGGAAACATACTGTACATTTGCCTCTATTTGTGATATTTATCGATAAAATCGATGCCTGAAATCACAAAGTTTGTACAAAAGTGTGATTTTGCTTAATTACAATACAAATTGAAAACACTGTGTGCAGCTTAACCCACAGGGTGCTTAAAACTACCGTTTTAAAGACCAATTGACGCCATGACGGCATTCAAAAGCTAAAAATAAAAAATGTTCTCTGTAATTTTGCACCCCAATCTTTTCTCTGTCGCTATTTGAGTGGCAGGTCCACCTTGTGACACAGAGTATGCTCTAAATCTGTCAGGACTGGTTTTACTGGCCCCGTTTGAGTGTGATCCAAAAAAAGGTAGACAGACAGATGTAGAGGGAGAACGTTGTACAAACTCACATTGGATGATAAGATTATGAGCCCAAATGTGAAATGCAATCTTCCAGGCTCCCCACAGTTCAAGAGGCCACACTGGCTGTATTTAGTTTTATTATTTTCCCTATTGGGATTTCTCATTGAGGTTGAATGGCACCCATATGCTGTGAACTTTAAGCAGGTGGCCAGTTGGATGGATATATACATGCAGGTATCAAATGCACCTAACTTAAACCATTCTGTCATAAAGTCTTGTCATAACACAGAGAAGAGTGGGGTTCAAGTGTGTGTGTGTGTGTGTGTGTGTGTGTGTGTGTGTGTGTGTGTGTGTGTGTGTGTGTGTGTGTGTGTGTGCGCGCGCGCACATGTCACACGTGTAGTTGTAAGTACGTGCACACGTTGTATGTGTCGCTAAAGCTGTGGCCGTGTGGTGTTCTGGTGCTCATATCGTAACCATTACCCAGGAATGCAATGTCCAACTGGAACATTTATCAGAGCTGAAGTTTCTCTCTGTGACAGCTGAACATAGTGATTGTGTGATTAATGGCGTCTCATTCTTATTACCAGCAGCTCTGCAGGAGATTATTGTGTATTTGTGAGATGTTCTTCTTAATGCTCTCTTCTGATGACACAATCCTTAATATCCACTCAGTATGTGATGATCTGATTGAGCTCCGTATTAACATGCTCAACCTCTCTCAAGGGACTGTGTTTAATATTCTGTACATTCATGTTTTGCCAAATGTGTTTTGTTCATTATTGTTTGAGCTTTTCCGTAGATCTAAGCCGTTCGTTTTCATACTGCACATCAGATCTGACTTAAAGTATTTGTTTTCTTTCTTTAGCTTGAGCATTTGGTACTGAGTACCAGGGGTGGGATTTTGCACTTATGGGACTATTCCATTGGTTCCATCATGCCAGGCAAGCTCAGTCAAGTGCAGCTAAAGTATACAAATACTATTTACATCCACGAGAACTGCAAAATGTTGAAATCACCTGGTACATTTCAGATTGTCTATTTGACAGAGGAATCCATAGTCAGTTGACTATTAAAGGAGTGAACAAGACCATAAATCAATCACAAATATTAGATAGCAAAGTAATGATACAAATGATGCCGAAATTACATTTTACTTAACAGAAACACCTGTCACTCACAAGTCATTGAAATTCCCTCCAGCAAATAATAGACATGGATATGATATACAATTAGATTTGCTTCCAGTTTTGTTGACAGTCATTGTTTCCCCCCTCAAACTTTAAATTTGATCATGTTTAGACAGTTTTTTTCCCTCTCTCTCATTCTCTCTATTTTCTGCTTCATTGGGTGTTGTGAGTAGCCAGGAATAGTAGCCTTCTGTTTTTCACTGATATGATTGTCACATGGAGACATTGATCATGATGGATGAGATAGTCTTCTACTCCACACCAGGCTACTGTACATCCCAAATGGCACCCTATTCCCTGCATAGTGCACATCTCTGATCAAAATAAGTGCAGTTTTTTTAGTTTACCCTTATTTTACCAGGTAAGTTGACTGAGAACACATTCTCATTTACAGCAACGACCTGGGGAATAGTTACAGGAGAGAGGAGATGAATGAGCCAATTTGAAGCTAGGGATGATTAGCTGACCGTGATGGTATGAAGGCCAGATTGGGAATTTAGCCAGTATACCAGGGTTAACACCCTTACTCTTACGATAGGTGCTATGCAATCTTTAGCGATCACAAAGAGTCAGGACACCCATTTAACATCCCATCCAAAAGATGGCACCCTACACAGGGCAATGTCCCCAATCACTGTCCTGGGATATTTTTTTGACCAGAGGAAAGGGTGCCTCCTACTGGCCCTCCAACACCACTTCCAGCTGCATCTTGTCTCCCATCCAGGACCAACCATACTTAGCTTCAGAAGCAAGCCAGCAGTGGGATGCAGGGTGGTATGCTGCTGTAGGGAACAGGGTGTCATTTGGCATGCAGCCCCCACTCCACCCCACCCCGGATATTGGCTGCTTTTTAAAGGAGATGAGGTAACACTGTATGTCGAAATACTGCATCTTTGCATCCCAAATAGTACCCTATTCGCTATGTAGTGCACTACATATGATCAGATCCCTATGGGCCCTGGTCAAAAGTAGTGCACTATATAGAAAATATATGGCCATTTGAGAATCAGCCCATGTCTAGAAAACAAAAAGGAAGTGGCATTAAATGGAAACACAGTGGTCTCTTCTCAGGCAGATACAAGAAGATATATTTCAGGATTTATTTATAGGGATTAGGGCTTTTTCTGTCTCTAATCCCTTTGGTCATTTCGGTACATAAGGATTCTAAGATTAAAGCTAGACGGAAAAGCTAGCAAGCCGCACAGATGCAAAAAAGCAATTTGAGTTTGACTTTCGAAGGGGCGATCACATTCCGAATCCATTTTTTCTCTGCTTTTATTTCTTTATTTTGGCCTTTTTCTCTCTCGTTCTCTCTTTCTAAAGCCAGAGAGTCTCTGATTAAATACTGTTTTTCTTTTGGATTCGTGGGGCGAATTGGACTAGCTCTGGCATCTGTTGTGATAGTCTTCCGGGCACAGAGACCTTAGAGAGTATCCCAAATGGCACCCTATTCCCTATGTAGTGCACTACGTTTGACCAGGGCCCCTATAGCTACTGGTGCACCACTTGGCCTCAGCTGTTGTGTTTTAATGTATTGTCATCCATCAGAGATGCATTCTGCTACAGTCACAAGAAAAACACAGGCTTCCTTAATTGCTACATCCACTGGCTTCCAGCTTTACACACACACAGACTCCAAACGCACACAACACACACAAACATATATACACACATACACACAAACCGCCCCACGCACATTCAAATGCACTCCGCCACTACTGAGGCCACCCCAGACAACCTTCCCTGCATCCACAGATCCTCAGCGAGACTATTTCAGAAGTTCAGTCGCGAATCAAAGCCACACACACACACACACACACACACACACACACACACACACATAGAAGAGGAAAAGGTGGACCCTCCCCTTCTCTCTTTCTCGTCTGCCCCCTCTCTCTCTTCCGCCGGCAGTAATCCATGCCTTACGAGTGTGGCTTTACATTCACACATACTCAGTCAGGCTAGAGGAACACTGTGTCATCAGGTTGATGTAATCCTCAGCGTCCAGACGTCTGGGAAGATGTGTAGAATGCGGATGTGGATCTTTGAAATAGACCGTATGTGATTCCAGACTGTTTTAATCGTCTATGTAGTGGTACATCCTCCACGGCAGTCACAAATGAGATTACCCAGAATAAGCTGCCATTAACTCCTATTACTGATGATTTATGTATTGTGCGCAGCATGTAAAGTACTGTGAAGTAAAACTCATTGTCAGTGATCATATTATTATACTGCCATTATTCTTATAATTACCTAATGAGGTAGCTAACAATCATATTTTTTTTCACGTCTACGCAACACCTATGTCATACACACGATGCACAATAGGGACTACCGCTTTGATTCCCCTCAGTACCTGGAGTAAAAAAGTATTTGATACATAAAAAAACAATGATTGAACGTCAAACTATTTTATTCGTCCCATTGAGCCATGCATACTCAATCAAGCACAACTAACCACATCTGAATGATTTCAAATACTATTTGAAGTCAGGTGTCATATACGTCTATCTACACCCATCTCTCTAATTGAGTTCAATGCGTTAAATGACTTTTATATCTTTACAGTCTCAGTATGTAGGCCTAGTACTCTGAAGCACCATAAGGATTCACTTGAACTCCGGCTGACTGACGTGGCCCTGACAGTTTTGTTGGGAGATCTTTGATTTACTGTGCTCACGCACCGCCACTACAGCTCTTCTTTCCTGTTTGTGTGTGTGTCTGCATGTCAGATGCCGCTTTCATTCGCCACGTTATTCGACTGACTTGCCTATAATCTTGATACGTGAAGATGGTTTGGCTTGTTTTAATAAATCTATGTACGTAACTGGAGAGGTTGGGGGTTAGAATCTTTAAAGAGGTTGAATGTTGTTCCTCTCTGTTGTTTCGCAGACAGATCAATAAAGATTTGATTTATAGGGTGGAAACAATGTAGCAGACAGTAAAAGATGGTATCATCATGCCTTTTCCTCTACTAATATAAAACAAGTATATCAATCTATTACTAATTTGGATAGTTGCCATGGCGCCCTGGTAGCAGCCTAGACGGAGAGCTCCTGTAAATGTGTGCATATTTATTTTAAAGTGTTTTTTTTATTATTGTTTTTGGAACCAACATTTTGATAATGTTTTGTTTGCATTGCATATATCTGGTGGTTTTGAGGCACACATTTTCAGATTGACTGACAGGGTAAATATTTTTGGCTTGGCTAGCTTGCTAATCTGCTGGCTAATGTTTTTTTTTTAAATGCATCTAGAAACAGTACCAGCCAGTTCCTGATCTTTTGTGAGGAGTTGCCGGAAGCGTGAGAGGAATGGGAGATGGAGGAATACAGTGCTGAGGCTGAGGGCTCGTAGTGAGGACGAGTGGCTGCTATTCTGAACTAGAGGAGGAGGAGAAGTCCAGTGGCTATATGACTCAGGCTAGTTCCCAGACTTGCCCTCTACAAGATCATCAGCAGACTTCATCACCATCATCTTCCATCTTCCAAAGACTTCCTTCTCTGACTATGACCCCCCCCCCCCCCCCCCATCCTGTGTTGCCAGGTATAACCTGCAATTTACCTTTCATGTCTCGTGAATTGGCACCAAAATGGAGGAACAGCTCTGGTGTTCAGCTCTGAATATCTGCAATCATGCAGCTGGTGCTGGCCTGTGAACTCTAAATAATCCCTCACACTGGCATCGCACCATAGCCTAAAATAATGATGGCACATTATCTTGGCTAACAACATATTTCCTTGTCGAGGGCAATTTGGCAACCACCTTGATTGTATTGCCCGACAAGCCTGTAGAATTGTGCTCGGAGAATGGGTGAAAAGACACCCCCCTAACACACACTGTGTTTTCTGTGATTGATTAGCACAGTGACATTGGTACAATAGCTCCGAGGCGGTGAGATCCCTAAATAGAAAGTTTGAAGCAACAGCGAGGCGAGCCAAGAATTCTGATCAGCTGTTAATGTGAGGAGAGAAGAAATTTCCTGGGCCCAGATTCACAAAACCTCCTTAAGAAGAAATGTCTTCTTAACCAGCATTTTTTCCTCAACCATAGACTTAAGAAGAAAATTAAGCAAAGTTGCTATTCCTCAAAGGTTCTTAGAAATTGTCTTGCGCTATTTCTTATGCTTCTCTTAAGCAAAAAGTTAAGAAGAGTTTTCAATTCTTGAAAATATAGTTTGTGAAAAATTTTATTTTTTAATTTCACCTTTATTTAAACAGGTAGACCAGTTGAGAACAAGTTCTCATTTACAACTGTGACCTGGCCAAGAAAATGCAAAGTACAACAACACAGAGTTACACATGGGATAAACAAACGTACAGTCAATAACACAATAGAAAAGGTCTATCTATATACAGTGCTCGGTATTCGGCCCCCTTGAACTTTGCGACCTTTTGCCACATTTCAGGCTTCAAACATAAAGATATAAAACTGTATTTTTTTGTGAAGAATCAACAACAAGTGGGACACAATCATGAAGTGGAACGACATTTATTGGATATTTAAAACTTTTTTAACAAATCAAAAACTGAGAAATTGGGCGTGCAAAATTATTCAGCCCCCCTAAGTTAATACTTTGTAGCGCCACCTTTTGCAGCGATTACAGCTGTAAGTCGCTTGGGGTATGTCTCTATCAGTTTTGCACATCGAGAGACTGAATTTTTTTCCCATTCCTCCTTGCAAAACAGCTCGAGCTCAGTGAGGTTGGATGGAGAGCATTTGTGAACAGCAGTTTTCAGTTCTTTCCACAGATTCTCGATTGGATTCAGGTCTGGACTTTGACTTGGCCATTCTAACACCTGGATATGTTTATTTTTGAACCATTCCATTGTAGATTTTGCTTTATGTTTTGGATCATTGTCTTGTTGGAAGACAAATCTCCGTCCCAGTCTCAGGTCTTTTGCAGACTCCATCAGGTTTTCTTCCAGAATGGTCCTGTATTTGGCTCCATCATCTTCCCATCAATTTTAACCATCTTCCCTGTCCCTGCTTAAGAAAAGCAAGCCCAAACCATGATGCTGCCACCTCCATGTTTGACAGTGGGGATGGTGTGTTCAGCTGTGTTGCTTTTACGCCAAACATAACGTTTTGCATTGTTGCCAAAAAGTTCCATTTTGGTTTCAGCTGATCAGAGCACCTTCTTCCACATGTTTGGTGTGTCTCCCAGGTGGCTTGTGGCAAACTTTAAACGACACATTTTATGGATATCTTTAAGAAATGGCTTTCTTCTTGCCACTCTTCCATAAAGGCCAGATTTGTGCAAAAGACTGATTGTTGTCCTATGGACAGAGTCTCCCACCTCAGCTGTAGATCTCTGCAGTTCATCCAGAGTGATCATGGGCCTCTTGGCTGCATCTCTGATCAGTCTTCTCCTTGTATGAGCTGAAAGTTTAGAGGGACGGCCAGGTCTTGGTAGATTTGCAGTGGTCTGATACTCCTTCCATTTCAATATTATCGCTTGCACAGTGCTCCTTGGGATGTTTAAAGCTTGGGAAATCTTTTTGTATCCAAATCCGGCTTTAAACTTCTTCACAACAGTATCTCGGACCTGCCTGGTGTGTTCCTTGTTCTTCATGATGCTCTCTGCGCTTTTAACGGACCTCTGAGACCATCACAGTGCAGGTGCATTTATACGGAGACTTGATTACACACAGGTGGATTGTATTTATCATCATTAGTCATTTAGGTCAACATTGGATCATTCAGAGATCCTCACTGAATTACTGGAGAGAGTTTGCTGCACTGAAAGTAAAGGGGCTGATTAATTTTGCACGGCCAATTTTTCAGTTTTTGTTTTGTTAAAAGAGTTTGAAATATCCAATAAATGTCGTTCCACTTCATGATTGTGTCCCACTTGTTGTTGATTCTTCACAAAAAAATACAGTTTTATATCTTTATGTTTGAAGCCTGAAATGTGGCAAAAGGTCGCAAAGTTCAAGGGGGCCAAATACTTTCGCAAGGCACTGTACAGTGTGCAAATGTAGTATGATTAGGGAGGTAAGGCAATAAATAGGCCATAGAGGTGATATATTACAATTTATCATTAACACTGGAGTGATAGATGTACAGATGATGATATGCAAGTAGAGATACTAGGGTGCAAAATAGCAAAACTAAATAACAATATGGGGATGAGGTAGTTGTGTGGGCTGTGTACAGGAACAGTGACCGGTAAGCTGCTCTACAGCTTCAGTGATTCAGTCTACAGCTTCAGTGATTTTTGCAATTCGTTCCAGTCATTGGCAGCAGAGACCTGGAAGGAAAGACGGCCAAAGGAGGTGTTGGTTTTGGGGATCACCAGTGAAATATACCTGCTGTAGCACGTGCTACAGGTGGGTGCTGCTATGGTGACCAGTGAGCTGAGATAAGGCGGGGGCTTTACCTAGCAAAGACGTATACAGTAGATGACCTAGAGCCAGTGGGTTTGGTGACGAATATGTAGCGAGGGCCAGCCAACGAGTGCATACAGGTCGCAGTGGTGGGTAGTATATGGGGCTTTGGTGACAAAACGGCTGACACTGTGATAGACTAAATCCAATTTGCTGAGTAGAGTGTTGGAGGCTATTTTGTAAATGACATCGCCGAAGTCAAGGATTGGTAGGATGGTCAATTTTACGAGGGGTATGTTTGGCGACATGAGTGAAGGAGGCTTTTTTGCGAAATAGGAAGCCGATGCTAGACTTAATTTTCGATTGGAGATGCTAAATGTGAGTCTGGAAGGAGAGTTTAGGTATTTGTAGTTGTCCACATATTCTAAGTCAGAACCGTCCAAAGAGGTGATGCTAGTCGGGCGGGCGACTCCAGATAGCTAAATCCTTTTCTTAAACTCAGGGCAATGTTTTAAACCAAAGAGCATGTTTTAGAACAGTAATCTCAATGTTGTATTTATTTATTTAACCTTTATTTAACGAGGAAGGGCTCATTGAGATTTAAAATCTCTTTTTCAAGAGCGTCCTGGCCAAGATAGGCAGCACAAGTCATTACAAAATTACAGACAAACAACATGAGAAACGACAAGTAGTCTAGTAAAAACCATAGAATTCACAAGAGTATAACAAAATCAAAAACAGCAAATTAAAAACATTGACAGGTCAGGGAATCAGTCTCAAGATCATTCATCAGTGATTTAAAAATGCCAAAAGTATTTTGTAAGACGTTCCAAGACGATGGCGCAGAGTACATAAAAGCCCTTTTACCAAATTCCGTTCGGACATTTGGAACAGTTAGCAGGATAAAGTCCAGCGAACGAAGAGAGTACCCACCACATTTCTGAACAATAAAAATATGCTAACATGACTGCCATTGCTAGCCGGATAGCTAGCTAAAATGGTTGCCTAGCAACCAACATCTTCAGAAGATTTGTAAGAATATATTTGAAAAGTGAATTCGAAAATCATTACATCTTATGATATTGTTGAGGAATTGAACTTCTTATCTTATGAACTTCTTATTTTTTTCTTAAGAAGCTTCTTACATTTTTTGCATAAGAAGTGTTTTGTGAATCTAGGCCCTGGTGCTTTTCAGGTAATATCACAGAATTCTGTGAAAATGAACTTTCTCAATTTAAAATACATTTTTGTATTTGGGTTTGTATTTGACTACCCAATTTGTCTGTCTAATGTGAGGTCTTACTTGTCGGCTTGTCAAAGGTATGGATGACCATTCTTGGACTGTTAAAATGTTCCCCTTTTGGGAAAATATATTTCCCAATCTGTTGTACATACCAGATACTGTAATGGAGGCCATTTTGTGAATTCAGGCTCTGTATCAAATGTGATTCTCTGCTCTTTCTTAAGACTATATTCCCCTTCACCCGTTGTGTATTTGGCAAACCTTGATGCCGCGGATCTCCCCTACTCTGTCAGAGGTATGCAGCGTGTATAACATTCCATCAACAGAGCCTCACTACTCTTCCTAAAGACCATTCCAGTTTCATTTAGAGTGAGACATATCACCTTCCCACTGACAGGAATCCACACCTTCACCACAATGTATGATTCTTCAGAACAAAAAGCTTTGACAAGTGGAAAATCATGTCTCTTCTACCTGACAAGCACTCCACCCCCTCAGTCATCTGCTAGAACGCCCATAGACATTTTACCAGACATTCTTATCCAGAGCGACTTACAGGAGCAATTAGGGTTAAGTGCCTTGCTCAAGGGCACATCAACATATTTTTCACCTAGTCGGCTCAGGGATTCAAACAGCGACCTTGAGGTTACTGGGGCAATGCTCTTAATCTTTCTAGGGTAGATGTTCCACTAGCGGAACCCCTCGACAACATTCCGCTGAAAAGGCGCTAAATATTTTTTTTTTTTTGAAATATGTAACTTTCACACATTAACAAGTCCAATACAGCAAATGAAAGATAAACTTCTTGTTAATCTACCCATCGTGTCCGATTTCGCTTTACAGCGAAAGCACAACATATGATTATGTTAGGTCATAGCCAAGTCAGAAAAACACACAGCCATTTTTCCAGCCAAAGATAGGAGTCACAAAAAGCAGAAATATAGATCAAATGAATCACTATCCTTTGATGATCTTCATCAGATGACACTCATAGGACATCATGTTACACAATATATTAATGTTTTGTTCGATAATGTGCATATTTATATCCAAAAATCTCAGTTTACATTGACGCGTTACGTGCAGAAATGTTGTGATTCCAAAACATCCCTTGAGTTTGGAGAAATACTCATAATAAACATTGATAAAAGATACAACTGTTATTCACAGAATTAAAGATAGACTTCTCTTTAATGCAACCGCTGTCAGATTTCAAAAAAACTTTACGGAAAAAGCATAATCTGAGAACGGCGCTCAGAGCCCAATCCTCCATTTTGGAGTCAACAGAAGCTAGAAATAACACCATAAATATTCACTTACCTTTGAAGATCTTCATCAGAAGGCACTCCCAGGAATCCCCGTTCCTCCTCAAGACACAAAGGAATTCTCCGGTTGGAACTTTATTGAAGATTTAAGATAAAAGCATCCTAATGATTGATTCTGTACTTAGTTTGAAATGTTTCTTCGACCTGTAATATAACTTTTTGAAGTTTTTGACCGAAGATATGGTCGACCAGCACCAGCGTTTGGATAGGTGTACCAAACGCGCTAACAAAAGTAGCTAATTGGACATAAATAACGGACATTATCGAACAAATCAAGCATTTATTGTGGACCTGGAATTCATGGGAGTGCATTCTGATGAAGACAATCAAAGGTAAGGGAATATCATGTTATTTCTGGTTTCTGTTGACTCCAACATGGCGGCTAATTTGACGATTGTTCTGAGCGCCGTCTCAGATTATTGCATGGTTTGCTTTTTCCGTAAAGTTATTTTGAAATCTGACACAGCGGTTGCATTAAGGAGAGGTATATCTATAATCCCATGTGTAGAACTTGTATTATCATCTACATTTATGATGAGTATTTCTGTGGCTATGCAAAATCACTGGATGTTTTTGGAACTAGTGAAAGTAATGCGCCCTGCACTTTCACTGGCTGTTGTCATATCATCCCGTTAACGGGATTGCAGCCCAAAGAGGTTTTAACAGGCTCTCTCATCCAGACGCAACTCACAATAAGTGCATTTAAATAAGGGAAGCTGAAACGACCTCATAATATGAGCATCCCCATAATACGGTTTCCTCCATGGCAGACGTGAAGGAGAAAAGATTGGCTGGTCTTGTAGGAGGTCACAGCCGACCTGTCTGGATGGCAGATCCACCTACCGGAGAGATGACTTGGTTTACGACCCCCCCCCTCTCTCTATCTCTGGGTTTCTCATTTCCTCCCTCTCTCCTTTTTCTTCACTCTACCAAGACTACATGCCACATGATATTCTGAAGGTGAATCCCATAAATACAGAAATTACTTAGGAGGATAAATTACCCAGGAGGGCATTTTTACATTTCATGTTTTTTTTCCGGTGGGCTGGTTATTTTAGCATGAGGCCTGGGTTCATTTGGCATGCGTAAAGTCTGACCAATAAAATCCCTGATACCGTAGCCCATGTACCATAGAGACCCATTTGTGTAAATGATGCCGAAAAAGAAATGTACATTTTCCTTTAAGAAATTATGGATAGAGACAAAGGACGAATGAAGGGAAGAAATGTGGCAGATTTACTTAATCCCACCAGAAAGGTATATCAATTCCAGATTGGTTCCTCACCTCTCCGATTTCCTCGCTCCGTCAGAATTTGTATCTATGAAAACAGGCCGGGGGATTAATCTCCTAAACCCTCCTGACAGGGCCATGACCGACAGACATTCTCAGCAGGTGTTCCTCGTGTGTGTGTGTGTGTGTGTGTGTGTGTGTGTGTGTGTGTGTGTGTGTGTGTGTGTGTGTGTGTGTGTGTGTGTGTGTGTGTGTGTGTGTGTGTGTGTGTGTGTGTGAGAGAGAGAGAGAGAGAGAGAGAGAGAGTTGGTGAATGTATGTCCAAATTCCTCTCCATGACAATTCTCTTTCATTGTTCTTTTTTAGCTATGTGAATAGGGACAGTGTTTTGTTCACTGTTATATTAGATAATAGAAAATCAAGCCTTTGTGGATGACATATTGCAATTCATGATAGTAGAGAAGGTAACTATTCATAAAGCCATTATAATGCATTGACCTCTTCTAGCATGGGTTAAATTGTTGTTCATTATTTGATATTAATAACCTGCAAAACAGGTATGTACACATATTGAGATTGATTAATATTCCCATCTAAAGGGAGAAAATGTAAGGTTATTCAAAATGTAAAGCACTAATAATTGTGTGTGTGCATGCTTGTGAACGATAGTGGCTTTAGTTGGAGAAATGCTAGTTAAGAAGCTTTGGAGGCGACAGGTGAAGTGCTAAGGTGTTTACAATTTAAATAGTTTCCCGCTCTCCCTCAATATAGAGTTGAAGGTGAACTCTGAATTGGTTAGTAGTGCACTTTGGGAGATCTCTACTTCAAACGTCAGTACAGGCAATTACATTACTTGCCGTCTATAAAGCCCTCTTGCATAAATTTCCGCCATTCCATACCTTATTGTTACCCTTCAGATGTGTAAGTTACCAGACTCGGACTCAGGGAGGGCTAACACTGGAGATCTCTTTCATCTCTACCGAGCTAGGTAAATCTGCTTTTAGTTATTTTTGCGCCTCTGATGTGGAATCTCCAAAAGTCCTTAAAGTTGCTGGAGTTGGTGCCTCTAGGCCAAATCAGGTGGCTCTTAGAGAGCCGTTTTACTAAACAATGTGTTTGTTTCATATGATTGGGTTTAGATTTTTGTGTTTTGCTTTTCATGTATTATGTAATTTGTCACGCCTGCTCCCGCTCCCCCTCCCTGGCGCTCGAAGGCGCCAGGCTCCCCAGCATTACGCACTCCTGCCACCATCAGTACGCATACCTGCCTTCCCCCGTCACGCGCATCAGCGATTATTGGACTCACCTGGACTCAATCACCTGTGTCATTAGCTCCCCTATATCTGTCTGTTCCCAAGCTCTGTTCCCTGCTTCAGGATTAATGTTCGTTTGTCTTTGCATACCCGGTTCTGACTCTGTCCTGTTTGATGTCTGTTCCATATTAAATGTTCTACTCCCCGTACCTACTTCTCTTCTCTCGCGTCAGTCCTTACAGTCATTTATGTGTACATAGATATCTATAGTGTAATGTGTTATTTATTAATGTGTTTGACACTTAATTGTCTTAAAATAAATAGTGCATAGAGTACTTCCTTTCCTTTCTGCCTAGAGTATGAAGGCAGCTGGAGACTAGCATTATGCAGCTGGAGACTGGCATTATGCAGCTGGAGACTAGCATTGTACAGCTGGAGACTAGCATTGTGCAGCGGGAGACCAGCATTATGTCATTCAGCCGGGGACTACTGTAGCATTATGTCATTCATGGCATGCACTGTCAACTCTGAAAGATGGTTTCAATGCCCGTTTCATTGTTTACTTGAGGTATTCAATACACCTGTCTTTTGGAAATCAAAATCAAGGTCAGCCATAGTAGTACACTAGAGCAAATTAGGGTTAAGTGCCTTGCTCGAGGGCACATCGACAGATCTTTTCACCTTGTCGGCTATGGCATTCAAACCAGTGACCTTGGCCAAGCTTTCTTACCGCTATGCTACCTGTCGCCCTTCTATTTCATAGTGCTGTTGATGCCCATAATAGATAATGATGACCTTTACTTTTACCTTTACTTTTTAATCAATCAGTCACATTTACTTTATAAAGCCCTTTTTTAATGACTACTTATTCCAGCCAGTCAAGACAGAAGATTGAGTTACATTTTACAGACACTTATTCAGAGAGACTTACAGCAGGGAGTGCATACAGTTTCATACAGGTCCCCCATGGGAATCAAACCGGCGACATTACAAGTGCAATGCTCTACCAAGTGAGCCACACGCTGGGAACAACACAGGTCATCTGGTTTATTGGAACATCTTAGTATTGTAGAATATCTTTAAGAGCGCCTGTGTCCTTTGGTGGGTTTTGATAGTCATGAGCATATTCTAAAGCAGCCAGCTTTGCCATAGCAACAGGTAGGAAAGGTTAAACTTGTCAGCTACTTAAGACCAAAGACACAAGGCTGAGGTATTCGCTTTTGCTTCCTTCAAAAGAATTCTACATAGTCATCTGTGTAAAAGGAATTGTCCTCCACCTTTTGCTTTCTCTACCTCTCTTGCTATTCTAGAATTTCAAACAGCATGTCATCAAGCCTCACATCATTTAAACCCTCAAAATCAGGTTTTACTTAATGAATAATTCATGTTTTTTGTTAAATGTTTTTTAAGGACATGGTTCAATGCTTATCTAAACGTAATGTGATTCAAATAGAATGGGAATTTTGTGGCATCAACACCTGGTCTTATGTCAGAGAAAGAAGTGAGCACAGCATACATATCACAAGAAAGGATTTTAAATGTTGAGGTAGCCTACTCACAGAAAAAATATCGCAAGAAAGGATTTTAAATGTTGAGGTAGCCTACTCACAGAAAAAATATCGCAAGAAAGGATTTTAAATGTTGAGGTAGCCTACTCACAGAAAAAATATCACAAGAAATGATTTTAAATGTTGAGGTAGCCTACTCACAGAAAAAAATATCGCAAGAAAGGATTTTAAATGTTGAGGTAGCCTACTTTCATTGATAATTCTTGAGATGTTGCTCCAACTTGATTGGAGTCCAGCTGTGGTAAATTATATTGATTGGACATGATTTGGAAAGGCAAACACCTATCTATATAAAGTCCCACAGTTAACAGTGCATGTCAGAGCAGAAACCGAGCCATGAGGTCGAATTGTCCGTAGAGCTCCGAGACAGGACTGTGTCGTTGCACAGATCTGCGAAGGGTACCATAATTCTTAACCCTTGTGTGGTGTTCATGTTTTTAGTGCATGTCAGAGCAAAAACCATGACGTCGAAGGAATTGTCCATAGAGCTCCGAGACAGGATTGTGTCGAGGCACAGATCTGGGGAAGGGTACCAAAACATTTCTGCATCATTGATGTTTGGATCCACCAAGACTCTTCCTAGAGCTGGCCGCCTGGCCAAACTTGGCAATCGGGAGAAAAGGGCCTTGGTCAGGGAGATGACCAAGAAACCCGATGGTCACTCAAACTGAGCTCTAGACTTCTGTGGAGATGGGAGAACCTTCCAGAAGGACAACCATCTCTTCAGCACTCCACCAATCAGGGCTTTATGGTAGAGTGGCCAGACGGACGCCACTCCTCAGTAAAAGGCACATGACAGCCCGCTTGGAGTTGGCCAAAAAAGGCACAAAATTCTCTGGTCTGATGAAACTAAGATTGAACTTTTTGGCCGGAATGCCCAGCATGTCGACTGGAGGAAACCTGGCACCATCCCTA
Source organism: Oncorhynchus clarkii lewisi (assembly GCF_045791955.1). Lineage (NCBI taxonomy): Eukaryota > Metazoa > Chordata > Actinopteri > Salmoniformes > Salmonidae > Oncorhynchus > Oncorhynchus clarkii. The sequence goes on along the minus strand of NC_092160.1, from coordinate 20,666,978 downwards.
CAGTGAAGCGTGGTATTGGCAGCATCATGCTGTTGAAATATTTTTCAGTGGCAGGGACTGGGAGACTAGTCAGGATCGAGGGAAAGATGACTTGACTTGAACCTGATCAAACAACTCTGGAGAGACCTGAAAATAGCTGTGCATTGAAACTCCCCATTCAAACCTGACAGAGCTTGAGAGGATCTGCAGGGAAGAAGGGGAGAAACTCTACAAATACAGGTGTGCCAAGCTTGTGGTGTCATACCCAAGAAGACTTGAGGCTATAATCACTGCCAACGATGCTTCAACAAAGTACTGAGTAAAGGGTCTGAATACTTACGTAAAAGTCATATTTCAGTTTTTGAGTTTTAATACATTTGCACAAATTGTCAAAAATCTGTTTTTGCTTTGTCATTATGGGGTATTGCGTGTAGATTGATGAGGGGGAAACAATCTATTTTAGAATAAGGCTGTAACATAACAACATTTGGAAAAAGTCAAGGGGTCTGAATACTTTCCGAATGCACTGGGGGAACCGGTACCGAGTCATAAGTCCCCTTGATGAAATCCCTCATACAACCTTTGTCCTGATCTCGTCCACATTCTGATTGTGCACAAATTTTTAAGTGTAGACGATTAAAATACACATTGTGATCAGATCTTATAAGTGTAAACAGACAAGATCAGGACAAGATCAGAATGAAGGACTTATGTTACCGGCAGGTATAAACAGGGCTAATGACATACTCACTTGCCTGTTAATCAAGACAGATGAAAGGGGGGCAAGGGTGTTAGAGGCAGATGGGAACAGGGCACAGCTGCTGTTTGATAGGGTTGGGCCAAGGTCCCCCCCACCTCTCCAGACAAATGCTGAGCGGGACCGTCGCTGCTGAGACCAGGGTAAGGCCAGGCTAGGTAAGGCCAGGCTAGGTAAGGCCAGGCTAGGAGGGCAGGAAGGGCACAACCTGTCAGAAATAACACTGCAAACCCGGAATGCCATTTGGAGGTAGCGTTAACTGAAAATGACTTTCAAAGTTACACTCAGAGGGTTGTCATTGTAAAGTCCATGTTAACAGGACTGAGTACCAAAAAGTTAGCTCAGTGTTATGGAAAAAACATTTTTTAAACAATTATTACTAAGTAATTAACCAAAATGAAGAACTCTCTGTAGATTATGCATTCATATTAATGTGTACAGTGCCAACGGAATAATACAACTATAGAACTTTGTAATTACTTTCAACCAAAGGAAATGTGAGTCGGTGAAATGCACCATGGGAGATTATCAAAGCTATCGATATGATCCAAGCGACTCTGAAGCTACGAATGTCCCATAAGTACTGATGGTGGTGCTGTCAACAGGTTTCAAATGAGAGAGGGGGGAGATGACAAGCTTACTAAGAGCCTGATGGGACCAGGTAGTTAAAAAAATGGCAGACAAGAAGCACATTCAAAGGTATGGCACAGGAGTGTAAATTCCTGCTGTTACGTCTACCGCCATGACATAGTGTTCTGTAACTTGGCCTGTAGAACATGGCGAGAGCTTTTGCCTATCTGATTGCCAGTGTAATTGCACTCGACAGAGAATTACCACAAAGTCATCAATCAACCACTATCCATGGGAAGCTTAACTTTTCCCCCATTTTAAAAAGATACAGAAGCTATGAGTCCCATCCGTGTATTGGGGATGTGTTAAATGGGGATTGTCATATGTATCATATGATTCAGTAGCATCCGTTGCAAAGGTAGCCACTGTTACTGTCTTTGATTTGCTGTATGAATTGTATTGTGTCATCCACTGTTCATATACTGCATGGCTCTATTCTATAGTCCGCACAGATTGGCTAGGCTGATTTCCTAAAGAAAAAATGCTTAGAAAACCACAATAGCAGGTTACAAAGATGAGACTGCAAAGGAATTAGTTTATGAGAAGTAAACCTTCCCATAATGCAACAGTACACTCTCAATAGCACAGCAATCATTTGCATGTCGATTTGTCAACATGCTATATATGAGAGTAAATAAAAACATTAAGCACACATCAAAAAGTACAAGAACAATCTATTTTCTCATGAAGTCTGCTGAGAGAGTCTGGGAGTAATATAGTGGTAAACTCAATCAAAGTATACCTTTTCTTGTACCTTGGAATTCTAGTTCGAGTTGTGACTCTTGGTACTGATTTATGCCCATAAAATTATAAACATCCTCCAGTCATCAAAAATGTGTATCATGAATAACATGTCATGTTTCATTTGTCTGTGTTTCCTATTAGACTCAAACTATCATCCATCCATCTACAGTAGTTTTAATGAAAATAAAGAATAATGTGGACATTGGTCACAACAGTTGCATAATATTATTGTATAAATACTATTTTCAAGGAGTATATTCTATAGACTTTAATATTATCATTACTATATGATCAAAACATTATCAAAGGCATGAACAGTTATAATTTAATGTAGGCATATCAGCATGTACATTTATAGTTGAATGTAGGCCTATCAGCGTGTACATTTATAGTAAGGTAGGCCTATCAGCGTGTAGAGTTATAGTTTAATGTAGGCCTATCAGCGTGTACATTTATAGTTTGATGTAGGCCTATCAGCGTGTACAGTTATAGTTTGATGTAGGCCTATCAGCGTATACAGTTATAGTTTGATGTAGGCCTATCAGCGTGTACAGTTATAGTTTGATGTAGGCTTATCAGCGTGTACAGTTATAGTTTGATGTAGGCTTATCAGCGTGTACAGTTATAGTTTGATGTAGGCTTATCAGCGTGTACAGTTATAGTTTGATGTAGGCTTATCAGCGTGTACAGTTATAGTTTGATGTAGGCTTATCAGTGTGTACAGTTATAGTTTGATGTAGGCCTAACAGCGTGTACAGTTATAGTTTGATGTAGACCTAACAGCGTGTACAGTTATAGTTTAATGAAGGCCTATCAGCTTGTACAGTTATAGTTTGATGTAGACCTAACAGCGTGTACAGTTATAGTTTAATGAAGGCCTATCAGCATGTACAGTTATAGTTTGATGTAGGCCTATCAGCGTATACAGTTATAGTTTAATGAAGGCCTATCAGCATGTACAGTTATAGTTTGATGTAGGCTTATCAGCGTGTACAGTTATAGTTTGATGAAGGCCTATCAGCGTATACAGTTATAGTTTGATGTAGGCCTATCAGCGTGTACAGTTATAGTTTGATGAAGGCCTAACAGCGTGTACAGTTATAGTTTAATGAAGGCCTATCAGCATGTACAGTTATAGTTTGATGTAGGCCTATCAGCGTATACAGTTATAGTTTAATGAAGGCCTATCAGCGTGTACAGTTATAGTTTGATGTAGGCCTATCAGCATGTACAGTTATAGTTTGATGTAGGCCTATCAGCGTATACAGTTATAGTTTGATGTAGGCCTATCAGCGTATACAGTTATAGTTTGATGTAGGCCTATCAGCGTATACAGTTATAGTTTGATGTAGGCCTATCAGTGTGTACAGTTATAGTTTAATGAAGGCCTATCAGCATGTACAGTTATAGTTTGATGTAGGCCTATCAGCGTATACAGTTATAGTTTGATGTAGGCCTATCAGCGTATACAGTTATAGTTTGATGTAGGCCTATCAGCGTATACAGTTATAGTTTGATGTAGGCCTATCAGCGTGTACAGTTATAGTTTGATGTAGGCCTATCAGTTATAGTTTGATGGTTTGTTAGTTTGATACATTTATAGTTGAATGTAGGCCTATCAGCGTGTACATTTATAGTAAGGTAGGCCTATCAGCGTATACAGTTATAGTTTAATGAAGGCCTAACAGCGTGTACAGTTATAGTTTAATGAAGGCCTATCAGTGTGTACAGTTATAGTTTGATGTAGGCCTATCAGCGTATACAGTTATAGTTTGATGTAGGCCTATCAGCGTATACAGTTATAGTTTGATGTAGGCCTATCAGCGTGTACAGTTATAGTTTGATGTAGGCCTATCAGTTATAGTTTGATGGTTTGTTAGTTTGATACATTTATAGTTGAATGTAGGCCTATCAGCGTGTACATTTATAGTAAGGTAGGCCTATCAGCGTGTAGAGTTATAGTTTAATGTAGGCCTATCAGCGTGTACAGTTATAGTTTGATGTAAGCCTAACAGCGTGTACAGTTATAGTTTGATGTAGGCCTATCAGCGTGTACAGTTATAATTTGACGTAGGCCTAACAGCTTGTACAGTTATAGTTTGATGTAGGCCTATCAGCGTGTACAGTTATAATTTGACGTAGGCCTATCAGCGTGTACAGTTATAGTTTGATGTAGGCCTATCAGCGTGTACAGTTATAATTTGACGTAGGCCTATCAGCGTGCACAGTTATAGTTTTATGTAGGCCTGTCAGCATGTACAGTTATAGTTTAATGTAGGCCTAACAGCGTGTACAGTTATAGTTTGATGTAGGCTTATCAGCGTGTACAGTTATAGTTTGATGTAGGCTTATCAGCGTATCCAGTTATAGTTTAATGAAGGCCTATCAGCGTGTACAGTTATAGTTTAATGAAGGCCTATCAGCATGTACAGTTATAGTTTGATGTAGGCCTATCAGCGTGTACAGTTATAGTTTGATGTAGGCCTATCAGCGTATACAGTTATAGTTTGATGTAGGCCTATCAGCGTGTACAGTTATAGTTTGATGTAGGCCTATCAGCGTGTACATTTATAGTTTAATGAAGGCCTATCAGTGTGTACAGTTATAGTTTGATGTAGGCCTATCAGCGTGTACAGTTATAGTTTGATGTAGGCCTAACAGTGTGTACAGTTATAGTTTAATGTAGGCCTAACAGCTTGTACAGTTATAGTTTGATGTAAGCCTAACAGCGTGTACAGTTATAGTTTGATGTAGGCCTATCAGCGTGTACAGTTATAATTTGCCGTAGGCCTAACAGCTTGTACAGTTATAGTTTGATGTAGGCCTATCAGCGTGTACAGTTATAATTTGACGTAGGCCTATCAGCGTGTACAGTTATAGTTTGATGTAGGCCTATCAGCGTGTACAGTTATAGTTTAATGTAGGCCTATCAGCGTGTACAGTTATAGTTTGACGTAGGCCTAACAGCGTGTACAGTTATAGTTTAATGTAGGCCTAACAGCGTGTACAGTTATAGTTTGATGTAGGCCTAACAGCGTGTACAGTTATAGTTTGATGTAGGCTTATCAGCGTGTACAGTTATAGTTTGATGTAGGCCTATCAGCGTGTACAGTTATAGTTTGATGTAGGCCTAACAGCGTGTACAGTTATAATTTGATGTAGGCCTATCAGCGTGTACAGTTATAGTTTGATGTAGGCCTAACAGCGTGTACAGTTATAGTTTGATGTAGGCCTATCAGCGTGTACAGTTATAGTTTGACGTAAGCCTATCAGCGTGTACAGTTATAGTTTGATGTAGGCCTAACAGCGTGTACAGTTATAGTTTGATGTAGGCCTAACAGCGTGTACAGTTATAGTTTGATGTAGGCCTAACAGCGTGTACAGTTATAGTTTAATGTAGACCTAACAGCGTGTACAGTTATAATTTAATGTAGGCCTATCAGCGTGTACAGTTATAGTTTAATGTAGACCTAACAGCGTGTACAGTTATAGTTTAATGTAGGCCTATCAGCGTGTACAGTTATAGTTTAATGTAGACCTAACAGCGTGTACAGTTATAGTTTAATGTAGGCCTATCAGCGTGTACAGTTATAGTTTAATGTAGACCTAACAGCGTGTACAGTTATAGTTTAATGTAGGCCTATCAGCGTGTACAGTTATAGTTTAATGTAGACCTAACAGCGTGTACAGTTATAGTTTGATATAGGCCTATCTGTGTGTGTATGTTTTCTTTGTACACTTACTGTTCAATTATAAATATACCATGACAGTAGAGTATAAGTGAGCAGAGAATATTCTGCAAAAATATTAATAGAAACAATCTTCCCTCATTCGTAAATGTTCAGTTGTAAGACGGAGGTCTTGCCACAACAGAGCAATGTCATTCTCATCAAGGACTTAATTAGCTGTCATAATATGGCCAAGAGGGATTCTATATAAAAGATGGTTCCCTTGTCACGGTACAGCAGTAGAAGATTGCGATGGTATGGTTATATGAGGAAACCTTGACAGCTCCTGTCCATTCCTAGCCCGGTGAAATTTGCTGTATGAATTGATTTGCGAAACAATGGCTTGTGCAACATTCAGGCTGATTTAACCAGGCTAGTACGTTACAGGCGCAGGTTTGGCTGGTGATGTAAAAAGTTAAGAAAGATGATGGACGATCATTTTTTTTAACACAACATATTTTAGAGGATTGCTAATATTTTAAATAATCTCAAATGTCTTTGAAGGGGGGCATTCTCCTCTTCCTCCCTGCAAGAGCCTCCTCTGCCCAAACCTACTGTATATCCATCTGGGCTTTCTGTTTCCATCCTCTGTCCAAAAGCACAGGAAATGACAGAGGAATAAAAGGATGTTGTTAATTTTAAACGCCATGTATCACCTGTCAGACGTCTGTACTGGGAGAGCACCACAGGTCCCTTTGTCACTTGTCGTCAGTGGTTCTTTACCAAGCTCAGACAGACAGACAGACAGACAGACAGACAGACAGACAGACCAACTGATACACACACACAGAAACAGACAGACTGACACACACACAGAGCCAGACAGACAGACCGACTGATACACACAGAGACAGACAGACAGACCGACTGATACACACAGAGACAGACAGACAGACCGACAGGCACACATGCAGTGGAGAGGGTTAAAATAAGAAATGTGTCTTTGCCCCACACAGGATGATCAAGAAGATCATCAAGGACCCCTGCCCCTAAGACCCTCATTAACTTATACAGATGCAGCATTGAGAGCATCCTGTCAGGCTGTATCACCGCCTGGTACTGCAACTGCACTGCCAGCAACCACAGGGCTCTCTAGAGGGTGGCGTGGTCTGCCCAACGCATCATTGGGGGCACACTGCCTGACCTCCGGGACATCTACAGAATCTGTTGTCACAGGAAGACCAAGAAGATAATCAAGGACCCCACAGCCACCCGAGCCACAGCCTGTTCACCCCGCTACCATCTAGAAGGTGGAGACAGTAAAGGTAGGGCTGTTCGGTGACCGTATTACTGCCACACCAGCAGTCATGAGTAATGATGGCTGTCAAATTCCACGTGACCGTTTAGTCACTGTAATTAGTCTTTTCCAAACTCTGATGCTGCTGATGGTCATTAGTAGCATACCAAACTTGCTAACTGTGGTGTGTAGACCGTCCTTAATTTGTGTTAAATGGGGCTCATTTATAATATCCATAAAATACTGTACGTATAATGTGTCCTTCCAATTTGTTCAGTTCAAAGCAATAAACATCAATAGTGATGAAAACCTTGTTTCTTTTATATTTGTTCAAGATAAAACATGATTTTCCCACCGATGTCTTGATTATAATTTATTTAAAAAACGTATTGATAAATTAGATCTAGCAGAGGTAAATGGCCAATATTAACAATGTATGCTATCTATATTGCTTGTAATTGATATAAGTCATCATCTAAGTATTAAGTGTTTGTATGTAAATTGTAATGGCTGTATTGCTTTGTAAACCCAATAATGTTGTGGGTCCATCAGATCCGCGAACATTCGGTGAACAACAAAAACATGAACACCACACAAGGGTTAAGAATGATGGCATCCTTCCCCAGATCTGTGCATCGACACAGTCCTGTCTCGGAGCTCTACGGACAATTTGACCGCATGGCTCGGTTTTTGCTCTGACATGCACTGTCAACTGTGGGACCTTATATAGACAGGTGTTTGCCTTTCCAAATCAGGTCCAATCAATTGAATTTACTACAGGTGGACCAATCAAGTTGGAGAAACACCTCCAGTAGGATTATCGGAAACAGGATTCACCTGAGCTCAATTTTGAGTCTCATAGCAAAGGGTCTGAATACTTATGTAAATGAGGTATTTCGTTTTTTTATTTTGAATACATTTGTGAACATTTCTAAAAACCTGTTTTCGCTTTGTCATTATGGGGTATTGAGTGTAGATTCATGAGGGGAAAAATATATGTAATCAATTTTAAAATAAGGCTATAATATAGCAAAATGTGGAAAAGTCAACGGGTCTGAATACTATCCGAATGCGCTGTATATGCTTAATTTAGAGTTATTTATGTAACTTTAGTTGTGATACAAATGTTGAGCTATATGTTTAGATTTTTAATACGTTCTAAGGCTGCATGATGCAACTCTAAAATTTGCATTAAAGGTATTAGCTCTGCTTTGTACTACACCTATTTCCCAGGCGCTCTCATTTGTTGACTTCTGTAACCATAAAAGCCTTGGTTTCATGCATATTAACATCAGAAGCCTCCTCCCTAAGTTTGTTTAATTCACTGCTTTAGCACACTCCGCCAAGCCTAATGTCCTAGCCGTGTCTGAATCCTGGCTTAGGAAGGCCACCAAAAATTCTGACATTTCCATCCCCAACTACAACATTTTCCGTCAAGATAGAACTGCCAAAGGGGGAGGAGTTGCAATTTACTGCAGAGATAGCCTGCAGAGTTCTATCATACTATCCAGGTCTGTGCTCGAGCATCTACTTTGAAAAATCCACCTTTCCAGAAATAAATCTCTCACTGTTGCCACTTGTTATAGACCCCCTCAACCCTCAGCTGTGCCCTGGACACCATATGTGAATTGATTTCCCCCCATCTATCTTCAGAGTTTGTACTGTTCGGTGACCTAAACTGGGATATGCGTAACACCCCGGCCGTCTTACAATTTAAGCTAGATGCCCTCAATCTCAAACAAATTATCAAGGAACCTACCAGGTACAACCCTAAATCCATAGTCATGGACACCCTCATAGATATTATCACTGTGAAACGCTCCCTAAAACACTTAATCGACCTGGCCCGGGCATCCTGGAAGGATATTGACCTCATCCCGTCAGTAGAGGATGGTCTGGTGGTTCTTTAAAAGTGCCTTACTCACCATTTATTTTTATTTTTTACCTTTATTTAACCAGGCAAGTCAGTTAAGAACAAATTCTTATTTTCAATGACGGCCTGGGAACAGGGGCAGAACGGCAGATTTGTACCTTGTCAGCTTGGGGGTTTGAACTCGCAACCTTCCGGTTACTAGTCCAACGCTCTAACCACTAGGCTACCCTGCCGCCCCATCTTAAACCATCTTAAATAAGCATGCCCCATTCAAAAAATGTTGAACTAAGAACAGATATAGCCCTTGGTTCACTTCAGACTTGACTACCCTTGACCAGCACAAAAGCATCCTGTGGCGGACTGCATTAGCGATATGCAATGTTTCAGGGAAGTCAGGAACCAATATACACAGTCAGTTAGGAAAGCAAAGGCTAGCTTTTTCAAACAGAATTTTGCATCCTGTAGCACTAATTCCAAAAAGTTTTGCGACACTGTAAAGTCCATGGAGAATAAGAGCACCTCCTCCCAGCTGCCCACTGCACTGAGGCTAGGAAACACTGTCACCACCGATAAATCTACGATAATCGAGAATTTCAGTAAGCATTTTTCTACGGCTGGCCATGCTTTCCACTTAGCTACCCCTACCCCAGCAAACAGCTCTGCACCCACCGCAGCAACTTGCACAAGCCCCCCCGTGCTTCTCCTTCACCCAAATCAAGATAGCTGATGTTCTGAAAGAGCTGCAAATCAGCTGGGCCCCTACCATCATCCCCTACAAATCAGCTGGGCTAGACAATCTGGACCCTCTCTTTCTAAAATTGTCCGCCGCAATTGTTGCAACCCCTATTACTAGCCTGTTCAACCTCTCTTTAGTATCGTCTGAGATCCCTAAAGATTGGAAAGCTGCCGCGGTCATCCCCCTCTTCAAAGGGGGTGACATTCCAGACCCAAACTTTTACAGACCTATATCCATTCTGCCCTGCCTTTCCAGTCTTCGAAAGCCAAGTTAATAAACAGATCACCGACCATTTGACTATCCTACCGATCCTTGACATCGGCGATGTCATTTACAAAATAGCCCCCAACACTCTACTCAGCAAATTGGATGTAGTTTATCACAGTGCCATCCGTTTTGTCACCAAATCCCTATATACTACCCACCACTGCGACCTGTATGCTCCCGTTGGCTGGCCCTCGCTACATATTCGTTGCCAAACCCACTGGCTCCAGGGCATCTATAAATCTTTGCTAGGTAAAGCCCCCGCCTTATCTCAGCTCACTGGTCACCATAACAACACCCAACACCCATAGCACGTGCTCCAGCAGGTATATTTCACTGGTCATTATGGGGTATTGAGTGTAGATTGATGAAGAAAAAAAAATATTTAATCCACTTCAGAATGAGGCTGTAATGTAACAAAATGTGGAAAAAGATTACTTTTTGAAAGCACTGTAGCTGTACCTGCTTCTTCGTTAACCACTCAACCTAGAATAGCTGCATGTACGCACTCCCTCTAATCGTTTGGAGAAAATATTCTTTCTATTTTATTCAGATATGTTAATTTGTATTATTAATACTACAAAATAATGCCACAGAATTCTAAGCAAATCATTTCTGCTAACTAGTGTAGCGTAACCAGATCAGGGCCTAACATGAGACAACGCAGAGTATGCTATTCGGCTCTTCTGAAATAGACTACATTTCCTTCATATCATGTTTCTTTAGACCTGTCTAAAATAAATAGATTTATTATACTTTTTAAAATGTAGATGTTCCAAAGGTCTGCATTAGTGGATTGTGGGCTATGTGTTTATGTTAATTAATGGTCAATTACCGTGAGACTGGCAATTATTTGCTTGACAATCATTGCTGACAAAATGTTAGGAACACCACAGCCATAAGTACAGGGGCATCAACGCTGGAACGAGAGACTGAAAAACATATTCTTTCTCCAGGCCATCCAACTCTTAAATAGTTACCACTAGCCAGCCTTCTCCCAATACCTACCCCAAACGTAGTCAATGGTATTAGTTGGCTACCACCCGGTGCTCTACCATGCTGCCCTATGTACATAGTTATTGAACAATAGTCACTTGAATAATGTTTACATACTGTTTTCCCTACTTCATATGTATACTGTATTCTAGTCATGGCTCATCCTATATAACTACTGCTGTACACACCTTTTCTATTCATATACTGTCCATTCTGTCTATACACACCATATACTGTATATATATATATACAGTACCAGTCAAAAGTCTGGACACACCTACTCATTCAAGGGTTTTTCTTTATTTGTACTTTTTTCTACAATGTAGAATAATAGTGAAGACATCAATGGAATAATGTAACACATATGGAATAATGTAGTAACCAAAAAAAGTGTTAAACAAAACTAAATATATATGTAGCCATATATGTAGCCACCCTTTGCCTTGATGACGGCTTTGCACACTCTTGACATTCTCTCAACCAGCTTCACCTGGAATGTTTTTCCAACAGTCTTGAGTTGGAGTTCCCACATACTGTATGCTGAGTACTTGTTGGCTGCTTTTCCTTCACTCTGCGGTCCAACTCGTCCCAAACCATCTCAATTGGGTTGAGGTCGGGTGATTGTGGATGCCAGGTCGTCTGATGCAGCGCTCCATCACTCTCCTTCTTGGTCAAATAGCCCTTACACAACCTGGAGGTGTGTTGGGTCATTGTCCTGTTGAAAAACAAATGATTGTCCAACTAAATGCAAACGAGATGGGATGGTGTATCACTGCAGAATGCTGTGGTAGCCATGCTGGTTAAGTGTGCCTTGAATTCTAAATAAATCACTGACAGTGTCACCAGCAAAGCACCCCCACACCATCACACCTCTTCCATGCTTCATGGTGGGAACCACACATGCGGAGATCATCCATTCACCTACTCTGTGTCTCACAAAGACACGGCAGTTGGAACCAAAAACCGGACTAAGCAAGAGTCTAAGGTCCATTGCTAGTGTTTCTTGGACCAAGCAAGTATCTTATTATTATTTGTGTCCTTTAGTAGTGGTTTCTTTGCAGCAATCCGACCATGAAGGCCTGATTCACACAGTCTCCTCTGAACAGTTGATGTTGAGATGTGTCTGTTACTTAAACTCTGTGAAGTATTTATTTGGGCTGCAATTTGAGGGGCTGTTAACTGTAATGGACTTCGGCAGCAGAGGTAACTCTGGGTCTTCCTTTCCTGTAGCGGTCCTCATAAGAGCCAGTTTCATCATAGCACTTGATGGTTTTTGCGACTGCACTTGAAGAAACTTTCAAAATTCTTGAAATATTCCTGATTGACTGACCTCTATGTCATAAAGTAATTATTGGCTGTGGTTTCTCTTTGCTTATTTGAGCTGTTGCATAATATGGACTTGGTCTTTAACCAAATAGGGCTATCTTCTGTATACCACTCTACCTTGTCACAACACAACTGATTGGCTCAAACGCATTACGAAGGAAGGAATTTCCACAAATTAACTTTTAACAAGGCACATCTGTTAATTTAAATCCATTCCAGGTGACTACCTCATGAAGCTGCTTGAGAGAATGCTAAAGCTGTCAACAAGGCAAACGGTGGCTACTTTGAAGAATCTAAAATATATTTTGATTTGTTTAAATGTAACCTTTATTTCACTAGGCAAGTCAGTTAAGAACAAATTCTTATTTACAATGTTGGCTCACAGGCAGTGGGTTAACTACCTTGTTCAGGGGCAGAACATCAGATTTCTACCTTGTCAGCTCAGGGATTCAATCCAGCAACCTTTTGGTTACTGGCCCAACGCTCTAACCACGAGGCTACCTGCCGCTTCAACTATCATTAGGCTACTACATGCTTCCATCTGTATTATTTAATAGTTTTGATGTCTTCACTATTATTCTACAATGTAGAAATAGTGAAAATAAAGAAAAGCCCTTGAATGAGTAGGTGTGTCCAAACGTTTGACTGGTACGGTATATAATCTGGACTGTTCTGATATTTCTTAAATACACTGCTCAAAAAAATGAAGGGAACACTAAAATAACACATCCTAGATCTGAATGAATGAAAATATTCTTATTAAATACTTTTTTCTTTACATAGTTGAATGTGATGACAATAAAATCACACACAAATTATCAATGGAAATCAAATTTATCAACCCATGGAGGTCTGGACTTGGAGTCACACTCAAAATTAAAGTGGAAAACCACACTCCAGACAGATTCAACTTTGATGTAATGTCCTTAAAACATGTCAAAATGAGGCTCAGTAGTGTGTGTGGCCTCCACGTGCCCTGTATGACCTCCCTACAACGCCTGGGCATGCTCCTGATGAGGTGGCGGATTGTCTCTTGAGGGATCTCCTCCCAGACCTGGACTAAAGCATCCGCCAACTCCTGAACAGTCTGTGGTGCAACGTGGCATGGGTGGATGGAGCAAGACATGATGTCCCAGATGTGCTCAATTGGATTCAGGTCTGGGGAACGGGCGGGCCAGTCCATAGCATCAATGCCTTCCTCTTGCAGGAACTGCTGACACACTCCAGCCACATGAGGTCTAGCACTGTCTTGCATTAGGAGGAACCCAGGGCCAACCGCACCAGCATATGGTTTCACAAGGGGTCTGAGGATCTCATCTCGGTACCTAATGGCAGTCAGGCTACCTCTGGCGAGCACATGGAGGGCTGTGCGGCCCCCCAAAGAAATGCCACCCCACACCATGACGGACAGACCGCCAAACCGGTCATGCTGGAGGATGTTGCAGGCAGCAGAACGTTCTCCATGGCGTCTCCAGACTGTCACGTCTGTCACATGTGCTCAGTGTGAACCTGCTTTCATCTGTGAAGAGCACAGGGCGTCAGTGGCGAATTTGCCAATCTTGGTGTTTTCTGGCAAATGTCAAACGTCCTGCACGGTGTTGGGCTGTAAGCACAACCCCCACCTGTGGACGTCGGGCCCTCATACCACCCTCATGGAGTCTGTTTCTGACCGTTTGAGCGGACACATGCACATTTGTGGCCTGCTGGAGGTCAGTTTGCAGAACTCTGGCAGTGCTCCTCCTGCTCCTCCTTGCACAAAGGTGGAGGTAGCGGTCCTGCTGCTGGGTTGTTGCCCTCCTATGGCCTCCTCCACATCTCCTGATGTACTGGCCTGTCTCCTGGTAGCGCCTCCATGCTCTGGACACTACGCTGACAGACACAGCAAACCTTCTTGCCACAGCTCGCATTGATGTGCCATCCTGGATGAGCTGCACTACCTGAGCCACTTGTGTGGGTTGTAGACTCTGTCTCATGCTACCACTAGAGTGAAAGCACCGCCAGCATTCAAAAGTGACCAAAACATCAGCCAGGAAGCATAGGAACTGAGAAGTGGTCTGTGGTTACCACCTGCAGAACCACTCCTTTATTGGGGGTGTCTTGCTAAATGCGTATAATTTCCACCTGTTGTCTATTCCATTTGCACAACAGCATGTGACATTTATTGTCAATCAGTGTTGCTTCCTAAGTGGACAGTTTGATTTCACAGAAGTGTGATTGACTTGGAGTTCCATTGTGTTGTTTAAGTGTTCCTTTTATTTTTTTGAGCAGTGTATTATAAAGTTTTGGTTTTATGTATTTTGTAATTGTATTACTTGATATTACTGCACTGTTGGAGCTAAAAACATAAGGATTTATATATTACTGCACTGTTGGAGCTAAAAACATAAGGATTTAGATATTACTGCACTGTTGGCGTTAGAAACATAAGCATTTCGCTGCACCTGCGATAACATATGCAAATCTGTGTTCGCGACCAATAATATTTGATTTGATTTGACTAAAACACACTCACACATAGCCACATAGCCACACAGAAACACACACAGATACACACCTATAGCCACATAACCACACAAAAACAGACACACACACAGTCTGCAGTCTTCCTCTGTGTTGGGTTCTCCAGCCGACTCCCTTTAGTTCGGTGTGTCTGTTCCCCTCAACATCTGGCTTAGCTCTGAAGACATATCAACATTTATACAAACGTGTATCATTACAAAGGATGTCAATTACCTAGGCGTATTTGATGAGATATCCCAATTCCAATTGCTCCAGTTTTAGTGTCACAAGGCCACCCTGCAGATTGCTCTGCAACTGTCAGTACACCCGAGGTAGATGTTTTGCAGAGCTGCGGGGTTCCTGAGTGGAGACTTTCCTTCCATTACTGGGATCAGGCCCTCTTCCTACCCCCTCATCTGCGGTCTGATTGGAGTTGGAGGCCAGGAGAGAGAGGCCGGACCTTCACAGCTTGATTCACTCCCATAATGAACTAGATTCATAATTATGAATAGGATAACCTTTCTATTTCATAAGGCGTGAACGTGTGTGAGAGTCGGTTTCTGCATGTGAGTGTTTTGATACGTGCATGCTTGAATGTGTGTGTTTGCATTTGTGTGTTTGCATGTATGTGTGTGTGCCTTGGCTAACGTGTGTTGGCACGTGTGTATTAACGTACGTGTGTATGTGTGTGTGTGTGTGTGTGTGTGTGTGTGTGTGTGTGTGTGTGTTGGCCTCTGAGTCATCGCTAATTGCCTCTAATGAGATGGCTGTTATGTGGCTGGTAAACTGTGTGTGTCAGAGGAACTGAGTACATGGCTGATAGACTGTGTGTGTCAGAGGAACTGAGTACATGGCTGGTAGATTGTGTGTGTCATAGGGATGGTAGACTGTGTGTCATAGGGACTGAGTACATGGATGGTAGACTGTGTCATAGGGACTGAGTACATGGATGGTAGACTGTGTGTCATAGGGACTGAGTATATGGATGGTAGACTGTGTGTCAGAGGCACTGGGTCCCTGGCTGGTAGACTGTGTGTCTCAGAGGGACTGAGTACATGGCTGGTAGACTGTGTGATCAGAGGAACTGAGTATATGGATGGTAGATTGTGTGTGTCATAGGGACTGAGTACATGGATGGTAGACTGTGTGTCAGAGGGACTGAGTACATGGCTGGTAGACTGTGTGTCATAGGGACTGAGTACATGGATGGTAGACTGTGTGTGTCAGAGGGACTGAGTACATGGCTCCATATATTTCCCAATTTCCTCTCTCATTGCATCTAGCCCTTACCCAGCCCCTTTTCCACATGGCTACCCAATGCACTTCCCTGCAAAGCGAAAAACACCAACGGCTTTTTATTATTAGAATGGCCTCAATGTGGGGCTTCTTTCAAAAGGTTAATTGCTGCTGTCCATCTCTCGTGTGATGAAGATTTTAGCTTCCAGCAAAAGCATAACACTTCACATAGCACTTGTGTCTGCTGTTGTGCTACAATGAAGTTCCTTACTTCACAGTGAAAGGGGAAAAAGGGAATAAAAACACTCACCTTAAGTGAAGTCTTAACGTTGGAGTTTATTACTCATTAGAGCTCTGCGCTAAGAGAGAGAGAAAGAGAGTCGAGTTTGCTTGTTATGGCGAACCCTAATTGGGGCGAAAGCTAAAGAACCTAACTCCTGCCAGTGATTGACTTGGAGAATCCCACTTCCTCCCTTCTCTGTGTAGCCAATTAGTACCACTGCTGTAATACAAATACTTTTAGCTTTGTTTGTGATCTCTTTACATCCTGCGAGAGATTTTGACTGCGAAAAGAGCACAATCTGCTTAATAGCCTCATCCTAGCTTCCACAGAATGTTGAACTGAGATTTGCTCTTTCTGTCGACCAGGCTCGATGTTATTAGGGTCTACATCTGTAAACATTTGGAATGAATCCCTCAGAATAACCGTAGTGGAAACCAACAGAGCAGATGCTGTTTTAAAAGCGGCAGATCCCAAAGGGGTCGGTGTCATGGCGGATGTGATCACAGCTTTCTGGAGCAGCTCCCTGATGGAAGAGAGAGATGGAGAGACAGCTAGATTGTCGTGCTTAGATATCGGAGCTGAAAGCAGCTTAGATTTCACAGTTGAACTCGCCTTAGGGCCAAGAGCCATTGCATGGTCGTCACAGCCAAACCCACGGTTGAAACTACTGTGTATTTTCAGTAATGGGTCAAATAAATCAAGTTTTTTCCCCAAGAATATTGGTCGCTAAGTGCTTAGCAGTAATCGGACTTCCAACACTGTATTTCACTGTAAGGTCAGCACAAGGTGCTTGGTCAGAACATGCTGTTCAACCTTAATAGCTACGGATGTAGGATCTTAATTTGATCACGCTTTTGTTGATGAGAATTTTCCTGCACGGCAGGAAATCAAATCAAATGTTATTTGTCACATGCGCCGAATACCACAGCTGTAGACCCTGCAGTGAAATGCGTACTTACAAGCAACAATGCAGTTTTAAGAAAAAAGTTGTTATGAAAGTATTTACTAAAATAAACTGAAGTAAAAAATAAATAAATAACATAAAAAATAAGAAAAATTGAAAAATAGCAAATAATTAAGGAGCAACAATAACATAACAGTAGCAAGACTGGTTAATTGAGAAAATATTGGTAATATGTACATGTAGGTAGAGGTAAAGTGACTAGGCATGGTAATAAACAGAGAGTAGCAGCAGCGTAAAAATGGGGGTGGGGGGACAATGCAAATAGTCTGGGTAGCCATTTGGTTAGCTGTTCAGAAGTCTTATGGCTTGGGGGTAGAAGCTGTTAAGAAGACTTTTGGACCTAGACTTGGCGCTCCGGTACCGCTTGCCGTGCGGTAGCAGAGAAAACAGTCTACGACTAGGGTGGCTGGAGTCTTTGGCATTTTTTGGGGCCTTCCTCTGACACCGCCTGGTGTAAAGGTCCTGGATGGCAGGAAGCTTGGCCCCAGTGATGTACTAGGCCGTACGTACTACCCTCTGTAGTGCCATGCGGTCGGAGGCCGAGCAGTTGCAACCAGAGCAGTTTGTCTCAATGGTGCAGAAGTTTTTGAGAATCTGAGGACCCATGCCAAATCTTTTCAGTCTCCTGAGGGGGAATAGACATTGTCGCAACCTCTTCACAACTGTCTTAGTGTCTTTGGATCATGAAAGTTTGTTGGTGATGTATACACCAAGGAACTTAAAGCTCTCCTGTACTCCATGTTCACCCATGACTGCATGGCCAAGCACGCCTCCAACTCAATCATCAAGTTTGCAGACGACACTACAATGGTAGGCTTGATTACCAACAACGACAAGACAGCCTACAGGGAGGAGGGGAGGGCCCTCGGAGTGTGGTGTCAGGAAAATAACCTCACACTCAACATCAACAAAACAAAGGAGATGATTGTGGACTTCAGGAAACAGCAGAGGGAGCACATCCTATCCACATTGACTGGACAGTAGTGGAGAAGGTGGAAAGTTTTGAGTTCCTAGCCGTACACATCACAGACAAACTGAAATGGTCCACCCACACAGTGTGGTGAAGAAGGCGCAATAGCGCCTCTTCAACCTCAGGACGCTGAAGAAATTTGGCTTGTCACCCAAAACCCTGACAAACTTTTACAGATGCACAATCGAGAGTATCCTGTCGGGCTATATCACAGCCTGGTACGGCAGCTGCACCGCCCTCAACCACAAGGCCATCCAGAGGGTGATGAGGTCTGCACAATGCATCACTGGTGGCAAACTACCTGCCCTCCATGACACCTACAGCACTCGATGTCACAGGAAGGACAAAAATATCATCAAGGACAACAACCACCCGAGCCACTGCCTGTTCACACCGCTACCATCCAGAAGGCGAGGTCAGTACAGGTGCATCAAAGCTGGGACCACGAGACTGAAAAACAGCTTCAATCTCAGGGCCATCAGACTGCTAAACAGCATTCACTAACTCAGAGAGGCTGTTGCCTATATTGAGACCACTTTAGTCACTTCATACACTGAGACCACAAGTCACTTTATACAATGCTACTCTAAATAATGCAACTTTAATAATGTTTACGTATCTTACATTACTCATATTACATGTATATACTGTATTTTATACCATCTATAGCACCTTGCCAATGCCGCTCGGCCATCACTCATCCATATACGTACAGTGGGGAGAACAAGTATTTGATACACTGCCGGTTTTGCAGGTTTTCCTACTTACAAAGCATGTAGAGGTCTGTAATTTTATCATAGGTGCCCTTCAACTGTGAGAGACGGAATCTAAAATCCAGAAAATCACATTGTATGATTTTTAAGTAATTAATTTGCATTTTATTGCATGACATAAGTATTTGATACATCAGAAAAGCAGAACTTAATATTTGGTACAGAAACCTTTCTTTGCAATTACAGAGATCATACATTTCCTGTAGTTCTTGACCAGGTTTGCACACACTGCAGCAGGGATTTTGGCCCACTCCTCCATACAGACCTTCTCCAGATCCTTCAGGTTTCGGGGCTGTCGCTGGGCAATATGGACTTTCAGCTCCCTCCAAAGATTTTCTATTGGGTTCAGGTCTGGAGACTGGCTAGGCCACTCCAGGACCTTGAGATGCTTCTTACGGAGCCACTCCTTAGTTGCCCTGGCTGTGTGTTTCGGTTCTTCAATGCTTTTACTGAGGGAAGGAGGTTGTTGGCCAAGATCTCACGATACATGACCCCATCCATCCTCCCCTCAATACGATGCAGCCGTCCTGTACCCTTTGCAGAAAATCATCCGCAAAGAATGATGTTTCCACCTCCATGCTTCACAGTTAGGGTGGTGTTCTTGGGGTTGTACTCATCCTTCTTCTTCCTCCAAACACGGCGAGTGGAGTTTAGACCAAAAAGCTCTATTTTTGTCTCATCAGGCCACATGACCTTCTCCCATTCCTCCTCTGGATCATCCAGATGGTCATTGGTGTTACGTTCCCCAGTTTATGTGTTGTAGTTTGTGTATTTGCATGTGTTTATTTCAGGAAATGGCTTCCTGAAATCCCTCAAGCAGCTGATTGGTCGACTCCAGGGCTAATTGGAGAGCTGACCCCGCCCCCTCGTCAAGACACAGCTGTCTCCAATTATACATTCATTCTGAAGCTATATAAAAGCCAGTGTTCTGTTCAGGAGAGAGATATTTTTGGAGGTAGGGATTACTGAGAGAGATTTTGGAGGTAGGGATTGCTGAGAGAGATTTTGCTAGAGAGATTTTGGAGGTAGGGATTGCTGAGAGAGATTTTGCTAGAGAGATTTTGGAGGTAGGGATTGCTGAGAGAGTTTTTGCTAGAGGTTGATTTTGCTGGGAGTTCATTGCTGAGAGTGGGTATGTTCTGTGAGTTTGTTGCTCAGAGCTCACAGCTCATGATGAGGGGCGAACTTCATCAACATTAGATATGATGGTTATTTGATGTCCTCTGTTTCTTAGTTTGTTTGTAAAATTGTTTAATATTCTGTTTCATTTGTTCCCAGGGGAGAAGGGGAAGGCACCTTGGGAGTGCTTAGGCAAGAGGCCCGCGGGCATACATATACCTGTAGTATATTCACTGTCTAGGCACACTAGGTAAGACCTGGGTGGACCACTCCCTGTATTTTGGTTAGGGCACCAGGTGGTGCTAAATTAGGTAAGTAGTGGGTAGGCAGGTAAGATAGGAGAGGGGGGGCTTTGAGATTTACTTTCTTTGCTTTGGTTCCGTCCAGCCCCTTTTCCCCATATTACCGTGTACAGGAATAAAGTCCTTGTAAAACGGTACCACATTCTGCCTGTTGTCATCCTTACTCGCACCTACAGTCCATACCTTTTTCACTTCACAGAGAGTTTAGTTGTAGCAGGGTGTTGCGTTCCCTCTTCATAGAGGCGTGCGTAACATAATGGGGGCTCATCCGGGATTTTTCCATTAAACCCACCGGACCCTGCTGCTCTGAGCTCTCTGTGGTTAGTGATTGAGGTGTGATGGTAGGTTGTGAGTTTGGATGACTTGTTTAGTTAGGGTGTTCAGGAGACTGCATTGTATAAGATGGCTGCATCAGCCATCTCTAAGTTTTTTGAAGCGCCCTCTATTGATTGTTTGGGTAGGTTTCGTAAAGTAGACCTTATAGCTATTGCTGACCATTATGGATTTGTTATCCCTGAGAAAGCCCTAAAGGCTGAGCTTTTGTTGCTAGTCAGGGAGGGTTTAGTGAGAGAACGGATTCTCTCATTGCAAGGAGAGGAGACGGGTAGACCTTCCGATGCCAAGTCGGAGGACAGGGCGGAGGAAGGGGTTCCTCGTACCCCTTTTACATTGCCCCGATTCGATCCATTATCTTCTGCTTCGGGTCGTTCAGATGGAACTGCTAGGCTGAAGGTGAGGCTGGCTCGGTTAGAAATGGAGCAAAAAGATAAAGAGAGACAGATGAATTTTGAACTTGAAATTAGGAAAATAGAAGCTGACAAGGAGGTGAGGATCCGACAACTGGAGCTAGACGCTCGCTCCAGTGCGACTCCACAAGCTGCTCCTCATCAAACCCACTTCGATGTGAGTAAAAACATAGCTTTAGTCCCTCCATTCCGAGAGTCGGAAGTTGATTCTTATTTCTCTGCGTTTGAGCGTGTAGCCGCTGCGCTGCATTGGCCACTCGAGGTTTGGCCGCTCCTGTTACAATGTAAATTGTCTGGGAAAGCCCAGGAAGTAGTAGCTGCTCTCTCCCTGGAAGACAGTTTACACTACGATACAGTTAAAACTACCGTGTTGCGAGCTTATGAGTTGGTGCCTGAAGCTTATAGACAGCGCTTCAGGAACCACAAGAAACCCTCTCACCGTACATTTGTTGAATTTGCTAGGGACAAAGAGTCTCTGTTTAGTCGCTGGTGTTCAGCCAGCAAAGCTAACACCTTTGCTGATATTAAGGATTTGATGCTGTTGGAGGACTTTAAAGGCAACCTCCCAGATAGAATTGTAGTTCATTTAAATGAACAGAAAGTGGTGACATTGGCCCAAGCAGCAGTGTTGGCAGATGAGTACGCTTTGACACACAAGACTGTCTTTGGTGCACCACGTTTTGAAGGCCGGACGATTACGTCATCAGTTCCTCGTTCAGGTCGCTATTCCTCTGAAAACCCTAAGCCTTTTCATGAAATCCGTGAATGTTTTTACTGTCACCAAAAGGGTCACGTGATTGCGGACTGCCCAGTTTTGAAAAATAAACCGAAACAGTCCCAGTCACCGTCCCCAAAAATGAAAAGTTTGGGTTTAGTCAAGTCTTTGGCTCGTCCATTGGATCGAGATGTTGATTCAGCATTTGAGAAACCGGATCCTGTCTATGCTCCGTTTATCTCTACCGGTTATGTTTCCTTAACAGGAGAACAAGCTGATCAAAAGCCTATCCAAATCCTACGAGACACTGGGGCGGCGCAGTCAGTAATCATTACTGATGCTTTACCCTGGTCTTCTGAAACGTATTGTGGCTCACATGTCATATTACAGGGGATAGACACAAAAACCATACCTGTACCATTACACTGGGTCCACTTAGTGTCAGACTTGGTATCAGGACGTTTCCGTGTTGGTGTAGTATCTACACTGCCAGTAAAAGGAGTCACATTGCTACTAGGGAATGATATTGCTGGTGGTAATGTCACTCCTGTGTTAGAGGTAGTAGACAATCCAGAAATCAGAACTACAGATGAGAAATTGGTTCAAGCATTTCCACATGTCTTTCCTGCTTGTGTGTTAACGAGGGCACAATCTCGCAAGCTAGGAGATGTGGTGGATTTGGCTAGTTCCATTTTTGAGAATGTTAAAGTAGAAGACAATGCACCGAGTATGCCTTCTGCAATGCCGACAGTTTTTACCCCCGTAAAAACTAAGGCAGGGGAAAACGAAATTGTGCCCCAATTACATGACATTCTTTTGTCTGTCACCCCTGAGAAGGTGATTGAATGTCAAAAAGAAGACACCAGTCTTCGCAAGTGTTTTGCTTTGGTAATTTCCATTGAGGAAGCTAAAACTAGAGAGACCGCCTACTTTATGGAAGCAGGAGTTTTGATGCGTAAATGGGCATCTCATGACACCATTAATGACTGGAGTGAAGTGTGTCAAGTGGTTGTTCCTACACCGTTCCGACAGCAGGTGCTGTCACTCGCCCATGACCAGGCGTGGTCTGGACACTTGGGGATCACAAAGACTTATAACCGGGTCCTTCGTCATTTCTTCTGGCCAGGTTTGAAGTCTGACGTGGTCCAATTTTGTAAAACATGTCACATATGTCAACTCACTGGGAAAGTGAATCAAACAGTTCCACGAGCGCCACTCTGCCCGATTCCTGTGGTGGGGGAACCGTTTGAAAGAGTGATGATTGATTGTGTAGGTCCATTGCCGAAAACCAGGTCAGGTAACCAGTTCCTACTAACAATAATGTGCAGTGCTACTCGATACCCAGAGGCTATTCCTCTCCGTACTATAACGGCTAGGACTGTGGTGAAGGCACTAGTGAAGTTCTTCTCTACGTTTGGACTCCCTAAAGTAATCCAAACTGATCAGGGATCCAACTTCATGTCTAAACTGTTTTCAAATGTGTTAAAGACATTGTGTATTTCCCATCAGGTCTCTAGTCCGTATCATCCAGAGAGTCAAGGGGCTCTAGAACGCTGGCATCAGACGCTGAAGGCAATGCTACGCAAGTATTGTATGGATACCAGTACTGATTGGGATGAGGGGGTGCCCTTTGTCCTATTTGCTATAAGGGAAACGATACAAGAGTCCTTAGGGTTCAGCCCTGCTGACCTTGTGTTTGGACACACCCCACGGGGTCCACTTAAAGTTTTGAAGGAGCATATCTTATCTCCTACACCCATTAGCGCCCCTAAAAATGTGTTGGAATATGTCAGTAAGATGCGGGAGAGACTGCACGCCGCATGTGCGTTAGCCCAAAAGTCTCTCTCCTCGTCTCAAAAACGCATGAAGTTGCATTATGACAAAAAGGCTGTTGGCCGTTTATTTGCACCAGGGGATCAAGTTTTAGTTTTGTTGCAAATCCCTGGCTCATCTCTGTCAGCACGTTTTTCTGGACCATATCTGGTGGAAAAGAAACTCAATGACACCAATTATGTGATAAAGACACCAGATCGAAGGCGTTCTTCCCGTGTGTGTCATGTTAACATGCTGAAAACATTATGTGTGCAATTCTCCCGACAGCTCCTCAAGTAATCCGGTCCAGCCCGCCGTCTCCAGTGTGGCTGCGGTGGTGCTGAAGCCTGGCTGGGACCTAGATGAGGATAAGGAGGACGGGTTGGAGTTACGCCATACGTTACAGCAAGTGTGTTTCAGGACATTCCAAGTCGCACATCCATCTTGGAACATGACGTGGATGTGGGGAACGCTGTTCCTATACGTCAGCATCCATACCGGGTTAATGCTAAGAAAAGGGAGGTAATGAAAAGTGAGGTAGCTTATTTATTACAGAATGACATGGCAAAACCCAGTAACAGCTCCTGGAGTTCCCCATGTATTCTTGTTCCTAAGCCTGACGGTACATCCCGCTTATGTACGGACTATCGTCGCGTAAATGCAGTTACAAAGTCTGATTCTTTTCCTCTACCTCGCTTAGATGACTGTATTGATAGAATTGGCTCTGCTGCTTACGTTAGTAAGTTAGATTTGCTAAAAGGTTATTGGCAGGTGCCTCTGACCTCTCGAGCTTCTGACATATCGGCTTTTGTTACGCCAGATAACTTCGTACAATACACTGTGATGCCCTTTGGCATGTGTAATGCACCTGCTACTTTTCAGCGGCTAGTTAACATTGTGTTTGCAGATCTGCCAAATTGTATTGCTTACCTTGATGATGTGGTGATTCATTCGTCTACCTGGTCTGATCATCTCTCCACTTTGAAAAGTGTGTTTCAGCGTCTGGAGACTGGCTAGGCCACTCCAGGACCTTGAGATGCTTCTTACGGAGCCACTCCTTAGTTGCCCTGGCTGTGTGTTTCGGTTCTTCAATGCTTTTACTGAGGGAAGGAGGTTGTTGGCCAAGATCTCACGATACATGACCCCATCCATCCTCCCCTCAATACGATGCAGCCGTCCTGTACCCTTTGCAGAAAATCATCCGCAAAGAATGATGTTTCCACCTCCATGCTTCACAGTTAGGGTGGTGTTCTTGGGGTTGTACTCATCCTTCTTCTTCCTCCAAACACGGCGAGTGGAGTTTAGACCAAAAAGCTCTATTTTTGTCTCATCAGACCACATGACCTTCTCCCATTCCTCCTCTGGATCATCCAGATGGTCATTGGCAAACTTCAGACAGGCTTGGACATGCGCTGGCTTGAGCAGGGAGACCTTGCGTGCGCTGCAGGATTTTAATCCATGACGGCGTAGTGTGTTACTAATGCCTCTCTTCAGGTCATTGACCAGGTCCTGCCGTGTAGTTCTGGGCTGATCCCTCACCTTCCTCATGATCATTGATGCCCCACGAGGTGAGATCTTGCATGGAGCCCCAGACGGAGGGTGATTGACCGTCATCTTGAACTTCTCCCATTTTCTAATAATTGCACCAACAGTTGTTGCCTTCTCACCAAGCTGCTTGCCTATTGTCATGTAGCCCATCCCAGCCTTGTGCAGGTCTACAATTTTATCCCTGATGTCCTTACACAGCTCTCTGGTCTTGTCCATTGTGGAGAGGTTGGAGTCTGTTTGATTCAGTGTGTGGACAGGTGTCTTTTATACAGGTAACGAGTTCAAACAGGTGCAGTTAATACAGGTAATGAGAGGAGAACAGGAGGGATTCTTAAAGAAAAACTAACTGTGAGACCCGGAATTCTTACTGGTTGGTAGATGATCAAATACTTATGTCATGCAATAAAATGCAAATGAATTACTTAAAAATCATACAATGTGATTTTCTGGATTTTTGTTTTAGATTCTGTCTCTCACAGTTGAAGTGTACCTATGATAAAATTACAGACCTCTACATGCTTTGTAAGTAGGAAAACCTGCAAAATCGGAAGTGTATCAAATACTTGTTCTCCCCACTGTATATGTACATATTCTCATTCACCCCTTTAGATTTGTGTGTATTATGTTGTTGTTGGAGAATTGTTAGATTACTTGTTAGATATTACTGCACTGTCGGAACTAGAATCACAAGCACACTCGCATTAACATCTGCTACCCATGTCTATGTGACAAATAACATTTGATTTGACTTGATTTGATTTGCTCCACTACAGCCTAGTTAATGAGAATGGTGGCATTCTCGGTCCTCCTTTTCCTGTAGTCCACAGTCATCTCCTTTGTCTTGATCAAGTTGAGGGAGAGGTTCTTATCCTGCCACCACACTGCCAGGTCTCTGACCTCCTCCCTATAGGCTTTCTCATCATTGTCGGTGATTAGGCCTACCATTGTTGTGTCGTCATCAAACTTAATGATGGTGTTGGTGTCGTGCTTTGCCATGCAGTAATGGGTGAATAGGGAGCACAGGAGGGGACTGAGCACACACCCCTGAGGGGCCCCCATGTTGAGGATCAGGGTGGCAGATGTGTTGTTTACCTACCCTTACCACCTGGGGGTTGCCCGTCAGGAGGTCCAGGATCCAGTTGCAGAGGGAGGTGTTTAGTCCCAGGGTCCTTAGCCTAGTGATGAACTTTGAGGGCACTGTGGTGTTGAAAGCATAGTTGTAGTCAATGAACAGCATTCTCACGTAGGTGTTCCTTTTGTCCAGGTGTGAAAGGGCAGTGTGGAGTGCAATAGAGAGTGCATCATCTGTGGATCTGTTGAAGCGGTACGCAAATTAGATTGGGTCTAGGGTTTCTGGGATAATGGTGTTGATGTGAGTCATGACCAGTCTTTCAAAGCACTTCATGGCTACAGATATGAGTACTACGGGTTGGTAGTAATTTAGGCTAATTTCCTTGGTGTTCTTGGGCAAAGGGACTATGGTGGTCTGCTTGAAACATGTTGGTATTACAGACTCAGTCAGGGACATGTTGAAAATGTCAGTGAAGACACTTGCCAGCTGGTCAGCGCTTGCTCGGAGTACATGTCCTGGTAATCTGTCTGGCCCAGCGGTCTTGTGAATGTTGACCTGTTATAGGTCTTACTCACATCGGCTACAGAGAGCATGATCACAAAGTCGTATGGGAGAGCTAATGCTCTCATTCATGCTTCAGTTTTGCTTGCCTCGAAGCGAGCATAGAAGTTATTTAGTTCGTCGGTAGGCTCGTGTCACTGGGCAGCTGGCGGCTGTGCTTCCATTTGTAGTCCACAATAGTTTGCAAGCCCTGCCACATCCGACGAGCATCAGAGCCGTTGTAGTACGATTCAATCTTAGTCCTGTGTTGACTCTTGCCTGTTTGATGGTTCGTCGGAGGGCATAGCGGGATTTCTTATAAGCATCCGGGTTAGAGTCTGGCTGCTTGAAAGCAGCAGCTCTACCCTTTAGCTCATTGCGGATGTTGCCTGTAATCCATGGCTTCTGGTTGGGGTATGTACGTACGGTCACTGTGGGGACGATGTCATCAATGCACTTATTGATCAAGCCAGTGACTGATGTGGTGTACTCCTCAATGCCATCGGAAGAATCCCGGAACATATTCCAGTCTGTGCTAGCAAAACAGTCCTGTAATTTCCACGTCAACATTTCAGACTTGATTTGCCCTAACTGAAAATGTATCACCACCTACAAAAAAAATAGAATTATTAGAATCCACATAATCATTCACATTTCCAGTTGCTGTTGGATTATTTTCCTGCTGTAGCAAACTGGCTCAAATTAAGATCCTACATCTGTATGAAGTACAGTAAGCGAAAGGAACACATACAAGGCTTTCTCACCACATGGCCCACCCCGACCCTGACACAACCCTATTGAGATGATCAAGTGATGTCGTCATTGCCATAATGCTTAGGGTTTGTCAAGGTTTGTCTGACACATGGACATCTATTATATGAAGGCCAAAATGGTTCACCAGTGTCAATGGTCTTTGATATAGTCATAAGGACATGACCTTGCTACTAGTCTTAAGAGACCTTTTGATGACACATGGCCATTGTTCAACTCGACATTGAAAGACCATTGACACAAAGCAGTTGGATGCAATGGTAGATGGTTCATTTGATGGAAATGTACAGTATATTTTCTGATGTGTTGTTTGGCGCTTTCTCCAAAGAGCCAGAGAGTGCTTTAGAACCTGGGAGGACGCTGCCAATGTCAAGGCTATAGCAGTTATTGTGCTGAGCAGAGAAAATAGTGGAGCTGTAAGACAGAGAGTGTGTGTGTGTGTGTGTGTGTTTGTGGGTGTGTGTGTTCGTGTGTGTGTTCGTGGGTGTGTGTACGTGCGTGCACAGTGAATACGGAGTGGCACAGAGTAGTCACCTAGAAGTGAAGGCAAGAGAGGCCTGTCAACATTCTAACAGATGTGTAAATTAGTACCTAGACGAATGTTAGGGACATTTGAATGTACCACTGACAGGCAAATATGTTTTAAGAAATTGGTGCAAGTCGGGGAAATTGCCTATGTCTTTTTTTACCATTTATATTTAATAAAAAGACCTCGTTATTCCACAATGCGATTACACATTCTCCCTAAAGGAGCTTCTCAACTTTAAATTGAAAATGTATGTGGCTTAATACAAGACCATAAGCATAACAAGGTACATAATTGAACATGTTTAATGCGATAGCGTGGCCCGCAAGGCCGTAAAGAGTTAATAATTTCCCTGATAGCTCATTAATAAATTATACAACACCAAATACAGTATTTCTAAAATGAAACATTCAGAGGTTTCAGATCACAATAGGTTGTTGGATATAAAAGCTTTAAAACAATTCCTGTGTATTTCAGTTAATAATTTCCCTGATAGCTCATTAATAAATTATACAACACCAAATACAGTATTTCTAAAATGAAACATTCAGAGGTTTCAGATCACAATAGGTTGTTGGATATAAAAGCTTAAAAACAATTCCTGTGTATTTCAGTTAGAAGTAATTTCAAAGAGAGTCTATGAAAAATATTATAATGTCCAAAGGAGAATTAATGCCTAGATAGGAATAGAGTCGGCGCTATTTAGCTTGACCCATAGCCTCCATGACAGGATTTTATCCTACTGTATAACTTGGCTCATATCCTACTGTATAACTTGGCCCATAGCCACCATGACAGTATCCTACTGTATAACTTGGCCCATAGCTTCCATGACAGGATCATATCCTACTGTATAACTTGGCTCATAGCCTCCATGACAGGATCATATCCTACTGTATAACTTGGCCCATAGCCTCCATGACAGGATTATATTCCACTGTATAACTTGGCCCATAGCCACCATGACAGGATCCTACTGTGTAACTTGGCCCATAGCCTCCATGACAGTATCATATCCTACTGTATAACTTGGCCCATAGCCACCATGACAGGATCCTACTGTATGACTTGGCCCATAGCCTCCATGACAGGATTACATCCTACTGTATAACTTGGCCCGTAGCCACCATGACAGGATCCTACTGGATAACTTGGCCCATAGCCTCCATGATAGGATCATATCCTACTGTATAACTTGGCCCATAGCCACCATGACATGATCCTACTGCATAACTTGGCGCATAACTTGGCCCATAACCTCCATGATAGGATCATATCCTACTGTATAACTTGGCCCATAGCCTCCATGACAGGATCATATCCTACTGTGTAACTTGGCCCATAGCCTCCATGACAGGATCATATCCTACTGTATAACATAACCCATAGCCACCATGACAGGATCCTACTGTATAATTTGGCCCATAGCCACCTTGACAGGATCCTACTGTATAACTTGGCCCATAGCCACCATGACAGGACCATATCCTACTGTATAACTTGGCCCAAAGCCACCACGGCAGGATCATATCCTACTGTATAACTTGGCCCATAGCCTCCACGACAGGATCATATCCTACTGTATAACTTGGCCCATAGCCACCACGACAGGATCATATCCTACTGTATAACTTGGCCCATAGCCACCATGACAGGATCATATCCTACTGTATAACTTGGCCCATAGCCTCCACGACAGGATCATATCCTACTGTATAACTTGGCCCATAGCCTCCATGACAGGATTATATTCCACTGTATAACTTGGCCCATAGCCACCATGACAGGATCCTACTGTGTAACTTGGCCCATAGCCTCCATGACAGTATCATATCCTACTGTATAACTTGGCCCATAGCCACCATGACAGGATCCTACTGTATGACTTGGCCCATAGCCTCCATGACAGGATTACATCCTACTGTATAACTTGGCCCGTAGCCACCATGACAGGATCCTACTGGATAACTTGGCCCATAGCCTCCATGATAGGATCATATCCTACTGTATAACTTGGCCCATAGCCACCATGACATGATCCTACTGCATAACTTGGCCCATAGCCTCCATGATAGGATCATATCCTACTGTATAACTTGGCCCATAGCCTCCATGACAGGATCATATCCTACTGTGTAACTTGGCCCATAGCCTCCATGACAGGATCATATCCTACTGTATAACATAACCCATAGCCACCATGACAGGATCCTACTGTATAATTTGGCCCATAGCCACCTTGACAGGATCCTACTGTATAACTTGGCCCATAGCCACCATGACAGGACCATATCCTACTGTATAATTTGGCCCATAGCCACCTTGACAGGATCCTACTGTATAACTTGGCCCATAGCCACCATGACAGGACCATATCCTACTGTATAACTTGGCCCAAAGCCACCACGGCAGGATCATATCCTACTGTATAACTTGGCCCATAGCCTCCACGACAGGATCATATCCTACTGTATAACTTGGCCCATAGCCACCACGACAGGATCATATCCTACTGTATAACTTGGCCCATAGCCACCATGACAGGATCATATCCTACTGTATAACTTGGCCCATAGCCTCCACGACAGGATCATATCCTACTGTATAACTTGGCCCATAGCCACCACGACAGGATCATATCCTACTGTATAACTTGGCCAAAAGCCACCACGACAGGATCATATCCTACTGTATAACTTGGCCCATAGCCACCACGACAGGATCATATCCTACTGTATAACTTGGCCCATAGCCACCATGACAGGATCATATCCTACTGTATATCTAAGGGACAGTATTTCTAGCATTTGAGCCACACTTGTAAAATCCCTTAGCAAACTCTAGTGTTCCATAAAGTACATTTACAAATAATAATTTTTAAACACAATCATCAATTTAACATGCTTTGATGTAGATAAAAAAAATGTATAAAAAAGAATGCAGCACTACAGACGATTGGACGATTAGACAAATAATTGGGTATACTTGAAAATAAAGCTTTTTTAGTCCTTCGTCGCATTCCATGGTTAATGGTCATTTCCGGTACCTCCTGAACTTTTTTACAAATATTTTTCTTTATTCTCCCACAGCCTCAGCTTTGCTTTATGCATTTATTTGTCCATAATTGCTTCTGCTCTTGAGGGTATTTGTCTTGGGAGTAACACTGATCTTTATGTGTGTAATTGGTGTATAAAACATATTGACCCTGTTGAGAAAGAAGAAGTCCAGTGTGGGTGGTATATAAAAAAATCTCTACAAAGTCCTAAATATGTTACCACTCCTCCATAGATCAGTGATGACCCCCGCTAATCCGTTTGTGTACTGTATCGAGCCATCATGGTGGATTGCAGACCCACGTCTACGTCATTGCAGCATTGATATAAGCATTTATTCTCTTGTTTATTGAGTTAAATTGCATATACACTACAGGTCAAAAGTTTGAGAACACCTTTATTTTTATTATTTTCTACATTGTAGAACAATAGTGAAGACATCAAAACTATGAAATAACACATATGGAATCATGTTCTAATGAAAATAGTGTTTCTTTTTGAGATTCTTCAAAGTAGCCACCCTTTGCCTTGATGACAGCTTTGCACACTCTTGACATTCTCTCAACCAGCTTCACCTGGAATGCTTTTCCAACAGTCTTGAAGGAGCACATGTTGGCTGCTTTTCCTTCACTCTGCGGTCCGACTCATCTCAAAACTTCTGAATTTGGTTGAGTTCGGGTGATTGTGGAGGTCAGGTCATCTGATGCAGCACTCCATCACTCTCCTTCTTGGTAAAATAGCCCTTACACAGCCTGAAGTTGTGTTGGGTCATTGTCCTGTTGAAAAACAAATGATTGTCCCTCTAAGCCCGAACAAAGACACGGCAGGTTGTAACTAAAAATCTCCAATTTGGCCTTCAGATCAAAGGACAAATTTCCACCGGTCTAATGTTGTGTTTCTAGGCCCAAGCACGTCTCTTCTTATTGGTGTCCTTTAGTAGTGGTTTCTTTGCAGCAATTTGACCATGAAGGCCTGATTCACACAGTCGCCACTGAATAGTTGATGTTGAGATGTGTCTGTTACTTGAACTTTGTGAAGCCTTTATTTGGGCTGCAATTTCTGAGGCTGATAACTCTAATGAACTTAGAGTTAAAGTCCTCATGAGAGCCAGTTTCATCATAGCGCTTGATGGTTTTTGCAACTGCACTTGAAGTTTTGGAAATTTTCCGTATTGACTGACCTCATGCCAGCCAGTAATGATGGACTGTTTTTTGTCTTTGCTTATTTGAGCTGTTCTTGCCATAATATGGACTTCATCTTTTACCAAATAGGGCTAGCTTCTCTATACCCCCTTACCTGGTCACAACATAACTGATTGGCTCAAACGCATTAAGAAGGAAAGAAATTCCACAAATGAACTTTTAACAAGGCACACCTGTTAATTGAAATGCATTCCATGTGACTACCTCATGAAGCTGGTTGAGAGAATGCCAAGAGTGTGCAACACTTTCATCAAGGCAAAGGGTGGCTACCTTGAAGAATCTCAAATATAAAATATATTTTGATTTGTTTAACACTTTTTTGGCTACTACATGATTCCATATGTATTATTTCATCGTTTTAATGTCTTCACTATTATTCTACAGTGTAGGAAATAGTAAAAATAAAGAAAAACCCTTGAATGAGTAGGTGTTCTAAAACTTTTGACCGGTAGTGTAGATAGTGTGTTGTGGAAGTAAATATCAATAACAATAGGTTTCGAATATGTGCAGTGGTGTAAAGTACTTAGGTAAAAATGCTTTCAAGAACTACTTAAGTAATTTTTTTGTGGTATCTTTACTTTACTATTTATATTTTTGACAGCTTTTACTTCACTACATTCCTAAAGAAAATGATGTACTTTTTACTCCATACATTTTCCCTGACACCCAAAAGTACTCGTTACATTTTGAATGCTTAGCAGGACAGGAAAATGGTCTAATTCACACACTTATCAAGAGAACATCCCTGGTCATCCCCTGCCTCTGATCTAGAGGACTCACTAAACACATGCTTCATTTGTAAAGGATTTCTGATTGATGGATTGAGCCCCTGGCTATCTGTAAAAGAAAAAACTTGAAAATGTGTCCGTCTGCTTTGCTTAATATAAGGAATTTGAAATTATATTTACTTTTACTTTTTAAACGTAAGTATATTTTAAACCAGATACGTTTAGACTTTTACTCAAGTAGTAATTTACTGGAAGACTTTCACTTTTACTTGAGTGATTTTCTATTAAGGTATCTTTACTACGACAATTGGGTACTTTTTCCACCACTTAATATGTGCCATCGCATAGTTGATCTTCGACAACTTTCTTCCTTTCCTATTCAGTTTGTCTATTCTACATATTTATCTGCTTCATTTTTATAATCAAATGTTCTCCACTTTTGAATACATTTCAAGTAAATTGATGATTCTGCTGGTGATGTGATGCAGATAAATTGCTACACCGAGTCATGCAGATGTATTGCCATATTACTGACAAAACACTGAGATTCTTCAAGGACTTACGATATACGATGACAGATCAGCAAGATGATTTTCATGCCCCAAAGTGAAATCTATGCATCTACTCCTATAATTCACCATTTAGCCATGCTTTAGGTTACGTTGAGGAAAGCTTAAGAATACATCAAGTAATTAATCTCATTCTATATTTTGCTGAAGAAATGCAAACTGTAGAAAGAGGAGTTTTGAAGTTTCACGCATCAGATCCCCAGGTTGTTCCACTGTCGCTTGTGCTCATATTCAGCTGTACGATGGCTGGGTGCTTTGACAGTGGGCATCGGTGGCAGTTGTGCCAGTCGTACCAGCTGCCCCATTCGCAGTGCCAACTCTGATCAGCCTTACTTTTACAATAGAGATTGGAGAGGTACAGTGCCTTGCGAAAGTATTCGGCCCCCTTGAACTTTGCGACCTTTTGCCACATTTCAGGCTTCAAACATAAAGATATAAAACTGTATTTGTTTGTGAAGAATCAACAACAAGTGGGACACAATCATGAAGTGGAACGACATTTATTGGATATTTCAAAAAATTTTAACAAATCAAAAACTGAAAAATTTGGCGTGCAAAATTATTCAGCCCCCTTAAGTTAATACTTTGTAGCGCCACCTTTTGCTGCGATTACAGCTGTAAGTCGCTTGGGGTATGTCTCTATCAGTTTTGCACATCGAGAGACTGAAATGTTTTCCCATTCCTCCTTGCAAAACAGCTTGAGCTCAGTGAGGTTAGATGGAGAGCATTTGTGAACAGCAGTTTTCAGTTCTTTCCACAGATTCTCGATTGGATTCAGGTCTGGACTTTGACTTGGCCATTCTAACACCTGGATATGTTTATTTTTGAACCATTCCATTGTAGATTTTGCTTTATGTTTTGGATCATTGTCTTGTTGGAAGACAAATCTCCGTCCCAGTCTCAGGTCTTTTGCAGACTCCATCAGGTTTTCTTCCAGAATGGCCCTGTATTTGGCTCCATCCATCTTCCCATCAATTTTAACCATCTTCCCTGTCCCTGCTGAAGAAAAGCAGGCCCAAACCATGATGCTGCCACCACCATGTTTGACAGTGGGGATGGTGTGTTCAGAGTGATGAGCTGTGTTGCTTTTACGCCAAACATAACGTTTTGCATTGTTGCCAATGGTTTCATCTGGTTGGTTTCATCTGACCAGAGCACCTTCTTCCACATGTTTGGTGTGTCTCCCAGGTGGCTTGTGGCAAACTTTAAATGACACTTTTTATGGATATCTTTAAGAAATGGCTTTCTTCTTGCCACTCTTCCATAAAGGCCAGATTTGTGCAATATACGACTGATTGTTGTCCTATGGACAGAGTCTCCCACCTCAGCTGTATCTCGGACCTGTATCTCGGACCTGCCTGGTGTGTTCCTTGTTCTTCATGATGCTCTCTGCGCTTTTAACGGACCTCTGAGACTATCACAGTGCAGGTGCATTTATACGGAGACTTGATTACACACAGGTGGATTGTATTTATCATCATTAGTCATTTAGGTCAACATTGGATCATTCAGAGATCCTCACTGAACTTCTGGAGAGAGTTTGCTGCACTGAAAGTAAAGGGGCTGAATAATTTTGCACGCCCAATTTTTCAGTTTTTGATTTGTTAAAAAAGTTTGAAATATCCAATAAATGTCGTTCCACTTCATGATTGTGTCCCACTTGTTGTTGATTCTTCACAAAAAAATACAGTTTTATATCTTTATGTTTGAAGCCTGAAATGTGGCAAAAGGTCGCAAAGTTCAAGGGGGCCGAATACTTTCGCAAGGCACTGTAGGTCTCTCTTCTCTATTCTCTAAAGTATAATCAAGTTAAAGGTTGATTTAAGAAGAAACAACTTTGACTTGCTGCTTGCTGAGGTGTTAGAAAAATACAAGGAGCCTTTTCATGCTGGGTGTACATGACATGACTTTCAAAATCCTTACATAGCTGAGCATCTCACATTAAACGGCTGTCTTTCCTGATGTTTTTTGTCTTGCCAACGTAGTGGGGCGCACAATAAATGATCTGGCACAGACAGGGTTCACTTGGATTCTCAATATCATCACGCTGTCTCTCGAAAACAATGATGTGATGAGATTGTTAATGTAGCTACAAGAAGCTGTGGCTCAAAGCAGACTCAAACTTTTTCAGTTGGACATTCACACTTGCCATACAGCTATACAGAGTTGAATTATCAAGCCAGCATTTTTAATTGAATAACATTGATTGTGAACTTCAGAGCTGTAACGATTTGACACTTTGGCTTTGGTTAAATGCATACTAGTAATCATCCCTCGTGCTCGAGAGTGTACACATTCTGGGTGATGCGAAACAACGTCCCCATTGGGCATTGGGCATGCCATTTCAATGAAATTATGTTGAATCAACGTGGAATAGAAGTTGAACTATGGGTCATCATCTCACTGGCCTCTTCTCTGGCGAGCTCTCATTGGCTATTGCTGATCAGCATTCTCAAAAATTCTGGTTGCACTACAAGAGCATTGCAGATTTTGTGCAAACATTTTTGAAAATATCGTGATCGGTAGCCCTCAGGTTGCGACCGTTCACATTAATCAAGGGTCGCTGACAGCCTCGCGCCCCGAGTAGGCAACGACATACTGATTTTGTCTCCGATCTCAAAAACTTGTCTGGGACAGCTAAATCGGGGCCAAAATCCTTTATGCTTTATGACTCATTCACTGAGCATTGGGATGCTGACGTTGTTGATGGCTTGTTTTATCGAGGTAGTTACCCGTTAATGTGTTCAGAATTTCAAAGTGCATTGCTTGACATTAAGAGCAAGAGCTTGTCATTTGGATGGAGGGAGGCAAAATGCTTTTCTTGTTTATCGATGAGAGTATGGGGAGATCAGAGTGACGGAGTAAAACTGTTTTCCACCTTTAGCCGAAATGGAATTATCCCCCCATGACACCAACGACTGCCCTGAAAACTAAAAACCTTTTTCTAAGTTCTGAAAACTGGAGTTTACTCTCCTTTAAATCTGAGTCATTGCAACAGGAGAAGCAGTTTCAAACCACAAAGAGACATTGAATAAGGACAAAACATTTTCTGTAGGAATCTTTGTTGCCATGATGCATGGTCACCAGGGTTCAAACTGTATTTTTGTGTCCTTATAAAAATAAAAATTTCTTGAGGGATGTTTTGGTCGTAATGCATTGTCACCAGACCTGGGTTCTACTCGTCTTATTGTGTCCTTTCAAATACTTTAGTCATGCCACAGCGAATTCATACTCAGGTTCCAAAGCACTTGGAAATCCAGAAGTGAAAGTCATTACTATCTGCATAGTGCCTTTCACATCGATTTTCAACAGCCTAACCCAAGGAGGTAAAAAGGCATGCAATATTTCACTGGATACTGAAGCAGGCCAATCAAGAATGCAAGCGTTGCTGTTTGGATAGATTGGTGCACTGCATGATGTCTGTCATCATGTCTGTCTGAGTGTTGCTGCAGGGTTTGCTGACCTCTGTAGTCACTCCCCTCTCTTTCTCCCTCTCCCCCTCTCTTTCCCTCTCCATGCCTCCCTCTCTCCCTTTCTCTTTCTCTCTCTCACTGACAACTAGATTTAGGAGAGTGTGGCAACTTAGGGCTCTGAGATATGTAGTGGGCAAGATATCATATCATACACTTTTTTTAATGTGCTGGGGAAATATTTCATAGGATTTATCAGTGGAAGCTGCCATGTTTTGGTTAATCTGCACTGTGTCTCCTACTCCTTCTTCATCATCCTCTACCGCCTCCTCCCCTTCACCCTATTTCATCATCCACCGCCTCCTCCACCCCTTCATCCTATTTCATCATCCTCCACCTCCTCCTCCCCTTCATCCTACTTCATCATCCTCCACCTCCTCCTCCCCTTCATCCTACGTCATCATCCTCCACCTCCTCCTCCCCTTCCTTCTACTTCATCATCCTCCACCTCCTTCTCCCCTATCCTACTTCATTATCCTCTACCTCTAACTCCCCTTCATCCTACTTCATCATCCTCCACCTCCTCCTCCCCTTCATCATCCTCTACCTCCTCCTTCCCTTCTCCTGAGAATGGCTTTGCTTTGTGATTAATACAGTGTGCTCAGACAGAATGAAATGGATCTTTTCTTTACTTTGCTCCAAGATTACACTGTTGTCTAGTCAAGAAATGTTTGAATGGAGGCAGCTGCCTTTTTGTTGGAAATGTCATTTGAAATGGCGGGTGATATGGTATATTCGGGAAATTCCATGTCTCATGCACAATGGGAAGTTTAATCACATGACACATTTCTCATAACTGTGTAACCTCTCATAAAGGGTGAATAAGGTCCCTGATGAATTAATGAAAAGAGATATTTGAAAATCAGTACCACCCTAATTTCCACTGCTCAATTACATTACGTTATGTGGAGACATCATTAGAGCCCACTTGGTGTGTGTAACTCGGAAGGACTCCAACATTGCCTAACTATTGGCCACTGATACAGTGAAGGAATTATAGATAATTGTCCAACTTCCCAAGTAAGCATTTCACTCTACCATTTACTCCTCTGTATCATGTGCATGTGACAAATACACTAATTTGATTTGAATAGCTTGTTCAGTCTAACCAGGCAGTTTATTTATATTCACATTCAGTCTTGTTAGTTTCATTTGAAGGTTTTTGGTCCTTCCTAATTCCGAAATGGTATTTAACACCTTGAGATATAGATATGGGAAATGACATTTCTAAATGGACATTTCCAAGTATGATTGATATATTCCCTCTGGAATATTCAATCACATATTTTCGCTAATACGAACAGACAGAGTAGAAATTGGGTAAGTGTGAGAGATAGTATGACAGTTTATTTCTTTTATCTGAAATGGCTAAATCTATTTAATATCAAGGATGGGAACCCATAATGCAAGTTAAATTGCAAAAGTACCTCTGTCAATGTCACATTGTGTGCTGATGCAGCATCCAATTTGACTTGTTATTACCCACTGCAATATTTAAAAATGCAATTACAGCACTCAGTACAAAACGGCCTATAC
The DNA here is from genome assembly GCF_045791955.1 of Oncorhynchus clarkii lewisi. Taxonomy (NCBI): domain Eukaryota; kingdom Metazoa; phylum Chordata; class Actinopteri; order Salmoniformes; family Salmonidae; genus Oncorhynchus; species Oncorhynchus clarkii. The sequence goes on along the minus strand of NC_092160.1, from coordinate 20,628,274 downwards.
ACTTGAACTGTATTCGATACACATGGATTTCCCCCCCAAAATACAGCTTTCATGTAGTGGTGATTTTAGAAGGGTTTGATAGGTTAATTATCAGACCACTGTCTTTATCTACAGTACCCAAGTGGGAAATGGATGATGGAACTAATTTGAGCGTGCTGACACAGGTTGGCCCCGACTGCCTAGCAGGGGTAGAACAGAGCATGATGGCTGACCTCTCCTTTCCTCCACACAGCAAAACATGGAATGTACAGTGATCATTATCCTCATGTACTGTACACTGAGTGTACAAAACATCTTCCTAATATTGAGATGCACCCCCTTTTGCCCTCAGAACAGACTCAATTCGTCAGGGCATGGACTCTATAAGATTTCGAAGGCAATCCACATGGATGCTGGCCCATGTTGACTCCAATTTTCCCACAATTGTGTCAAGTTGGCTTAGATGTCCTTTTAGTGATGGACCATTCTTGATACACAAGGGAAACTGTTGAGTGTGAAAAACCCAGCAGCGTTGCAGTTCTTGACACAAACCCATGCGCCTGGTACCTACTACCGTACCCTGTTCAAAGGCACTTAAATCGTTTGTCTTGCCCTCTGAATGGCACACATACACAATCCATGTCTCAATTGTCTCAAGGTTAACAAATCCTTCATTAACTTGTCTCCTCCTTTTCATCTACACGAATTAAAGTATATTTAAGGGATCATAGCTTTATCAATAAGCTTTATCAATAAGGGATCATAGCTTTCACCTGGATCCAGCTGGTCAGTGTATGTCATGGAAAGAGCAGGTGTTCTTAAAGTTTTGTACGCTCAGTGTATGTCATGGAAAGAGCAGGTGTTCTTAAAGTTTTGTACACTCAGTGTATGTCATGGAAAGAGCAGGTGTTCTTAAAGTTTTGTACACTCAGTGTATGTCATGGAAAGAGCAGGTGTTCTTAAAGTTTTGTACACTCAGTGTATGTCATGGAAAGAGCAGGTGTTCTTAAAGTTTTGTACACTCAGTGTATGTTACAGCACTTTACTGCTCCCTGCTCTTTTCTTGCTTGAAGTGGCAATCAGCTGAGGGATGGAGCTGGAGAAATGTAACCACTCTCAAATTCATAGGCAAAGCTATGGATGCAAAGAGTGACCATCCATGATCTGAAAATTATGGTTTTAACATATTTTTTAGGCTATACAGTATTTATTTACATTGTTTAAAACATTGGAGTAAAAAAAAGCTGATATTTTGGGTGCTGATGGGGTACGACAGTTGAACTAAGCTCATAAGGATTTAAGTTATATATTAATTATATGTACCCATTCTTTTTTTTTCTTTTTTCAATCAACAAAACACATTCCACATTCACAGATGTGACAGACTTTAAAAACATAGAAAAAATAATACAAATAATATATAATTATATATATATAAAACTTGCAGCAGCACTATCAAGGTTCTTATTAGCTAGTTCCAGTCTTAGCTGAGACGACGACCAAATAATTTTACAGCACCTTACACAACATGTATCTGCTCATTTCCCTAATCACCCCATTCACTCTGTCCAGTTTAGTTGAATAGTGGAGACCAGAGTCAATCAAACTTGGGCTGTCTCTTGCAGAGGTCATAAGCGAGCTTTTCAAGAGGGAGAAAGTCAACAATCTGGTCAATCCACATTTTAAATGTAGGAGGGATATTAGAGACCCACAATAGAATAATACATTTCTTAGCAAAGTATGTAATAGTCATGAGCAAATTTTCTCTGTCAGGATCAAGAACAAAGTCCTGCAGGGTATTACGAAGTTAGATACACGGGGTCATGTCAAACTGTACATCTAGTATTTTCTGTGCAGCAGTATGTATAGATTGCCAAAATCGGGCAATCTCTCTTCAGTTCCAAAATACATGCATATAGGTTCCACTTTCAGAGGTACTGTCACGGCTGTTGAAGGATGAGGATCAAGGTGCAGCGTGGTGAATGTACATTTTACTTTATTTAAGAAATGACGCCGACAAAACAATAAACAATACAAACCAAACCGTATAGCTTAAGGCTATGTGCCATCAAACAAAGTTAACTTCCCACAAACACAGGTGGGAAAAAGGGTACCTAAGTATGGTTCCCAATCAGAGACAACGATAGACAGCTGTCCCTGATTGAGAACCATACCCGGCTAAAACATAGAAATGGAAAATCATAGAAACACAAAACAGAATGCCCACCCCAACTCACGCCCTGACCAAACCAAAATAGAGACATAAAAAGGATCTCTAAGGTCAGGGCGTGACAGGTACATCTTTTACAGTTAGGAAAGATATCCATTTTCATTCTATGGGGTCTCAAAGGAGTGTAATAAAATGTGTAATTAGATTATTTCATTTTTACATTAGTAGAGGAGCAGTATACCCTGTCGCAAACCTCCGCCCATAACTCATCACCGATAGTCAGACCAAGGTCCTTTTCCCAGATTATTTTCAAAGGAGTAAAGGAGGAGCCTCCTTTCTCTTATATCTATAGATATAAGATATTTTGCCTTTAATGGATTGTGCTGTGACAAGAAGCGTTTCAACTTCATTCAACTGAGTTCTAAGCGTCCTCTTGGAAGTAAATGAGGAAATGACATGTCTAATTTGAAGATGTTTAAAAAAAAGGGATCTTGGCACATTGAATTCACTGCAGAGCTCTTGAAAGGATTTCAGTGTAGTGGTTTTCTGATGAAATAGGTCTGAAAAGGTCTTGATTCCTAGAGTATGCCAAAGATTAAAGTTGGCATCCTTCAGGACTTTTGGCAAGTCTGGGTTGCCTACTATGGGAGAGTGAGAACATATTTGGGAGGAAATGCCCATGTATTTCTTACAGTCCCTCCACGCTAGTAGGGTGCTGTAAATCACAAAGGTTTTGGCTATGTTGCCCACTTCACTAAAATTATTAATGAATATAATTGAGCTTAGTGGCAATGAACCGCAGGATTGGGCTTCTATCTGAATCCACGTTGACTCTTGTCTGTTAGTGATCCATGTTAGCATGTTGCGGATTTGGGCAGACCAGTAGTACAATTGAATGGGGGGAAGGGCAAGACCACCCTTAGATTCAGGTTTCGATAGAGTGGAGAACATGATCCTAGGTTTTGTATTGCGCCATATAAATGTGGTGATGCTTTGGTTAGTTGTTTTGAAAAAGGAAACTGTGAGAGAGCATGGGAGCATCTGAAATAAATAGTTCAGTCTAGGGAGGATGTTCATACGGATGACATTAATTCTTCCTACTAAGCAAATTGGAGGGAGATCCAGGTTTGGAGATCATTCTTGATTCGATCCAGGAGTGAAAGATAGTTTTCCTTGAAAAGTCTATTCAGATCTGGTGTTATGAAGATCCCAAGGTATTGAAACCCCTGTGTGGACATAGTGTCTTCAAAGAGCTGGTGAGTGTAAGATTGAGAGGGCAGACAGTGGATTTGTTAAAATGTATCTTATAACCTGAAAACTTGCCATACTGAGCAATTGTGTTTAAAATGGAAGGGATTTTTCAGGGTTGGATATGTAGAGCAAGACATCATCCGTGTAAAGCGAAATCTTGTGCTGTAGGCCACCTGCAGAAACACCCATAATACTTGGATTGCTCCTTATCAACTCTGCCAGCGGCTCCGCTCCCCAAGAAGTAGAGCAGGGGGGACAGTGAGCACCCTTGTCTTGTGCCCCGTCCCAAAGGGAATCTGTCGGAATTCAGTCCGTTAGTAGTCACCATGGCATGTGAATGAGAGTAGGGTGATTTGATCCATTTAATAAAGTTTGGGCTCATATTGAACTTTTCTAAGACTGAGAACAGAAAGCTCCACACCATCCTGTTGAACGCCTTCTCAGCATCCAGTGAAGCCAGCAGGACAGGGGTCTTCTGTGCGTTTACTTGATCAATATTTATTTTTTTAAAGACGGCGAATGTTATCAGAAGAGTATCTGTCTCTAATAAATCCAGTTTTGTCTGCTTCTATTATTTTGGGAAGAAGAGTGTTTAGTCTTTTGGCGAGCAATTTGGTAATTATTTTGTAGTCGAAATCCAACAAGCTTATGGGCCAGAAGCACGAGCAGGATAGAGGGTCTTTTTTGAGCAACACTGTAATGCGAGCTGTGTGCATTGAGTCTGGGAGAAGTCCATTTTTGCAAAAATCATCCAGCACTGGCATGAAAATAGGGTTAAGCTGGGGCCAAAAAGCTTTGTAGAACTATCTGAACTAATCCATCTGGGCCTGGGGACTTGTTAGGTGGCATGGAGGTAATTGCCTCCAGGATCTCCTCAAGAGTGAAGGGGGAGTTGAGATCTTCTTGGTCGGTATCTGATAGTTTAGGTAGCGAGATTCCCTCTAGGAAGGAGTGGAGTTCTGCCTCTGTGTGTTTTCTCTCAGAGGTATATAGTTTGCAGTAAAAATCATGAAAAGTTCAATTGATCTTTTTTGGGTCTTATGTGACCTCGTCCTCTGCTGTTCGGATAGCCATGATTGTACGCTCTGACTGATCTTTTTTTATTTCGTAAGCAAGCAATCTACTTGGCCTATTGCTATACTCATGGTATATCTGTTTAGTAAAGAAAACTTATTTTTTTAATCTCCCGAGTAAAGTCCAAATTCAGTTTGGCTTTGGCTGCTTTAAGTTGACTCCAGGAGGTGCTGTCTCACAGCATTCTAGCTCCCTTTCAAAATCTAGCCTGTGTGCTTCCATTGCTTTTTTCTTAGAGGAAGCATATGCAATTAGATGACCTCTTAGTTTGGCTTTGGCAGCGTCCCACATTGTGGCCGAAGAAACAGGAGAATCTTTGTTGTCTTGTGTGTAGTTGTCTATCCATGTAGTTACCAATGTATGGAACGCTTCGTTTGATAACATGGAGGTGTTGAATTTCCAGCTCCTTGACCTCGGGATGTTTTTGCAGAGGTCAAAGCGGAGGTGGACAAAGGCTTGATCTGAAAGTGCTATGGGTCCGATTGTACACGTGGCTGAATTTATGAAACTCTTTGGGATAAAAATGTAATCTATACGGGAGTAGGTGTTATGGACATTAGAGTAGTATGTATAGTCCATAGATGAGCTATTTGTCTCTCTCTAGATATCTATCAGTCCCATCTCTTTAGTAAGAGATTTCAACATCTTTGCAGATCTAGGATTTGTGGTGGGGACTTGAGATGATTTGTCTAGGGTTGGATTAAGGGTACAATTAAAATCTCCAGCCACCACGCCAAAGGTAACACAATGCTCATTGAACAGGGTTATCATTTTTGACATGAAAGCAGGAGTATCTGTGTTAGGGGCGTATATGTTTAAGATAGTAATTGGTTGTCCATACAGTGACCCAGTTATCAAAATAAATCTCCCCTCCGGATCAGATATGTTTTTGTCAATTATGAATGGAACATTCTTATGGATAAGTATGGCTGTGCCTCTACTGTTTGATTTTAAAGATGAGAAATACACCTGTCCCACCCAAGCTCTGCGGAGTTTGGCATGTTCGGCATCCCAGAGGTGTGTCTCTTGTAATAGCGCGATGTCTGCTTTTTCCTTTTTTAGAGCACATAGTATCTTTTTCCGTTTTATTGCATGCCCTAGACCATGGCAGTTCCATGTCAATAGATTTAAGGTGCTAGTCATCGTCATCGAACAATAATCGAACTTTAGTGCAAGTCATGTCTGGGTAAAGGTGGATAATAGTTACAGCTGCGTTCATGAAAAAGGAAAATAAATGGTGTACATAAAATAATAATCTCTGAACACCCCAGCCGAGTTCCCAAACAACTCGACATATCCCGTTGGATCTATCCCCCCCCCCCCCCCCCCCCCCCCCTCCCCCCCCGCTCAGTCTCAATTCTGTGTTCCAAAAAAAAAAAAACGGGAACAGTTAGCAACGCACCACGTCTCCCCCTCCCCACCAAAGAAATGCCTCCTCCTCTCCGCAACGCATTGACAACGTAGCCCCCGTCCAGGCCACATTAAAAGAGGGAGAAAATAAAATCAATAGCCCAGCCTACATACAGTGCCTTGCGAAAGTATTCGGCCCCCTTGAACTTTGCGACCTTTTGCCACATTTCAGGCTTCAAACATAAAGATATAAAACTGTATTTTTTTGTGAAGAATCAACAACAAGTGGGACACAATCATGAAGTGGAACAACATTTATTGGATATTTCAAACTGTTTTAACAAATCAAAAACTGAAAAATTGGGCGTGCAAAATTATTCAGCCCCTTTACTTTCGGTGCAGCAAACTCTCTCCAGAAGTTCAGTGAGGATCTCTGAATGATCCAATGTTGACCAAAAATGACTAATGATGATAAATACAATCCACCTGTGTGTAATCAAGTCTCCGTATAAATGCACCTGCACTGTGATAGTCTCAGAGGTCCGTTAAAAGCGCAGAGAGCATCATGAAGAACAAGGAACACACCAGGCAGGTTCGAGATACTGTTGTGAAGAAGTTTAAAGCCGGATTTGGATACAAAAAGATTTCCCAAGCTTTAAACATCCCAAAGAGCACTGTGCAAGCGATAATATTGAAATGGAAGGAGTATCAGACCACTGCAAATCTACCAAGACCTGGCCGTCCCTCTAAACTTTCAGCTCATACAAGGAGAAGACTGAGCAGAGATGCAGCCAAGAGGCCCATGATCACTCTGGATGAACTGCAGAGATCTACAGCTGAGGTGGGAGACTCTGTCCATAGGACAACAATCAGTCGTATATTGCACAAATCTGGCCTTTATGGAAGAGTGGCAAGAAGAAAGCCATTTCTTAAAGATATCCATAAAATGTGTCGTTTGCCACAAGCCACCTGGGAGACACACCAAACATGTGGAAGAAGGTGCTCTGGTCAGCTGAAACCAAAATTGAACTTTTTGGCAACAATGCAAAACGTTATGTTTGGCGTAAAAGCAACACAGCTGAACACACCATCCCCACTGTCAAACATGGAGGTGGCAGCATCATGGTTTGGGCCTGCTTTTCTTCAGCAGGGACAGGGAAGATGGTTAAAATTGATGGGAAGATGGGTGGAGCCAAATACAGGACCATTCTGGAAGAAAACCTGATGGAGTCTGCAAAAGACCTGAGACTGGGACGGAGATTTGTCTTCCAACAAGACAATGATCCAAAACATAAAGCAAAATCTACAATGGCATGGTTCAAAAATAAACATATCCAGGTGTTAGAATGGCCAAGTCAAAGTCCAGACCTGAATCCAATCGAGAATCTGTGGAAAGAACTGAAAACTGCTGTTCACAAATGCTCTCCATCCAACCTCACTGAGCTCGAGCTGTTTTGCAAGGAGGAATGGGAAAAAAATTCAGTCTCTCGATGTGCAAAACTGATAGAGACATACCCCAAGCGACTTACAGCTGTAATCGCAGCAAAAGGTGGCGCTACAAAGTATTAACTTAAGGGGGCTGAATAATTTTGCACGCCCAATTTTTCAGTTTTTGATTTGTTAAAATTTTTTGAAATATCCAATAAATGTCGTTCCACTTCATGATTGTGTCCCACTTGTTGTTGATTCTTCACAAAAAAATACAGTTTTATATCTTTATGTTTGAAGCCTGAAATGTGGCAAAAGGTCGCAAAGTTCAAGGGGGCCGAATACTTTCGCAAGGCACTGTATACCTCCCCCAAGGGACATAGGGAACCACAAGTAATAATAGCATCGGAAAAAAAGCTAAATTAAAGTAGGCTGAAACATTAGTAGGCCTAGGTTAGGCTATAGAGCCTATCCCTCTCAGCTAAAGGAAAATAAATATAGATTAGACGGCTATAATGACATTTAGCGGGGCGGGTGGGTCTTTGGATATCGGCTATATGTTGTCTTACCTCCTTTAGTAATAACAGTAATCATATTTAGTCATTGGTCCATTTCTCATCGACCAGGATTGTCTTTCAAAAAACGTTTTGCCTCTTCGGGAGTTTTGAAGTGTCGCAGGGCTCCTTGGTGAAGAATCCTGAGCTTGTTTGGGTATTTGAATCCCCTAAAGATGCCTCGGTCAATGGAGTACTTCTTCACCTCGTCAAACTCTCGGCGCTTTCGCCGTATTCCAGCTGACAGGTCCCGGTGTAAAGTGAGTTTGGCGTTTCCCACTGTAATGGTGTTGATTTTCGCCGCCTGTATGACTTGTTCCTTGACGGTGAATCTCAGGAAACGTATGGTGATTGGGCGCGGTGATTGTCTGGTTGCTGGTGGGAGCCTCAGTGGTCAGTGAGCTCTCTCTCTCTCTCTCTCTCTCTCGTTCGATGGGCCTGTCGGTGGACAGGTGGAGCCACTCAGGAAGTTTGTCTTGCAGGTAGCGGATCAGTGGCATTTTTCCCTCTTATTTTTCGCCCAGATTTATTAGAACACAATTATTCCTTCGCCACCTGTTTTCCAGGTCCTCTGTTTTCTCTTCCAGATGCTCTATTTTCTTTTTAGCATATCCTATTGTTTCCATGGCGTCTGTCAATAAGTTTTCCATGGATAGGAATCGCCCCTCTACCTCAACCATAAACGCGGGGGCGCCTGGATATCTTGTTGTTGATGTCAGGCAAAGCGTTTTCCAGGATTGTCACCTTGCCCCCATCACACTGAGCTGAGAGTTAATGGCATCTAATTTAATGTTGAGTTCTGTATGTTGGGATCTCAACTCAGAAAGGATGTCTTTGACAGAGTGCGAGGTTGGCAGTCATTGAACCTCGGGGGGGGGACGGGTCCTCTTGCTCCTGGCTAATGGCGCTAGCTTTTTCTGAAGCTAGCTGCTTCTTGACGGCTTTTTCCGTCGCTAATGCTCGAGTCTGGGTAAAAATGTCACCTGTAGTGTCGCCTTTTGTAGCCGTCATGACTTTTTGACTAAAGCTAAAGGAGTTTAAACTTGAAGTGGAGGTAAGATTAGGAATTGGAAACTACTTGTGCGCAGCTCTTAGTTCATGTGGCCATCTCTTCCATCTCTAGGAAGAGTCTTGGTGGTTCCAAACTTCTTCCATTTAAGAATGATGCAGGCCACTGTGTTCTTGGGGACTTTCAATGTTGCAGATATGTTTTGGTACTCTTCCCCAGATCTGTGCCTCGACACAGTCCTGTCTCAGAGCTCTATGGACAATTTGACCTCATGGCTTGGTTTTTGCTCTGACATGCACTGTCAACTCTAGGACCTTATATAGACAGGTGTGGGCCTTTCCAAATCTTGTCCAATCAATTGAATTTACCACAGGTGGACTCCAATCAAGTTGTAGAAACATCTCAAGGATGATCAATGGAAACAGGATGCACATATGCTAAATTTGGCTTTTTATTCTGAAACATCTCAAAGATCGTCAATGGAAACAGGATGCACATGAGCTCAATTTTGTTTTTTATTTAAGAAAAATCTGTTTTCGGGGTTATTGTTTGTAGATTGATGAGTGAAAAAATGAATTCAATCAATTTCATAGTAAGGCTGTAACTCAACAAAAATTTGGAAAAAGTGAAGGGGTCTGAATGCTTTCCGAATTCACTGCAAGTCCAAAAATGTATGTAGAAACTGCAGATTGACCCTTTATCTTACACTTGTTGGCTCAACGTCAGATGAAGACCTATTATAAAAGAGGGCATCCGTTGCTTTGCTAATCAGTTGGATTTGCTTGCTTGAAGCACCCTCTAATTTTAATCACTGAGGTCAACGTGGTCTCTCCCCACCGCTACGGTTCACTTCATCTTTTTTTGTTCACATGGGAATACAAGGCTATATGATATCGCAGGCTAGCAGTCCGTCCTTTCTGAAGTCCACAATTATGTGACTGGATTATATCATAGATTATTACCGTTATCTTTTGTCCGAGTCCCAATGGATTCATCTCTTACATGTCTGTATTCTTAGCCAGAAATGATACCCAAATCACACAATGAACATGGGGAACCTCTTGCCTGAAATAGAACCCTAGAAAACAAATCAATAACCTTACCATGATCAAAGGAAGTGCCCAGGACTCATAGACATACCAGTAATGTCCATTAACACATCTGGCAGCATCAGTTTGAAATGAAACACAATGAAGCACCTGAGTATTTTATAAAAAATACTGTTTTACTGTTTATGAACAGGTCTTAATAACACTGCTGTGACATTTGTTGTTGCTTCCAGACAGAGCTTTGAGAGGGCCTAAAAATGCTTTGTTCAGGTTGTCAGACTTTTGGAAAGTAACTGATTTTTTGCACAACCATGCCTGTCTCTCTACAACCTCCCCAACCTCCAGAGAAGAAGGCATTCAACAGCAATGTAGTGTAACTGTTGGAAGATTGATTTCATAGCCAGCTCCAAAGCTATGGACAAATATAGATATTCATCATTAAGGCCTATACTAGCAGACAGATGTCGCACTGTATTTAATCACTCATTTTTCATTAATTCTGCAGACTTGTACTAGTGTCTCATGGCAATTATCAAAATATTTTCAATAAGAACTTGATCTCTTTGTTGTCTTTTATGTAACTATGGAACATTTCCCAAGGTGTTATACTTTACTGTTGATAAGTACAGTAGGTTGGTGGGTGGGTAGTTGGATGGCTGATAGGTAGGTGGGTGGATCTGAGGTTGCATTGCTAGCTGGATTGTGCACTACAATAGAATGTACTTTATGAAAGGGAAGGACAGAGTGCATTACATGTAGAAATGTAATTAATTGCAGTGGAAACAATGTAGCATGAAAAACAGGCATATAGTTAAGCCCAGAAGATAATGTTAATATAAGTATATCTGTTCACTGGGGTTAAGCATATTAGAATCTGGAAATTTATGAGACATTTTTATATTTTCCTTGCCTTTCAGATATAAATTCTGACCTGGATCAGAGATTGAAATAAATGTTAATTCACTTCAGGAATTATGAGCCAAGAAGTTCATTTTATTGGTTATCACCCGAGATAGTGTAAGGCTGCGGTGTCTAAAATCCATGTATCATATACCCACTGCTGCTGCAACGTTCCTGAAATATATGGAGAATAGCTCATGTTAATGACAGTTCAGTGCCTTGGAAGGAAATATATCTTGGAAACTTACAGCAAACCCATAACCCTGAGGTCACACACTATGCCAGTTTCTTACACAGCAGCAAAGGCATATACTGCACGTACTTCAGGATGGAGAACTGAACTCAGAATACACCAGTGACCTGAAGACATTGAATTCATCCTAGTATAATCAACCTACGAGACCAGATTATTTGGTGTCACAGTGTGGAGCATGTGGTCTGGAGTCAGAAGCACTACTGCTAGACCGTACTCCAGTACCAGAATCATGTGTTATGATAGACAGGTAGTATTTGCATAAATGTAGATGTATGATGTCACCTTAGCATGATTTGTGTCTCTCCTCTGCATTTTCGGATAATGTAGTTAACATTCTTTGAATAAAGAGATAATTGTCAAGCTCATAGTCCTGACCCCTTGACTGATGGGATGGCACAAGTTATTAAGTGTCTGCCTGGATATTGTGCCAACATCAACATCCTTCCTACCTAACAATGCATCTCCTTAGACTGGGGTCCCATGTGAATTGCTCATCACACAAGGCCCTCAATGAAAAAAACAGCTGCGTTGACAGATGTTCAGAAGGAACGAGTTCCCATCGTGCAGGGAGGCAGACATTATTCCCAACTAGTATTACAGGAGGGAATTTGGAGCCTAAAGGGGATTTGGAGCCTATTTCTGTCTGTCCAACTCCCTATTTCAATAGACGGGAATCAGACAGGAGAAATCAAATTATTTGTTTAGCTGAGGATTACTCTACTCTCTTTGGCTCGTATTCACAAAGCATCTCAGAATAGGAGCGCTGATCTAGGATCAAGTCTTCCATATTATTCATCATGATGACTGATCAAAACTGATCCTAGATCAGCACTCCTCCCCAGGCCTGTTCTTCCTTAGTCTAGCTCACCTATCATCACACATTTACCTTTTAATAACAGTACACCCAGATGAGGAAGCACATTGAAAGACTGCATTCCCTGGATTCATGCATGGTGGTGACATATGTATTCAACTCATCCTGACCCTGGAGTCTCAGTTTAAGCCAAACTGCAATTTCGAGCAGTTTTAAAACAGATCTACGAAGATCAGAGAAGATCAGAAACTCTTAGCTGAGACAGAAGAGTTAAACACATTCTCCGTTTCTTGAATCAGTCAGACATCACAGCCGTATGCATCTCCAGACGACGTTGAGAGCCTGAACGGGAGCTCTATTCCCAAGGTGTGTTGTTTACTTGAGGTTGAGCTGCAGTTGCTGAGCTGTGTTCATAAAATTACTCCAAATATCCAATTATCCATCTTTCAGGCTGTGGAACAGAGAGTCCTCCCCAAACCCCAAGAGGATGCCTGTAGTCCTGACACTAACAGAAAAGAAACAACTCCATGTCACAGTCTAAATATAGCAGGTTTTTTCTCTCCTCCTCCTTCTCGCCTCTCTTGCTCTCTCTCGCTCTGTCTGGAGGAGGATATAAAATACAAATATGCTATACACTGTGGACTGCTGCTTAATTGAAAGGTCAAGACTGGTCATTTTAATGTGTCAAACATGAATTAGTATGTATCGAGCATGTATATTTGAGGCAAAATATCCACTTTTTAAATGTTCCACCGTTTAACCATTTTTGAGAGCATAGCCGTCTGCTTAGCAACTGTAACATAACTGTAACAGCGAAATATGATAGTTGATTTATTCTTAATTGTAACTGAGACATCGAGACTAGTCATTTGATCTAAACAATGCACACTTAGTATGTACCGTATCAAGCATGCTCGTGAGGCAAATTATCCACTGTTTCAATTATCCACCATTTAACCATTCTTGAGTGCAGTCTGCTTAGCAACTGTAACTAATTAATGTATGGTTCTGACTTTTGTTGATATATTCCTGAGCATTTTAGGTGAGGGGTTGAAGAGAAGATAAAAATCGATGCAAATCTTGTTTGCTATAGACCTAATGTACATTTGCTGAGTAGTCCTTGTTTTTTAGTCTGCATTTCAATGGATGGTTGGTTGAGACATTTCTTTCCCAGCTACTGAAGGATGCCTCAGCTGTGGCAGGGAGGGCACACAAGAGGGTCACACGTGATATCGATCAAGGTGCAAATGGGTATGACTCCATCAGCTCCAGTGGTCACTGTGTGTGTCTGAGAGATGTGGGAGGTGATGGAATAGTGTATCGATGGGACAGGGACAGTGCCAAGATTTTCTAAGGTGTTGTTGTTTCGTCCAAATGATCTTGGATGATTATCTTCTGCTGTCTATTATTATAGTCCTCCTGTTGAGCTCCTTGAATGTGTTGATAATAATTGATAATAATAATGTTGATAATAATGCTAGATTATAATGCATTATCCCAATGTTTTATGACATCTCCAATTTACTGTAGCACATATTCACTTGAATCAATTAAAGAATACTTTTTCGAAGTACGGTGAGGCATGTTTTCAGGATAGAAATCTAGTCTGTCTCTTACACTGTGAGAACATCCACAACATATCATGTATTTTCTCCCTAATAGTAATGAGCTTAGTGCTAAGACGATACTAACAACCATGACTTTGCTCTTGTTTTACAATGTGTTTGTGCACACTAGATAAACACTACAGATCAGATGTCATACTTTTATACATAGCATTATGTATTCCTGCATTGTGTTCTTTGTTTCAAAATCAGTGGAAAAGTCATTTCAATAGCAGTGGAACTTTTTAGAAATTGTTGGAATATAAATGGGTTCCCCCTTCTGTTTCTAACCCAGGAGAGAATTCAACAAGAATTCTGCCAAACTCGTCTTTCCTCCCTGTTGGAGACTGCGAGGTAGCTTTTACATCTATCAATCTTCATATTGACTCACAAGAAAATGGAGTGCCTGGAGAGAGGGAAGTGGAGGAATATTAAGAAACACAGACGCACAGCCGTGGTAGGAATCAAGCTGAAAATTAGTGAGGAAAAACGGGAATGAAATTGGCTGGGGTTGGAGGAGGAATGGAGGAATGGTGGTATTCCACTGGGCTACCTTTTAATGATGTCTTGTGGCCCGCGGCTGTGAACCGCCAATGGCCTCCTCCTCGTATGCAAAGTTCTTTGGAAGACCCTCTAATAGAATGATTGACTGCTTGGGCAAAAGCAACTGATGACAGCCTTCAAAAGCATTGCCCTCGTGTTTAATTACCCGGGGGCTTACAACACATGATGAATAATTGCCTCATAACCGCATGCATAAAGATCGATAATTGGCATTCTCGGCTTAGAATATTAACGATCAAGTTTTTTTCCCCCTGTTTTTTTGCTGCATTACTCACTTCTAAGGACTCGTCAGCTGGCTATACCTGGTGGTTTTAATCTGACTAATTGTTAATACCCATCTTCCGTTATGGATCAATCTGTTGTGTGTGGAGACGTGTGTTTTCTCCCGGGCGGCTCATTTGGCTCATCCCTATGTGCACTTGCAAGCTCACAAATTGGGGAAAACAACCCCACCGCAGTCAAAGAAAAATCGATGTTCATTTTCACAATGAGTTCAAAATGGGTCAAGAAAAGACTTGTCTCTGAAGTGGTTAGCAGTTCATATATTCCTTGGTGTTGTCTCCTAGGTTTCAGAGTGATTCTCTCATTTCACTTGGAGAGAAGGAGAGGGGAAGGAGTGAGGCCATAACTACCTTCCTTTGTGTTCCGTCTAATTGGCCAGCCAGGGAAATCACAGAGAATGGGGGGGGGCAGCAAAAACAAGCAAAAATGACCCCAACCTTTAGCACGTTGGTTGCTGTAGGTTCATTTACCTCAGTCCATCTACAAACACATAGCCTATTAGATATACAATTAGCCAATACACATTAACTCACATTATCTCGGAACCGGGATTAAAAAACATAATTTAATGGGTACAGAAAGATGTAGAACAGCAAAAAGAAGCACAAATGACCCCAGCCATTATCACATTGGTTGCTGTAGCTTAATTTACCTCAGTCCATCTACAAACACATAGCCTATTAGATGTACAATTAGCCACTAAACATGAACTCACATAAACTCACATAAACTCACATAAACTCACATAAACTTACATTAACACACATTAACTCATATTAACTCAGCACTGGGATTAAAAACTATCATTTAATACGTACAGAGAGATTTGTTAGCAGAAAAAGTATTTTATTAATAAAAGGTAAACAAATATGTTTGCTTTACATAACAATTTTTACAGTTTTACAGCTTATTTCCTGCAATTCTTCAGATTTTGCCATGGGGTGTGGATAATTTTCTTGCAATTTTAAAAGCAAGTTTTCTTGCAATTCTACACATTTTGACATGACTTAAGCCATGGGGGATCCCTGGAGGTCAGCAGGTCAGGCTGATAATAACAACATGTAGAAGAAGCAGCAGGTCAGGGTGATATTAACAACATGGAGATGAAGCAGCAGGTCAGGCTGATATTAACAACATGGAGAAGAAGCAGCAGGTCAGGGTGATATTAACAACGTGGAGAAGAAGCAGCAGGTCAGGCTGATATTAACAACATGGAGAAGAAGCAGCAGGTCAGGGTGATATTAACAACATGGAGAAGAAGCAGCAGGTCAGGCTGATATTAACAACATGGAGAAGAAGCAGCAGGTCAGGCTGATAATAACAACATGGAGAAGAAGCAGCAGGTCAGGCTGATAATAACAACATGGAGAAGAAGCAGCAGGTCAGGCTGACATTAACAACGTGGAGAAGAAGCAGCAGGTCAGGGAGATATTAACAACATGGAGAAGAAGCAGCAGGTCAGGCTGATATTAACAACATGGAGAAGAAGCAGCAGGTCAGGGTGATATTAACAACATGGAGAAGAAGCAGCAGGTCAGGGTGATATTAACAACATGGAGAACAAGCAGCAGGTCAGGGTGATATTAACAACATGGAGAAGAAGCAGCAGGTCAGGGTGATATTAACAACGTGGAGAAGAAGCAGCAGGTCAGGGTGATATTAACAACGTGGAGAAGAAGCAGCAGGTCAGGGTGATATTAACAATGTGGAGGAGAAGCAGCAGGTCAGGGTGATATTAACAACGTGGAGAAGAAGCAGCAGGTCAGGGTGATATTAACAACATGGAGATGAAGCAGCAGGTCAGGGTGATATTAACAACGTGGAGAAGAAGCAGCAGGTCAGGGTGATATTAACAACGTGGAGAAGAAGCAGCAGGTCAGGGTGATATTAACAACGTGGAGAAGAAGCAGCAGGTCAGGCTGATATTAACAACATGGAGAAGAAGCAGCAGGTCAGGGTGATATTAACAACATGGAGAAGAAGCAGCAGGTCAGGGTGATATTAACAACATGGAGGAGAAGCAGCAGGTCAGGGTGATATTAACAATGTGGAGGAGAAGCAGCAGGTCAGGGTGATATTAACAACGTGGAGAAGAAGCAGCAGGTCAGGGTGATATTAACAACGTGGAGAAGAAGCAGCAGGTCAGGGTGATATTAACAACGTGGAGAAGAAGCAGCAGGTCAGGGTGATATTAACAACGTGGAGAAGAAGCAGCAGGTCAGGGTGATATTAACAACATGGAGAAGAAGCAGCAGGTCAGGGTGATATTAACAACATGGAGAAGAAGCAGCAGGTCAGGGTGATATTAACAACATGGAGAAGAAGCAGCAGGTCAGGGTGATATTAACAACGTGGAGAAGAAGCAGCAGGTCAGGGTGATATTAACAACGTGGAGAAGAAGCAGCAGGTCAGGGTGATATTAACAACGTGGAGAAGAAGCAGCAGGTCAGGGTGATATTAACAACGTGGAGAAGAAGCAGCAGGTCAGGGTGATATTAACAATGTGGAGAAGAAGCAGCAGGTCAGGGTGATATTAACAACATGGAGAAGAAGCAGCAGGTCAGGGTGATATTAACAATGTGGAGGAGAAGCAGCAGGTCAGGGTGATATTAACAACATGGAGAAGAAGCAGCAGGTCAGGGTGATATTAACAACATGGAGAAGAAGCAGCAGGTCAGGGTGATATTAACAACATGGAGAAGAAGCAGCAGGTCAGGGTGATATTAACAACGTGGAGAAGAAGCAGCAGGTCAGGGTGATATTAACAACGTGGAGAAGAAGCAGCAGGTCAGGGTGATATTAACAACGTGGAGAAGAAGAAGCACTTCACTGACAGGGAAGGCTGAATACAACTCACTGCTCTCAGGTTAGCTCTTATCATCAAACCTTCACACGTACAGTATTTATTTATTTAACCTTTATTTAACCAGGCAAGCCGGTTAAGTACAAATTCTTACTAACAATGACGGCATAACCTTCTTCACCTCACATGAGGTAGTCTCCAACAGGGAGGAGAGAAGAGTTTGGCAGATTTCTTGTTCCATTTCCCATTTCATTTGGTATGTCTTGGTGTGTTTACCAATTGTCGAATGCAGAGTTTCAGACAACCAGTGGTGCCTTATAGCCTTCGCGTCAGACATCATTACTATATAGCCGGAATAATTCATGTTGAATGTCAAAATAAGCTGCTTTAATTATCTGAATGGTGTGAATTCACCCCCGGTCACTTCAGACGTGACTTCTGAAGTGACCTCATTAATTCAGATTAAATTCACACCTCTCAGGGTTGTTGTTCACAGGTTCATTTCTCCTCCCCCGCCATCCTCGGCCTCCCGCCTCCTCAAACTGGACAATGAACAGACTGGACAGACACAAACAAGAGAACACATAGGTTACGTCCAAAATGGCACCCTATTCCCTATGTAGTGCACTACTTTTGGCCAGAGCTTATCAAAAGTAGTGCACTAATTAAAATAAACTGCCATTTGGGACGCAGTTATAGGGAATTGACTGAATTGTGGTATCGAAATACTTTCTTGGAATAGCACTTAAGGTGTTGGTTTTGTTAGCTGGCTATATAATGTTAAGTTGTTTAGAAAAAAAAATTGAAATACCTAAGAACACTGTGTCCTTGAGGTTATTTCCTGTTGGCTGATTGTTATGTGGAGGTTGCTACACACACTGGACGTTTACCATAATTTATAGGCTTATGCCGGATAATGATGATTTTAAACGCTGTCATGTCTGCTGTCATAAAATCCAAAATGTCAACATGTACAGTGACTCCAGAAAGTATTCACACCCCTTAACTTATTCCACATTTTGTTGTGTTACAGCCTGAATTCAAAATGGATTTAAATATTTTTCTTTCACCCATCTATACCCAATACCCCATAATGACAAAGTGAAAACAATGTTTTTTCCAAATGTATTGAAAATTAAATACAGAAATATTTCATTTTTATAAGTATTCAAACCCCTGAGTCAATACTTTGCAGAAGCACCTTTGGCAGTGATTACAGCTGTGAGTCTTCCTGCTGTAAGAGCTTTCTACACCTGGATTGTGCAACATTTGCCCATTTATTATTTTCAAAATTCTTCAAGTCAAATTGGTTGTTGATCATTGCTAGACAACCATTTTCATGTCTTGCCTTAGATTTTCAAGTAGATTTAATACAAAACTGTAGCTCAGTCTCTCAAGAACATTCCCTGTCTTCTTGGTAAGCAACTCCAGTGTAGATTTGGCCTTGTGTTTTAAGTTATTGTCCTGCTGAAAGGTGAATTCATTTCCCAGATTTTGCCTGTGCTTAGCTCCATTCCATATCTTTTTTATCCTGAAAGACTCACCAGTCCTTAATGATTACAAGCATACCCATAACATGATGCAGCCACCATTATACTTGAAATATGGAGAGTGGTACTCCGTTATGTGTTGTGTTGGATTTTCCCCAAACATAACACCTTGTATTCAGGACAGAAAGTTCATATCTTTGCCATAGTTTTTGCAGCATTACTTCAGTAACTTGTTGCAAAAGGGATGGATGTTTGGGAATATTTTTATTTTGTCCAAGCTTCCTTCTATTCACTCTGTCAATTAGGTTAGTATTGTGGAGTAACTACAATGTTGTTGATCCCTCCTCAGTTTTCTCCTATCAGAGCCATTCAACTCTGTAATTTTGTAATCCCCCTTGAGTCAAATTATGCACCGGTGTGTCAATCTAAGTTACATAACAAACAAAAAATCCCCATAAAAATGTGTCCGTTTAAGCTGAATCCACTGCATCTGCCAGTGTCACACTTCCGCAGAGCTGGAGCAGTGTTTGTCAGACCAGGAGACATCCTGGAAATCGGTCTTCTCACAATGTATGAAGGCAGTTTTGTGCCTATCCAAAAAAAGGGGTTAATTATTGTATGAGTAAAAATTTATATATTTCCTGATTTTTTTTTAATGTCTCCTAGATTTTGGACAGACACTTCAAAACCTTGTTTGTTTCCTATGACATTTTTTGGGACTGTCCTTTTTGCCATTTATGAATATGTTATACAATGTGTTTCTATATACTTTAGTAGTAAAAACCAAAATCAATATAATTTTTTTGTAATTTTCTCCCCTTTTTCTCCACAATTTTGTGATTGTCTCATCGCTACCACTCCCCAACAGGCTCAGGAGAGGTGAAGGTCGAGTCATGTGTCCTCTGAAACATGACCCACCAAGACTCGCTTAATTTTGTAACAACAATTAACCACATTTCTCTTATTTCAAGTTAAAAAAAATGTAATATCCTTTGCCTAACACTCAAAATTCCACATTAAGGTATTGTTTTTCTCTAAATGTTATTCTGAGAGCCTTATCAGATCTATATAATCTATGGACTGACTGCATAATTTTGCCGTTAGGGTCACCCTTCACCTCTATGCAGAGATCCACAATGTATTGGGAGACTTTTCATTATGCCCTCAACAAAGACAGCTCTTATTTCATAGAGTTTCGGGTAAGCAGGCAGAAATGTGATAACCACACTGGAGAGAATTTGTCACCTGAAACGTGCTGGTTAAGTCGCACACAAAACGCACGCACGCACGCACGCACGCACACACACACACACACACACACACACACACACACACACACACACACACACACACACACACACACACACACACACACGGCATGTCAGCAGCTTTGTCATGCCGCTAGAGCAATTATATATCTCATTGAGAGTAGACAATTGGACAATTATATTCCTCATTGAGTGGGACAATTATATACCTCATTGAGGGTCGATAATTATATACCTCATTGAGGGTCGATAATTATATACCTCATTGAGGTTGGACAATTATCAACCTCAGTGAGGGTGGACAATTATATACCTCATTGAGGGTGGACAATTATAGAACTCATTGAGGGTGGACAATTATATAACTCATTGAGTGGGACAATTATATACCTCATTGAGGGTCGATAATTATATACCTCATTGAGGGTCGATAATTATATACCTCATTGAGGTTGGACAATTATCAACCTCAGTGAGGGTGGACAATTATATACCTCATTGAGGGTGGACAATTATATAACTCATTGAGGGTGGACAATTATATACCTCATTAAGGGTTGACAATTATATACCTCATTGAGGGTGGATAATTAAGTGAAAAGTAACAGTTGGGAAGTGAAGACACAGACGTGGTTGCCTAGTATCTCTCTATGAGGTTTTGAAACATTCGGGACAGAATAGAGCGAGAAAAGTTGCTGTAGCAACCAGTCTAATCAATTCTGGCCATATTTTCTAACTTTACCCTCATTAAGGCAGGCGAGTGACATTTCACTATAGCGCCAAGGGACCCAACAATGCAAATAAATGGAGAGAAACTCAGTGACATTTAACTACAGGACCAAGGGAACCGTACATTTAACTACAGGACCAAGGAACCCTACATTTAAATACAGGACCAAGGAACCCTACATTTAACTACATGACCAAGGAACCCCTACATTTAACTACAGGACCAAGGAACCCCTACATTTAACTACAGGACCAAGGAACCCCTACATTTAACTACAGGACCAAGGAACCCTACATTTAACTACAGGACCAAGGAACCCCTACATTTAACTACAGGACCAAGGAACCCTACATTTAACATCAGGACCAAGGAACCCCTACATTTAACTACAGGACCAAGGAACCCCTACATTTAACTACAGGACCAAGGGAACTGTACATTTAACTACAGGACCAAGGAACCCTACATTTAACTACAGGACCAAGGGAACTGTACATTTAACTACAGGACCAAGGAACCCTACATTTAACTACAGGACCAAGGAACCATACATTTAACTACATGACCAAGGAACCCCTACATTTAACTACAGGACCAAGGAACCCTACATTTAACTACAGGACCAAGGAACCATACATTTAACTACAGGACCAAGGAACCCTACATTTAACTACATGACCAAGGAACCCCTACATTTAACTACAGGACCAAGGGAACCCTACATTTAACTACAGGACCAAGGAACCCTACATTTAACTACAGGACCAAGGGAACTGTACATTTAACTACAGGACCAAGGAACCCTACATTTAACTACAGGACCAAGGAACCATACATTTAACTACAGGACCAAGGAACCCTACATTTAACTACATGACCAAGGAACCCTACATTTAACTACATGACCAAGGGAACCCTACATTTAACTACAGGACCAAGGAACCCTACATTTAACTACAGGACCAAGGAACCCTACATTTAACTACATGACCAAGGAACCCTACATTTAACTACAGGACCAAGGGAACCGTACATATAACTACTGCACCAAGAAACCCTACATTTAACTACAGCACCAAGAGACCCTACATTTAACTACAGCACCAAGAGACCCTACAATACATTTAACAACAACACCAAGAAACACTATACAAATAAATGGAGAGAAACTCAGTGCCCAGAATTATAATGGCCTCCTTATTCTACTTTTAATGACCCAATCAAATTCTCAAGGTCAAATTTCTCAGGAAAGATAGTCTTGCCAGCCCTTACCCTACCAGTACCACCTCACCTCACGGTTGGCTAATGGAAGGGGAATAGTTCCACTTAACCCTGCATTGGGGCATGTTGGGAAATGGAGTATCATGAGGCTAATAGCTCTATCACTTTACTCCCTCATACTTTCCTCCACTTTCAGATTGGTTTAAGAAACCCCCATCACGGTGTTCTTGTTGCTTTAATCCCTCAGGCTCACCTAATGAAGGGGTAATGAAAAGTTAATCCACATAGCTAGCTTCGTTTTTACTGTGCCTTTGGCTAATGCTGCTTTTAACTTCCTTTAGCTTGCCGGCTCTCTCATTAACTTTGAAATCACGAGTCATTAACAACAGGTTGTTAGGGGCAACCCTGTCGGCTGGCCTTTGCCAGAGCACTCTGCCACTCTGACTGTGGAATATTCTGCTGAAGGAAGTTTAAAGCACAATTAGTGAGACAAATTCCTTAGCACACACTGACCTCTAATGAGAATACTGGCTGGGTTTTCAGGGGCTCTTACCGTATCGATTTCACTTAGTTTCGAGGTCTCTAAAGGCAGGTACCTTAGCGGTTAAGCTTGTTGGGCCTGTAACCAAAAGGTTGCTTGTTTGAATTCCCAAGCTGACAAGGTGAAAATCTGTTGATGTGCAATTGAGCAAGGCACTTGACCCTAATTGCTTATTTAAGTTGCTCTGGATAAGAGTGCCTGCTAAATGACGCAAATGTCAACACATTTTAAATGTCTCCCCCTCCAAGGCCAGCGAGGTTGCCTGCCAGAACTCTGGCCAGACTGTGTCAGTTTCAGCTGGAGTTTATAGACTTGTTTAATCCTAATTTTCTTCTTTTAAGTGTGCTCACTAAGAGTTGAGTTCAGTGAGATAATTGGAAAAATGCTTAACATAGTGTACTTTGTAGATATAGGCTTTTTGAACCTGTCTGACAATAGCGGCTTATAAGGCAGCCTTATTTTAATTTATCAGAGTGGCAAAACATATGGATTTGTTATGTCTGTATTTTTACATTAACTGATTAATTATTTAAAAGGGTAATTAAGTAATAAGGCCAGAGGGGGTGTGGTATATGGCCAATATACCACGGCTAAGAGCTGTTCTTCCCCACAACGCAACGCCTGATTACAGCCGAGGTGCCTTATTGCTATTATAAACTAGTGACTAACGTAATAATTTTTTTTTCGTAATACCCATGGTATATGGTCTGATATACCACAGCTTTCAACCAATAAGCATTGATGACTCAAACCACCCAGTTTATAATTAAAAATGAATCACTCCCAACATTTCAAGCAGAGATGGGCTATTAGTTATTTAAAATGACAGCAAAGGCTAATGCTGTAGCTTGTCGTCTTTCCTCACAGTTCAATTTGTTCCGAATAGGAAATGGCTCGCTCTCTTGTCTCTTCCTTTGCTTGCAAGTTACAATGCCATAAAATGTCATAAAACACATCTGACAATAAATAGTGATTTGATTACAAATGGTTAATGCAAGGGCAAACAAGTGTATAAATGTTGCATTCCTGGGGCTTTCTTGACAGCGCTCAAAAGATTACCAATTCATCATTTTGGGGCTGTGGAGTTCTCCCACCAGCGATGCTCAGGAAAATGAGAATGAGTTTAACGAATGGGGATGAGGCTAATTCATCTGTCCTTGCCAGAACACCAGTTTATATAGCTGGATATCAGACTTGGGTTCAAAAAATATTTGAAATCTTTCATGATTTGAATATTTGCTTTTGCCTGCATGAAGTGCCAGATGGAAATTGTTTGCAGATTGAGCCAGGCAACCTGAATCAAGCCCAGCATTAGTTTTTGAACTCAGACCTGCTGTATTCCACTCTATTTCAAGATGTTCCACAGCAGACTGGAGGATTTCATGCAGCCCCAGAGAGACAGCCCGAAAAATAGAATGTTCTTCGCTGGATATGCTAGATAAAATCACACATATAATTAGAACATATTTCAGTAACACTCTATGAAATAACTTGTGTGCAATGCATTATGTATGTGTTTATAGCCTGTACGTTGCCCACGTTTTATATTAACAAATGATCCTACTTCTCTATCAGCCTAGTAGAACATCATGCTATATTGACTGATTTCATACAGTACCACTCAAAAGTTTGGACACACCTACTGTGTGAAAAACACCTAGGGTTTTTCTTTATTTTCATTATTTTCTACATTTCTACAAACTGGTTGAGAAATTGCCAAGAGTGTGCAAAGCTGTCATCAAGCCAAGGGTGGCTGCTTTGAAGAATGTCAAATATAAAATATATTTGGCTTCCTTATGAAGCCCTTGAATGAGTAGATGTATCCAAACTTTGGACTGGTACTGTATGTTGTCCTCATGTTTTCTCTTCCTCACATGATTTCATATGTTCTTTTACAATGATAACAATGTGTTTGTCTCTATGTATAAGTGCAGGTGTATTTTTTGATTTACTGTGGATATACAATGGATTCTGCATGCCTCAAGACTTCCACTTGATCTAGAAACAGAAGATAGAGGAGAGTAATGGAAGAGTTTAATTCCAAAGCGCTATATGTCCATTTTCAGTAATGTTGGTCAATTAGTTTATATTGGTCAAAGAAATCATGAAAGAGATGGGTGTGTTGATTCACTATCTACAGTAATTATGGCATGGGGTGGTTTAATGAGAAATGTATCTGTTTAAAATCTATGACTTGATGGTTTCATTTCACCACGACAAATAATTAGCAAAATGCTACATGTGTCCGCCTCACTCTCAGAGAAACAAGTATTACTGTTGGTTTTACACAGTCAAATATAACAAATAACTACATTTTTAACAACTGTACAAATGATACATATTTGTGACAAACACATTAAAAAAAAATCTAATACAGTAATATGAGATACACATGTGAAACATTTACACTTAAGCCATTTAGCAGATGTTCTTATCCAGAGAAATGCACAGTTAATGGATATAGAGCTTTAAACAAAAAATGTATTTAAAAAAATTACACATCTAAAATCGATGAGTTAAAAATCTGAGAATAGTCATATTTTACACACATATGAAGGTACCCATAACCAATCATTTCTGATGAAAAAACACAAATCTGAAAGATTGATATAGCGTTTTGGAAATAAACTCTTCAATTACATACGAATTAGAGAAAACTACCAGAGAAAGTCGAGGGTACTGTGTGCACTGCCATCTCTTTCACATTTTCGGCAGTCCACATGCTGGTGTGTCCATGCTGTAATTTTCATCAGATGCAGATCAAACAGGCTGGGTGTCTGTCATTGATTTTATCTAGTCTTTGGGGACTCTGCCTCTGCTTGGGCACCACCTGGGCCTCTCTTATTGTGCCAATCACATTCCCCTGTCCCCGCAGGAGGCTCAGTCTCTATCTCTCATTTCTCCTGTTTTCTTTCCTTCTTTCTCTCTCAGGCAGGAATGTGATATTAACTACAGAGTATTCATCACCGGAAAAGTGTTGCTGTAGACACACACACAAGCATGCACACACACATGCACGCGCGTCCACACACGCACACACACGCACACACGCATGTGCACACACACATGCGCACACACATACACACAATTAAACTACATACACAGCATCTATAACAGAGACAAGCAATGGTTGCATGTTTGTAAGAGTGGAGTATTCTCTAGAAGTGTAAACAGTCACCTAGTAAATGGATGGCATGGATAACTGTGCAAGAAGTAACTAACTGTCTATTATTGCCAGGTACAAAATGTACCAGTATCATACAAGTGACTGCTGGCTTTTAATCCCACCCTTTCTATATGTAGTGCAGCACCAGGGACACTGTCTGTAAAGTACTGTACAACCAAACAGGGACATTGAGCTGCTGCTGCTCCCTAAACCATTGTCTTCCTCTTTCCCACTGGGGAGGTGATTATCTATTGTCACACTCAACCACGGTGTTCCAGTTCCTATCACAGTGGAGGCATCCACTATGCAACTGTGCCTGGATGGTACTTGATGCCTTCTCTCATGATTCAAGACAGATTCAGGGACTAATTTATGGGGGCCTGCTCTGTAATTGTGCAGGCATGTCTTTGCATACCAGATCCTGCCAATGAGTTATGGCTCTTGTGGTACACCACGGCCGCTATGCCAGACAGTCCATTTTTTGCATAGTTAGAAATCAATTTATGAGCGTTTACGTAGGCTGGGTGGTGTCAAGCTGGTGATGACTCGGGCTCCGGGTGAAGCCAATGACTGTTGTAACCCCAACACATCCACTCATCTTAACGAGAAAAATACAGTCCCATTCTACTGCTTATGTATTTTTTACCGCAGATATTTGATGCTAATTGGTTGGACGCCCCAATTACACTTTATATTAAGTTGTTAATTACAATGACTCATTGGAATCATTCATCCTTAATTTGAGTCCATTAATTTGAGATTGTTGGAGAACATTGAAGTTGACCTGGCATAAACCACTGTTAGGGTGTGTTTGTGGTGAGAGTGGTTGACTTGGTGGTGGTGCATTTGGTTATACTTGTGGGTATAACTAAATGCATGCTTTTTATTGCTCTCTCTTACTTCCTTTATCCTTTTTTATCCCTCTGGGTCATAAGTAATTTTATTATTCAGTCCAACAGTAGATAGTGTGCCTGATTTTGGTTTTAAAATCCGAGATCATTGGATCTGGCTGTAACATTTGAAGATATGGACAACAATATTTTTTCGGGGGGAGAACGAAGCTATTTACCTCTACATTTATAAATCAGAAGTTCTTCTTCTTCACAGCAGGGGGTTTGATAGGAGAGGGGTGCTGGCCAAAAAAAATCAAAATTAGCTGAATCTCAATTTCAGCCAGTCTTGGTTCAGCAGAATTTATCTCTGATGATGGGGAAATATATTGGAGAACGACCAACATTTCTACAGCAGCCGGCAAAGTTTGAAGCTCTGCTTTAGCCTCCGCATTTGTATTTAAGCAGCTGAGAGCCACACCATAATCTGCTATTTCATTTGTAGCATTAATTAAATGATGTGCGCTTAGGTTGGCTTTGTTTTGGCCTACTGATATTAATGGCCTATCGTGTAATATTGTGTAGAAAGAAGGACCTGGGATGTCCCTTCCCCCTATAGGAATCTTTCCCTGGTCTTGGCCAAAATGGAAGGAGTTGAAGGGTTGTGAGTGTTCCGTTGCTAAGAGGAAACGGTTGGTATTTCCACAACAAACATGTGACAGAGTCTTCCGTTAGCTTAATGAACTGGAGGTTAGAGGTCTTGCACGTCATGACTCCAGCTGTCTTTGCAGTAACCAGGGGTGCTGTACCAGGGTCCAATTGGAGTAGGGTGGAGAGGCACCATATCTATGGCTAGCATAGGGGCCACTGGGCCAGTGGGAAGGAATTACCAAAGGGCTAATGGAGAAGAAGCCTGCCTTGCACTTCATGATTAATTAATTATAACATTCTGCTTGATGGCTCTCTGAGGACCATGGTGCTTTACTGCTTGCTGCTGATGCACTGTCTGCCGTTGATGCTCTATCACCACAAGGACCGAGACATGTAAAGTCACACGGTACACTACCATGTTGCTTTACAAATTACCAGTCCTAATTTGATAGAGGGAAATATAATTGGCAGATTCATTACACTCTGTATTAAACCTATTTTATAGAAACATATGCAATTACAGTGATACCGGACATGCTATCTTGAACTCTTGCTTAATCACTGTACTTTGGTTCCAATGGAGAATTTCTTCTTTTTACGATATGGCTTTAATTTATTCACATTGTTCACGTCTTTGATGTTCTCAAAAGGCTGTGGTATAGATTATAGGAGTTCATCATTGTAGTTGGATTGCTGCAATTCATTTGATGAAAAATGATTTGAGCCAGGGCAAGATAGAACGTCATAAGGGATTTCCACTAGGCTTATCAAAAAAGTTTTCTGCATTGTATTTGACTCTTCTTTTATCATGCCACCAAAACCAGGGGACTGTAAACTATTGGAACTGGAATAAAAAATTGTGGTTTACATTTCGAATGAAAGAGATGTATTGGCAGAAACCAAGTACGCTAATCCTAGTTTCCAAAAGTAAATAGCAAACACTGGACATGGTAGCATTGCCAAACCAAACTTGTTTATGGTTTTATGTGATATTGGTCTGGACACGTCTTGCTTTCTACCAGGAGGCCATATGAAGTCCTCACAGAGCCCTTGGCACAGCTAATAGGCCAGCTGATATATTGGAATATTTGCAGTGGGCCCAGCTTGAAAGCTGTGCCTCGAATTCATCCATTCATCCCTGTTGGAGGCACTTTGGCACAGAAAAGGCATTCTTCTAACGGCCTAATTCGGGTCATTTCACGGAACCAGTCATCTAAACAAGCTAAGAGGCCCACCGAGGTGCTTCGGCATACTGCATGAGGTAGAAACCTCCGTCCTAACAGGACATCTGTGACATGGCAATCTGTTCTCTCAGACATCTCTTGTTGTTGTTTTCATTGTCATTTTTGCTTCTGCTGTTGGAATGCTGATTTATGTACATTACCTTTTGTGTAGATCTGCAGATATATTATAAACTGTCTGTATGGCTAGAGAGAATGTAGTAGATGGATGTGAGTGAGGGTTAAGTGTGGTAGGAATCACAGTAAGTGTTGAGACAGAGTGACAATGAAATGTCACGGAAGAGTTGTGCAAGCAGATACCTCGACGGAGAGCAGGGTGAAATTAGAGTAGGTAAGTAAGACTGGCAGATCATTTCCAATCTGGAGGCTAAAGGCACTAGGTGAAGCCATGGTAATTGTCTGCTCAGATGAAAAGCTCTGTAATGACTGCAAAACCATCCTTTGCTGACATCGGCAGAAAGGGAGGCCTCAAATAATCCATAATGCACCTGTGTTGTCACGGGAACTCAAATCTCACAGCACTGCATACTCTTCGGCGAACTATTCGAAACAATATGTCCCCATGAAATACTAGTTGAGTTAAACGGAATTGCCAATTTTCAGACTGCGTTCCTAGTTTCTTCCAGTCAAATGTACTGTATTTCCATTGATGTAATAGGCCTCATTGTGTACCTCATAATATCAAGGAATTATTTATCCAAACAGTCTAATATAAACCATGTACTGCAGTTTTTCACCATTTTATTTGACTGTTGACTTTTCTGTGCTTTTGGAACTGAAAAACAACATAATTGTCTTCCTTTTTGTTTTGATATTAGACGCATGTCCTCAGCCATGATTGCTAATTACTTTTGACATAATTTTCCCAAAGTGGCAATTATGCCCTTACCATTGATTGCAAGTGCATGAAACCACGTAGGACTTTTTCTGTTCCTCTTTTCAGCATCCACCATTAGGAGGAGGAGAAGGCCTATGGACCATGTAATAGATCAAGCACAGCCCCAGGAGCCAGATGTAATAATAGCAATAAATATTAATAAAAGATGTGCCGCAAAGCTCTCCTCCCTCCTCTTAATATCAATACGGAATCCAATGGTGCCGGACATACCTCTCTATTGATCCTGGAGCTGTGCAAAGAATAGAAATACATGTCTTTTTCTAATTCCGTAGCCTGCTTTATCACAGATAAGTGATTTTTATCGCGTTGAACCAGGGCTATTGATCGGGAAGGTGTTCAATATAAAACACATTTTTCTGTCAATTAGTCAATAATAAGAATGTCTCAGGCCTTCTCTGTAAATGTCTGATTTGACTCAGTGGTTAATATACACAAACACATAGGGTGCATGATAGGGGAGGTATAGAGAGGGTGTCATAGACAACACTGTGCATAGGGAGGGTGTAATGGACAGAAAGTGTGCATAGGGAGGGTGTCATAGACAACTGTGTGCATAGGGAGGGTGTCATAGAGAACAGTGTGCGTAGGGAGGGCGTCATTTATATTTTCTTTATGGAATCAGCAGTGTTAAATGGCAAATTTTTATCTTGTAAAATCAGATTCCCTATTAGACTTGAAATTGACATTTCTCATTACAACCAATCATGGGTAGCTTTGTTTCTTTAATTGCCTTATACAGTATACTTTTTTCATGAATGCTTTACACATTTAAGGATACATCGGAAAATGTGGGGGCTGTTTTTTTGCCTTCAAGCCGTTATGTTATGTTTCACCATAGTTTGTTCTAAACTCAGCAAAAAAAGAAACGTCCCTTATTCAGGACCCTGTCTTTTGTAAAAATCCAAATAACTTCACAGATCTTCATTGTAAAAGTTTTTGACACTGTTTCCCATGCTTGTTCAATGAACCATAAACAATTAATGAACATGCACCTGTGGAATGGTCATTAAGACACTGACAGCTTACAGACGGTAGGCAATTAAGGTCCCAGTTATGATAACTTAGGACACTAAAGAGGCATTTCTACTGACTCTGAAAAACACCAAAAGAAAGATGCCCAGGGTCCCTGCCCATCTACGTGAATGTGTCTGTTACGGATACAGTTATCCTGTGTGTGTATCCTGTGTGTGTGTGTTTCTTTTCTCTCCGTCACCCCTCACAGGTGAAAATCATCACTCCCCAATCAGTCAACAATCAACCCATCAATCAGAAGACACACCTCATCCTGTTTCCTACCCTATCACAGTTCCTTCCCCATGGTTTAAAAACCCCATCATTTGTTTGCTCAAGAGCTCAATCTCTTTGTAAATGCCATGTTTGTAGATCTCTGTTCTTCATAGATTTCAGTAGCTCAATCTCTTTGTAAATGCCATGTTTGTAGATCTCTGTTCTTCGTAGATTTCAGGAGCTCAATCTCTTTGTAAATGCCATGTTTGTAGATCTCTGTTCTTCATAGATTTCAGTAGCTCAATCTCTTTGTAAATGCCATGTATGTAGGTAGATCTCTGTGTTTCACGCTCTCTTTGTGTCTTAACCTCTCCTTTTGTTTGAGCACCTCCATAGCACTTTGTCATCACCTGTGAGTATTGTTTTTGGTTATGGTGTTTGTATTTGATTGCTGGTGGGTAAAGGGGAAACCAAGACAAGTCGCCCATGGGCATACACTACCCGTAGGTGAACTTTGTTAAATACACTAGTTAGAACTGGGCGGACCACCCACTGTATTTTTGGTTAGTTAGCTGTTGTTGAAATAGGCTAGTCTAGCTTAGGGGTGTTTTTGTATACTTATTGTTTCTTTCCTTGGGTCCAGCTCAGCCCCTTTTCCTGCTCCCCCCATTACCGTGTGTTTATAAATAAACCCTGAGTTTGACGGTATTATTTCAGTTGTCGTGGTTATTTCGTTCACACTTACTTTGTCACAACTATAATTTGCATGAGATATGTTACGGGTCTCATTACCATCCCCCCTAGACTGTCGGGCCAAAAGGGATTCGTAACAGTGTCTTAGGCATGCTGCAAGGAGGCATGAGGACTGCAGATGTGGTCAGGGCAATAAATTGCAATGCCCGTACTGTGAGACGCCTAAGACAGCGCTACAGGGAGTCAGGACGGACAGCTGATCGTTCTCGCAGTGGCAGACCACGTGTAACAACACCTGCACAGGATCGGTACATCAGAACATCACACCTGTGGGACAGGTACAGAATGGCAACAACAACTGCCCGAGTTACACCAGGAACACACAATCCCTCCATCAGTGCTCAGACTGTCTGCAATAGGCTGAAAGAGGCTGGACTGAGGACTTGTAGGCCTGTTGTAAGGCAGGACCTCACCAGACATCACTGGCAACAACGACGCCTATGGGCAGAAACCCACCGTCGCTGGACCAGACAGGACTGGCAAAAAGTGCTCTTCACTGACGAGTCGTGGTTTTGTCTCAGCAGGGGTGATGGTCGAATTTGCGTTTATCGTTGAAGGAATGAGAGTTACAATGAGGACTGAACTCTGGAGCGGGATCGATTTGGAGGGTCCGTCACGGTCTGGGGTGGTGTGTCGCAGCATCATCGTACTGAGCTTGTTGTCATTGCTGGCAATCTCAACGCTGTGCATTACAGGGAAGACATCCTCCTCCCTCATGTGGTACCTTTCCTGTAGGCTCATCCTGACATGACACTCCAGCCTGACAATGCCACCAGCCATACTGCTTGTTCTCTGCGTGATTTCCTGCAAGACAGGAATGTCAGTGTTCTGCCATGGCTAGCTAAGAGCCCGGATCTCAATCCCATTGAGCACGTCTGGGACCTGTTGGATTGGAGGGTGAGGGACTTGCAGGTGCCTTGGTGGAAGAGTGGGGTGACATCTCACAGCAAGAAAAACACGGAAACACGACCCTGCCAAGCCACACTGCTTCTTTACACACTGCTCACTTAATCCGGAAGCCAGCCTCACTAATGTGTCAGAGGAAACACCATCCTACTGGCGACCATGTCACATGTCAGCGTGCATACGCCCCGCTCACCACAGGAGTCACTAAAGCGCGATAGAATAAGCACATTCCGGCCAGGCAAACCCTCCCGTAACCCTGATGATGCTGGGCCAATTGTGCACTGCCTCATGGTTCTCCTGGTCGCGGTCGGCTGCGACACAGTCCGGGATCGAACATGGATCTGTAGTGACGCCTCTAGCACTGCGATGCAGTGCCTTAGACCATTTGCGCCACTTGGAAGGCAACACAATCGGATATACCATGGCTTTCAGCCAATCAGAAGTCAGGGCTCAAACCACCCAGTTTATAATTCCCAATGGTATATTTGCACAGTAGAATTCCATTTTTACATGTCTTGTTTGAGCTGCTTTTGAAAGCAAAAGTCGAATTGAAAACAGTATTGGTATATGTTGAATTCCATTTTCATAATAGCAAGTTAGGACTGATGGTTCTGTTAGCTAAACTAGCAAGTCTGTTTGCTTGGTTACCACATCAACTACTCTAGCTCTATTAGTAAACTTGCTAGTTAATTTAGTGGATGTTGAACACGTTTCTAGTGGCAAATGTGTTAAATTATAGACATGGTATGAAAAGCATAGTCAACTCAGGGCTCTATGCGTTCTCTGGAAAATAATGCCCCTCTGTGGAAGGTCAGATCCACTCCGTTGGCGCGTCATGGAATACACCTTCCACATCGTTCATTATTTTCCATACAACGCATAGTCCCTCAATGATTATCCCTTACATATCTGTTAAGATTCCAGGCTAGCTCTATTTTGTTTCTTCAATGTTTGTCAGTCTTTCTTCCACAAACAGGGCTATTGTGACTCAGTAAGAGATGTACAATGTTGGAGAACAATGAGAAGGCAGAGTCAATGACCATTGGAGAGCGTAATGAAACCGGTGCCACGCCATTGTGCAGAGCCACTGGTCCATTCAGGCTTTATGGTACTTATAAGGGTGATCACACAAACACACAAACACACTCCACTCACATTCACACGCACATCATACACACATGAATTGATAGCCACATGCACTAACACACATGTACACGTTTTACGATCTGCTAACCAATTGTGCAATTGTGTGGTTTTTTTCACTTTATTTGTACCTTATTGTACATAATGTTTCTGCCACCGTGTGTTATGACGAAAAGAGCTTCTAGATATCAGGACAGCGATTATTCACCCCGTACTGAAGGAATACTTTTTAGTTAACGTGTTGGATGGGAGGGATTTACTTCAGACGCCCGACAAGGCCCTCATCCCTGTCATTCGCAGGAGAACGAGATGGAGATATCGGGGAGGAAGGTCTTGGCGCCTTGTAAAGTTCGGACGGCGAGCGGGTAATCTCCCTTTACCATCGGTCCTATTAGCCAATGTACAATCAAAGGAAAAAACTACAAACTATGATCACGTATATCCTACCAACAGGACATTAAAAACTGTAATATCTTATCTTTCACAGTGACGCGGCTGAACGACGACATTAATAACATACAACTGGTGGGTTTTAAGCTTTTCGACAGGATAGAACAGCGTCCTCTGGTCTATGTATATTTGTAAACAACAGCTGGTGCGCGGAATCTAAGGAAGTCTCAAGGTTTTACCCACTTGAGGTAGAGTATCTCATGATGAACTGTAGACCACACTATTTTCCAAGAGAGTTTTCATCTATATTCATCATAGCTGTCTATTTAAGTCCACAAACCGATGCTGGCACTAAGACATCACCCAATGAGCTGTATACAGCCATAAGCAAACAGGAAAGCGCTCCAAGTGGCCAGGGACTTTAATGTATGGAACCGTAAATCAGTTTTACCTAATTCTACCAGCATGTTAAACGTGCAATCAGAGGGAAAAAATACTCTAGACCAACTTTACTCCACAGACGGATATGCGTACAAAACTCTCCCTCGCCCTCCATTTGTCAAATCTGACCGTAAATATATCCTCATGATTCCTGCTTACAAGCAAAAACTAAAGCAGGAAGCATCCGTAACTCGGTCAATAAGAAAGTGGTCAGACGAAGCAAATGCTAAACTACAGGACTGTTTTGCAAGCACAGACAGGAATATGTTCCGGGATTCTGCCGATGGCATTGAGGAGTACATCACATCATTCACCGGCTTCATCAATAAGTGCATTGATGATGTCATTCCCACAGTGACCATGCTTACATACCCCAACCAGAAGCCATGGATTACAGGACGTGTACTCCGAGAATGCGCTGACCAACTGGAAAGTGTTTTCACTGACATTTTCAACCTGTCCCTGACCGAGTCTGTAATACCAACATGTTTCAAGCAGACCACCATAGTTCCTGTGCCCAAGAACACTAAGGTAACCTGCCTACCGACCTGTAGCACTCATGTCTGTAACCATGAAGTTCTTTGAAAGGCTGGTCATGGCTCACATCAACACCATTATCCCAGAAACCCTAGACCCACTCCAATTTGCATATTGCCCCAACAGATCCACAGATGATACAACCTCTATTGCACTCAACACTGCCCTTTTCCACCTGGACAAAAGGAACAACTATGTGAAAATGCTATTCATTGACTACAGCTCAGCGTTTAAAACCATAGTGCCCTCAAAACTCATCACTAAGCTAAGGACCCTGGGACTGAACACCTCCCTCTGCAGCTGGATTCTGGACTTCCTGATGGGCTGTACCCAGGTGGTAAGGGTAGGTAACAAACACATCCGCCACACATTTCTCAACACGGGGGCCCCTCAGGGGTGCGTGCTCAGTCCCCTCCCTCAGTCCTACTCCCTGTTCACTCATGACTGCATGGCCAAGCACGACTCCAACACAATCAAGCATGCAGATGACACAACAGTGGTAGTCCTGATCACCGATAACAATGAGACAGCCTATAGGGAGGAGGTCAGAGACCTGGTCATGTGGTGCCAGGACAACAACCTCTCCCTCAACCTAATCAAGACAAATGATTGTGGACAACAGGAAAAGGAGGACCGAGCACCCTCCCATTCTCATCGACGGGGCTGTAGTGGAGTAGATTGAGTGATTCAAGTTCCTTTGTGTCCACATCACCAACAAACTATCATGGTCCAAGCACACTAAGACAGTTGTGAAGAGGGCACAACAAAACCTATTCCCAAGATTCCGCATGGGTCCTCAAATCCTCAAACGTTTCTACAACTGCACCATCGAGACTGGTTCCATCACTAAGGAGGGTAGTGTGTACGGCCCAGTACATCACTGGGGCCAATCTTCCTGCTATCCAGGGCCTCTATACCAGGCGGTGTCAGAGGAAGGCCTTAACAATGGTCAAAGACTCTTGCCACCCTAGTCATAGTCTGTTCTCTCTGCTACAGCACGACAAGCAGTACTGGAGCGCCAAGTCTAGGTCCAAAAGGTTCTACCCCCAAGCCATAAGACTCCTGAACAGCTAATCAAAGGGCCACCCAGACCACACT
Source organism: Oncorhynchus clarkii lewisi (assembly GCF_045791955.1). Classification (NCBI taxonomy): domain Eukaryota; kingdom Metazoa; phylum Chordata; class Actinopteri; order Salmoniformes; family Salmonidae; genus Oncorhynchus; species Oncorhynchus clarkii. The sequence continues at coordinate 20,592,656 of NC_092160.1, read as the reverse complement.
TTTATGCTTTTGCTACTCTCTGTTTATTATCTTTGCATGGTCACTTTAACTCTACATACATGTACATATTACCTCAATTACCTTGACTAACCGGTGCCCCTGCACATTTACTCTGTACCGGTAGCCCTTGTATATAGCCTTGCTATTGTTATTTTACTGCCAATGTTGAATTATTTGTTACTTTTATATTTTATGTTCAAATTTTGACTTATCTATTTTCTATATAACACTTATTTTTCTGAAAAAGCCTTAAAGCACTGTTGGTTAAGGGCTTGTAAGTAAGCATTTCACTGTAAGGTCTACTACACCTGTTGTGTTCGGCGCATGTGACAAATAGAATTTGATTTGATTTGATTTGAAAAACACAACCTCTCTCTCACACTAACTCACACGCCCCCACACACGAACACACACAAGCTGGACACAAGAAACAGGCCCTCAATAAAAAAAAAATCCCTCTAGACACAAGGCTCCGTGACTCCATCAAAGGCTAGGCTATCTCAGTCCTGATTATTCAGGACGTCTCACACCCTTACACTTTCAGCTGATGATGTCTTGTTTATTGTACCAAAGCCAAATCCATCACGTCAAATCCTCTGGAATGTTACCGACTGAGCTTGTGTGCAAAAAAAATGGATTGGGTCCGGCCTAGCAAGTGAGGACAGCTGTAAATGAGAGGAAGCCCATTTGAACTATTTCTACAGTGTTTTTGGCTGGTTGCCATGACCACACCTGAATACACCAGCAGTGTAAAGGTTGGGGGTCAAGAATATAAACCATTAGCATCTCATTAGTCAATTATCTCCCTCCTGCGCCAGCTGTGTGATTTGCAGGAGGCATGGACTTGCATGGAGGCAGCCTATGTATTTCATGCATAAGGAGGAAGCTGTTCGCTTCTTCTTTCCCACTCACTTATATACAGTAATTATGTTATATATATTATACAGTTGCTTATATGTTCTTGAAAAGAGGTGTAATCCTTATTTCATAGCACGGTCATCCTTTGCTTATTATCTGCATGGTGGCACTGTTGTAAATAGCAGTCAGGTTAATTATAATTTATATAGTATATATAACATATGGAGTGTGAAAAGAATGACGACCTCGAACATTAAAAGAATGATGATCAAAAAACAATTTTTCTTGTCAGTGAAATGTCAGGGTAACCAAATCAAATCAAAGCAATGTTTATTCGTCACGTGCGAGGCTATAAAAGTAGCGAGGCTACATACAGACACCGGTTAGTCGGGCTGATTGAGGTAGTGTGTACATGTAGATATGGTTAAAGTGACTATGCATATACGATGAACAGAGAGTTGCAGTAGCGTAAAAGAGGGGTTGGTGGGTGGTGGGTGGCGGGTGGCGGGACACAATACAGATAGCCCGGTTAGCCAATGTGCGGGAGCACTGGTTGGTCAGCCCAATTGAGGTAGTATGCACATGAATGTATAGTTAAAGTGACTATGCATATATGATAAACAGAGAGTAGCAGCAGCATAAAAAGTAGAACATTTGATTGAGGTTAATTAAACAACTTCTCTAGGATAGGGGGCAGCATTTGGAATTTTTTATGAAAAGCATGCCCAATTTCAACTGCATCCTACTCTTCCCCAGAAGATAAGATATGCATATTAATAGTACATTTGGATAGAAAACACTCTGAAGTTTCTAAAACGGTTTGAATCATGGCTGTGAATATAACAGAACTTATGTAGCAGGCCAAACCCTGAGGACAAACCATTCAGATTTTCAATGAGTTTTCATTGGGAATCCAGATTTCTAAGGGACTTGCTTGCAGTTCCTGCTGCTTCCAGTGGATGTCACCAGTCTTTAGAAATTGTGTAATGAAGAAGTACGGCCATCTTAAACGAGTGTCACTTCAAGTGTACTGTTTGATAGAGGCAAAAGACCAGAACGCATGCTTGAGTTTGTTTTATTCCTGTATTGAACACAGATCATCCCGTCTTCAATTTGATTGATTATTTACTTTAAAAAATACCTAAAGTTGTATTACAAAAGTAGTTTGAAATGTTTTGGCGAAGTTTACAGGTAACTTTTGAGTAGTTTGGAACCGGTGTTTTTCTGGCTCAAACGCGCCAAATAAATTGACATTTTGGAGATATATGGACGGAATTAATCGAACAAAAGGACCATTTGTGATGTTTATGGGACATATTGGAGTGCCAACAGAAGAAGCTCGTCAAAGGTAAGGCATGAATTATATTTTTATTTCTGTGTTTTGTGTTGCGCCTGCAGAGTTGAAATGTTTTCTCTCTTTGTTTACTATTGTGCTATGCTCAGATAATAGCTACGTTTGCTTTCGCCGAAAATCCTTTTTGAAATATGACATGTTGGCTGGATTCACTACACATGTAGCTTTAATTTGGTATCTTACATGTGTGATTTCATGAAAGTTAGATTTTTATGGGAATTTATTTGAATTTGGCGCTCTGCATTTTCTCTGGCTTTTGGCCAAGTGGGACGCTACCGTCCCACATATCCCAGAGAGGTTTTTAAACAAGACATGGAAACAAATTAAACAATAGGAATTTCATTGGAGTCAATGGAGATAAGAAGAAGCCAATGGTGAGAGCTCCTCCTAAATATAAATCCGGAACACTCCAATTAGTATACGTATATGTATAGTATATGTATGGTATGTATTAATTTGTGGATGACCATCATTTATTTTGGATGATATGTTACGAATTACAAATCTTATGATATGTTTGAGAATTGTAATTCATACAATTTGTTATGAATTGCAATTTGTAGAAAATGTTGCGAATTTGCAAAATGTATGATATGTTACGAGTACCAATTTGTTGTGGCTAATGTTAGCTAGGTGGCTAATGCTAATGTTAGCTAGGTGGCTAATGCTAACACTAGCTAGGTGGCTAGGATTTAGGTTAAAGGGTTAAGGTTAGGGTTAAGGGAAGGTTAGCTAACATGCTAAGTAGTTGCAAAGTAGCTAAAAAGTAGTAAGTAGTTGGAAAGTTGCTAATTAGCTAAAATGCCAAAGCTGTCTGTGATGAGATTCAATTTTGCAACCTTTGGGTCGCTAGATGTTTGCGTTATACACTCACCCATCGGCCCCAAACAACCACCCTACTTTAATTTTTGCCCTAACCTTCTGTCCTATGTAACTATACCAAACTTAACTTATTATACTCAAATTGTTCCGGGTTTACATTTACTATGTTACGTCTAGTCTATAAGACCAGGCTGACTCTCTGGATAACAAATAAATGTTTTCGGACTATGTAAATCATTTTTGGCAATCGATTTTGGCATGTTGATCTGAGGTGAATGGAGGTTGCATACACTTTTGTGTAGGGGGTTTGATTTGCACACTGAGTTATATGCTGTGGGAAACTCCAGAGCAGAGAAGAGGATCTCTGTAACTTAACATGTCTAACATTTTTAAACTCACAGGTTGTGCATGCCTTCTTGGAGAGATATACAATTAGCTAATATCGAATAACAAAACACTACTCTGCTTTGAAATTTGCGAATTTCAACTTTAAAAAGTGCACGATGTGTTCTCTAACTAGCAAAAGGTGTTTTTGAAAGTGCAGCAGCTATTCTACTTCAGCTCAGCTTTTTTCTCCCACTCCTATCAGTTTTTTCTCCATCTGTGATATGAATGATGTATAATGCAGAAGTCAAACTCCCTCAGAACAATGGACGGTATTCTTATTCCTGTCAGGTTCGGCTGTAATTGCATTCTCTTTAGTGATTTGAATTCTGACACTTCATTTTAACAATGACAGTATTGTAATTGCTCGGAACAGTCACGGTAGAGCATTGAATGATATCAAAATACAGATCCCACCTTTCTCCCTCACAACTCTCGCTAGTCACTTCTAGCAAAGCTGCACAGAGGCACTACTGCTACTGATGTCTTTGCTTTTCAACTGAGATTGTTATAGTTTCACAACATGTTTCAGTAACAATGCTTCCCAGCTGTGGATCTTTTTTCCTTCATGTAAAAAAAAAACCATAATGCACACATATCAGTAATTTGAAGGTGACAAGGCTGAATGCTATTGTATTCTGGCTGCTCAGGCTCCTACTCAGAATCCAGGAGTAGTGTTATAATTAATTGAGCCTTGTCTGTTGCTCGGCATCCATTTAATTATATCTTTGGAGAAGGAACATCACTGAAAACAAATTGCACAAACAGTAGACCTAAATCAAAGACTCCCTCAACCTGTCACAATTCACTTGTTAAAACCAATGGAATTGCGTCGTGTGGTCATGATACAGGGGGAAAAAGGCATATTTCCTATAGAAAAGGAATGACGGGAAATGTAATTTAATGGTTGAGAATTCTTGCAGTTGTTTTATAGAGGCGCATAAGGTCGGCGCGACCATGTTTAGGATGCTGCTCGGCCGTGAAGAAGAGGGCCCTGGTGCCACGAGCAAATTGCCACCCCTCACATGAGTTCCACCAGCAGCCATGTTGATTTAAAGTTTGACAGCAAATCCCAGGAGTGCGTTGTCTGGGGCTGGAAATGCGTTATAAGTCCATGATCTGGTTTATCGGAGCGAGGCCCCTACTTTCTCTCCCATCCCTCCAATGATCTATGTTCATTCCCCTGGGATTACGGAGGCGAATAACATCCTCGAACACACCCACTAGACCGATTAACACGGGAGACCTGGGGACTCAGAGCAGCATAGAACCATGAAGAGCATCAATGTCAAAGACTAAGTTAGAGGGACCGGCAAAGGGAAAAATCGCTGAAAAAAGTTGCCAATGATAGATAGGAAGGAGATTCAAAGTGAATCCTTTAGCAGATTGTTGGTTCCGCTTGTGGCTGATTTGTGGCTGATACTCAGGACAGGGGCTTCCCATCCTGGGAGGCTTGTCACACCAAAGTGTGCCAACTCTGGATGTGTGTTCGCCGTGACCCAGTTGTAGTGCACAAGGAGCAGGATCCCGTCATCAATAAAGATCATACAGGTGAGTACTGTGGATGAGGGGGACGTTTCTGTATGACGGCTAAGACTGTACAGTGGGGTCCAAAATTATTGAAACCCTTGACAGAGATGAGCAATAATTACAATGAATTAAATCATTCAAATACTGAGCTATATTGTATGCACACATTTTTGGTGAAATTATATTAATTTATATTAATACAATTGCTCAGAAATATCTATTTTATTTAACAAGTAATCATTTACTTCTTAAGAGGGGGGGGGGTCAAAGTTATTGGCACCCCTGTTTTCAATAACCTTTTTTCCCAACACCAAATCCACCACTCGTGTGAGTGGCTAAAGAGCTCTATTTTCATGTCATCCAACAAATGTAAACACCTGGAGTTTGCTAAACGGAAATTGGATTGGAACCGGTGCTTTGTTCAGATGACATGAAAATATAGCTTTTTTGGCCACTCACACCAGTGGTGGGTTTGGCATCGAATTGAGAATGCATGAGCAGAAAAGAACACCATACCTACTGTAAAATCTGTTGGTGGATCTTTAATGTTATGGATCTGTTTTGCTTCAACTGGTCTGGGGCCCTTGTTAAGGTCAATGGCATAATGAACTCGACCAGGTTTTTCAGAAAACCTGGTTACCTCTGCTAGGAGTCTGAAACTTTGTGTTTCTGAACAGGGCAATTAGAGATTTAGTTCTTCTGACAACATTTGTAGAGTAATTGTGTAACAAAATGTACTGTGTAACTACTACGTTACTAAAATGTAACTACCATATAACATATCATATCTATTAGGTCTACATTAACCTAGATCTATTTCAAATGTAACAAATTTTCCAACATTATGATCCTTTGAGTTGGCTTAAGGTCTTAAGGCCTGAAGGCAGTGCACAAATGGAATAGTGGTCCTCCCAAGCCTTACCTTGTGGATAATGAAACTTATGTTCGACCACCTGTGAGCGGAGGGAGATAATTACCATCAGGAGGGCCTGAAGTGCTAATAATGGTCTGTCCAGAAGGTCTGTCATAGTCCACTAATTGAAAAGTGAACCTGTCAACCAGCAGCCATGTGACTTGGCCATGCATCCCAAATGCCACCCTTTTCCCTACATAGTGCACTACTTTTGACCTGGCTCAGGTGAAAAGTAGTGCACTATGTAAAGAATAGGGTGCCATTTGGGACACAGTCGTGGACATGCGTCAGGTAAAGAAGCTAAAGGTTTATTCAGAGGGAGCCATTATGGAAAATGCATACTTGCTTGGCTATAACAGGAGGTCAACTATAATGGAGTCATGCTCAGGCTGTTACCCATAGGGTCTATAATCAACTGGGGCAAGGACGTGCTGGGCTAACCGCTAATCCGTAGCCAGTGCACTTGAATGTACCTAATTTACTGCCCAGCGGGTTAGTATTGAGCGCACCTATTTTACTGCCCTGCGGACTATTCTTGAGCATACCTAGCCTACTGCCCAGTGGGTTATACATGAGTGTACCTAGCTTAGTAGTACAAAATGTGCAGTATTTAGATAATGTCATGCTATTTTATACATTTTACCATGAGGCTCAGAGAACAGGTTTTTCTTTTAGAGCTCAGGGAATCTTGAAAGATGGAACAATCTCAACTTTTTTTCACAAATATTTGTCTTAATATTAACACAATTTGAAATATATATTTTGATAGACCAAAGTATCAGCTATCACACCATGTAAAGGAACAACCTCCTATTTATTTTTATAAAATGCAACTGCCAGGATTTACAGTGCATTCGGAAAGTATTCAGACCCTTTCACCTTTTCCACGTTTTGTTATGTTACAGCCTTATTCTAAAATGGATTAAATTAATGTTTTTCCTCATCAATCTACACACAATACCCTATAATGACAAAGCAAAAACAGGTTTATAGACATTTTTGCAAATGTATTAGAACTAACATACCTTAGCTACATAAGTATTCAGACCCTTTGCTATGAGACTCATCCTTGAGATGTTTCTACAACTTGATTGGAGTCCACCTGTGGTAATTTAAATTGATTGGACATGATTTGGAAAGGCACACACCTGTCCATATAAGGTCCCACAAATTACAGCGCATGTCAGAGAAATAACCAAACCATGAGGTCGAAGGAATCGTTTGTAGAACTCCAAGACAGGATTGTATCAACTTAAATCAAACTTTATTTGTCACTGCAGACATTACAGTGAAATGCTTACTTACAAGCCCATAACCAACAGTGCAGTTCAAGAAAGAGTTTAAAAAAATATTAACCAAATAAACAAAAGTAAAAAATTATAAAAAGTAACACAAATAAATAATAATAATGAGGCTATATACAGGTGGGTACCGGTACCGAGTCAATGTGCATGGGTGCAGGTTAGTCGAGGTCATTTGTACATGTAGGTAGGGGTGAAGTGACTATGCATAGGTAATAAACAGAGAGTAGCTGTCACAATAGTTGGAAGCATACCCGGACCAACCTGCAGCGTGATCTGGGTTCCACATCTTTTTTAGAATTAAAGAATTAGAATGAAAGAATTAACCAAATGTGACGCCAATGGAGTGCTAACATGCAACTACACATAAACGATATCCCACAAAACACAGTTGGAAAAAAGCTCCCTAAATATGATCCCCAATTAGAGACAACGATTAACAGCTGCCTCTAATTGGGAATCATACAAAATCACCAACATAGAAAAACAAAACTAGAACCCCACATAGAAATAATGAACTAGACTACCCCCAGTCATGCCCTGACCTACTCTACCATAGAAACTAAGAGCTCTCTATGGTCAGGACCTGACAGTCCACCCCCCATCCCCAAGGTGCGGACTCCGGCCGCAAAACCTGAAACCAAAAGGGAGGGTTAGGGGGGTGTCTAGTGTCGCTGGCGGCTCTGGTGCGGGGCGAAGTACCCGCTCATCCTGTGGATCCGCCACTTGAGGGAGAGTGAGAGGAGCAGCTACAGGACGTACCGGACTGGGGACACGCGCTTCAGGGAGAGTGCGAGGAGCAGACACAGGACGTACCGGACTGGGAAGGCGCACTTGAAGGAGAGTGCGAGGAGCAGGCACAGGACGTACTGGGCTGTGAAGGCGCACTGGAGACCTGAAGCGTATAGCCGGCATCAATTGTACCGGAACTATGACACACTTTGCACTGTGAGTACGAGGAGCTGGCACAGGACTTACTGTGCTGTGGATGCATATTGGAGACCTGGTGCGTGGATCCAGCACAGATTTCACCAGACTAATAACACGCTCCTCAGGACGAGTACGGGGAGCTGACTCAGGTGGCATTAAACTGATTACATGCTCCTTAGGGCAACTGTCGTGCATCTTCCACCAACTCAACAACTCTCTCCGCTCTTTCTTCTCCAATACCTCCATCCACTCTCTGACAGTCTCTGACTCTCCTTTCACTCTCCTCCAGTTTCTCCCTCATCTCCCAGACTGTCTCTGGTTCACTCCTCGGCTCCGCCGACCACCCCATGTGCCTCCCCCAAAACAAATTTCAGGCTGTCTTTTGGGCTTTCTCTGTGGCCGCGAACCCCGGCGTCGTCGCTGTCCTCCCTTTTCTCCTTGCGTCTCCCCCGCCAAGGAAGGCGATCCTGTTCTGCCAGGATTTCCTCCCAAGTCCAGGATCCCTTCCCATCCAGAATCTCCTCCCAAGTCCATGATACCCTCTCCTCCTGGGCACGCTGCTTGGTCCTGTTGTGGTGGGATATTCTGTCACTATCGTTGAAAGCATACTCGGACCAACGTGCAGCGTGATCTGGGTTCCACATCTTTTTTATTTAAATTAAGTGAGCCACACAACAAAACAATAAAGAATAAACCAAATGTGACGACAATGGAGTGCTAACATGCAACTACACATAAACGATATCCCACAAAACACAGTTGGAAAAAAGCTCCCTAAATATGATCCCCAATTAGAGACAACGATTAACAGCTGCCTCTAATTGGGAATCATACAAAATCACCAACATAGAAAAACAAAACTAGAACCCCACATAGAAATAATGAACTAGACTACCCCCAGTCACGCCCTGACCTACTCTACCATAGAAAATAAGAGCTCTCTACAGTCAGGACATGACAGTAGCAGCAGTGTACAAAACAAGTGGGGGGGGGGGGGGGGTGTCAATGTAAATAGTCCGGTGGCCAGCAGTCTTATGGCTTGGGGGTAGAATCTGTTAAATAGCCTTTTGGTCCTAGACTTGATCCTCCGGTACCGTTTGTCGTGCGGTAGCAGAGAAAACAGTCTATGACGTGGGTGACTGGAGTCTCTGACAATTTTTGTGGGCTTTCCTCTGATACCGACTATTGTATATGTCCTGGAAGGCAGGAAGCTTGGCCCCAGTGATGTACTGGGCCGTACGCACTACCCTCTGTAGGGCCTTACGGTCAGATGCCGAGCAGTTGCCATACCAGGCGGTGATGCAACCGGTCAGGATGCTCTCGATGGTGCAGCTGTAGAACTTTTTGAGGATCTGGGGACCCATGCCAAATCTTTTTAGTCTCCTGAGGGGGAAAAGGTGTTGTCATGCCCTCTTAATGACTGTCTTGGTGTGTTTTGACCATGATAGTTCGTTGGTGATGTGGAAACCAAGGAACTTGAAACTGTCGACACACTCCACTACAGCCCTGTCGATGTTAATGGGGGCCTGTTCGGCCCGCGTTTTCCTGTAGTCCATGATCATCTCCTTTGTCTTGCTCACATTGAGGGAGAAGTTGTTGTCTTGGCATCACACTGCCAGGTCTCTGACCTCCTCCCTATAGGCTGTCTCATTGTTGTTGGTGATCAGCCCTGCCACTGTTTTGTTGTCAGCAAACTTAATGATGGTGATGGAGTCGTGTTTGGCCACGCAGTCATGGGTGAACAGGGAGTACAGGAGGGGACTAAGTATTGAGGATCAGCATGGCAGACGTGTACCCTTACTACCTGGGGGCAGCCCATCAGGAAGCCCAGGATCCAATTGCAGAAGGTGGTGTTTAGTATCAGGGTCCTTAGCTTAGTGATGAGCTTCATGGTGTTGAGCTGTAGTCAATGAACAGCATTCTCACATAGGTGTTCCTTTTGTCCAGGTGGGAAAGGGCAGGGTGGAGTGCGATTGACATTGCGTTGTCTGTGGATCTTTTGGGGCGGTATGCGAATTGGAGTGGGTCTAGGGTATCCGGGAGGATGCTGTTGATGTGAGCCATGACCAGCCTTTCAAAGCACTTCATGGCTACCGACATGAGTGCTATGGGGCGGTAATCATTTAGGCAGGTTACCTTCGCTTCCTTGGGCACAGGGACTATGGTGGTGTGCTTGAAACATGTAGGTATTTCAGACTCGGTCAAGGAGAGTTTGAAAATGTCAGTAAAGGCACTTCATCTGACCACTTCCATATTGAGCGAGTCACTGCTTTAGTTTTTGCTTGTAAGCAGGAATCAGGAGGATATAGTTATGGTCTGATTTTCCAAATGGAGGGCGGGGGAGAGCTTTGTATACATCTCTGTGTGTGGAGTAAAGGTGGTCTAGAGTTTTTTTTCCCATCTGGTTGCACATGTGACATGCTGGTAGAAATGAGGTAAAATGGATTTAAGTTTGCCTGCATTAAAGTCCATGGCCACTAGGAGCGCCACTTCTAAATGAGCATTTTCTTGTTTGCTTATGGCCTTATACAGTTGGTTGAGTGCGATCCTTAGTGCCAGAATTGGTTTTTGGTGGTAAATAGACAGCTACAAATAATATGGATGAGAACTCTCTAGATAGTGTGGTCTACAGCTTATCACGAGGTGTTGCTCTCCTGAGGTAGAGTACCTTAAGACTTCTTTAATCGAGGCACAGTTCTGGGGAGGGTACCAAACAATGTCTGCAGGATTAAAGGTCCCCAAGATAATACTAGCCTCCATAATTCTTAAATGGAAGATGTTTGGAATCACCAAGACTCTAAAGACTCTCAGTCCATGAGAAACAAGATTCTCTGGTTTGATAAAACCGAGATTGAACTCTTTGGCCTGAATTCCAAGGGTTACATCTAGAGGAAACCTGGCATCATCTCTAAGGTGAAGCATGGTGGTGTCAGCATCGTGCTGTGGGGATGTTTATGAGGGGCGGGGCCTGGGAGACAAGTCAGGATTGAGGGAAAGATTAACGAAAGAAAAGTACAGAGAGATCCTTGATGAAAACCTGCTCCAGAGCACTCAGGACCCCAAACTGGGGCGAAGGTTCCCCTTCCAACAGGACAACGACCCTAAGCACACAGCCAAGACAACACAGGAAAGGCTTCAGGACAAATCTCTGAATGTCCTTGAGTTGCCCAGCCAGAGCCCGGACTCAAACCCGAACGAAAAACATCTCTGGAGAGACCTGAAAATAGCTGTGCAGCAACGCTCCCCACGCAACCTGACAGAGCTTGAGAGGATCTGCAGAGAAGAATGGCAGAAACTCCCCAAATACCGGTGTGCCAAGCCTGTAGTGTCATACCCAAGTAGACTCGAGGCTGCAATTGCTGCCATGGGTGCTTCAACAAAGTACTGAGTAAAGGGTTTGAATACTTATGTAAAGGTGATATTTCAGTTTTCTTTTATAAATTAGCAAACATTTCTAATTTAAATCCATTTTAAAATAAGGCTGTAATGTATCAAATTGTGGAAAAAGTCAAGCGGTCTGAATACTTTCCAAATGCCCTGTATGTGATCTCTGTCAACAAGTGCTTAAAGGCCTTGATTGTTTAATTCTAACATTAGATTATTCATGTAATACATATCTCCAAACTTATTTTTGTTTGGTTTTATAGCAATATTAAATTCAGGGCCGGCAAATTGAACAGGCATACAGGGCACGTTCACCAATCCCCAGGGGGCCCCAAAATTGCATAAGATAATTATTTTTTGTGAAATGATCTCTCCTGTCTTATATTTTATGAGGTTGAAGCACTTCTGACACCATGTTATGATCATAGTCAGATATGACTAAACTGCGCAGCAGAGCACATGCAGATGGCTCAGCTTCAATATTTTTTGTGATCAATTTAGTGATAACCGAGCCTTACCCGTACCCTAGTTATTGATGAAAAAACAGGCCCTAACCCAGTGTACAGTGTACAAACATCCATTTTGCCTGTTGGGCAGATGAAATACTCCAAGGATAATTTTGTTTGCATTTTAGCATGTTTTCCTAGATTTTTTCTGAACTTTGACTAAAAATATTTACTCAGTCAGTGACAGAGTTGACAAGTCACTGATGGGGTTGACAACATATACTCAAATCTAACATATTTTTGCCTCAAAAAGTAAAAGTTCAGTGCAAACATTTGTAAAAAATATATGGAAAATTATTCATTTGAAAATCACCAATAAAAACAGAACCATTCTATCAGATCTGGCATGAAGAAAGGGTCCTTATTGTACAGCTGACCCTGCTCATTCCTGATTCATTTAGGATTTTAGACCAATCTGAGAGAGATTATCCAGACACATCTTTTAGGAATCAGTCTTGAGCGAAATATTCTTTAAAGTTGCAGACGGCTATTCCAAGAAACAACGTAATATAATTTTTCAGTTAATATCTATTATTGACAGGTTTTATCATTTTAAATCGTTGTTTTGAAATTGGGATCCTTCCAGGCATAGAGCTGACATGGAAATGAATAATATTTTAAATACTTCAAAAAAATCCCAAAACAATTACTTTCCTTATACAATGACCCTAAATGTCAATTTGAAGATCAAATAATGCAACAAAATTTGTTTTTTAAACTTTCAAAATAAGGTTTCACTGCCGGAAAATAACGGTATTGACTTTCAAGAATCGCTGAGCTAATTTCCTGCTATACTACACATTTTGCCATGAGGCTGAGAGGAACATTTTCAGTTTTAAAGCACATTTCCTGTAATTCTAAAAATGTATTTCATGGTTTATGACGTTTTCATATGCTATCTGGGGGGCCCAACCAAGTGTTACCAATGTGTCTCTAGCATCCTTACAGCACTTCTGGAAATGAGAGACTAGATTGACAACAATGTTCCTCAAGTAGCTACTACAATATAGCAGTTGTTCAGATATGTCATCCATAATGTAGCAGTGTTATGTATAATTCCTTTATTGTTGTGCTAGACATAATTCTGCTAAATAAACTCACTACATAACTACAGATGTTTTCGCTGCATCCTCATTTCCGCTGCTGGCATACTTACTGTAGATGGACTGTGTTTGTGTGCGTGTGTGCGTGTGTGCGTGTGTGTGTGTGTGTGTGTGTGTGTGTGTGTGTGTGTGTGTGTGTGTGTGTGTGTGTGTGATCTGCCGTCCGCTCATCAGGACCACCTGTCCGTCAATAGGTAATAAACACAGCATCAGACCAATACAGATGAATGTCAGCAAAGGATTGTCTTGGAAAGCTCTCTTTAATCAGCCTGTCATCCTCTTGGGGGGATAAGGAAGTGTGAGATATTAACTTCACTCAGCACCATCACAAATAGGTCAGGGCCCGCATGTTATGAGGACTTTAATTAGAGTGAAGACAGTCCCATTTAAAGTAGATGTGTGAACAATCAACGACTTCTGTATTATGTGCGATTTATTTAATTGTAGAAGTGAGTGAAGTCTATTTGAGGAGTGTATAAAGGGGGGTATGCAAACGTTTGTTCATCAGATTTACCCCAAACTTGCATTTAACTTTAAGGAAATACACAAACACATACGCAAAAAATAAAAAAGATAAGTTAATGCACTTACTGTGACCTCTGTGGCCTCTGCATCGTTTATCCCTCCACCAACAGACTGGACCACCACTGGGAGCCTACAGCCACATCCATCCACTATGTGCAGCCCACACAGGTTCTTACCAAGGTTCACCACAGTAGAATGTAGTACCCGCCAGCCATGTGCTACAGTAGTAGGTAACCACTCTTCTCTCTTCCCACTCCTCCCTGCTTGCTCTTTACCCAGGACATAACTCAAATCACCCCCAGCTGAGAACTCGATTTATTTCGCAAGTTGTTTCGTTCTATTTTTATTTTTGGAAATTTGCCCGTATGTCCTGATGTGCATCAGAACTCTGCCTAATTTCCCCTTCTATGAAGACTGCCTATATGGGTCAGAGCTCTGCAGGAGAGGGCCATCAGATTGAGCTGGTAGAGTGAGGAGAGTCTGAGTGAAAGGCCAATTATACGCCGGACAGCTTAGTCATAACACAGGATAAATAAATTGAAGAAGATATTTTAAACATTTGGCGATGACTGTATGAAGAGTTCATTTCCAAAACGCTATATACACAAATCGTTCATATTTGTGTTTTTTTATCAGAAATGATTGCTTTTAAGTACCTTCATATGTACTTGTAATTAAAAGAGATATATTCATTGTTTAGCTGGAATGGAATGTCCATATATTGTCTATTTGACTGTGATATGTGGGTTTCTCACCTAGCAATAACTGTAAGTCACTATGGATAAGAACATCTGCTAAATGATCAAATTGTCAAATGTAAATGTTTTACATACAAATCTCATATTACTTTATCACAAAACAATGTGACTGTGTAAAACCTAGCAGTACTACTTATTTCTCTGAAAGTAAGGCACATACAGTGGCTTGCGAAAGTATTCACCACCTTGGCATTTTTCCTATTTTGTTGCCTTACAACCTGGAATTAAAATAGATTTTTTTGGGGGGGTTGTACCATTTGATTTAAACAACATGCCTACCACTTTGAAGATGCAAAATATTTTCTATTGTGAAACAAACAAGAAATAAGACAAAAAAACTGAAAACTTGAGCGTGCATAACTATTCACCCCAACAAAGTCAATAGTTTGTAGAGCCACCTTTTTCAGCAATTACAGCTGCAAGTCTATTGGGGTATGTCTTTATACGCTTGGCACATCTAGCCACTGGGATTTTTGTCCATTCTTCAAGGCAAAACTGCTCTAGCTCCTTCAAGTTGGATGGGTTCCACTGGTGTAGAGCAATCTTTAAGTCATACCACAGATACTGAATTAGATTGAGGTCTGGGCGTTGACTAGGCCATTCCAAGACATTTAAATGTTTCCCCTTAAACCACTCGAGTGTTCCTTTAGCAGTATGCTTAGGGTCATTGTCGTGCTGGAAGGTAAACCTCCGTCCCAGTCTCAAATCTCTGGAAGACTGAAACAGGTTTCCCTCAAGAATTTCCCTGTATTTAGCGCCATCCATCATTCCTTCAATTCTGACCAGTTTCCCAGTCCCTGCCTATGAAAAATATCCCCACAGCATGATGCTGCCACCACCATGCTTCACTGTGGGGATGGTGTTCTCGGGTGATGAGAGTTGTTGGGTTTGCGCCAGACATGGCGTTTTCCTTGATGGACAAAAAGCTCAATTTAAGTCTCTTCTGACCAGAGTACCTTCTTCCATACGTTTG
Source organism: Oncorhynchus clarkii lewisi (assembly GCF_045791955.1). Taxonomy (NCBI): domain Eukaryota; kingdom Metazoa; phylum Chordata; class Actinopteri; order Salmoniformes; family Salmonidae; genus Oncorhynchus; species Oncorhynchus clarkii. Next base: position 20,577,315 of record NC_092160.1, on the reverse strand, counting down.
GCGAGTCTCCCACATGCCTTTTGGTGAATACCAAACATGTTTGCTTATTTTTTTCTTTAAGCAATGGCTTTTTTTATGGCCACTCTTCCGTAAAACCCAGCTCTGTGGAGTGTGCGGCTTAAAGTGGTCCTATGGACAGATACTCCAATCTCCGCTGTGGAGCTTTGCAGCTCCTTCAGGGTTATCTTTGGTCTCTTTGTTGCCTCTCTGATTAATGCCCTCCTTGCCTGGTCCATGTGTTTTGGTGGGCGGCCCTCTCTTGGCAGGTTTGTTGTGGTGCCATATTCTTTCCATTTTTAATAATGGATTTAATGGTGCTCTGTGGGATGTTCAAAGTTTTGGATATTTTTTTAGAACCCAACCCTGATCTGTACTTCTGCACAACTTTATCCCTGACCTGTTTGGAGAGCTCCTTGGTCTTCATGGTGCCGCTTACTTGGTGGTGCCCCTTGCTTAGTGGTGTTGCAGACTCTGGGGCCTTTCAGAATGAGTGTATATATAATGCGATTATGTGACAGATCATGTGACACAGATTGCACACAGGTGGACTTTATTTAACTAATTGTGTGACTTCTGAAGGTAATTGGTGGCACCATTACTTATTTAGGGGCTTCATAGCAAAGGGGGGGAATACATATGCACGCACCACTTTCCTGTTTTAAATTGATAGATTTTTTATTTCACTTCACCCATTCGGACTATTTTGTGTATGTCCATTACATGAAATCCAAATAAAAATCTATTTAAATTACAGGTTGTAATGCAACAAAATAGGAAAAACTCCAAGGGGGATGAATACTTTTGCAAGGCGCTGTATATAGCATTTAGCTAAATTAAAAACCTGACTATTTGTCACTCTGAAATGAAACCATCAAGTGATAGATTTGAAGTAAATACATGTCTGTCATTGAACAACACCATGCCATGATTAAATAGTGAAACAACACACCAATCGCTTTCACCATTTATTTAAACAATAAAAGCTAATTGACCAACATTTCTGAAAATGATATACTGTATATCACTTTTGAATTAAACTCTTCATTTGGAGTGTACTACATTTGTGTTCCTTTGAGCCTGCCAAACTGAATAAAGTGCAGCTAAAGTATTTGAAATGAAACACTAGCTGAATCCAGGTCTGGATAAGACGAGTGCCTTTGGGCAGTTCTCCCAACATGCTAAAACGCTGCATGTGCCTCCCATCCATATCTTATTACCAACAGCGGATGTCTGAGTGATGTTTTGTTGTGCTGAATCAGTCAAATAGTTGTGTAAATCCAAGCTGGGTCACACTTTATTTGGATAGTCTGGATTTTTCATCTGCAGATGCTCTATAGATAGTCATACTATCAACAAACTATCTGTTAATAAGCAACTGGTTACAGATATGTTTAGGTTTAGAACAAGGGTAAGGTTTAAGGTTAGATTTAGGGGTTAAGGTTAGATTGAGGGTTAGGGTTAGTAGATAGTTAGTTGAAATGTTACTGATAGTCTGTAAGTCTGTAGAGCTTCTACAGATGGACTATCAAAATAAAGTGTTACCTAAAGTTGTTATTGGGTCATTCCGGGGCCAATATTCCCATAACCCTTGTTATACATTCAGTACTTATGTGTCACAACTGTCATCCTCAGAAACGCAGATGTGGTTGTTTAGTTGGCCAGACTCAGGGAATAAACAGGATGGATGTGGGTTTAGTTAACACATATTGCAGATAGATAGCACTGGCTGTGGAATGTGTTCGTCTCAGTCCGTCTCGCTCCAGCTCCCCTCCCTATGCACCAGGTGAATTAGAATTGCATTAGTCACCGTCTCTTGTCAGAGGTACGCCAAGGCTTCATTTTGACTCCTGTTCTGTTGCGAGTGCTGTTCAGTATGATAAGATGCTGCTGGTGATGCGCTGGATACTCCAGCCGCGTCCCAAATTTCACCCTATTCCCTATTTAGTGCACTAGTTTTGACCAGAGCCCTATGGGCCCTGGTAAAAAATGAGTGCACTAAAAAGGGAATGGGTGCAATTTGGGATGCAGGCCATTCTCCAATGCTGCTGTTTCGACTCAGACACATCCTGTCCCATTTTCCAGTGCTTCAACAGTATTGATTAACTGCTTGCCCCAATGAGGCACTTTTTTAGCCTGATATGAGATAAGAGTTAGATTCTTGTCAAAGCAGTTACACATTTGCTCTGATTTTCCCCAAACAGTTAGTGTTGTTTCACTGGAACTAATCCATCACAGTATCATTGTCAGGGGAAAGCACATAGAAAGGACGGGACATAATCAAAATGTCAGGAAATATGGAGAGTGGCAAACCCTAAAGAATACAGTGATTGTAAATAATGTGTGTTTGTGTTTGTGCATACTGTATTATGTTTGTAAGTTTAGGTGTCTGAGTTGTTTATGTGGGGGTGAGGGCTATATAATTCATTCATCTTGGTAGTAGAGGTCCTTGCTTCATGGCCAAAGCCCTGGGTTAAACCCACATTATATGGCCAGTTACAGCCAGGTTTTTCATATTCCATGTCCTGTATACTGTAGCTTACCTCAGCCCACAAGGGAGTAGGAATGCTATGCTAGTCTGTCCTCTACCGCCCCAAATTCCATTCCTTTTTCAAGTTCACTCCCTTCATAGAACCAGAGAAACCACCTCTCCCCCTTTACATTTTCTCTCCTTTACTTGGACAGACTCTTTAAACAGTTGCCCTTTGCTTATCCAAGCAAATTACATTGAGGTCCACAACACCTGGCCTAAGTATTGCAGCCTCCTGCTTCTTCCTTGTAAGTTATTATTTATTTTAGCCCTGTTATTCTTTCTTTACTTCTCTGCCCTGTCGGTATCAATCATACCCTCTCTGCCCTGTTGGTATTAATACCTCCCTCTCTGCTCTGTTGGTATCAATTATACCCTCTGTACCCTGTCGTTATCAATCATACCCTCTCTGCCCTGTCGGGTTTCAATCATACCCTCTCTGCCCTGTTGGTATCAATCATACCCTCTCTGCCCTGTTGGTATCAATCATACCCTCTCTGCCCTGTTGGTATCAATCATACCCTCTCTGCCCTGTCGGTATCAATTATACCCTCTGTGCCCTGTCGATATCAATCATACCCTTTCTGCCCTGTCGGCATCAATCATACCCTCTCTGCTTTGTCGGTATCAATACCTCCCTCTCTGCCCTGTCAGTATCAATCCCTCCCTCTCTGCCTTGTCGGTATCAAGCCTTCCGCCGTGGATACAGGATCTTCGTCAAGTGTCCCTGGTCAATGATCAGATTAGCAGGGCCAACTATCTCTGGACCAATATGGAATCTCGGTATCTCCCCCAAACCTGTAATGAGAAAACTGAGATTGAATTTGAAACTCGGTATGACCGGGGATTAGCCAACGAGCCTGAGAGTTATTTTCCTCAATGATGTCAGTTGGATTGAAGCTGGGGCCAGGAGTACCAGGAGGGGGAGGGTTGGATGTGATGACCTATATTTGAGATAAAAGTATCTCTGTGTGTGCAGGGTACTTAGGACATGGGATGGAAATGTTTGTCACCACCAAGAAAAATGACATGTTAACAATATCATGGGAATATATAGTCTACACTGGATGTACAAAACATTAAGAAAACCTTCCTACTATTGAGATGCACCCCCACCCCCTTTTGCCTCAATTTGTTGGGGCATGGACTTGTTCCACATGGGAAACTGTTGAGTGTGAAAAAAACAGCAGCATTGTAGTTCTTGACTTAAACGGTTGTGCCTGGCACCTACTACCATATCACCTTCAAAGGAACTTCAATCTTTTGTCTTGCCCATTGATCCTCTGAATGGCACACACACACAATCCATGTCACACACAATGTCCATTGTCTCAAGGCTTAAAATCCTTCTATAACCTGTCTTCTCCCCTTCAGCTACACAGATTGAAGTGGATATAACAAGTGACATCAATAAGGGATCATAGCTTTCATCTGGATTCACCTGGTCAGTCCATTGCATGGAAAGAGCCGTTCCTATGGTTTTGTACACTGTGTATATAGAGTGTGCAACTTTCTTTCTTTCTTTGTATTAGAGAAGGATTATCGTCCCTTCCACTACAAGATATCACAGTCTGACTTTAGTATTTTTGTCATGTTTTTCCAGGGGGTTAAATTTAGGGATTAATTTTGACTGGTTAAGGTAAGGTTTAAGGTTAGGAATAGGGTTAAAACAGAAAAACAAAACAATTAATGCCTAGCACTGGGAATGAACCTGCGATCCTCAAGGCCGGAGCATTAATTTGGCAAGCTGCCAGCCTACTAGACGGTAATTGGTGCTCATGTTGCCCATAGTGGACGGTATTGAAGACATCTCCCTACCAGATGGTAATAGGTGCTCATGTTGCCCCTAGTGGACGGTATTGAAGACATCTCCCTACTAGATGGTAATAGGTGCTCACGTTGCCCTTAGTGGACAGTATTGAAGACATCTCCCTACTAGATGGTAATAGCTGCTCACGTTGCCCCTAGTGGACGGTATTGAAGACATCTCCCTACTAGATGGTAATAGGTCCTCACGTTGCCCCTAGTGGACGGTATTGAAGGCATCTCCCTACTAGATGGTAATAGGTCCTCACGTTGCCCCTAGTGGACGGTATTGAAGGATTCTCCCGATGTCCTGGCAACCTGGACAAATGTTGAATACTGAAGTTGATCTAATGTGGCCTGGCTGCCCTTCCATTCGCTACAGTGACATACAGGCAGAGAGGCAACTGCTTATTTCCACGGCTGCCTTCACACTTATTTTCTTCTAGATTTGACACTGAAAAACAAACATACACTCTCTTCTCTTTCACTAACACACAGAATCCACACACACACACACGTGCATGTAGAAGTATTGCTTCCGTCCCTCTCCTCGCCCCTTCCTGGGCTCAAACCAGGGACACTCTGCACACATTGACAACAGCCACCCTCGAAGCATCGTTACCAATCGCTCCACAAAAGCCGCGGCCCTTGCAGAGCAAGGGAAACAACTACTTCAAGGTCTCAGAGTGAGTGACGTCACCGATTGAAGTGCTATTAGCGCGCACCACCGCTAACTAGCTAGCCATTACACATCGGTTACACACACACACACGCACACCACACACACACTCATACACACAGAGACACACACACTGCCACACACTGGAGCTCAGCTGTTCAATATTCGATATGGACTGAAAGGATGACCACGGTAAGGAAATCTCCATGGTGTTCATAAACAAGCCTGTTGTAGTAATTCACAGCTTGTTAAAGTGCCCTTATAGCTTCCCTCAATCTGGCCTTGAGCACTGTCAACCCCTCATCTCGCCATGTTAATAAGGACAAGAGATTTCCTATCTCATGGCCTTTAAGACGTCCTCAGGAGAGAGAAAGTCCTGCCCATAGAGATCCTATTAAATTAGTATTCTAATTCCTATTTCTATGGGCCTGCCAACGTAGGACAAACCACTGTCATTTGCATAAATAATAGATTTTTCTGAATGACACACACACACACACACACACACACACACACACACACACACACACACACACACACACACACACACACACACACACACACGTACACATACACACACTCTCTGTCCCACACACACACACACATACTTTCTTTTATTCAAGAAATAACCAAGTGGCTTGTGTTGCTAATGCCACAAGTACTTGTGTGTTGTTTTAACACATTGTCAATGACAGTGGGCCCAAGTCCCAGTGTGTCTCGCAGGCTTCCGAGGTGAGTGTAGAATCAGTGTGTGATGTACTAAATCATGTTACACAGTGCCTTCAGAAAGTATTCACACCCCTTTACCTTTTCCACATTTTTTTGTTAGAAAGTGCGATTAAATTGTATTTAATTGTAATTTTCTGCCAAAGCTCTACACAAAATGTAACACTAATATATCTTGATTAGATAAGTATTCAACCCCCTGTGTCAATACATGTTAAAATAACTTTTGTCAGCGGTTACAGATGTAAGTCTTTCTGGACAAGAAAGTAAAAATAAAAATGAATATTCTTGCTCTGTCAAGTTGGTTGTTGATCATTGCTAGACAGCCATTTTTCAGTCTTGCTTTCTAGCTATATTTCATGTATTTTTATCCCCCCAAAAAACTTCCTAGTCCTTGCTGATGACAAGCAATTGCTGTTTTTGTGTGTTTCTTTTTTTACCCATATAATCAATAGATGCCATTTGCAAGGCATTTGAAACCCCCCCTGGTCTTTGTGGTTGAATCTGTGTTTGAAATTCACTGCACGACTGAGAGACCTTGCAGAAAATTGTATATGTGGGGTACAGAGATGAAGTAGTTATTCAAAAACCATGTTAAACACTATTATTGCACACAGAGTGAATCCATGCAACTTATTATGTGCCTTGTTAAGCAAATGTTGAATCATGAACTTATTTAAGCTTGGCATAACAAAGGGATTGAATACTTATTGACTCAAGACATTTCAGCTTTTCATTTTGTATTCATTTGTAAACATTTTGAAAAACATAATTCCACCTTGACATTATGGGTTATGACAAAAACAATAGTTATTTAATCAATTGTAAATTCTGGCAGTAACACAGCAGAATGTGGGGTGTGAATACTTTCTGAAGGCACTTGCCCATACAGTGCCGTGCGAAAGTATTCGGCCCCCTTGAACTTTGCGACCTTTTGCCACATTTCAGGCTTCAAACATAAAGATATAAAACTGTATTTTTTTGTGAAGAATCAACAACAAGTGGGACACAATAATGAAGTGGAACGACATTTATTGGATATTTCAAACTCTTTTAACAAATCAAAAACTGAAAAATTGGGCGTGCAAAATTATTCAGCCCCTTTACTTTCAGTGCAGCAAACTCTCTCCAGAAGTTCAGTGAGGATCTCTGAATGATCCAATGTTGACCTAAATGACTAATGATGATAAATACAATCCACCTGTGTGTAATCAAGTCTCCGTATAAATGCACCTGCAGTGTGATAGTCTCAGAGGTCCGTTAAAAGCGCAGAGAGCATCATGAAGAACAAGGAACACACCAGGCAGGTCCGAGATACTGTTGTGAAGAAGTTTAAAGCCGGATTTGGATACAAAAAGATTTCCCAAGCTTTAAACATCCCAAGGAGCACTGTGCAAGCGATAATATTGAAATGGAAGGAGTATCAGACCACTGCAAATCTACCAAGACCTGGCCGTCCCTCTAAACTTTTAGCTCATACAAGGAGAAGACTGATCAGAGATGCAGCCAAGAGGCCCATGATCACTCTGGATGAACTGCAGAGATCTACAGCTGAGGTGGGAGACTCTGTCCATAGGACAACAATCAGTCGTATATTGCACAAATCTGGCCTTTATGGAAGAGTGGCAAGAAGAAAGCCATTTCTTAAAGATATCCATAAAACGTGTAGTTTAAAGTTTGCCACAAGCCACCTGGGAGACACACCAAACATGTGGAAGAAGGTGCTCTGGTCAGATGAAACCAAAATTGAACTTTTTGGCAACAATGCAAAACGTAATGTTTGGCGTAAAAGCAACACAGCTCATCACCCTGAACACACCATCCCCACTGTCAAACATGGTGGTGGCAGCATCATGGTTTGGGCCTGCTTTTCTTCAGCAGGGACAGGGAAGATGGTTAAAATTGATGGGAAGATGGATGGAGCCAAATACAGGACCATTCTGGAAGAAAACCTGATGGAGTCTGCAAAAGACCTGAGACTGGGACGGAGATTTGTCTTCCAACAAGACAATGATCCAAAACATAAAGAAAAATCTACAATGGAATGGTTCAAAAATAAACATATCCAGGTGTTAGAATGGCCAAGTCAAAGTCCAGACCTGAATCCAATCGAGAATCTGTGGAAAGAACTGAAAACTGCTGTTCACAAATGCTCTCCATCCAACCTCACTGAGCTCGAGCTGTTTTGCAAGGAGGAATGGGAAAAAAATTCAGTCTCTCGATGTGCAAAACTGATAGAGACATACCCCAAGCGACTTACAGCTGTAATCGCAGCAAAAGGTGGCGCTACAAAGTATTAACTTAAGGGGGCTGAATAATTTTGCACGCCCAATTTTTCAGTTTTTGATTTGTTAAAAAAGTTTGAAATATCCAATAAATGTCGTTCCACTTCATGATTGTGTCCCACTTGTTGTTGATTCTTCACAAAAAAATACAGTTTTATATCTTTATGTTTGAAGCCTGAAATGTGGCAAAAGGTCGCAAAGTTCAAGGGGGCCGAATACTTTCGCAAGGCACTGTATGTGAGTCACTTTTGAAGTCACAGAAATATGGATTTTGTCATCAATTATTAACTTTGAATTAATTCCTTCTACTTATGGATACTCCAGTAGCAGGGTAGAGAATACTTGCCTAGCTTTTTTTATATATAAAATGGGTTAGGAATATAACCTATAATCAAATAACAAACACTGGCATATCATACCATTAACAAAGGACATATTACAACAAATCTTTCTAATTTCTTGTCTTTGCATTCATAATGTTCTGTTAATCTGCATTGTTCCTGCATCACTGTATGTTCTGATTGGGCATTATTGATGCCTGGGTTACCTGATTATCCGCCCCTAATCTGAATTGTATTTAAAATGTACACCATAAAAGGAAATTCAATTAAATCACCAGACTCACGTTTAGTTATTTTCTGTCAACATCAGAAGTGCCAATTTCTGTGATCTAATAATCTAAGATATCACTTTCTTCTTATTTTCGATAATGAACTGTTCCCTCAGAACTCTGCAGGTGTGTTTTCAGCTCTGACAGAGTTTATAGGAGTCGTGAGGGGAACCATTGGCAGTCTCTCAAATCCACATACTGTGCCCTTGAAAAGCCAAGAATCCCCCATTCACACGGCATCTTCCCTCCCAAAGTGAACCTGACGGCTAATCAACACCTGCAAGCCCTTTCCTCGGCCATGTGTCCAAGTGAGACTTCAATACCGCTGCCAAGCCACACATTTCCCCACGCGAAACGCACAGAGAAAAGAGAGAGACTTTTAATCAAAGCTCATCCAAAAACAGCTCTGTTATTTTTTTCTGCACGCATCTCGATGACTGTACAGCTAGCACATGTGCTGCCACTCCCTAACCCATTGCAGTCCCTTTGAATTGTAAGATGGCTCATCTCACAAGGCTATCCTTCTGGTCTGGAGTGATTACATCCTACCCAGCCAGATTACACAGTATAAACAAAGTAGCTGGAGTACAATTGCAGCCTTCACTGGGTATTAGATGTTCTATCTCATACTCTCTGAGAGGAGTGGGAAAGCGTGACTGCCTGCGTGCACCCAACTCTGCTATACTCAATAGGGTAACACTTTACATTGTTGTCCCTATTACTATGTAACTGCACATTCATTTTAATTTTTACATTGACATTTTAGTAATTTAGCAGACGCTCTTATCCAGAGCGACTTACAGGAGCAATTAGGTTTAAGCACCTGGCTCAAGGGCACATCAACAGATTTTTTACTTAGTCGGCTCAGGGATTCAAATCAGCAACCTTTCGGCTACTGGCCCAACGCTCTTAACTGCTAGGCTAGCTGCTGTAATGACGGTAGTAACAACATAGCAGTTACAGAGTAGTTACATATTCTAGGTATTGCTATGTAATTACATGGCAATTGGATTTAGCTGTATCAGGTATTACACAATTGGAACACAAAATTCCACATGTGTAATTACTAATGTTTTTACAAATTGTCTTGTTCTACTATGTGACTAATGTTTTGTAATTGCACATTTGAAAGTCACCTGTGAAATACCATGTTAATAATAGCTAAAACCAAAATATGACCTTGTTACATGTAACTACACACAAACCCAGGAAGTCCCAGGGTTGATATGGTTTTGATATGTTGACACACTTGTAATTATATTGTACCTACTCAGGATCAGGCAACGTAATGTAGCGAGACCCCGTAGGTATTACTTTATAAATACTATGTAGTTACACTGTAACAACCTTTGCAGACAGTAGGCTAACCATGAGAAAAAAGGAGACAAGTCTGAGAAAATGTTTCAGTTGGACTTTTCTTTAATGGATTTAGCAAAGATGAATATTCAAACCATTCAAATTCAATTCATTTCAGACACATATCATTAACTATTTTAATGAGTACATTTTTAGAAAAACAGCTATGTTAAGCTAACAAGAAAACCGCCATACATTAATTCACTAATGTAGTTAGCATGGTAATAGGGACAACTTCATCTAAAGTGTTACCGTCAATATTTTTTGGGACAATAAACGTTCCATGAAATACATATAGATCTGCTATAATGACTTCATCCACCTGACTCCTGACTGCAGTGGCTTGTGCAGTATGCTAGTTTGAAGGAGCAGCGTTCTCTATGTGGCACTCATTGTTTGCCTTGTTGATGGAATGGTAACACTTTATTTGAAGGGTAATCATGTATGTTAAGGCTATGTAAGGACTTCAAAACACACTCAGTCATATCCCAAACATACCACATTCTTAAGCAGTATATAATCATTTCATTAATGGTTATGTCAAGACATAACGCTCGTATGAACTGCTTATATATGCTGCATGTATGGGTTATTTGTGTTATGTGGATTCATAATAAAGTGTCACTGTTAAAGGCTGTGTTCCAATGACACAAAGTCAGAACATATCCTAGCATCTCTCCTTTGTCCTTTTACTAAGATTATACGTGCGTGACAAATATTTTTTCCCGGGCCAAATGCTAATAACGGGTTAAATTTGCCAACTGTCAACAGTAAACGTTAAAACACTCTGTCCAATAGGCTCAGGACTGAGATGGTGAAAGGGGCTCATCAAGCTTGTGCTGAATGCTTGTAACGCTCACTCACAGGTGACTATTTGTGACCTTCAAAAGTATTGAATCTGCAGAAATACAATGAGTGGATTTGAATTGCACACACCCATGCAATACTGCCTTGACAGAGGGCTGGAACTGGTCCGAAAATAAAGGTGTACGGTGCCGGAAAACGCTTGGAAAAAATGTGCACTTTTCCCTCCAATATCATGCTGAAATGCATCGGCTCCCACCAGCCTTATCTCTCTCTGAGTCCCTCAGCTGTAATTGTCGATGAGTAACCCCTCCAGTGTTGCTGTACCACCAGTACTCGTATGCAGAATGTGTATCCGGCAATCTGTTCAGTTCTCCCCAAGTAGTTTCCCTCACAGAAATCCATTTAGGGCTTTTTTATTGAGTGGAGAGCATTGCAGTCGTATTGGGCTCTGTCTGGCTCCCTAACATGGTTACCCTTCGTCTCCTCTCAATGAATCCAGGTCCCAGCAGTGTCTATGAGTTCACAGTGGGGTGAAGAGGAGGAAACTCACAGTGTGGCTATTGGTGAAGGAACACTTAGAAGAAAGTCGATGGGGAAGTTTAAGGCATCATTGTGTGAATGTATATCTACTGTTCTAGCAGCAAAGGGGGGACCAATTCCATATTAATGCCCATGATTTTGGAATGAGATGTACGTTGAGCAGGTGTCCACATGGCCATATTGAGAGTGTGTGTGTGTGTGTGTGTGTGTGTGTGTGTGTGTGTGTGTGTGTGTGTGTGTGTGTGTGTGTGTGTGTGTGTGTGTGTGTGTGTGTGTGTGTGTGTGTGTGTGTGTGCATGTATATACAGTATACTGTAGCTGATGCTTTAAATGCTTTGTGATACAATTTGAATAAAGATGATAGGGAATTTCAAGGCACCGTATGAATATACCTGTATTTCTGTAGGTTGAGGAAATAATCCCTTGTTAAGGTTGTACTAAATGTATGCACCCTGCTGGCTCAGAATCCTTATCAACCTACAAAATGTTCTGAAATCAATCTCCATTGTTGAACACAATCATTTTGTTCCATTGTTAATATCATTCTTGTTTTCAGGTTTAAAGCCTTACAAGTTATTTCCTTAGCAGACTCATAATAGTGGTGGTTCTATGGAATAAAATGTCCCTTTCTATTTGAATTGGACAGTATGCCATGCAGTTATAATATCTTAAATGTGTGTGTCAAGGTTCTAACTTACAAAGGTAGCAGTAATTGGGAACCGGTAGAGATTGTTGTAGTTGTTGTATTCATAATAAGTCAAAGATAACAGGAGACATAAGACAGATCTTGGTCTTCCTTCTGAAGAGCCATTTTTAAGCGACTGAAAGTGTAGTCAGTTATTGTACTGCTATACCTAACTAGTACAATGGAGAACATATGTTGGATTCTAAAAGCAATGTAAAACTATTATTTTTGTAGACAAAATCGTTGTTTCACTAGGGAATTGAATACTCCTTCAAGTCAATATAAAGCCTTGTCCTATCTGTTACTCTCCATATATACTCCTCTGTTTATCTTCTCTGCGGTTGTGAATAGTTTGTACAGGAGTATGGAATGTAGCTTTGATTTTAAACTGGAAATGTGGAAGGGATACACATTACACATTATTCAGGAATGTACTGCAAGTCGTAAACAGAAAGTGCTTCTGATTTAAACAGGTTATGCACCGTTCTGTGTTCTGACATTGTTCTCTAGTAGCCTACTAGGTGTAGGTGAGGCCTAAAATATTCATGAGTTCCCATCTTGTGAACAAAATCCCAATATATTTGGAAGCTTGGTCATGAATTAAACTCAACATTCAAAATGTAACACACAATTACCTAAATACCAAAATAGATCAAATATGAACTAATTAATTGTAGATGTATTGACACAGATCGGACACATGTACTGCACCTACAATGTGAAAAACAAATCAAAATGATGGACCCAGTCATATAACCTAAATGTTCTTATTAACATAGGGCTCTCCGTTTGCAGACAGTTTAGTGCTTTTTCAAGGGACAAAAATAAAATTTCTGTTTAAAAAGTTATTCAGGTAACAATGTTTGGGAGGAGTGAGGGAGCTGTTGCTCATTAAAATAGCAACACCTTCTTGAGTGAATCATTTCAAGTAGTGTTGCTAGGGCAGACATTGATCAAATTACATTTGTAATATGTTAATATCACCAGAACAATGCATAGTTTGAAATTCTATCTGCCCCCAAAACTCAAGTAAATGAAAATCATGAATCACAACACTTTTGTAATGGTCCTAGACTTGAAGATCAAACAATATTTTCCCATGCAATATATTTGAATAGAATATATATACCTCAAGAGTGAATACAAAGTTGGCTGAGATTAAACCAAATTCTAGCTGCAAAATACAGCACAATGTGGATTTTCAGTCCATACTAGAGCGCATTTTGTGTATGAGAGCTGTGGAGTGAGCTGTTGACCGCCAGAACAGGACCAAATCTTTGCCAAATCTTTTGTCTGGCTCTGAATAGTGGGTCTAAGAATCTAAGCACTTCTAAAATAATTATTTGTTGTTTATTTCCAAACACAGAAATACCCCAGCAACAGCATCGTCCCATCATCCCAACCCACCGCTTGGGTTCCCCTTCCTGTGTCTCTCTCTCTCTCTCTTCTCTGTGTGCAGTGGGCCCTAGGCGCTCGCTGTATTCCTGCCGTTTCCCTATTAGGCGCTTAACAGAGCGTTGGGCTGTGGCTGCTCTCTCCCCCAATGCCTCCCGTCTCCCTGTCGCCCTTCAGGTCTCATCGCCCTCACAATGGAGGATCCGCTATGATCCCGAGACACACAGTGTCCTCCATTACCCACAACTCATGGCCCACTGCATCCATGCTGTAGCCACGCTTCCAGGATCTCAGGAAAACAACATGTTTGTATGTGTGGTGTGTAATTCAGTTTGGATGGGAATGTATTGTGTGTGCTTGCAGGGTTGGGGAGTAACTGATTATATGTAATTAGATTTTCTTTTAAACAGTAACTGTAATCAGTTATGTTACCAGCAGAAACATTGTAATCTTATCACAGATACTTTTGTTATACTAAATGGATGTTTGTCAGAAAGGATGTTTGTGAAAAAATACATTATGACACATTTCTGTTTTCTCAATTACACTCAATTCATAATTGAAAAAAGGCGCAAGTTTAAGTTTGTACCACCTGACTGAGTCTGACCACAAGTGATGATAAATTAAATGGATCAGATGAGTCCATATGTCACCTCTTAAGGGGAAAGTAATCAGATTATGTTGCTGAGTTTGGGTAATTCAAAAGTTACGTAACTGATTAAAGTTTTGGACAGGCAACTAGTAACTACAATGGATTACGTGTAGAAAGTAGCCTAAGCAATCCTGTGTGCGAGAGTGTGTGTGTGTGCACGATTTCATGAATATATGTGTGTGCGTGTGTATATGTAGTACGTGAATGTGTGTATGCACTGTAGTCTCCAGGCTGAACCAAGGACACTTGGTCTTATCCCATTTCACCCCCCCCCCCCCCCCCCCCCCCCCCAATCCCCAGAAGCAAGCATGGGTAGAGCCAGTGAAAGGGAAGTGCCTTTAAAGGGAAGTGCTATTAAAGGGAAGTGCCATTAAAGAGAAGTGCCATTAAAGGAGGGAACAAAGAAGGAGATCAATAGTGCCTTTTCAAAGGAATTCATTTTGAGCTTGGACGGAGTCCATCTGTAGATTTTTCCACAAATTAACGAAATAGAAAGCCTTAAGCTGTGAACATTTCAGGGGCTTGAGCCATCTCTTGCACACCAAATAGGATGTGACAGCTAGGCCCCCATAATAGTGTCATAAAATGAAAAATAATTAGTTCCAAACCAAGTATTAATACAGTACTCTGTGCTAGTTTGCAGTGAGAACTATATCGTGGCTAAAAAGGACATGTTTTTGGAGACTCAGGCATCAGTTACTACAGTCTAGGTGTTTCAACTTTTATTGGAACCTTTTTGGGGTTTCTAAAGTTAGACAATATTTGATCTTTCTGTCAAGCTAAAACCCAATATTTTCTTTGGAAATGGCAGAACAATAGTGTGAGCATAATACAACTTAGTTCTCTTTTTTCCTCCACTGTGCAGGAATCCTGTCATAGGCCTACAGGTCTATTTTTTCAAGGAGAGCTCAATCACTGAGCAACAAAGACTGAAGGGTGTCGCTGACTTGCCACAGTGTTCTTCTCCGACAAATTAGATCAGTCTGCCATCGCCCAGAGACACAAACACCCTGACTAGGGAGATAACAAATTGTTTTATCCATAGAATCTAATTAAAAACGGTGAAATTCCTAAAAGTAATTTGATGTATCGGGTGCTTATCTTTCTCTGTGTGCACACAAGTGATTACATTTACCGTCGAGCTCAAGGAAATCGGGGCACGGAAGTTAACTGGTGGTTTACTTTAAAAGGTGGAGCTTGTCAAAGAGCTTGTCGTCACTAGAAAACATTTTTTGGGGCGCGATTCCATTCTTATACTGTTGAGTACACTCATATGTTAATATACTTGTGTGGTTGCTGTTTTTCATTCTGTCTGTCCAACGCAATGTTGGTTTGAGAGACACAGGACTGAACATTCAGATGTTGATGGCATATGAGCTTGAAGTTGTTCAAAAAACATGATCTGATTGAAGACTGTGAGTAGCATAGCATAGTTTTTAGTGTGTGATGGAATGCCATCTTGTAGTGAACTATCACTGCTCTGCTAGCAACTTGACAAGCAAAGGCTGCATTCAGAGCCTCTGGTGCAGAACATGTCTCATTAAATCATTGTTACAGATAACCTTGATAATTCACATCATGAGATTTCCATGGATGCTTAACTCACTGATATCCACAGTTCAACACTGCTTGTACTGTACAGTATGTTACTAAATGAGTTTGATGTATTGTGCATGTGATGCAGGCAGGGGTTTATGTCCTATTTGCAATCAAACTGAGACATACACTACAAATGTCTAAATGTTTATTGTAAGCCAGGTGGTTCGAGCCCTGAATGCTGATTGGCTAAAAGCCGTGGTATATCTGACCGTATACCACTGGTATGACAAAACATTTACTTTTACTGTTCTAATTACGTTGGTAACCAGTTTATAACAGCAATATGGCACCTTGGGGGTTTGTGGTATATGGCCAATATACCACGGCTAATGGCTGTATCCAGGCTATTTGAAGAGCCCTGAGCTGCGGTATATTGGCCAAATACCACACCCCTAGTGTTTTATTGGTTAACTATAGCATGAGAGATGAGAAGTAACAGAAAAGGGTGTTATTTTTTTATTTGTCAGATAACACGTTAGATACTACATGTTAGGTACTACAAATAATTGTTATGCACTTTTTATGCTTGTTTGAATACCTTGTTATTATCACTTTCGATAACAGGGTCCCACTCTCTCAGTACACTTCGTTAAAACATGGTTACCTTCTTTCAGTAGACTTCATTAAAACATTGTTACCCTCTTTCAGTAGATTGAATTATTATCAGACCTCAGGATAAGACCCAGATGCAGGCAGTTCGAAAAGGCAGGCAGGCTCTGGGTCAGGGAAGGCAAAATGGTCAAAAACCGGGAGAACTAGAAAACAGGAACTAACGAGAAACAGGAGTACGGGAAAAAACACTGGTAGACTTGACGAGACAAGACAAACTAGCAACAGACAAACAGAAAACACAGGTATAAATGCACAGGGAATAATGGGAAAAATGGGCGACACCTGGAGGGGGTGGAGACAAGTACAGATCAGAGTGTGACAGTTACCACCCCCTCCCCCCGGCGTTGGAATTCAGAGATGAGGGCTGAGTCCAGGATGTTCCTAGTGGGGACGCAGCACTTCTCCTCTGGACCTTAACCCTCCCAGTCAACCAGGTACTGGGATCCCCTGCCCCAAGGTTGAACACTCAGGAGACGCCTCACCGTATATGCCGGATAGCCGCTGATGAGACAGGGGAAGGGGTGGGCCTGGAAAAAGGAGACAGAAGGCTGTGAGGCAGAGGTTTAATCCCTGATACATAAAATGTGGGATGTATACGGAGGGTGAGGGGCAACAGAAGACGAACAGCAGAAGGGCTAAGGATCTTGGAGATGGAGAAAGGGCCGATAAAATGGTGGGAAAGTTTGCGGGACTCTACCCGGAGGGGCAGATCCCGTGTGGACAGCAAATTTCCTCTGTCCAAGACGATAGTGGGGAGCCGGGTTCTGAAGGCATGTTGACGGTACCTAGAGGTGGTTTTGAGAAGAGCAGACCGAGCTCTCTTCCAGGTAAACTGACAGCGGACAAAAAAAATCTGGACCGAGGGTATGTTGACCTCTTCCTCAGGGAAGAGGGGGGGGCTGATAACCCAACGGAGCACGCGAAGGGTGAGAGCCCAGTGGCCGAGCAGGGAAGGGTGTTCCGGGTGTACTCCACCCACAATAATTGCTGGCTCCAGGTGGTGGGGTTGGCCGAGACGAGGCACCAAAGAGTCGTCTCCAGGTCCAGATTGGCACGCTCCGACTGGCTGTTGGATTGGGGATGAAACCTGTAGGACAGGCTGGCCAATGACCCAATGAAGCTTGGGGAGGAAAATGAAATGGGCGGCTTTAGAAAACCTGTCCACCACCATGAAGATACTGGTGTTGCCATCAGAAAAAGGGAGACCAGGGATTTATGTGACCAGAGACAGTGAGGGACGGGAAGAGGTTGAAGGAGGCCAGCCGGAGCTTGCTGAGGAGTCTTGTTCTGAGCACAGACAGCGCAGGCAGCGACGAACGTGGAAACGTCAGGGACCATAGTGGGCTACCAAAAGCATTGTCGCACAAAGGCCAGGGTCCGACGGGAGCCAGGGTGACAGGCAAGCCTGGAGGAATGAGCCCATTCCAGGACCGGGGAGTAGGCAGCGTCTGGGACAAACATCCGGTTAGCCAGGCCTCCCCCCGACATCCGACGGGTCTACCTCCACCACGACCTGACAGGATGGACCAGATGGATCAATATGGGAACTGTGGTAAAGCGGGGCTTAAGGTCCAGAAACACCCGGTCAGCAGCTGGGGACCATGTGAACAGGACCTTGGGAGAGGTGAGTGCTGACAGGGGGGAAACCAAAGTGCTGAACCCTCGGATAAAAAGGCAATAGAAATGGGCAAATCCTAAGTAGTGTTACAGCTGCACTCTGGACATGGGTTGGGGCCAATCCATCCCCGCTCTCACCTTTCCGGGATCAATCTGCACATGAATGATGGAATTCGCTTTGACAAAAAGCTTGTTGTCCAGGAAATGCTGGAGGACCTGTCAGACGTGAAAAGACGAGGATGTCGTCGAGGTAGAGGAACACGAACCGGTTCAGTATGTCGCGGAGAACGTCATTAACCAGGGCCTGGAACACAGCAGGAGCATCGGTCAGACCGAATGGCATCACTAGGTTGTCATAGTGTCCGCTAGCAGTGTTAAAGGCTGTCTTTCACTTGTCACCTTCCTGTAGCCGTACCAGGTAGGCGCTCCGCAGGTCCAAGTTAGAGAAGATAGTGGACCCCTGGAGTGGCTCTAAATCAGAGGAGATGAGTGGTAGCGGGTAGCAATTCTTAACCGTGATGTCATTGAGGCCCTGGTAGTTCATGCACAGGTTTTGTCCTTCTTCTCTACAAAGAAGAACCCTGCACCAGTGGGGAGCAGAAGGATGGATACCTCTGCAGCCAGGAAGTCGTCGATGTACGTCTCCATGACCTTGGTCTCCGGCCCGACAGTGAATACAGCCGTCCCCGGGGTAGTGTAGTGCCTGGGAGAAGGTCGATCCCGCAGTCATAGGGTCAATGCGGAGGAAGCGAAGTTGCCTGGGCCTTGTTGAAAACCTCCCGGAGGTCCTGGTACTCCACACGAAAGGCGGAGAGGTCAGAGGCTTCTTCCGAGCCCACAGGAAGACATCCCAGGCAGGCTGCGCCGACTTCAGGCAATGGGCATGGCAGAACGGGCTCCAGCCAATGATAGTACCAGCAGTCCAGTTGATACAGGGATTATTGCGCTGGAGAATGGTTAAAAACCCAGGAGAACTAGAAAGCAGGAACTAACGAGAAACAGGAGAATGGGGAAAACGTGCTGGAAGACATACTGGTAGGCAGACAAACAGAAACAGGTATAAACGCACAGGGGATAATGGGGAAAATGGGTGACACCTGGTGTGGGGTGGAGACAAGCACAAGACAGGTGAAACAGATCAGGGTCTGACAATTATAACATGGTTACACTCTCTCAGTAGTCATAATTAAAACATGGTTACACTGTCTCAGTAGTCATAATTATAACATGGTTACACTGTCTCAGTAGTCTTACTTAAAACATGGTTACACTCTCTCAGTAGCCTTAGTTAAAACATGGTTACACTCTCTCAGTAGCCTTACTTAAAACATGGTTACACTCTCTCAATAGCCTTAGTTAAAACATGGTTAGACTCTCTCAGTAGTCTTACTTAAAACATGGTTACACTCTCTCAGTAGCCTTAGTTAAAACATGGTTAGACTCTCTCAGTAAACTTAAATAAAACATGGTTAGACTCTCTCAGTAGTCTTACTTAAAACATGGTTACACTCGCTCAGTAGTTTTAATTAACCATGTCAACTCGTAATTAATAAATAACTGCCATATGACACAGGTACTCAATTGATGTATATCAATATAAGGGAAATTGTTATATTTCTGTCACTATTATGGTCAACAGATGATGGAAGCGCAGTTCACATCTACACAATTTTGTACTGTCAATTAAAGGAATGCACACTGTTGCGAAAATCTAATAGATATCATATACGTATCACACAGTAGAGTATACATTCCAAGATTATATGGCTTCCAAGGATATACGGAGGAATGAAGAAACCGACGGTATCACTGAGTTCAACTTACTCTTTCTATATAACAATTCATCAACAGCTCTCTTTAATCTAGTCTTGGGTCTAATCTCCAACATAACAAACTAGCTAAATCACACAGTAGTGTTTATTGTCTGCCCTACTCAGAAATATTATTTTGATGTTGTATTTTCAAAAAGATCTAGCTTTAGACCTGAGAATGTATTGCTCATATTGGCTGAGTCTCAAACAGTGCCATATTCCCTATGTAGGCATCTAGTCAAAACTAGTGCACTATATAGGGAATAGGATGCAATTCAATTTGGGATGCAGACATAGTCTAATGCCCTCCTATATCAGCAGGTTCTCAGTTTTCTACAGTCATTTAGTGTCCCTTTCAAAGCCTGTTAATGATCCATACATTACCTTTATGTACTGTTGAGTGTATCACATGTCACCTCATGAGAAGGCCGTGCAGAGGGACCCAAGAAGCACAGCACACAGTCTGGTCTGTTACACCAGCTAAACATCTCAATATGGTCCCAGTTGTTCTCCCAATACATTCTGATGCACAGTTGTTGTACCTGATGACGACAGATTGATAGACAGATGATTGATAAGATAAGTGAATGGAGATGGAGGTGGAATCAGAGCACTTAGTCTGCCAGTGTGGCTGCAGGCTGTAGGCTGCAGGCATGGAGCTCCCTAGGTCCACACAAGCATGAAGAATCTGATAATCGCAGGGGAGGAAGAGGCCTCAGCGGGAGGCTCCCTGTGAATTACCGGGTGTGTTTATGGAGAGAGAGCTCCGGCGCTGGAATGCTAATGAAGGATTTGATAAGATGGAGCAAGGAGAGCCGGAGTCAAGTGTGAGAGGCCTTAGACACCATGCACGCATGCAGCCTATTTCTGCCAAGCTGTTTCCTTTTTCTCCATTGTAAAGTGATGCCAGAAGAGGAGGCCTCTCGACCAAGGACCCGTGAAGTGCTGGCCCCTATAAGAGACGAATAAGACTGAGCTTTTTGCCATATTATAGCCAGAGATTCTGATTTGTGGGGTTGTCTGAGAATAGCTGTGTTGGCATTATAAGAGACAGGGCTTTAAGAGGTTATGAGTGGGGCTAATTCAGTGGGTTTTCTGCTGTGTCTCTCTTTTTAGTGCGGTGTCCATATTAGGACAGTTATGCTTGAGCATCGTGTGTTCAAACATGATGCATGTGTTCTCATATGGCTGGACGATATGGCCTAAAAATCATGTCTCGATTTTTGAAAACTTTTGTACAATTAAAGTTCAAATACAATGCATTTCAAACAGTCAGATATGATGTAATGAATTCAGGGCTTGTGAAATGATACCTTGGCTAAATACGTATAAGCCTTCCACAACTATAAGACCCACGGGTGATTTATTCAAAATCACTGATCTGGCTTTCAAGTCTGTCTATGAAAATTATTTTTTTGTTTTAAATTTAACCAGAACCATGCATAGTGCATATTCACTTCCTGTAGGCATTATTGGAAATTAACACAGGTCTCAAACAGCATGCTAGCCTATACACTTTGTTCAGATTCTGAAATCAAGTGGCTTACCTTATTTCTCAGAATGAGAACGAGTTGCCAATTCCTTATATAATTATGTTTTATGCTTATTGCACATTTATAAAACACAGACTAGACAGATAGTATAACGGTCTTTGGCTAAACTGCTGCTAGCGGTTCGTGGTATCCCAATACCGTGTTCGACAAACTGAGCACACATTTTCCTGTGCATTGATACTCCTGTTTTTGTAGTGTCTGCTCTGCGTGCAATTTGAGCAGTTGAGATATATAGTGCATTCAGAAAGTATTCATCCTTACTCTAAAATAGATTCAACTGTTTTTTTCCTCGTCTACGCACAATACCCCATAATGACAAAGCAAAAGCAAGTTTAGACATTTTTGTTAATTTATTAAAAAAATTAAACTGACATTTCAGTCACATAAGTATTCAGAACCTTTAATCAGCTGTAATCACTTCAGAAATTACAGCCTTGAGTCTACTTGGGTATGACACTACAAGATGGGCACACCTGTATTTGGAAAGATTCTCCTATTCTTCTCTGCAGATCCTCTCAAGCTCTGTGAGGTTGGATGGGGAGCGTCGCTGCACAGCTATTTCCAGGTCTCTCCAGAGATCTTCAAATGGGTTCAAGCCAGAGCCCTGGCTGGGTCACTCAAGGACATTCAGAGACGTCCCGAAGCCACTCCTGCGTTGTCTTGGATGTGTGCTTAGGGTTGTTGTCCTGTTGGAAGGTGAACTTTCGACCCAGTCTGAGGTCCTGAGCGTTCTGGAGCAGGTTTTCATCAAGGATCTCTCTGTACTTTGTTCCGTTAATCTTTTTCTCAATCCTGACTAGTTTCCCAGTCCCTACCGCTGAAAAACATCCCTACAGCATGATGCTGCCACCACCATGCTTCTCTGTAGGGATGGTGCCAGGCTCCCTCCAGATACGTGATGCTAGGCATTCATGCCAAAGGGTTCAATCTTGGTTTCATCAGACCAGAGAGTCTTGTTTCTCATGGTCTGTGAGTTTCGGAAGTTTCTCCCATCTCCACAGATGAACTCTGGAGCTCTGTCAAAGTGACCATCAGGTTCTTGGTCACCTCCCTGACCAAGGCCCTTCTCCCCCGATTGCTCAGTTTGGCTGGGTGGCCAGCTCTAGGAAGAGTCTTGGTGGTTCCAAACTTCTTCCATTTAAGAATGATGGAGGCCACTGTGTTCTTGGGGACCTTCAATGCTGCAAAAATGTTTTGTTACCATTCACCAGATCTGTGCCTTGACACAATCCTGTCTCGGAGGTCTACAAACAATTCCTTCGACCTCATGGCTTGATTTTTACTCTGACATGCACTGTCAACTATGGGACCTTATATAGACAGGTGTGTGCCTTTTTCAAATCATGTCCAATCAATTGAATTTACCACAGGTGGACTCCAATCAAGTTGTTAAAACATCTCAAGGATAATCAATGGAAACAGGATGCACCTGAGCTCAATTTTGATTCTCATAGCAAAGGGTTTGAATACTGATGTAAATAAGATATTTCAGTTTTTTAAAACAAAAACCTGTTTTTGAATTGTCATTATGGGGTATTGTGTGTAGATTGATGAGGAAACAAATAATGTAATCAATTTTAGAATAAGGTTGTAACGTAACAAAATGTGGAAAAAGTGAAGGGGTCTGAATACTTATGTAAATAAGGTATTTCTGATTTTTATTTTTTATACATTGCAAACATTTCTAAAAACCTGTTTTCACTTCATTGTTATGGGGTATTGTGTGTAGCTTAAAACTTTTTATGGCTTAGATCCCGGGATCGATATGACAACAGCCAGTGAAAGTGCAGGACGCCAAATTCAAAACAACAGAAATCTCATAATTAAAATTCCTCAAACATACAAGTATTTTACACAATTTTTAAGATAAACTTGTTGTTAATCCCACCACAGTGTAAGATTTCAAAAATGCTTTACGACGAAAGCACACCAAACGATTATGTTAGGTCTGCACCTAGTCACAGAAAAACACGGCCATTTTTCCAGCCAAAGAGAGGAGTCACAAAAAGCAGAAATAGAGATAAAATGAATCACTAACCTTTGATGATCTTCATCAGATGACACACAATACATGTATTTTTTGTTCGATAAAGTTCATATTTATATCCAAAAATCGCAGTTTACATTGGCGCGTTATGTTCAGGAATGTTTTACCGAAAAGCTTTACCGAAAAAGCACACTATGCAATAATCTGAGTACAGCGCTCAGACAACAAAACAAGCCAAACAGATATCCGCTATGTTGTGGAGTCAACAGAAGTCAGAAATAGCATGATAAATATTCACTTACCTTTGACGATCTTCATCATAATGCACTCCCAGGAATCCCAGTTCTACAATAAATGTTTGATTTGTTCGATAAAGTCCATCATTTATGTCCAAATACCTCCTTTTTGTTTGTGCGATTAGTACACAATCCAAACTCACGAGGTGCGGGAAAGTCCAGGCGAAAGTTCAGACGAAAAGTCATATTACAGTTTGTAGAAACATGTCAAACGAAGTATAGAATCAATCTTTAGGATGTTTTTATCATAAATCTTCAATAATGTTCCAACCGGAGAATTCCTTTGTCTGTAGAAATGCGATGGAACACAGATAACTCTCACGTGAGCGCTCGTGACCATGGCACTCTGGCAGAGCCCTGACTCAATCAGCTCTCATTCCCCCCTCCTTCACAGTAGAAGCATCAAACAAGGTTCTAAAGACTGTTGACATCTAGTGGAAGCCTTAGGAAGTACAATATGACCCATAGACACTGTATATTCGATAGGCAATGAGTTGAAAAACTTCAATTCTCAGATTTCCCACTTCCTGGTTGGATTTTTTCTCAGGTTTTTGCCTGCCATATGAGTTATGTTATACTCACAGGCATCATTCAAACAGTTTTAGAAACTTCAGAGTGTTTTCTATCCAAATCTACTAATAATATGCATATATTAGCAACTGGGCCTGAGTAGCAGGCAGTTTACTCTGGGCACCTTATTCATCCAAGCTACTCAATACTGCCCCCAGCCATAAGAAGTTAATGAGGACATATATATTATGTAATCCATTTTAGATTAAAGCTGTAACATATCATAATGTGGAAAAAGGGAAGGGGTCTGAATACTTCCCGAATGCACTGATAAAAAGGGTACTGTTAGAAGTTAACTTCTCCTCTATTACAGTATAATAATGTCTCCATGTGTTTCGGTGTCCATATGAACGATTCTGTTGGACCAAACCTCAAATGCAAATAGCCAGTTGAAACCACTTGTAAGAGAGGAAGAAGTGATCTCTCATATTTGTTGTGTGAATGGCAAGGGGAGGGGCTTGGTGTGTGTAAATAGAGAGGAAGAGGCGAAGCGAGAGGTTTCACTCTCACCAAAATATGTCCAAAATAAGCCCAATGTGTTTCCATGAGCTTATTTTGGACCTATTGTAAGCTTGACGCCTGCCCTCCCGTATTTGGGTTAGCATCTTGTCATTATATACAAATCTCTGGTGTAAATGTGAAGGTTCCCATAGCACAGAAGAAGCGAAGGAGATGAGACCAAAAAGACAGCATGAGAACAAGTGGATATAAATGCTCAATTTTTGTTTAATGATTCTTGCAATACAGGTATTTGGAATTCGATGTATCGCCCAGCCCTATCCTGCACTGACAAAGACATAGTACAGTAGTAAAGGGAAAGTACTGTACTGTACTTAAGAAAGGCATAGCAGCACGGCGTCCCGCTTGTTTTATGTGTAGAGTGGCTGTCTGTGGATGACGTTATTTTATGTGTAAAGTGGCTGTCTGTGGATGAGCTTGTGTTATGTGTAGAGCGGATATATGTGGAGAAGCTTGTTTTATGTGTAAAGTGGTTGTCTGTGGATGAGCTTGTTTCATGTGTAAAATGGCTGTCTGTGGATGAGCTTCTTTTATGTGTAGAGCAGATGTCTGTGGATGAAAGTCAGCATAAGACATAGAGTGAGGCTATGGGAAATCAATAATGGTGATGGAGACCAATTACTGTGTTTCGTTATTTTGTTGATTCATGACCTAGCGTCGACCCATGCAGTTGTGGCCCCCCGGGCTAAAGCTCATTGTCACTCAGACATTTGCTCATTAAGTACCAATCACGCTCTACTCCAGGCTATAATTTTGCCACCAAATAGTGATACTGTCACATGTTGGATCTCCAGCTGCCTATACTTCCTTCATCATTTAGTTGCGGGTTGCAGTTGGCACTGTTTAGCCTTGTCAGAGAAATCAATCAGTGGTAAACTAGTAACGGAATGGGTCAACCATATTTCATTGCTTGTTTTTTCCCACACAGAATACCAGTACTCCTTTTCAGGCTGCTGGACACTTGACGCCTTAGTGACCACTAGTCTTCCTGGGGTCCACTGTTTAACTAGACTATGAATGTACAATTGAACAAACTACTGTATCTTCTTAAATGACACTGCATGTCCCCATGGTTAAAATTTGTTATGACTCATATGTCCAGTGGCCACTGGTGTAAAGTACTTAAGTAAAAAAAATACTTTAAAGTACTACTTAATTAAGTAGTTTTTTGGGGTATCAATACTTTACTTTACTATTTATATTTTTGACTACTTTTACTTCACTATATTGTACTTCTTACTCCAAACATTTTCCTTGACACCCAAAAGTACTCGTTACATTTTGAAAGCTGAGCAGGACAGGAAAATGGTCCAATTCTGTAACGATTGTCATCGGGAGAAGGAGAAGAGGACCAAAGTGCAGCGTGGAACGTATTCATAAAAATTTTAATAAAGATGAATACTGAACAAAAACAACAAACTGACAAACAAACAGTTCTGTAAGGTGTAACAAAAACACTAAACAGAAAATAACTACCCACAAATCATAGTGGGAAAACATGCTGCCTAAGTATGGTTCTCAATCAGAGACAACGATAAACAGCTGCCTCTGATTGGGAACCATACCAGGCCACACACAGAAATATAAAAACATAGAACAACAACATAGAATGCCCACCCCAACTCACGCCCTGACCAAACTAAAATAGAGATATACAAAAGCAACTACGGTCAGGTCGTGACAAATTCACCCACTTATCAACCCAATATCCCTGGTCATCCCTACTGCCTCTGATCTGGCAGTCTCACTAAACACACATGCTTCATTTTTAAATTATGTCTGAATGTTGGAGTGTGTCCCTGGCTGCCCTTCAATAAAAAAAGAAAGAAAATGGTGCTGTCTGATTTGCTTAATATAAGAAATGTAAAATGGTTTATACTTTTACTTTTGATACTTAAGTATATTTTAGCATTTACATTTTTTATTTGATACTTAAGTATATATTAATCCAAATACATTTAGACTTTTACTCAAGTAGAGGTTTCCTCAGTGACTTTAACTTTTTCTTGAGTCATTTTCTATTAAGGTATCTTTAATTTTACTCAAGTATGACAATTGGGTACAATTGGCAATATTTCCTTTTTATTTATTAAACCTTTAGTTAACTAGGCAAGTCAGTTAAGAACAAATTATTTGCTTTGTATGATTAATTATAATATTTCCATGCAGAGGTAATGAGGAACTAGTGTTTAAACTGGTGATATTTACCTACGCAAAATATATTATACGCATCACACATGGTAGAAGCTAACCCAATTTGCCAATTTTTTTGTTTTGTTTGGGCACCGCTTCAGACTTCCTGTATTTACCAGTTCTTAATTATTCAAGGTAAGGGCATTGGCAGAGAGCTGTTGTCATTGCTCCCCGCTTTTTCTCGTCGCCTTTACAGCGGTTGCTCAACTAATAGTTTTGCGAACATCCTGTGGGACTTAGAGATCATTTGCGGTTTAGTACGGTACCTTGAGTCACTACTTCATTGTTCCAGACCAGCGCAGGGGGAGTTAGAGTACTGATTATGCTTTTGGGTCCCAAGGCACAACTGTGTCCCTAACTGACAATAAATGGGCGACATAAACCACATGGAAACGGATAATTGTGCACAACTTCAAAATTGAATTTCAATGAACTAAATGATGAGGATGAAGGTGATTGAATTTAAAACAATAGTGTAAGAATTGCTATTCCTCTGTCCTGCAGCGCACACCCGGAAAAATACACTTATTTTGCATTGCTACAGATATTGGTTACACTACAATTAGGGTGTGGAAATGTTATGCCCCTTGCATATTTATGTGTAATCCTCCAATCCTCTTATGCTCTTAATACTGTAGCCTACTCCCGACCATCACGTTGTACAGCTCCATATTTTGTGTTCCATCCTAACAGAAACCCTGAGGGTTTCGTTTTTCATTTTTCTTGGAATAGAAACACCATAATATTAATCAAATTAATTAAGCTACATTTTTTCAAATCAATCCCATATACTTTCTTCTTACAAAAAAGGTTTAAAACATTTCTATTAATGCCAATATTGAAGACTATCAAATACTTCTCAAAGATGCCCTCTGGTGGTCAAACTAGCACTAACGTGCATTAATGGTATAAATGGCTGACAATTAAATAACATGCCATAGAATTCTACAGCAGCCCGCAAGGTGTGCGGCAGTATGACGCAACATTTAAAGGAGGAACCACTGTATACCTGCATGGCAAGATTCGACCGCAATGAAACGAGGACAAGCCTTTGATGCTCGGATGGACACACTGGCGGTAATGAATGTCTGGTCCCACTTTAAACTAAATACAACTTATAAAGGCTTTATATAGCAAACATAAATGCCTCATAAGAACTACAGTACCAGTCAAAAGCTTGGACACACCTACTTATTCAAGGGTTTTTCTTTATTTTTACTATTTTCTACATTGTAGAATAATAATGAAAACATCAAATCTATGAAATAACACATATGAAATAATGTAGTAACCAAAAAGGGTTAAACAAATCTAAATATATATTTTTTATTTAGTATCTTCAAAGTAGCCACCCTTTGCCTTGAGGACAGCTTTGCACACTCTTGGCATTCTCTCAACCAGCTTCACGAGGAATGTTTTTTTTGAAGGAGTTCCCATATATGCTGAGCTCTTGTTGAATGCTTTTTCTTCACTCTGTGGTCCAACTCATCCCAAACAATCTCAATTGGGTTAAGGTCGGATGATTGTGGAGGCCAGGTAATCTGATGCAGCACTCCATCATTCTCCTTCTTGGTCAAATAGCCCTTACACAGCCTGGAGGTGTGTGTAGGGTCATTGTCCTGTTAAAAAATATATATATTCCCACTAAGCGCAAACCAGATAGGATGGCGTATTGCTGCAGAATGCTGTGGTAGCCATGCTTGTTAAGTGTGCCTTGAATTCTAAGTGAATTACAGACAATGTCACCAGAAAAGCACCATCACACCTTCTCCTCCATGCTTCACGATGGGAACCACACATTCGGAGATCATCCGTTCACCTACTCTGCATCTCACAAAGAACCAGAATTCTCAAATTTGGACTCCCCCAGACCAAAGGACAGATTTCCACCGGTCTATTGTCCATTGCTCGTGTTTCTTGGCCCAAGCAAGTCTTATTCTTATTATTCTTACTTCTTCTTATTATTGGTATCCTTTAGTAGTGCTTTCTTTGCAGCAATTCAACCATGAAGGCCTGATTCACTACAATATAGAAAATAGTATTAAGAAAAACCCTTGAATGAGTGGGTGTGTCCAAACTTTTCACTGGTACTGTACATACATACAAGGCTTCATAAATCATCTGTAAGAATATGTCATACTCTATAAACAGGGTATAAAGGGTGAAGTAACAATTCCCACTGTAGGGTGAATTGCCAAATGTGTATGTTTATACACCATTTTTGTAGTATGATACGCTTATAGATGATTAGTGTATTATTTATGTATTGCTTATGAAGCCTTTAAGTATGCTATATAAAGCCTTTATTAGTTGCTCTTCGTTTAAAGTGGGAATGTCTTTAGCAGAACTGGACGACACAGCCACCGCCAAACGAGCCATTCAAATGGCACCGTCAGCTGTCCTACAAAGATGCGTCTCTGTATCTCTGTGTCGTGCCGCATGCCGTACAAGAGAGAAAACACAATTAAAAACAATTACAGGGTTCTTCTTTTCCAAAAAGAGCAATGCGATTAAATATGTACAAGTGCCAAAGCACTGGCAGGGGATGTAATGAAAACTGGCACACGTGTGACGGGAGCGATGATCCTGACTTTAATTGACAACCTTTCGCAGTGCAGCTATGTCCAGGAAGACGATACATCATTTATGCCCAGAGAGACCCGATACTTGAGAGAATTCAATTTCAGAGTTCCTATTTTTTTTTGTGTCTAGTCTGTTGGAGATACTGTTATTGCTTGACAGACTGACTACTGTGTGGTACAGTGCGAGAGTCTGCAGTGCACTGTCAACTGCGGGACCTCATATAGACAGGTGTGTGCCTTTCCAAATCATGTCCAATCAATTGAATTTACCACAGGTGGACTCCAATCAAGTTGTAGAAACATCTCAATGATGATCAATGAAAACAGGATGCACCTGAGCTCAATTTCGAGTCTCATAGCAAAGGGTCTGAATACTTATGTAAATGAGGTATTTCTGTTTTTTAAAACAAAAACTTGTTTATGGGGTATTGTGTGTAGATTGATGAGGAAACAAAGCATTTAATCAATTTTAGAATAAGGCAGTAACATAACAAAATGTGGAAAAAGTGAAGGGGTCTGAATACTTTCTGAAGGCACTGTTTATATATGTTTAAATATAGGCCTAAATGTGTGTTATTGTAGTGTCACCATCTTTATTGCACAATGAAAGAAAAATGCACACATAACTTTAAGCTACATATTCATTTGACAGAGGTAAGGAACTGCCCATTGACAGCACAACAATTGATCAGCACAACAATTGATAAAACAGGACGATGTTTGCAAAACAAGTGTTTCTGAGCTTATGTCAATATTACACAGGTAAGTGGTTACAGAAATAAAGAATGGAGACAAGCTCTATAGAACTCTATATCCAACACACTTATGAAAGATATATTTTCTTCTCAATGATATGTCTTGCTTAAATAAAGGTTTCATGGAAATAGAAGCAATCAAGCCTGGTGGTCTTTTAAGAATAAAAGCAAAGCTTGCTTTCATATAATACATTTTAAAAAGCTTGAAATGGTGGTGGTGTAGGAATTAGGCTGTTTGAGAAAGTTTGAATCCCAAGCAACCTGCTTGAAGTACAATAGAGCAACATAGCTATTGTAGTAGGTCAAAGCTGTGTACTGGAACACCTTGGTAGAGCATGGGTTGAGTATGCATTTTGGTGCTCGTGATTTTCCTTCATATTTCGGCTTCAGACCAATGCCTCACTTAAAACTCAACTGTGGATTCCTCTAATAGTGATGTACAACCCTAAGGCACATCATGCAGTGTCTCCACTGGAAACTTCACAGTGCACGGTACAATATGCTAGCTGTACGACTGTGTTAACACTGTATGTCTTAAGACTTTGAACATTTATTTTTTCCCCTCAAAATTAAAATCATTCTGCCCACAGTGAGCATCTAATTAAAAACACTTGAGTCAGCAATTCCGTCCGCAAGAACAGATACCCTGAGGGACCTCCTTTGGCATAGTAATATAGCATTTTCTTCCGCTTGCCTTGGTTGACAACTCTATACAGTGTTTACTACAGTAGACGTGTGTCTGTGCAGTCCAATGAACACGCTCACGGGTGAATGCCTTAAGCATAACCACCTCGCATGCCCCAATGCATGCATCGGACTCTGCATTCTCTTTCTTCTTTTTCTACTCTTCCATTTATTGTATTTTCCATGTTATTTACTGAGGTCTTCTATCTCCCTCCCGAGTCGTTCTTAGCCTCGTGAGTCCGCTCCTCCACCCCTCTACAGACATTATTGAAGTTGACGTAGCTGTTGATGCGAATGTTATTTTTGTATTATTCCCGTTACACACCGGTTTAGTTTTTTTTCTCTTTATCTCCTTAGTGTCTCTAGAGATCAGAGTAGCTCCTGTTCACCTTGACGGGGTCAATAAACGCATCATCCACGGAAAGTGACAATTTCATCGTATTCAGGTTGAACAGATGTGGTATTTAGATTGTTGCCACTCTGTTGTTGTGTTGCTATAATTAGAACTAACATTAATACAATTCCCATCTGTCATTTTTTGCTGCTCCGCCACATTGTTTTGGACAGTCGCGTGGGGTGTGGGCCTGTCCAGTCTTTTATGCTCCCTGAATTCTCTCTGAGTGCTATGTAATTAAATGTGGGTGGAAAGGAAACACTATGAAAACCTGAATCATTGATGTATCTTCAAGGTTACAACATAATAACAAAATGGGGAATAAGACTGCGATATCATGTTTACTTTGAATACACTGTTCTAAAAGAGAACAGAAGATGCATGTAGCATAAATTGAGGTGTATTTACCAAGTCCCAAACAACTCACTGTCTCTGTCATTTAATTTATTGTATTTTTCCCCATTCATATCCTTGTTAGTTCACTGTTAGGCTGAATTATTATATTTTCCCACTGCTTTTCCAAACACAATTCTGTAACAGAATGCATCTCTAACTGTTTCACCAGGAAATGCATGTTTTCTTTCCGCACACAACACTACATTTTGAATGTATAGCTGTTATGATGTATAGCACACTCTCTACTTTATATCACTCTCACTCTTTTTTATAAACTATTCTCATCTTCAACTGGTCCCCAAGGAGAAAGGTAGATCAGGTTGCTGATTGTTTCCAAAGCAAAGCATAGCACACCAAGACAACCAAAGCCCATCAGCCAAAACCTGTCAGCAGAGAAAAAAACACCTCCAGAAGAAACACCAAAATGGGGAAGAATCAATATCTGTACGGATTCGATTTGCATTGTAAATCCAATGTCTTGCAACAGCAGCAACATGGCCATGTTGCGACTCTCGGCATTCCTCTCACAACCACAACAAGAAGGATCCACTCATCTTATTGGTGCTCCAAGACTCTGTTGCACTCAGCTTATTGGTGCTCCAAGTCTCTGTTGCACTCATCTTATTGGTGCTCCAAGACTCTGTTGCACTCAGCTTATTGGTGCTCCAAGTCTCTGTTGCACTCATCTTATTGGTGCTCCAAGACTCTGTTCCATTCAGCTTATTGGTGCTCCAAGTCCCTGTTCTACTCAGCTTATTGGTGCTCCAAGTCTCTGTTGCACTCATCTTCTTGGTGCTCCAAGACTCTGTTGCACTCAGTTTATTGGTGCTCCAAGTCTCTGTTGCACACAGTTTATTGGTGCTCCAAGTCTCTGTTACTCTCAGTTTATTGGTGCTCCAAGACTCTGTTGCACTCATCTTATTGGTGCTCCAAGACTCTGTTCGACTCAGCTTATTGGTGCTCCAAGTCTCTGTTGCACTCATCTTCTTGGTGCTCCAAGACTCTGTTGCACTCAGTTTATTGGTGCTCCAAGTCTCTATTGCCCTCAGTGTATTGGTGCTCCAAGTCTCTGTTACTCTCAGTTTATTGGTGCTCCAAGTTTCTGTTGCACTCAGCTTATTGGTGCTCCAAGTCTCTGTTGCACTCAGTTTATTGGTGCTCCAAGTCTCTGTTACTCTCAGTTTATTGGTGCTCCAAGTTTCTGTTGCACTCAGTTTATTGGTGCTCCAAGTCTCTGTTGCACTCAGCTTATTGGTGCTCCAAGTCTCTGTTCCACTCAGCTTATTGGTGCTCCAAGTCTCTGTTGCACTCATCTTATTGGTGCTCCAAGACTATGTTCGACTCAGCTTATTGGTGCTCCAAGTCTCTGTTGCACTCATCTTCTTGGTGCTCCAAGACTCTGTTGCACTCAGTTTATTGGTGCTCCAAGTCTCTATTGCCCTCAGTGTATTGGTGCTCCAAGTCTCTGTTACTCTCAGTTTATTGGTGCTCCAAGTTTCTGTTGCACTCAGCTTATTGGTGCTCCAAGTCTCTGTTCCACTCAGCTTATTGGTGCTCCAAGTCTCTGTTGCACTCATCTTATTGGTGCTCCAAGACTATGTTCGACTCAGCTTATTGGTGCTCCAAGTCTCTGTTGCACTCATCTTCTTGGTGCTCCAAGACTCTGTTGCACTCAGTTTATTGGTGCTCCAAGTCTCTATTGCCCTCAGTGTATTGGTGCTCCAAGTCTCTGTTACTCTCAGTTTATTGGTGCTCCAAGTTTCTGTTGCACGCAGCTTATTGGTGCTCCAAGTCTCTGTTGCACTCAGCTTATTGGTGCTCCAAGTCTCTGTTCCACTCAGCTTATTAGTGATCCAAGTCTCTGTTCCACTCAGCTTATTAGTGCTCCAAGTCTCTGTTGCACTCAGCTTATTGCTGTTCCAAGTCCCTGTTCCACTCAGCTTATTGGTGCTCCAAGTCCCCGTTGCACTCAGTTTATTGAAGCTCCAAGTCCCTGTTGCACTCAGTTTATTGAAGCTCCAAGTCCCTGTTGCACTCAGTTTATTGAAGCTCCAAGTCCCTGTTGCACTCAGTTTATTGAAGCTCCAAGTCCCTGTTGCACTCAGTTTATTGAAGCTCCAAGTCCCTGTTGCACTCAGTTTATTGAAGCTCCAAGTCCCTGTTGCACTCAGTTTATTGGTGCTCCAAGTCTCTGTTGCACTCAGTTTATTGAAGCTCCAAGTCCCTGTTGCACTCAGTTTATTGAAGCTCCAAGTCCCTGTTGCACTCAGTTTATTGAAGCTCCAAGTCCCTGTTGCACTCAGTTTATTGAAGCTCCAAGTTTCTGTTGCACGCAGCTTATTGGTGCTCCAAGTCTCTGTTGCACTCAGCTTATTGGTGCTCCAAGTCTCTGTTCCACTCAGCTTATTAGTGATCCAAGTCTCTGTTCCACTCAGCTTATTAGTGCTCCAAGTCTCTGTTGCACTCAGCTTATTGCTGTTCCAAGTCCCTGTTCCACTCAGCTTATTGGTGCTCCAAGTCCCCGTTGCACTCAGTTTATTGAAGCTCCAAGTCCCTGTTGCACTCAGTTTATTGAAGCTCCAAGTCCCTGTTGCACTCAGTTTATTGAAGCTCCAAGTCCCTGTTGCACTCAGTTTATTGGTGCTCCAAGTCTCTGTTGCACTCAGTTTATTGAAGCTCCAAGTCCCTGTTGCACTCAGTTTATTGAAGCTCCAAGTCCCTGTTGCACTCAGTTTATTGAAGCTCCAAGTCCCTGTTGCACTCAGTTTATTGAAGCTCCAAGTCCCTGTTGCACTCAGCTTATTGGTGCTCCAAGTCTCTGTTGCACTCAGCTCATTGGTGTTTTTTTCTTTCTCCTCATCTTCTTCTCTTCCTCCCTAGAAAGACTTTGGACTTTTTTTTCCTTCTCCTCCCGATAAAAAGTTAATTGAATGGGATCCTAATCTCTTTTGAGATGTGTCAAGGGGAGAAAATAAATAAATAGCCATTAGCGATGAGGTTCCAGAACAGAAATTCCCTGGCTATCTCCCCATTCTATGGCCCTCTGGGATCGGCCTCAATCTCCAGGCTGTTTTGGCCGATTCTTAGTGTTCTCAACTGAATGGCTCTTTTATCAGTGGCCGCTGCCTATTCTCTCCCCCCTCTGC
Source organism: Oncorhynchus clarkii lewisi (assembly GCF_045791955.1). Taxonomy (NCBI): domain Eukaryota; kingdom Metazoa; phylum Chordata; class Actinopteri; order Salmoniformes; family Salmonidae; genus Oncorhynchus; species Oncorhynchus clarkii. Next base: position 20,542,533 of record NC_092160.1, on the reverse strand, counting down.
CCAGTGCTCAGTGTGTGAAAGGAGCATGGACGAGAATGCTCGATCCCTTTGCCATTTCCCCCTTACCCCCCCTGATCTCCCCTCTTCCCTGGAGGGACTGTCTGCCATTGAGCCTGCCACTATGGAGCTACAGAGGACTCTTGCTATCGTAGCACCACTCCAAATGAATTTACTCCCCAACTTAGACCTAATGTCTCTGGAGATGGTGCTAACTCCCTCGTCTTTGCATTGAGACATGGATGTGTATGTCATTTCCTCCAGTACTGCGATTCATACACCAGGGTGATGCACCAATGATGAATGGTATGACATATTCAATCATGTGTTTGCGTAAGATGCTGACAAGAGACTGGACCAAAGGTTGCCTGAGCCTTGAAAGCCATCCTTGATGTTGAGGTATGTTATATGAGGGTAGTTGATAGGCAGAGAAATATGACATTTGTTTTATGGGGTAGCCTTGATAGATATATTCACACATCCCACTGGGAAAAAACTGGTGAAATCAACATTGTTTCCAAGACATTACAACAACAAACATTAATGTGATCACATTGAATTAACATGGAAAACTGATTGGTCTTGACATCGTTCTGTCATGTGTCAAATGAAAATACCTGTTTTCAACGAGTATAGGCTAATCAAGATGCAACCTCCATACTGTGTGGGTATTTAGTAGAGGGAATTTCTATCATTGGTGCAGTGGGGCCTCATACAGTATATAATGGATATGTGATTTGACTGGAATTCTGTGAAACCACGGGAAAATTCTCGGCATGTTCTTTTCCACCAAATAATCAGAGTGGCATCTCACAACGAGGATCTGTCACTCATCTATGAACATAGATCCCGTGGCGATGAATTATTGATTAAATAGAGCACACAAGCGAATGGAGCGAGAGGGGGGAGTATTGTGATGGCGGAGCTTCATATTAATGAACTTTGAATGAGCTTTCAGAGTTCAATTAGATTTATAAATGAATGTGAGGCCACTCATGTCAATACGGCCTTGCACACGATTCCCTACACCACTGGACAGCCACGACTCACGTTGGAGACGTACCCTACTTTGGTTCTTTGGTTGTGTCAGAGCCTGTTGATGAAAGTAATCAAATACAATGTATATTTTAAAAGCAAGCTGATGGACTGTATATTCTCCTGGAGACGTTGAAAACATGTTGAAGAGAAAGATGCTCTTATTTTCCCTCCTATTTGTGGCTCGTACCAGACTAAATGTGTGTCATTATCCTAGCATGAGAGTATTGATGAGTAGTAGGGTAGCACTCTCCTGCAAAGAGGTCACAGTAGGAATCACAACACTGATGTGTCATAGCTCCGCAGTCCTCACAGGCCTTTACAATTTAAATACATTTACCTCAGATACAATGAAAACACATCTGAGATTTTGACCATTAGCCTCAAAACTGTCACTTGTACCTTGGGGACAGTAATGTCGTGGGTAGAAAACTGATGGGAAAACCCTGATCGTGGTTTGCAGTGAGTAAATTAACGCTCCCTATATTAGGTGGGTAAATGCTTGCTCAAAATAACAAATAAAGTGCTTGAACTGCATTTTCCCTCCACTACATCGCTGATTGAGGGGTAACCCTTCATTTTACAGCCCGGTACCCACAAGATAATAACTAGGTAAATACCCAGTAACAAAAAGTAAATACATGGTAACAATTTAGTCCCAAACGTACTTACTTAACAAGTAAGACCTACAAACATTCTTAGTAAATACAAAATATAATTATATAGTAGTCCCCTTTAGCCCACATGTTAGTATTGAGGTCCTTATAAGTAAATACAAGGTACTTTTAATGTAAATACCTAGTAACAACATCTGCAGATATTTTATTTACTTATTACCACTCACTTACCAAATGAATACCTTCAAGTCAGTCATCCTGACATTGCTATTCTCTCCTGTTGTTTCTATGTACTTTGCCTTTAGTTACCATGTAACTAAAGGCAAAGAATTAAAATGGCTGTAAAATGTCCAATCAATTTGAATTAAAATGACTGTAAAATGTAGTGGTGTCTGTTTCCAGGTAGATACAGCGTAGTTACTTGCGAAATAATTCCACATTGGATGACTCCATTCCATGAAGACGACAGCAAATCTCTGTGATCTTACCCTGTTGTTACATGCTACCACCTTCACACATACAGGGTAGGTACAAGGTAAGAGGGCAGTAAAATTAAGCTGTTCACATTACCATGTAAATACCAAATACTTTCAAGTTAACTACAGTGTAATATAAAAGTGGAAACATTTCACAAATAAGACAAGCACACAATCAACCAGAGGTAGAAGCACATTGTAATAGAACAGAGGTTTTCAAAGTGTGAAAGGAAAGCCAAGTAACTGTATTCTCGAAAATTCATAAATATTAGGCCTGCTTCTAATAACAATCACAGGAAAAAACATTTTGATGTCTACATTTAAACACATTGCGGGTACTATTTTGTCACGACTCCCGCCGAAGTCGGCTCCTCTCCTTGTTCGGGCGGCGCTCGGCAGTCGATGTCACCGGTCTTCTAGCCATTGCCGCTCCACCTTTCATTTTCCATTTGTTTTGTCTTGTTTTTCCGCACACCTGTTGTACCTCCCCTCATCACTCTACGTGTATGTGATTTGTGTGATGAGTGCGCTATTCGCTTTTGCCTTTGGCGGGAGTGTCGTTAAGCAGTTGCGTCCGAGGGTTTTCCTTCTGCCGAATAAAGTGTGCCTGTTCACTCATCTCTGCTCTCCTGCACCTGACTTCAGTTAACCAGTTGTGCACACTGTTGACATATTTAATGAAGCTGCCAGTTGAGGACTTGTGAGGTGTCTGTTTCTCAAATTAGACAGTCTAATGTACTTGTCCTCTTGCTCAGTTGTGCACCAGGTTCTCCCACTCCTCTTTCTATTCTGGTTAGAGCCAGTTTGAGCTGTTCTGTGAAGGGAGTAGTACAGAGCGGTGTACGAGATCTTCAGTTTCTTGGCAATTTCTCACATGGAATAGCCTTCATTTCTCAGAACAAGAATAGACTGGCGTGTTTCAGAAGAAAGGTCTTTGTTTCTGGACACGGTGAGCCTGTAATCGAACCCACAAATGCTGATGCTCCAGATACTCAACTAGTCTAAAGAAGGCCAGTTGTATTGCTTCTTTGAGCAGTACAACAGTTTTCAGCTGTGCTAACATAATTGCAAAAGGGTTTTCTAATGATCAATTAGCCTTTTAAAATGATAAACTTGGATTAGCTAACACAACTTGCCATTGGAACACAGAAGTGATGGTTGCTGATAATGGGCCTCTGTACGCCTATGTAGATATTCCATAAAAAATCTACAGTGTATACATTAACAATGTATACACTGTATTTCTGATCCATTTGATGTTATTGGAAATAGACAAAAAAAGTGCTTTTCTTTCAAAAACAAGGACATTTCTAAGTGACCTCAAACTTTTGAATGGTAGTGTACATGGTAACTAAAGGCAATGTGAAATGTGAAAGAATAACAATGTCAGGATGATTGACTTGAAGGTTTTTATGTGGTAAGTAAATGGTAAAAAATGTAACAAACATCACATAATATCACAACATGTTTTTACTAGGTATTTACATACATAGTACCTTATACTTACTCATAAGGTCTTCAATACTAACATTTAGGGCTAAAGGGAACTACTATATAATTACATTTTGTTATTTTGTATTTACAAAAAATGTATGTAGTACTTGTTTAGTGTCTTGTAAGTACGTTTGGGACTAAATAGTTACAATGTATTCACTTTTTGGTAAGTATTTACCTAGTTATTACCTAGTAATTACCGGGATGTAAAATGAAGGGCTACCGATCATTTAATATTACCTTGAGAGCTCTTTTCAACAATGCATTTATAATAATAATATCGATGATTATAGAGGTGATCATATAGATAATCATATAGATAATCATGTAGATGATCATATATATGATCAAATAGATGACCATCTAGATAATCATATAGCTAATATCATAGATAATATGTAGATAATAATATAGATAAAAATATAGATAATAGAAAATGAAATAAAATAAATGTTAAAAATAGGTCAGTGCCAATATGTCAGTTTATACAGGTCAGTGCCAATATCTTTTTCAATGTTTAGGGGTACTGAAGTGGTTGAGGTGGGTTTATACATAAAAAGTGACTGGTAGTAGGACATACTGTACATGTAATCAGGGCTGAAAAGTTACTGGTAGCAGGATATACATGTAAACAGGGCTGAAAAGTTACTGGTAGCAGGATAAACATGTAAACAGGGCTGAAAAGTGACTGGTAGCAGGATATACATGTAAACAGGGCTGAAAAGTTACTGGTAGCAGGATATACATGTAAACAGGGCTGAAAAGTGACTGGTAGCAGGATATACATGTAAACAGGGCTGAAAAGTGACTGGTAGAAGGATATAAACTCAGCAAAATAAGAAACGTCCACTCACTGTCAACTGTGTTTATTTTCAGCAAACTTAACGTGTAAATATTTGTATGAACATAACAAGATTCAACAACTGAGACATAAACTGAACAAGTTCCACAGACATGTGACTAACATAAATTGAATAATGTGTCTCTGAACAAAGGGGGGTGGGGTCAAAATCAAACGTAACAGTCAGTATCTGGTATGGCCACCAGCTGCATTAAGTACTGCAGTGCATCTCCTCCTCATGGACTGCACTAGATTTGCCAGTTCTTGCTGTGAGATGTTATCCCACTCTTCCACCAAGGCACTTGCAAGTTCCCGGACATTTCTGGGGTATGGCCCTAGACCTCCGATCCAACAGGTCCCAGACGTGCTCAATGGGATTGAGATCCGGGCTCTTCGCTGGCCATGGCAGAACACTGACATTCCTGTCTTGCAGGAAATCACGCACAGAACGAGTAGTATGGCTGGTGGCATTTTCATGCTGGAGGGTCATGTCAGGATGAGCCTGCAGGAAGGGTACCACATGAGGGAGGAGGATGTCTTCCCTGTAACGCACAGCATTGAGATTGCCTGCAATGACAACAAGCTCAGTCCGATGATGCTGTGACACAGCGCCCCAGACCATGACGGACCCTCCACCTCCAAATCGATCCCGTGCCAGAGTACAGGCCTCGGTGTAACGCTCATTCCTTCGACGATAAACGCCAATCCGACCATCACCCCTGGTGAGACAAAACCGCGACGCGTCAGTGAAGAGCACTTTTTGCTCTTCACTGCAAATTAATTACTTTAAAATCATACAATGTGATTTTCAGATTTTTTTTTCACAGTTGAAGTGTACCAATGATAAAAATTACAGACCTCTACATGCTTTGTAAGTAGGAAAACCTGCAAAATCGTCAGTGTATCAAATACTTTTTCTCCCCACTGTATATCATTTGGGCTAACACATCAGCACTCCTATGCCATAGATCATCAAAAGGAAGAACAGGGAGGTGAACTATTTACTAAGCTACCCTCTTCAGCTTCTGTTCATTTTCATATTTATTTAGAATTACCCACCCAACTCCAACAGCCTGTTGACTTTGGTGGGGGCTCAAAGTTGGCACAAGCATCTCACATTACATTCAATTTACCTTGTGACTAATTTTCTAATTCCTAATTGATTGCTAACCGAGGGACAGCAGCCCACAGTATGTTGATGTATCGTTGGTAATCTGTGAATATTTTAGTCTGTGGATTTAAGGTAGTGTCTCAGCTCAGGAAGATACATTGTTTGCCATGTTTCATACTACAGTTTTTATTCACAACAATAGAGGTGTTTGTGCTACATAACACTGTCGCAATGATAAAATGCTAATGTCAACACTACTTGTCTGTCACTTCTTCAGGACCTTGACTGCATCAACCAGGGAGGCAGAGATGCACAGGATCACGCTCTTTACCCACCTGGCCAATTAGAAGAAGGAGAGAGAAGAGAGAGAAATGTACAAGATGGAGTCTGCCTCCAGGACCAGGTACCAGTGCTGATTGTGGCGGCGCTCTGCAGTTGCTAGGCAACACCATCTAGCTGTTATTGAGCAAACTTCTTGTGGGTACGGGCTATTTATTATGTGTATAAATCGCTGGTAATCTGTACTCTTCAGATAAGGTGTAAAGCCGGCACAAAAACAGAGCTGGTGCTGCTATATATTTCGGGGCGAATATCTCAAATGGATCATTTCAAAAGGGAGTGAGGTCAGTGAAATAAATAGCTAGGTATCCGGTGGAAAAATAAATACTTGTAATTTTGTTGCTTCAGGCTTTGTACTGTTTTTACAGGAAGTGTATTGTTCTGTCGAGATGTGTTTGTGAACCGCTCGAGGGACAAGGTTGTGTAGCTAGATAAGGGGAGTTTATGGGCTGTCAGTACCCCCCCGACAGAACGGATGAATCTGTTGTGAATCTACAGGTAAGAAAGCATGAACAGCTTGGGATAGTTTGCTTAGGGACAGATGAGCTGTAGGTGATCAATATTTTCTCGAGGCCTGTGATATATGTACATATGTATGCACTTCCTGGGAAACAGGGCTGTGAGCAAGCAGAAGTAATGAGTGTAGTGACATTGAAGGCATACATCACACAGGAGCATACAAGGACCCATAGCATCCTCAACATCTAATATTTGTGTTAGGCGGGAACCCTAAACAGCCAAGCTCATCACAGCCAAGAACCCACCTATGGATAAGAATATTAGCCATTCCATATGTGAATAACACAACTGTATTATTTGGCTATTATGACACTTTTTATTTGTTTCATCTAACATGTGTAATGCCATGGAACAAAGACAGTTAGCGTCTTCACAACATTGTGAACATGCAGCATTTAAGGCCTTCAAAATGCTGCCATCTGGTTGATGCATAAATATGAATATCAGTGCTTTGAAATAGGAGAGAGCAAGAGACAGAGAGATGGATTGAGGCAAAAAGAGACATGAGGCATCCAGCCAAGCCATGTCTATTAGCATCACATCTGCCCAGATTCCCCTGGCATGAAAGGTACACTCCCTAACCGTGGCGTTTTTCCTCTGTTTCATTAATACATTAAATAGCATATCTTTCCTGCAGCCCACAGCTGCTCGGTTCAAAGGAAGTTTCATATCATGGCAGAGAGCCCAGGGCCCAGCCAGCACAGGAACACACACATGGGCACAGATACACCACACACACACAAAGCACGCATGCACACACACACACACGTTTTTACTCTCACTCTCTCGCTCACACGCGCACACACACAGGAAGAAGGCTGCACTTTGGAATTCAGGCGAGGATGGACCCACACATTCCCCAATATCAGCCCTGCATTTGATGGACCCACCCAATCCCCAGTATCAGCCCTGCATTTGATGGACCCACCCAATCCCCAGTATCAGCCCTGCATTTGATGGACCCACCCAATCCCCAGTATCAGCCCTGCATTTGATGGACCCACCCAATCCCCAGTATCAGCCCTGCATTTGATGGACCCACCCAATCCCCAGTATCAGCCCTGCATTTGATGGACCCACCCAATCCCCAGTATCAGCCCTGCATTTGATGGACCCACCCAATCCCCAGTATCAGCCCTGCATTTGATGGACCCACCCAATCCCCAGTATCAGCCCTGCATTTGATGGACCCACCCAATCCCCAGTATCAGCCCTGCATTTGATGGACCCACCCAATCCCCAGTATCAGCCCTGCGTTTGATGGACCCAACCAATCCCCAGCATCAGTCCTGCATTTGATGGACCCACACAGTTCCCGGCATCAGCCCTGCATTTGATGGACCCACACAGTCCCCAGCATCAGTCCTGCGTTTGATGGACCCACACAGTCCCCAGCATCAGCCCTGCGTTTGATGGACCCACACAGTCCCAGCGTCAGTCCCAGCATCAGCCCTGTGTTTTGTTAGTCCTATTTTATTTACTTGACTGCTATGCTTCAAATAGAATTTTAATGGCCCTCTCTTGCTAAAAAACATATCATTGTCTTTCCCTATTTGTTTATCATTTTGTCTCCCGTCTGATAATACGTTTTGTTTATTGTTCTTTGCTCTGGCAACGTTTCGTGCTGGTCCTGCTGGTTGGTTGTTCACTGGTAGAACTCCCTCTCTGATATAATTGGGCTGCATTCGAAATGGCACCTTATTCGCTTCATAGTGCGCTACTTTTGATGAACATGCTGGAGTCAGTACAGTAATAATGATAGTCTGGGGTGAACATGCTGGAGTCAGTACAGTAATAATGATAGTCTGGGATGAACATGCTGGAGTCAGTACAGTAATAATGATAGTCTGGGATGAACATGCTGTAGTCAGTACAGTAATAATGATAGTCTGGGATGAACATGCTGGAGTCAGTACAGTAATAATGATAGTCTGGGATGAACATGCTAGAGTCAGTACAGTAATAATGATAGTCTGGGGTGAACATGCTGGAGTCAGTACAGTAATAATGATAGTCTGGGATGAACATGCTGGAGTCAGTACAGTAATAATGATAGTCTGGGATGAACATGCTGGAGTCAGTACAGTAATAATGATAGTCTGGGATGAACATGCTAGAGTCAGTACAGTAATAATGATAGTCTGGGATGAACATGCTGGAGTCAGTACAGTAATAATGATAGTCTGGGATGAACATGCTAGAGTCAGTACAGTAATAATGATAGTCTGGGATGAACATGCTGGAGTCAGTACAGTAATAATGATAGTCTGGGGTGAACATGCTGGAGTCAGTACAGTAATAATGATAGTCTGGGATGAACATGCTGGAGTCAGTACAGTAATAATGATAGTCTGGGATGAACATGCTGGAGTCAGTACAGTAATAATGATAGTCTGGGATGAACATGCTGGAGTCAGTACAGTAATAATGATAGTCTGGGATGAACATGCTAGAGTCAGTACAGTAATAATGATAGTCTGGGGTGAACATGCTGGAGTCAGTACAGTAATAATGATAGTCTGGGATGAACATGCTGGAGTCAGTACAGTAATAATGATAGTCTGGGATGAACATGCTGGAGTCAGTACAGTAATAATGATAGTCTGGGATGAACATGCTAGAGTCAGTACAGTAATAATGATAGTCTGGGATGAACATGCTGGAGTCAGTACAGTAATAATGATAGTCTGGGGTGAACATGCTGGAGTCAGTACAGTAATAATGATAGTCTGGGGTGAACATGCTGGAGTCAGTACAGTAATAATGATAGTCTGGGGTGAACATGCTGGAGTCAGTACAGTAATAATGATAGTCTGGGGTGAACATGCTGGAGTCAGTACAGTAATAATGATAGTCTGGGATGAACATGCTGGAGTCAGTACAGTAATAATGATAGTCTGGGGTGAACATGCTGGAGTCAGTACAGTAATAATGATAGGAGTTATAGCAAAAATCCCTTGTTTCGATGTTGATGATATTTCACTATAAACAAGACAAATATTTAGACATCTACAGTATCAAATTGACAGTCTGTATGTGTCATGTGTGGCTGAGTGGTATTACCTTGAGGACCTAACCTATATCTATTCACTGTAGTGCTCATACAGGAGGAACAGTACAGTGAAGGGATACTCTCTACCCAATAGAGGGATACGGATACAGAGAGGTGTGATTAGATGAAGAGGGCCAAAGTTTAAACCCACAGCCTGTGCACACAGACAGCGTAATCGTAGGGATATCTAATTTTGGCACTCCTCGAGTTTAGCTTCAGCAGATGACTCGTAGGTTACTAAATCCTTGAGGAAGTCTAAAACAAACAAATCCAATCAATTAAAGGATAGGATTCAATTGGAACGATTTAAACACTTGTGTTGAGTGGTTCTGTGAGGAACCTACTTTATGTCTTAAATGTTCTCTAGCAGACTGAATGTGTCTCAGACCGCTGAGATACTCGGGAGGCCCATACAGACACCAGACTAAAAACACACACTCAATGTATATGCATACACACACACACACACACACACGCGTGTGTGCACACACACACACTATTAAGCAGGCTCTCCACAGGGAAGGTGGAGGATAATTTGCAGCATGATATCAGATCAGACAATGGCCAGGGTCACATTTCGGTTTCTCAATGCTTAGAGACTTTGAACAACCTCTTCCTTCAAAACCCCCCTTCTGCTCTCCAATTCCATCTCAATGCCCTCTGTACCTGTCAGGCTTCTCAATAAGACCACTAAAAACAATTTTCTTAACATCATCAAGACATATAAAGTCAATGGGGATCCCTTGAATCATTCAATGCCAACACATTAAGCTTTACATTCCAGTAAGAGCTGTTCCAGCTAGAAGAGAGAGAGAGAGCGTAACGCTGGGTGATAGCCTTCACTTCCCCTGCTTTTCCCATCCCCTCCCTCTTAGATCTCTCTCTCCCTGCAGCGAGTCCAGCCCTCACTTCCCCTGCTCTTCCCATCCCCTCCCTCTTAGATCTCTCTCTCCCTGCAGCGAGTCCAGCCTTCACTTCCCCTGCTCTTCCCATCCCCTCCCTCTTAGATCTCTCTCTCCCTGCAGCGAGTCCAGCCCTCACTTCCTCTGCTCTTCCCATCCCCTCCCTCTTAGATCTCTCTCTCCCCACAGCGAGTCCAGCCTTCACTTCCCCTGCTCTTCCCATCCGCTCCCTCTTAGATCTCTCTCTCCCTGCAGCGAGTCCAGCCTTCACTTCCTCTGCTCTTCCCATCCCCTCCCTCTTAGATCTCTCTCTCCCCGCAGCGAGTCCAGCCTTCACTTCCTCTGCTCTTCCCATCCCCTCCCTCTTAGATCTATCTCTCCCTGCAGCGAGTCCAGCCTTCACTTCCTCTGCTCTTCCCATCCCCTCCCTCTTAGATCTCTCTCTCTCCGCAGCGAGTCCAGCCTTCACTTCCTCTGCTCTTCCCATCCCCTCCCTCTTAGATCTCTCTCTCCCTGCAGCGAGTCCAGCCTTCACTTCCTCTGCTCTTCCCATCCCCTCCCTCTTAGATCTCTCTCTCCCTGCAGCGAGTCCAGCCTTCACTTCCCCTGCTCTTCCCATCCCCTCCCTCTTAGATCTCTCTTTCCCTGCAGCGAGTCCAGCCCTCACTTCACCTGCTCTTCCTGTCCCCTCCCTGTTGGATTTCTTTCTCTCCCTGCATCACGTCCCTGCAGCGAGTCCAGCCCCCACTACCCCTGCTCTTCCTGTCCCCTTCCCCTTGGATCTCTTTCTCCCTGCAGTGAGACTAGCCCCCACTTCCCCTGCTCTTCCCATCCCCTCCTCCTTGGTTCTCGGCTTCAGCTGCGGAGCGAAGAGGTAAGGGCTGCATCCCAAATGGCACGCTATTGCCCAGACAGCTCAAGATGTATACTTAGATATGCAAAAAAAAAACTATATTTTTTATATAGAATTAAGTATAATGATTATGGCTCTAGATTGCAGGAAAAAGCTGTTTCAGGTGTTTGCTAAATTCTCCAACTGCCGGACGGGGGACTTAGCTACCTTCCAAACCACCCCCCAGCCATCCTCACGTACTTGGTGCCCCCTCAGATCTTTTGGGTGCGTGACACCACTTCTATTCCCTATGCAGTGCATTACTTTTGACTAGGGCCCATAGGGGTCAAAAGCAGTGCACTATGTAGGTAATAGGGTGTCATTTGGGATGCAGCTAACATTATATGTGGAGCATTAAGAAGCTCATTAATGGGACTGTGCAATCTAATCAGGTCAGATGGGGAGGGGATGCATTGGTGCCTTAAGGACAGGCTTGATAGCCATGGACACGATAACACCTTATAATAGGTAAATTAGACATTCACCTAGACATTCATCTAGAGCCATGGCTATCACTACTGGACCTAGAGCCATGGCTATCACTACTGGATCTAGAGCCATGGCTATCACTACTGGATCTAGAGCCATGGCTATCACTGCTGGACCTAGAGCCATGGCTATCACTGCTGGACCTAGAGCCATGGCTAACACTACTGGACCTAGAGCCATGGCTAACACTACTGGACCTAGAGCCATGACTAACACTACTGGACCTAGAGCCATGGCTAACACTACTGGACCTATAGATCTATGGCTATCACTACTGGATCTAGAGCCATGGCTATCACTACTGGATCTAGAGCCATGGCTATCACTACTGGACCTATAGATCTATGGCTATCACTTGATAGGTCTTTAAAGGACCTGCTCCAGAGTTTCTATTCAGGAATGAATAGGAGAGGTCCTCATTAGGACTAGAAACATAGACTGATTCCACATTAGGACTAGAAACCTAGCCTGATTCCTCATTAGGAATACAAACCTATCCTGATTCCTCATTAGGAATACAAACGTATCCTGATTCCTCTTTAGGACTACCAGCCTAGCCTGATTCCTCATTAGGACTACCAACATAGCCTGATTCCTCTTTAGGACTACCAACCTAGCCTGATTCCTCATTAGGACTACCAACCTAGCCTGATTCCTCATTAGGACTACCAACCTAGCCTGATTCCTCATTAGGACTACCAACCTAGCCTGATTCCTCATTAGGACTACCAACCTAGCCTGATTCCTCATTAGGACTACCAACCTATCCTGATTCCTCATTAGGACTACCAACCTATCCTGATTCCTCATTAGGACTACCAACCTAGCCTGATTCCTCATTAGGACTACCAACCTAGCCTGATTCCTCATTAGGACTACCAACCTAGCCTGATTATTTGTTAGGACTACCAACCTAGCCTGATTCTTCGTTAGGACTTAAAAACTAGCCTGATTCCTTGTTAGGACTAGAAACCTTTCCTGATTCCTCGTTGGGACTAGAAACCTAGCCCGACTCCCAGCTTGGATGCTTGGAAGCTCGGAATTCGCCGATCCCAGCGACACTGGGGGGGTGTCCCACGCAAAAATAGTTTGCTACTTTTGACCAGGGCCCATAGGAAATAGGGTGCCGTTTGGAATGCTGCTTTATCGAAAATAAACAAATTTGAGAGTCACAGCGAGAGACATGTTTGGCAACAAGTAGCAAGTGGACCAAGTTAATTAATGTCGTTGGATATGTTGGAAGTAGCGAAGCGTCCCGGTGACCCCTACAGTATGTGACCTTTGCAGGAGGACACTTGGAGCAGATCTGGTCTGTTTGAAGCAGGCTCCAGGATGTGGATGTGGACATGTGGTAGAGAGGCAGGGGAATATTTCACACAGCTGTGGCGCAACTGCCATCTAAGGGGGTGAAAAAAAAACGATCCGGTTTGGAAAAATAAAAACACAGCATGGTTGTTTTTTTATCAGGGCAACTGGATGCAGTTTGGAGGAAAGTAGCACAAGCCAAGTTTTATGTGGTCACTAGCTAGTAGGCCTTTTAATATTCTATTTCAAGGCATTCCAAAAGAGCAGTATATACTGCCTGTGTGTAGATGGATTCCAGATAATAGTATTTTTGAAACACACTGTGTGTGTGTGTGTGTGTGTGTGTGTGTGTGTGTGTGTGTGTGTGTGTGTGTGTGTGTGTGTGTGTGTGTGTGTGTGTGTGTGTGTGTGTGTGTGTGTGTGTGTGTGTGTGTGTGTGTGTTTGTGCGTGTGTGTGTGTAGCCTATCAGTGTCTGTGAGAGAATTGAAGAGAAAGAAGAATAGACTAGAGCAACAATGGAGCTATTTCAGCATGGGCGGTTATAATGCAAATCACATAGAAACTCATCCATAATCAAGTCCATTCCTTATTCATGAGCACCCTCCTGACTCCGCAGTAGATATGCATGTGGACGTGGAAGGTCAGGTGTAGGGGAAATATTGGTATGGTGTGTCTGTGAGGCGCTCAAGCATATTGTGACAGAAGACAAATGGCCGTGCGTGTCCGTTCAGGGTTGGAGTATATCATTACCCACTACAATGAGTGGATAAAACGTTAGGAACACCTGGGCTGAGTTTCAAACTGAAAGTAGACAGCCCTCGACCCTAAACCCTCAGCCCTTGAATGACGTTTTACATTGTCACATCCGAGTGTACATTAAATGTCCCTTGCCCAAGCGAGGGAGAGTGATGATCGGAGAGGCAACGTCCTTGGTGGAAATCTTGAAGTTGAGTTTAATAACAATCAACCTAAAGCTATCAATATACCTAGTAAGTTAAAGTATCTAGCTAGCAGTCCTGTCATGTAGCTAGCTACAGTTACCCATAGCTGGATAGGTCGTTTTATAGTTTGGTAATTTATTCCAATACATTTCGTTGCAAAAAATATGTTTATGAATCTAGCAACGTTTTATAGACTCCTCACTACGAGACTAAGCCAATTTGTCAACGTTAAAATCGATGTAAATATATATTTTGCTTTAGCAAGCTAGCTTCATACTTTTCCTGACATGCTGAAAATGCGAGAGCTTGACAAGACAAGAGCTTGACATGTGACTACAGTTTGCATTGAATTGTGGGTCATATCAATCCCGCAAGTGACCATGGTTGTTCACTCGCTCCCTCAAGCTAAATCAAGGGCCGAGGGGGCAACGTCAGTAAATTGGACCTCCACTTAAGATGGCAATCAAACTGCATCTGGTTTCGATTGGGATTCTCCCAGAGAAAGTGGCTAGCACAATGGCTGAGGGGGTAAAAATAATGTGTTTGGACTGCAGCCCTACTCTTTCCATGACATACACTGACCAGGTCAATCCAGGTGAAAACTATGATCCCTTATGGATAAATCCACTTCAATTAGAGTAGATGATGTGGAGGAGTCAGGTTAAAGAAGGATTTTTAAGACTTGAGACAACTGAGACATGAATTGTGTATGTGTGCCAATTGTATTTGTCACGTGCCGAATACAACAGGTGTAGACCTTACCGTGAAATGCTTACTTACAAGCCCTTGACCAACAATGCAGATTTACTAAATAAACTAAAGTAAAAAGTAGAAGAGCAACAATAATATAACAGTAACGAGGCTATATACAGTGGGAACCTTTGCCGAGTCAATGTCCGGGAGTACAGGTTAGTCGAGGTAATTGAAGTAATCTGTACAAGTAGGTAGGGGTAAAGTGACTATGCATAGATAATAAAAAGCGAGTAGCAGCAGTTCAGCAGTCTTATGGCTTGGGGGTAGAAGCTGTTAAGAAACCTTTTGAACCTAGACTTGGAGCTCTGGTACTGCTTGCCGTGCGGTAGCAGAGAGAACAGTCTATGACTAGGGTGGCTGGAGTCTTTGGCAATTTTTAGGGCCTTCCTCTGACACCCGCTGGTATAGAAGTCCTGGATGGCAGGAAGCTTGGCCCCAGTGATGTACTGGGCCTTACGCACCTTGCGGTCAGAGGCTGAGCAGTTACTATACCAGGTGGTGATGCAACCAGTTAGGATGCTCTCGATGGTGCAGCTGTAGAACTTTTTCAGGATCTGATGACCCATGCCAAATCATCATGACTGTCTTGGTATGTTTGGACCATGATAGTTTGTTGGTGAGGTGGATAGCAAGGAACTTGAATCCCTCAACCTGCTCCGCTACAGCCCCGTCGATAAGTATTGGGGCCTGCTCGGCCCTCCTTTTCCTGTAGTCCGCAATCATCTCCTTTGTCTTGATCACGTTGAGGGAGAGGTTGTCTACAGAGGGTAGTGTGTACAGCCCAGTACATCCCTGGGGCCAAGCTTCCTGCCATCCAGGACCTCTATACCAGCGGGTGTCAGAGGAAGGCCCTAAAAATTGTCAAAGACTCCAGCCACCCTAGTCATAGACTGTTTTCTCTCCATTTCACCTGTTGTATTAAGATATAGGATCTTAATTTGAGCCAGTTTGCAACAGCAGGAAAATAATCCTGTAGCAACAGCAAATTTGAATTATTATGTGGATTACAATTAATGGACATTTTCTGTCTGGGCAAATCAAGCCTGACATTTTAAAGTAGAAATTACAAACTTTAGAAGCCTTTTTAAACTTTGAATACACTACCGTACAGGAAAATTCTCATCAACAAAAGTGATCAAATTAAGATCATATATATATATATATATATATATATATATATATATATATATATATATATATATATATATATGTGTAGCTTAGAGGATGCTGTCCAAATGGCACCCTATTCACTCTATAGTGCATTACTTTTGACCAGGACCCATAGGGCTTTGGCTGTCACTGGGGTCTTATAGCTCAGGAGGGACATGGTCCTTTTGTAATCTGTGCCTGTCATTCAGTTATTTACTCCCCCCGTCATCCCCTGTCCCCAACCGTCTTCTACCTTCTCAAGGGACATCTATGCCCCGACAGAGTGGCATCTGAGATGGCACTCTGATTTCTGTGAAGGCACTGGGAATCAATGGTAAAAAAATTATAACTTGAAAGGAGTGAGTTTTGCTGGCTCAGTCCATTGTGATGATTATGTAATTGATAAAGCATGTGTCAAATGGCATTGCTGCAATGCTAAATTATTTATCTGACTGTTGTGAATAATCAATGAATCAGCAGAGTAAATAAAGCCAATTCAGTTTTACTTCCTCACTCTCACCCCAGAATTGAGTCGGCTTTATACGGTTTTAGCATTGGTCTTATTCTTTTAGCATGGGTTATTATTAGATGATTTGTAGTAACTGTGTCATTTTAGATACATTACACAGTATAGTATAGTGTTACAATGTTGTGATATAGGTATTGTAGCATAACATACACTCACACTTGCTTATATAGATAAATACCATGCTTTTTTTGACAGGGAAAAATTGCATAAGGCCTGTACTTACAGTACAGAACTACTGTATAACTGTAGACAATATAGCTTTCTAGTGAATACAAATGTGTATCTAAATGTGTATCTTAAAAAAGTAACAATCAGCTACTATTGTCCAGTTATTGATCACATGCTATGAAAAAACATTACATTCAAATTTGACATCACAAGAACTGACATTCATTTCCAATGGAAAACTTAATTAAGCTTGGATAAGTAGAGTCGGTCTCGACTTTGAAAACAATTGTAGAAGCACATTAAAAAGGTGTGGATTCCTGTGGCAGTTAGGCAGTCAGTGGCTCGTTTAAAAAACAATGCATTCTGGGTATATGGCTTTTTTAGTAAATTATCATAAAATGTGTCTATTGTTTGTTTATCGTGTAACATTTAGAGAATTAATTCAGATGATCTATCGTAGAGTGCAGGAGAACAATGTGTTTCTCTTTGGCAATCAACCAATGTAAATTGAGGCGCTCGTTAAATGCGACATTGTAATTGCATTGTGGTGTTCTCCACTCAGATTTACTCTCATCAATAAATAAAATGGCATCAGCTGGCGTTTGATTATAGTGTGTTTGTTATTCTCAAGTAATGAGATCGTGCCGTTAAAGAGACAATGGATGATTTATATGGAAACATGAATTAAAAAGAAATGAGAATGGAGTTGTTTTTTTCCTACCCCCTACAGCAGGGGGTGATATTTCACACTCTCAGTGCTTGCAGCACTGCTTCCTAAGGATTATTGGAAATAATTTTTTGTGGCAAATAAGTATGGGAATTTTTAGGTATGTAGTTTGGGCCAGCGTGGACATATCTTAAGAACAAAATTGACTTAGTGTTATATTATTTTCTCATATTATGTTGTCATTATGTTATTATTATCCAAGCTGTATCACATCCAGCCGTCATTGGGAGTCTCATAGGGCGGCGCACAATTGGCCCAGCCTCGTCCGTGTTTGGCCTGGGGCAGGCCGTCATTGTAAATAAGAATTTGTTCTTAACTGACTTGCCTAGTTAAATAAAGGTTACATTTAAATAATAATAATAATAATTTATTAGAGGCCTAATATCTGGGACCCCTTTTGGATCTCTTGTTAAGGTCTTCTATAACAGTGCTGAGATTAAAGACCTGTGTTGTGTACTGTAGTACATTTAGCCTTCTGTTCCAGTCATCAAAATAGAATCATTTAATGTCTGAAGAGAAAGGTTGGAAAAATGATCATCAACACAAGATATTTCTGTCATAAGGAAACCTTGGTTACACAATATTAGATTAGCCCTTAAATGCAATATTACATACCCTAATGTAAATTAATTAACATTTCATTTTGAAATATGACAATATTAATTAGACATCGTCACTTGAATACCTCGTGTTTTACTGTAGGAATGCTGTTGCCATTAAGCCAACTATATTGTACTATTAGATTACAAATTATACAAGTGTAGGCTATTACAGTGCTAAGCTCTATCCAAGATGATAAATATGGACAGATCATGTTATCTAATTGATCTGAATAGATATATTCATGCTTATGAATTCCAATCTGTTAGGATCTTAATTAACTTTCTGTTTACCAATATGTAGTGCTAGCCGAGTATGCCCAATAATGTTTGTACCAAGTTTTTTGCTGCTACCATGTTGTGCTGCTGCAATGTTGTGTTGCTACCATGCTGTGATGTCATGTGTTGCTGCCATGCTATGTTGATGTCTTTGGCCTCTCTTTATGTGGTGTTGTGTTGTCTCTCTTGTCGTGATGTGTGTTTTGTCCTATATTTTAATATTTTAATTTTTAATCCCAGCCCCCGTCCCTGCAGGAGGCCTTTTGCCTTTTGGTAGGCCGTCATTGTAAATAAGAATACAATTCTGCTTTGTGTGTCAAGCCTCTCCAGTACAACATTTGTCAAATAGTCGTTAGAGCCTGAGAGCTGAATAGATTGGTGTATTTAAGGCTGGGAGTCGAGTGGTAAGAATGTATGCAGGCCACCACGTTAAAAGACACCAGAACATCCAGACCTGTGTAAACTTTCTGAGTAGGCCTAGCTATGCAACAGGTATAGGTACAAGGACAAACTTAACAGCCTATTCACTTGAAATAATTGAGCACCTATTCACTCCGGGATTTCTTAAAACATTTCTTAAACGTGAATGTGGAGGTGTATGTAGCAAATATATTTTCTAGTCAATTATATTTTCTGGGCAATTACTTGACCATCTTTTAAGTTAATTTTCAAAAGAGAAAGATGCATCACTGCACTTCAACAACAACATCCAAAACTCCCCCGACATCTATTTTGTACAATACAGATATACAGTACTGCAAATTGTACATACTCCGTCAAATGTAATTTTGTGTAGCTATATTTACTCAATGTAGACTCATTGATATGGACATTATATGATTACAGTATATTTAGTATTTTGATTCTATGATGTCTTATTTCTATGACGTTCTATTTCTGGAGGAAATATCTTCATCAGAAAATATAACTTGTCCAGGGACTGCAGTTGAAAATTAGCTGGCTGGCTAAAACGGGCACTTTTAAAGTAATGTGGATTCATGTGCACTGTCCCTGTAAAACTAAATTAAATAAAGTGAAGTAAAATAAGGGTAGTGTCTAGTGCTTGTAGTTTCCTATCCATTCCACCTGCTTTGGTGCAACTGATGGTGTACAGCTTTAACTAACCAACTCATGTAGAATTAATGAAGGACAATTACCCATTCATGACATACATGCATCCTTGTCATGGCCATTTGACACCTAGGCAGGATAAGGACCAATAGCTGTGCTGCAAATGCAGAGAAAGACAACTTACTACTGGTTTTCTGTGACAATGGAGAGGAGTAGAAGGCTCTACACCAATGAGATGAGGTGCAACCTGAAATCACAAGAGCATTTAGAAAGAATAGGTGCGACTCTTCGTCTCAGTTAAAATCTTGATGCTTGCTTTATTTATGTAGATGCAGATGCTTTATTTATCTTATATACAATATGTAGGGTGAAAACGCGCTTTAGTGAAGAAATGTAACTTCCTTATGATATAAAATGACTTTTACCAAGACAAATATGACTATTCATGTTCTGAATTGTTCTGTGGGTTCTTTCATTAACATTTAATTAAGAGTATATCCAAAAAGTCAGATTTCGTGACCAAATACATCTGATAATAAGCACCGAGCTCTGTTGACATTGCTTGCTGTTTGGGGTTTTAGGCTGGGTTTCTGTACAGCACTTTGAGATATCAGCTGATGTACGAAGGGCTATATAAATACATTTGATTTGATTTGATTTGATTTGATTTGACATAGTGGTGCAGCTTTCTCGCTGCAACTTTTTTCGGACTTTACATGTTGTGGTGGTCGTCTTCAAAAAAAAATCTGCTGGTTACAAAAAAGCTACATTTACATGACACGAGCTGAATTAAATGTAAAAGGCTTTGAAAATAAAAAGGCTTGCGGTATGCTCAGTGCTCCGTTGACATTACACAGAGATACGCTATTGCGAGAAATCTTCAACAAATATATATTGTCAAAATGAATATATTGCCACGACTGAATTTTTGTAGTTCAATGCTTCCCATGGTTTCCCCTTCTGGCTATTGGGATACAATTCATTGTGAGGTTTCAAAATGTACATGTGAAGGTAAACGATCCTGGATAAAATATGCACATTTACAAAGAGGGACAGATGTAGGAGGACTAACCTTACCAAACTTTAAATTGTATTTCAAGGCACTAGTATTTCACCCCATCCTAATTTGGTTTAGACATGATTCTGCCCTTCTGGCTGAGTATAGAGAGAAATATGGTGTCTCCCATTGCCCTGGAAGAGTTGGTCTTCACTGATATACTGTATCCCTTAAACAATGTCAACTATGCTTTGGTCCTATTATTGGTCCTATTATTGGTCCTATTATTGGTCCTATTATTGGTCCTACACAGACTTTGGTCCTACATAGATTGTATTTAACGCCAAGGAAAGGTTTATGATGAAATGACTCCCGAACTTCCAAACTGTTCACTGTGTGCCCTAAATCAGGTAGGCACATTCCTTCATATGATGTGGGAGTGCCCTGCAGTTAAATGCTTCTGAGGCAAAGTTACAAAATTCATTTCAAAGTAGATTAACTTAAATATTCAATGCTTTGCATCTATTATGTTACTTAACGATGATAGCCCCTTGAATCTCTCCATCAATCAGAGAAGATTACTGCTGGAAGGAAGCACTGATGCCAAAAACATTTGGCTCTAAGATGGCAACCACCTCACTCTCTCCCATTTAACCAGTGGATACAGTTACTATTAGAAGTTATAACGTTATAATTATCGACATAGAGAATGAACGGTGCTAGTCAAGGAACAATTGAGGCCTGGACAAATATACTTGAATCTGTAAAGAACAATCTCAGCTACAAAACAATTATATTTATGTTTATTTTGTCTTTTGTTCCTTAAATGTGAACACTTTTTTCTCTGACCTCCTTTTCTTTATTGACCCTAATTTTGGCCATTTTACAAGTGTAAAAACTCCAATAAGTGTAAAAACTTATTGTACCCATTGGTCAACATATGTGTTTATCCCTAATATATGCCAAACTCGATGTGTTATTGACAATTATTATATCAAGGTATTGTGTATACCTTAAATCTCTTATAAAGGGGATAGAAAATGTAAACCGACTTAGTTTACATTGTAACTCCTTATTCATTTTCAAGTTGCAATGCCTACGCAGTATGGTTAACCTTTTATTAGAGAATATCCAACATACTGTATTTCCCTCACTCTTACTCATTGAATTCCAATTTGTATGTAGTCGGGGCATGAATATTGCATAACCTTCCTCCTTTTGAGACAGAGGCAGAAAATTGTACTTGAAGCACAAATCAATGTTCTACAAATATACATTCATTCAAGTTGAATTGCAAGAGTTACTGAATTATTGTTACCTTGAGGCTGATTTAGCAACCATAAAGGGTACCACTACATTGTCCAACCTTTGTGTGCTTACTTTTTATTCCAACATGTTTGCACTTAATTACTTAGTTATTACTGCTTATTAATTCAGTTTTTTCCACTGATTTCACCAGCCATGGTATTTTTTGTGTATAACGTATTCTACTGAGGAATATGCATAGAATTAAGAATGAGAATACTATAATGGACATTAACCTTCTTATGATAGTCTAATGGACAGCCATTTTGTTCAGGGAGTTGGTCAACCATGGTTTGCCAGTGCCGTGAAAATATATTGTGTAAAATAATGCATTTTAAGAATGTACATGCACTGTTAGCCAGCTAGCCAGACCGTGTTGGAGGATCTTTTCCCCCAATATGTCGTTATCAATACAATTTCACAATACAGTGCAGAGCGTTCAATTTGGCTGCTGGAGAGCAAGGAGACCCCAGCTCCGCTAAAACCATTGACAATTTTGTGCCATTTTCAAGGGATTGCTAATTAAATGTAATAGATATCTTTTTGGTTTGAATATCATCATCTCTACACATCCAGTTATGCCACATTTAGCTAGCTCTATCATGAGAGTTATATAACAAGTAACTGCAACCTTTCATGATCAGTAAACATCAATTGATCATGTCATTTCAGATACGTGAGGGTTGCCTATCCATTTGGCATGTAGCTAGTTAGCTAGCTAAGCAAACAACTTGTGTCATTTAACTTGTCATCTGAGATTAGGTTTTTGGAAAGAGATTTACATCGGCAAGTCCTCGTCCTGGTAAAGTTGTCAGTCGGAATACTGTCATCACCATTATAAATGTCAAGAAAATCTAACAGTATTTGGATATAGCCATCTAGTTTATCGGTTTCTGGTTTGGGAATGTTTTAATTGTTGCTATGGGAACGGCATCTTCAACGCACATTCTAATGAACTCGCTCATCGAATCAGCGTATTCGTCAATGTTGTTGTCTGACGCAATACGAAACATATCCCAGTCCACGTGGTGGAAGCAGTCTTGGAGTGTGGAATCAGATTGGTCGGACCAGCGTTGAACAGACCTCAGCGCGGGAGCTTCTTGTTTTAGTTTCTGTCTGTAGGCAGGGATCAACAAAATGGAGTCGTGGTCAGCTTTTCCGAAAGGAGAGCGGGGCAGGGCCTTATATGCGTTGTGGAAGTTAGAATAGCAATGATCCAAGGTTTTTCCAGCCCTGGTTGCGCAATCGATATGCTGATACAATTTAGGGAGTCTTGTTTTCAGATTAGCCTTGTTAAAATCCCCAGCTACAATGAATGCAGCCTCCGGATATATGGATTCCAGTTTGCAAAGAGTCAAATAAAGTTTGTTCAGAGCCATCGATGTGTCTGCTTGGGGGGGAATATATACGGCTGTGATTATAATCGAAGATAATTCCCTTGGTAGATAATGCGATCGACATTTGGTTGTGAGGAATTCTAAATTAGGTGAACAGAAGGACTTGAGTTCCTGTATGTTGTTGTGGACACACTACGTCTCGTTAACCATAAAGAATACGCCCCCGCCCCTCTTCTTACCAGAAAGATGTTTGTTTCTGTCGAGAGACAGCTGTTTATCGTTGTCTCTGATTGGGGATCCTATTTAGCTTGCCATTTTCCCTTTTGGTTTTGTGGGTTATTGTCTATGTGTAGTTGTGTACTTCACGTTCGTTTTGTTATTTTGTTTGTTTAGTGTCCTTCGTTTAAATAAAAAAGAATGTATTCATCTCACGCTGCGCCTTGGTCTCCTCGTTATGACGAACGTGACAGAATAACCCACCAAACAAGGACCAAGCAGCGTGAAAAGGAGGAACAGCACTTAATGGGGAGATGGACCTGGGAGGAAATATTAGATGAAGCAGGACCCTTGACACAGCCGGGGGAGTATCGCCGTCCTAAGGAGGGGTTAGAGGCAGCGAAAGCGGAACGGCGATGCTACGAGGAGAAACACAGGAGAATAGAGGAAGAGCGAAGATATGAAGGTACACGGCTAGCACGGAAGCCCGAGAGGCAGCCCCAATAAAAAAAAATGGTGGGGGTACACAAGGAGGTTGGCTGAGTCAGGTAGGAGACCTGAGCCAACTCCTTGTGCTTACCGTGGGGAGCTTGTAACTGGTCAGGCACCGTGTTATGCAGAGATGCGCATGGTGTCTCCAGTGCACTATTCTAGCCCGGTGCGCTCTATTCCAGCTCCTCGCATTTGCTGGGCTAGAATGGGCATCCAGCCAGGACTTATTGAGCCAGCTCTATGTTCTGGATCTCCAATGCGTCTCCACGATCCAGTGTATCCTGTGCCTCCTCCCCGCACTCGCCCTAAGGTGCGTGTCACCAGCCCAGTACCACCAGTGCCAACACCACGCACCAGGCTTCCTGTGCGCCTTCAGAGCCCGGTACGCCCTGTTCCTCCTCCCCGCACTCGCCCTGAGGTGTGTGTCCCCAGCCCGGTACCACCAGTTCCGGCACCATGCACCAGGCCTACAGTGCACCTTCAGGGTCCAGTACGCCCTGTTCCTGCTCCTCGCACTGAGGTGTGTGTCCCCAGCCCGGTACCACCAGTGCCGGCACCACGCACCAGGCCTACAGTGCGCCTCGGCAGTCCAGAGCGTCCGGCGACAGTACCCAGTCCAGAGCATCCGGCGACAATTCACACACCGGAACCTCCAACGACGGGCCACAGGCCGGAACCTCCAACGACGGGCCAGGGTCCGGGGCCTCCAGCGACGGTCCCCGGTCCGGTGTCTCCAGCGACAGTCCCCGGTCCAGAACATCCGGCAATGCTCCACACAGCGAGGGTCCCCAGCCCGGGTCCTACGGCGAGGATCCGCAGTCCAAAGCCTCTGACGATGATCCACGGGTCAGTAATGCAAGAGCGGACTCAGTGTAAAGAAGGGGGGCGGCGGTCTAGAACCAGAGCCGCCACCGAGGTTAGGGGGGGTGGGGGGGGGTACTGTCACGCCCTGACCTTAGTTATCTTTGTTTTCTTTATTATTTTGGTTAGGTCAGGGTGTGACAAGGGTGGTTGGTTTCGTTTTTGTATTGTCTAGGTGTTTTGTCCTGTCTAGGGTTTTTTGTATATCTATGGGGTTTTAGTATGTCTAGGTATATGTAGTTCTATGGTGGCTGGAATTGGTTCCCAATCAGAGACAGCTGTTTATCGTTATTTCTGATTGGGGATCCTATTTAGGTTGCCATTTTCCCTTTTGGTTTTGTGGGTTATTGTCTATGTGTAGATGCATGTCAGCACTCGTGTTTATAGCTTCACGTTCGTTTTGTTATTTTATTGAATTAATTAATTATTGTATTAATCTCATGAGCAGAGCCTTGGTCTCCTCGTTATGATGAACGTGACAGTACATTAGGTCTACTTACCACTAACTGTACAAAGTTTCTACCGGTAGCTTGCAAGTAAACAGTAAATTGGCAAATGTGCCCTTCTGCTACTTGACAGGCAGAGCCCCCAAAGGATGGGAAATTGACCTAAACCACTCATACATGTCAGGTATAGTTCACTTTTATTTTATATCACTAAAAAATCTAATTAATGGTGGCCAATATTAAGAGATAGTGGCTATTCTCACATTACAATTACATGAACAAGTGATGTTTACTGATCATGAAAAGCATGCAAATACTTGGTGAGATCATCCTGACTGGATGCATCACTGCCTGGTATGGCAACTGCTCAGCCTCCGAGCGCAAGGCACTACAGAGGACAGTGCGTACGGCACAGTACATCTCTGGGGCCAAGCTTCCTGTCATCCAGAACGTCTATACAAGGCGGTGTCAGAGGAAGGCTCCAGCCACCCAAGTCATAAACTGTTCTCTCTGCTACAGCACGGAAAGCGGTAAAGGAGCGCCACGTCTAGGTCCAAGAGGCTTCTAAACAGAGCTTCTACCCCCAAGCCATAAGACTCCTGAACATCTAATCAAATGGCTACCCAGACTATTTGCATTGCCCCCCCTTTACTTCGCTGCTACTCTCTGTTATTATCTATGCATAGTCACTTTAATAACTCTACCTACATGTACATATTACCTCAAATACCTTAACTAACCTGTGCCCCCCGCACATTGATTCTGTACCAGTACCTCCTGTATAGTCTCCCTATTGTTATTTTACTACTGCTCTTTAATTATTTACTTATTGAATGTATTTTCTTAAAACTGCATTGTTGGTTAAGGGCTTGTAAGTAAGCACTTTACTGTAAGGTTGTTGTATTCGGCGCATGTGACTAATACAATTTGATTTGACGATAGAGCTAAATATGTGCAATTGTTTTGCATGGAATAATTTGAAATTTGTAGTTCTGACTATGCTTTCAATAGGTGATATTACAACCAAATAGTTCATATTTATTTAACAATCCCTTAAAATGGCACAAAGTTGCCAATGGTTTTTAGCGGAGCTGGGGGTCCCTGACCAATATGGCTGCCATTTTTATCCCATTCTGGAACTTTGAGGATTTATGACGTAGTAATATGACTCTAGTAATCTAATAGGATTTCTATGAGAATATGCCTAGGTTTGAATATACAGTGTTCCGATTCATAGTAGTTGTTGTAGCAGTTTGCAATAGAGTAAATTTAGCAACTACTGTTCACATTTTGCAACAAAATGTTATTGTTTGTCTCACTGAAATTAAACCATAAAAATTTTGAATAAACAGACCAATCTCTTTCATAAATTCTAAACATGAAACTATTAATTTGGTATAGCCACTGCATGTGTGTTGTTTTAGCCACTCCATGTATGTTGTTATGTATGTTGTTATATGTTGTATGTTGTTATGTATGTTGTAATAGCCACGGCACATATGTTGTTATAGCCACTTCATGTAGGCTGTTATAGCCACTGCATGTAGGCTGTTATAGCCACAGCGTGTTTGCTGTTATAGCCACTGCATGTATGTTGTTATAGCCACTGCATGTATGTTGTTATAGCCATTTTACATATGTTGTTATAGCCATTTAACGTATGCTGTTATAGCCACTGCATGTATGTTATAGCCACTGCACCAATGTTGCAATAGCCACTGCATGTATGCTGTTATAGCTACTGCATGTTTGTTGTTATCGCCACTGCACCAATGTTGTTATAGCCACTGCATGTGAGGACAGACGATGAAGACGAGAAGCAAGTATAGGGAGTGAACATTTAATGAAACAAGGACAGGAACAGAATACAGACAGCGTCTGGACAGGGGGAAACAAAAACGACATTAATGCTGACACAGGGACCTAACCGAGGAACAGACAGATACAGGAGGGGCAATCAACAAGGTAATGAAGTCCATTTGAGTCCAGCGAGCGCTGATGTGCGTAATGATGGTGACAGTTGTGCACAATGATGGACAGCCAGGCGCTCGAGGAGGAGCGGGAGCAGGCTTGACAGTACCCCCCCCCCCCCGACCTCCAGGGTGAGCCTGACGGGCCGGCCGAGGTATGGGCGCTGGACAAACAGGCTGAGGCATAGAAGCCCGACGAGCCAGCTGGCGTGGGAGCTTGACGAGCCGGCTGAGGCATGACGTGGGATGTGAGCCTGCCGATTTGCCGACTGAGGCGTGGGAGCCCGACAAGCCGGCTGAGGCATGACGTGGGATGGGCACCTGCCGAGCAAACCAAGGCAAGCCTCTCAAGCCAGCTAAGGCGTGGAAGCCCAGCGAGCCAGCTGAGGCTCCCCCGGTTCCTACAGCACCCGGACCCGACGTCACCAACAAAACATGATGCTGATGATATTCAAATATTTGTGTCAGCATTCTGTGAGGACAGACGCTGGAGATGAAAAGCAAGTACAGGGAGTGAACATGTAATGAAACAAGGACAGGACCAGAATACAGACAGCGTCTGGACAGGGGAAAACAAAACCGACAATAACGAGGACACAGGGATCTAACTGAGGAACAGACAGATATAGGATGTGCAATTAACAAGGTACCCGCAAAACACCAGTCTCAGCGTCAACAGTGAAGAGGCGACTACGTTACACCAGCTCTGTCAGGAGGAATGGGCCAAAATTCACCCAACTTATTGTGGGAAACTTGTGGAAGGCTCCCCGAAATGTTTGATCCAAGTGAAACAATTTAAAGGCAATGCTACCAAATACTATATTGAGTGTATGTAAACTTCTGACCCATTGGTAATGTGATGAAATAAATAAAATCTGAAATAAATAATTATCTCTACTATTATTCTGACATTTCACATTCTTAAAATAAAGGGGTGATCCTAACACACCCAAGACAGGAAATATTTACTAGGATTAAATGTCAGGAATCGTGATGAACTGAGGCTAAATGTATTTGGCTAAGGTGTATGTAAACTTCCGACTTCAACCGTATATATTCAGACCATAGACAGTGAGAATCACTGAGAATAGCGTATTAGCATTGCATATGGGGGAACGCTAGCAAACAATATCATTATACATACTCAACACTTCCCTTCATCTCAAAGACCATGATAGCTTATCAAACAGGCAAGGTGCAAGGGCAACTATATGCATTTGCCAGCACCCCACACACAAAGAGGCAAGCTCAGTGGATTATAAATAACACCAGAGGCGAATTTACGATGATCAAAGGTTTGGAGGAGCTTTTTTACTGAGCACAATTTCATTTCCTTCCAATCTGTCGGCAAGATTAAGTGCACACATCACAAATGAGTGTCATTCGTTTTGATGTCAGAGAGACTGCAGGTAAAATGGACGCTATAGTGCACATACAGTAGACACAGCTGTTCCCTATAGTCTGCCAAATGAAAATCACTAATCCCAATTATCCCATTCTGACTGATATTTATACGAATGAGGATTGGTTTAAACCATAGTCTACTCAATGGGGATTGGTCAAAGACATACCCCACCTAATGATGGTTGGTCAAAGCAAGACCCCCACCTGCTCCATATTATTAGACAAATAATGATCATGCCTTATCACAGATACTGTATCAAGTTTAAATGGAAAATGATTAACTCAACAATAGAGGTTAACAGGAACCAACTGGCAACCTACGGTAGCGAAATGCTTGTCATTTGTTGTATACTAAGCAACAAATGCTGTAAGGATGCCGGCAATGGAAGCGAAGGGACACAGTGTCGCCAGGCAAAGCCCCAGCAAAGTCTTCTTGGCTTGCAGGGAGATGGAGTTGGAATCAGCCTCCATAGAGTGTTTGCCTGAGACTCAATGGCAAATGACTGTGTCAACATGGCTTTTAAAGGACTAGTGGGCACTGGGTCACTAGAACCCTCTGAGAAGTAGGCTTCTGTAGGTTTTCCACTGCTGAACCATGTCTGACTTGTGGCTTAGTGTAAGACCTTATAAAAGCTCATACATGCTTATGAGAATAACACGCTCTACTGGCAGACTTTAAGTAAAGGAACAAATTGTATTAACAAATGATCAGCTGCAGGCATAGCAGATTCATCTGAGATTACTTTCACGTTTTCTGTAGAAAATATGTGTATCTTCTTTCTATAAACATGCACAGATATTTAGTATGAATTAGGATCCCCATTACCTGCTGCTAAGGCCAAACAGGGTTAAAACAGTTACAGCACAAAAAACATAACAACAGCCTATTTCATAAATAACACAATACATCATACAATACATTATTACTCTAATATTACACATATAAAATATAAACTCCACTATCCCACTACATTACAATGAGTGTGTATGTGTGTGTGGCTATGTGTGTCACGGCCGTCGAATGAAGAGGACCAAAGCGCAGCGTGGTGAGCGTACATTTCTCTTTATTATGGAATGACGCCAACAAAACAAGAAACAAAATAAACAACCGTGGCGCTTACAGGGCTAAGTGCCACTAACAAAGATAACTTCCCCCACTGAAAGGAGGGAAAAGGGCTACCTAAGTATGGTTCCCATTCAGAGACAGCTGTCCCTGAATGAGAACCATACCCGTCCAAAACATAGAAAACAAAAACATTGAATGCCCACCCCAAATCACAGCCTGACCAAACCAAATAGAGACATAAAAAGGCTCTCTAAGGTCAGGGCGTGACAATGTGTGTGTGTGTGTATTTGTGTTTGTATGTGTGTGTGTCTCTTCATAGTCTGCGTTGTGCTGTGAGGTGCTTCTACACCTGCATTGCCTGCTGTTTGAGGTTTTAGGCTGGGTTTCTGTACAGCACTTTGAGATATCAGCTGATGTAAGAAGGGCCATATAAATACCTTTGATTTGATTTGTTTTATCTGTTTTTTAAATCTGATTTTGCTGCTCGCTTGAGTTACTTGATGTGTAGTCATGGCTCTATGTAGTATTGTGTGTACTGTGTGAGTCTCTTCTGGACTTGTGGACTGTGAAGGTATGTCGCGTCTGGTATGTATGGGTGTCTGAGCTGTGTGCTAGCTCTTTGAAGTTTGGTGCTGGACAGATATGCTTCCACTTGTATCTAAGTAAGCCTGTTGAATAATGAATACATTGTTAAATAATGTTCATTCATTTTAACATTTTATTAGATTAAATCTCTAAGGTCTGGATAATGGATACTTCCTTTCTAATAATATTGCAACAAACAAAATAACAAAAAATGGGAAAGGACATGAAAATGTAAAGCACATGTCATAACACTATATTGGTGTGATTCTAACTGGGCCTGATTTAAGGTCTGTTGGGCTATCTATCACATCAAGGATCTCATTAAACACTCCCCCATGCTCCTCTCCACACACACACACACACCACACACACACACACACACACACACACACACACACACACACACACACACACACACACTAACTTTGAACCATAAACAGGCTACCAGCTGGAAACGCACAGGGTGTTGTGTGACGGTACTCTGGTCCAGACACTGAGCTGCCCCTCAGATCAAGCTATCACCATTTGAAAATCAACATGGCCCGCTAGAGCTCAACGCTCCCCCAGGGAGAGGGAGAGATGTACGGAAGCAGGTTGTGTGTGTGTCTATCTGTGTGTGTGCACATACCCACACTGGAGTGTCTCTGTGTGTGTATGTGAAGTTAGGGGGGTCCTGAAGAGAGAGTGTGATTAGCCTATTAAGCATGCATCAGAGTGCCTCCAAGTTGCCTCTGCATTGTTGGAGCGTCAAGATAAATAGCTTAAATATCCCAGCGCATTGCGATGCTAACATAGCAACAGTTGCTTTTCTCTCCTTAGCTGGGAGTGTGGGGGTGGTGACAGACGGAGACGCCGGCATTTAGAAAGTAGTCTGACCCCCCCCACCCCACCCAGTTCCCCCCAAAGCCACAACGAGTTAGGAGGCCCAGTGGGAGTGGGACATTCAAACAATGGGAGAAAGGTGGGCTAATGCACTGTTTTCCCTTTCCAATTCCCGATGGTGACGGCATGACCTTGTGGTCCTGGGTAAATAAAGAGTGAAATACCCGAACAGCTAGCCTGCTGACCTCTGAACCCCCCTTCCCCTCCCAATCCCACACACATCACCATCCCCGAACCCATCCCCCCTCAGACATGCACTTTGGAACCTTTGGAGATGCTTTCCTTTGTGTCTGTCACCCTTGGAGAAAGTTGGACAGAGGAGAGAAGTTGTTTGCTCGTGACAGTAAGATTGTACTTCGAGTTTTAAGTTAGAACTACAAAGTGAATTAGTTTCTGCATTGAGATTGTGCTTGATTGGAAAGTCTTCTAATTATTCTTGTGTTCATAACAAGTTGAGTCTCTTTCTCATGCTCACATTTACTCTCCATTGTAAAAATACATACTGTTGCAGTAGTGAAAGAGAAGTGAGCGAAATACCAAATGCAGCAATTACAGAACTAGTGTTGAGGCATGATGTTGATGATTAGAGTCCTTTATAGTGACGCAGTTTCCATTTAGCTACTAGACTGTCTAGAGCTTTACTGCAAGGATATATGTTTGTGAAATTGAAAAGCACAGAAAACAGCATAGTAATAATTGATGTCAGAAAACCACTTACAGCGAAATATTACAAATGAACTGTGTGCACAGATAGTGCCTAAAAGATATAATAGTATTTCAAGATTCACTCAACACTCCCTTTGTGTTGATGTTTGTGTGAAAATGTGATTGCTCTTCTAAAGGAAAGCGAAACATATAAAGAGTCCCATCTCCAGTTTCAATCTTCAGACAGAAATTGACACTTACAAAAAGGCACAAAGCAATCTGGAGTCATCATCCTCCCACTTTTTTTTATTCTATCGCTCTTTTCTTTCTTTCTTCCTCACCACAGACAGCGGTATAACTTGACTGATGGCCATCTTGGGAAATTAATATTTGCTGAAACGCTGTCCTTGAAAATGAATTTAGGAGAACACAGCAGGTTCGGTGTGAACTGTGAGGGGAAGCATTAAAGGGATTTACTGTGTAGTCTGACTTCTGTTGACCATCTTCCTTTTGCTCCTTTAACTTTGGACTGTCTTTCAAATGACTATGGAATGACTAAGGTATGACTACAGTATGATTACGATGTAAATGCGGTATGACTACAGTATGACTACGGAGTATATCTTTTTTTCACCTTTATTAACCAACTAGGCCAGTTGAGAACAAGTTCTCATTTACAACTGCGACCTGGCCAAGATAAAGTATGACTGCAATATGACTACGGTATGACTACAGTATGACTACGGTGTAACATGACTACATTATGACTACAGTATTAATATGTTATGACTACAGTATGACTACATTATGTCTATGGTATGACTACAGTATGACTATGGTATAACTACAGTGTGATTATAGTATGACTACATTATGACTACGGTATGACTGCTGCATGACTACATTATGACTACGGTATTAATATGTTATGACTACAGTATGACTACATTATGTCTATGGTATAACTACAGTGTGATTATAGTATGACTACAGTATGACTACGGTATGACTGCTGTATGACTACAGTATGAATAAGGTATGACTACAGTGTAACTGCAGTATAACTACAGTATGACTACGGTATGAATATGTTATGACTAAGGTATGACTACAGTATGACTATGGTATGACTACATTATGTATATGGTATGACTACAGTATGACTATGGTACAACTACAGTGTGATTATAGTATGACTACGGTATGACCATGGTATGAATACTGTATGACTACGGTATGACTACAGTATCACTATGGTATGATTACAGTATGACTACGGTATGACTACGGTATGACTATGCAGTAAAGTAAACTAGCAGTAAAGGTTTGAAGTGTGATGATTTAGGTTAAAGCATTCCTTTTCTTGTGCTGTTTGACCACAAACTATTTCTGACAGGCTCTTAGCAACAAAAAATACCTAGAGAATTCAAAGGAATAAGTGTGCACATCATCTTTGACCCTTTGACCCTTTCATACAAATATTTTTGCAGATCAGTCAAATCCATTAGGCTCTGTAAGTCTGACTGAGGGATTTTGAAGGCATGGCATGGCATAGAAGATCAAAATTATGTGTTTTTCCAGCTACTGTAGATCTAGACCTTCAAGTGTTATTTTGACCAGTTTAATATGACCTTGATGTCCTGCTATTCTACGTTCCTTGATGTCCAGGTATTCCACATTCCACATTCCTCTGCCGATGCTTTATTTCCAGGGACAGTCAGACACACTGTTAGGCTATGACATCGTGTCATCTGCACTGGATATTCACTTTGATCCGATTGCAGCGGTGTGAGGTGTCAAGCCAACCTGTGGCAATAATGAAATCATCCCGGCCTTAGCCCGCTCCCTTTCCTCCACAAAGCCAATATTATCTGGTTTTCGCCTTAGATTGTTATAGAACTGATGGAAAAAGTGTAAAAAGTGAGAGAAAGAAGTGAGAAGCTGCCTTGGTGAAGTCATGTGGACCAGTGACCTCATGTTAGGTCGACAATGGTTAATTTGGAGCCAACACAGAGGAAAATAATCGATATGGTTGTAAATAAAAATTACTTCACCCCTTTTTATAACACCCTCCACACCTGTCATTGTAACAAAGTGTGGTAAGGACCCACCGGTATGCAGACAATCAATGTCCCCAATAAGAATCACTTTCCGCTAAATTTGTATGGATGAAGTTCCCCCCGAATCTTTGAAGAAAAGGAGAATCAGTGTTTATCTCAGGAGAATTGATGGGTGGACAGTCTGAGGATTGGATCTGGCTGCACTTTAATGATGTTTCACTTTCAAGACCTTAGACGTGTATTCGACTCTCCAGATGGCCAATTGCAGAACACAGATGGGAGTAATTGGCCAAAGGTGTCAATATTATGTCTCAACCACCACTCTGTTTACACATCATCCCCCCTCTCAAGGAGCGGTAGACGCTACAACCATGAAGTCCGCAGTAATTGCCAGACCTTAGGGCGAGGGCAATGCTCTCTTTGAGGCACATGGGCGACGGCGAGGCGACCGCTTTCTCTGCAGCTTGATGCGTGCTACATTTCTCCATTTGAAATTTCCACCTGGAAATGGCAGGAGCCTCCCCTCGCCTTGTGGGAAGCAGTCAGGAGGCAAAAGAGTAGCTCTGTCTGACCAGACATTACCTCTCCAACTGAACGGTAAATTGTCCCTATGGAACACACCTCCATAGGGAGATGGCTTGAGGACGACGGGGAGAATGACCTTAGTGAGTTTGAAGACCCACTGCCAAGGGACATACAGTATACTGTAAATACACTACAGAGCCAAGTTCACTGCTAAGATCCTAGAACAACCAGGCCATGGATTGAAGATGGATTGTAACGCCTAATATATGGCTGGGAGGTGATATAGACCAAAGACCTATAGACTCAGCAACCTGAACCTATGATTAAACAGTTAACCATAGAAAGGACAGAAAACAATGAAAAAGTAGTAGCTTACCTGCACCTTCCAACTGAACATAATAGTCAGGCATCAAAGACTATAATATGATTAGGATCTCACAAATGCATCTCTTGGTCTTTGTCCATTGAATAAACCGAAGAGAAGCTCAATAGGTTAGGCATAGGTATCATTGATAGCATCGTGTCCACTGAGAGACACAGAGAGCTGTGTTGTTTTTTCTGTTACTGTAGCTATCCTATAGTTTATGCAATGGTCATTAAAATCCTTTAAGGGCTAATTAATGTGCAGACATTTTTACCCTTCCAATGTCTGGACCAAAACACTGACTCACTTCCTATATCAGTGACTGATAAAATGTTGTAGGTGGTTTTTTTTCTCACACTGTACACTACTCACCCTGAACATCATGTCAGCGGTGTCAGAATTAAAAATGTGAGTGAAATGCTGATGTATCCGCATCACGGTCCAGGGTAGCCCACTCTACTACACCAAGCGAGGTAATCACAATCTCACCTCAGCAGCACCTTTCATGCTATGTCTCTCTGATCAGACGTACTGTGCCCTGAATGCAAAGTATTATCCCGGCGAGGCCAATCACCCAGCCGTTCCCAGGTGGCACTACTCACTATGTAATTAGGGCCCATTGCATGTGGCGGCTCTCATGTCTTGGAAAGCGCATTGGTTTAATTGTAGCATGATCCCTACTGATGGGAGTGTCTGGTCTTAATGCTAGTCAGCTGAAAGAAATGGCGTGCTAATTTGTGCTGTAAATTTTAGCATATATCGATGAAACGGTTTGTATCTAACTTAAAGGTGTCATTAGAGTAAGATCTATATAAAGTCAGCCTGATCGCTAGGGAAAGTGCAATTAAACGAGACAGCAGATTTAAAAGTAGGATTTACAAAGGTTTAATTTTCCCTCCAGGTATTTTTTTTAAGCACTGTGCATCAAAACATGCAAAGGCCCTATCGCAGTTCAATGTGTAAATGTGTTGTTTTGCAATTACCGCCATTCAACTCCTGTAGCTAACCTTTCCTCCAAAACGAATAAAGCACTTCACATGATAGTGAGCGTAGATATGAACACGCAGAAATGAAAGTGAAGCTTCAGCGACACGTAGCTTGCTTTTCTCATTATACACACACTACTCTTGTGATGAAAGCTCGCTCAACTCATTTGCTGGTCGGTTGGTCACTAAAGAGCTCAAGATAATCTATCAATAGGCTTATACATTTTTACAATTATTTTATTGACCAAAGGGCCAAAGGATTCTGAATCAAACCCAATTCAATGAATACCATTGCTATGGCGTGTAGCCGTGCTCTATAAGGTCTAGTGACCCTGTGAGCTCTGAATGCAGTAAAGCACAGTGACTTGATTGAGTCAGGGAGGGAGGCCACTCACACACACTGAGGGTAGGGAGCATTGACTAACATCCTTGTTGAGTAAGCCGCACTTGGTCGGCAAGCACCTGACAAGCCTCTCACTGGAGAGGATTTCATTACTCTGAGGTTCGTAAACACTTTCATCCGAGAGCTGCCCAGCCACCACAGACACTCTGGAGAATCATCTGTCTCTTTAAATTGTTTGAAGCTTTTAGTTCCCTGTCTACACATACTGGCACTCACTCACTCACTCACTCACTCACTCACTCACTCACTCACTCACCTCTACACCCACAAACTCTCACTGATACCCCAGCAGCAACCCTTCTTAATCTCACTCTTCCTCAGCATGTGTTCATCTCATTTCACTCTTAATTTAATTTTCAAATCCTCTCATTTGAGAGATATTCAACCTCATATTCATATTGATAAACCTCTCGTTAGTTCATTAACATGTATTTTATCTATATAATCTAGTCTACAGATGGGCAACTTTGATGGGGGTGGGGGACACAAAACATCTGAACCCATCATGAGGGGCTGCAGTGGTTTGTGGGTATCCCCACACATGCAGTCAGCCCCGGTCCTAGCCTTTTGGGGTCCATAAGCTCAATTTGGTTTGCCCCCTTGACAGAGAAACAAATTGGTGTACAGAAAATGTTGCAGTTTTAAAGCAAATTTGCAGCAATTCTACAAACTCTTCCATATGGCAGAGAGAATAATTTACCATTTTATAACACATTTCCTGCAGTTCTACATATTTTGTCCTGATGTATGCCATGTTAATATGATATCTGAGTGACAGTGAAAACAAAATCAATGGGGGCTCCTCGGTCGACAATTTGACCATGATTACTACAAGTTTAGATAACTGGCTAGACTAGTTTACCAATGTAATGTTGATTGACTGTCAGTGACTGGCGTAAAAAGAGAAAAACTGCTGCTCGCGGGCCTCCGGGTTGCCCATCCCTGGTCTATTTAATGATTGGAATACTTTTTTCTCACTGTGACTGCAAAGTGTTAGAAATATACTGTAGTTCCATAATGTGTGAGTAGCTATCATATTTTGCTGGTAGTCTGTTGGATTGACAGTAGTAGGAAAGTTATTTTCAAATTCTAACACACACTACCAGGTCTGTCAGGTCTTTCCTTGTTTAGCTCCTTGATACCTGGATCAGTGAAAGTGTGGTTCTGTGTGGGGCTTCTCAAAGTGCTGCAAGGTAACTCCGTCATTAGCATCTCCTTGGCACAACAAGTGACCTAGGATACTGTGCTTTGAACGGAGCACTTACTAATACATTCCCCTATTTGATTCTCGGCAGTAACCTTGGCAATCTGCTAAATCACAGACAATTAATTCCATTCAGGGCCCCGTTGTATCGGCCCATGCATTGCCCCTGATGCACCCTGAATACCAGCCAAGCTACAACCATTCCCAGGTCCTCAGAACCCCATCGGCAACTGCCTGCCTGCTCTCTCTCTCAAACTGGGCCACTTCTTTGTCTGCCCACTGGTTTTAGCTGCCAGATTACGAAACTACCAGACTCTTTATTTCCACCCATCCGCCGATCATGCCGAGAAAATCGGATGGGTGAGATTCCGAGATAGCACTGTCAGTCAGTCAGTCAGTTCCTTTGCATGAGGGTGTGATCATGCATACGCCCTAGTGATTGTGTATGCTTGTCTGTC
Source organism: Oncorhynchus clarkii lewisi (assembly GCF_045791955.1). Taxonomy (NCBI): domain Eukaryota; kingdom Metazoa; phylum Chordata; class Actinopteri; order Salmoniformes; family Salmonidae; genus Oncorhynchus; species Oncorhynchus clarkii. Next base: position 20,505,041 of record NC_092160.1, on the reverse strand, counting down.
TGCATGCATATATGCATGAGCGGGTGCACACTTGTGCGTCTGTGGCTCGCTGTCGAACGACAAATAACGGTCGACTCTGAGGGATCTCAGGGACAGGGTTCGATGGTCACTATCCCAGAGGCTCATTGTACATTCAGGCCACAGCGGGCCAACAAAGACAGCCCTCTCAGAGTTTATTGAATACAGCCTCATCACTAAGAGCAAGCCTCCCCATTCAAAGGCCCTGTTTTCAGGACCTTCAATAAAGTAGCTGCTTTGATGCCAGGCTGTGTCTTTGTAATGGACAATTAATGAGCTATCGCATACATCGGCCAGGCTAGGCATTCTGAATACTGCGGCTGCTTTTAGTAGTCCCGAGATGTCGGAGACAGAGGGATGGACTGGGTAGTGGTTGGATAGGAGGAGATGTGACTGTCCTTAAAGGAAAGGGTTATTATTGTCTTCTTATCCAACTCTCTCTAATGGTCTCTCTCTAATCTAATGGTACACTGGATTTTTGTACGTCCATAATAATATATTTTGATTGCTCCGCCTCCTACTCTAATTTTGGAGCACTGACATTTATTACCTGTGTTCTTTACTTTGTTGTCTCAGTGATTCATTTGGCTGTGTATCACCAGACATTGTACGATTGAAGATAAGAAATTCTATTTACAGGAATATTCTCGGAAGGCAACATGGGGTAAGGAAAGGGCCATGTCTTTCACATACATCTTTAAATGCATTCTGACTGGTTAGAATGTATGCATGACACATGACTTACATGTTGTATTCCAAATGGCACAAGAGGAGCATGTGGAAAGTGGTTGATCTCTATCGTTTATCTCTATATTTTATCATTCTCCTGCAAGAATCCATGTGGAACATTATGAAGCCTTTGTGTCTCAGACATGACTCAGTCAGTCATAAAAACTGTAATTTTCTGTTGGTTTACGCGTCCATTTCCTCAAGGTCTCCTGTTGTTGAGCTCCACATTGTCTGAGCTAGAACAGCAGGTGGCCCCCAACTTCATTCACAATTACCACAATACAACTGGATGGTGTCAGGTAAATTCCCCTCGGAAAACGGGCATGACATTCCACTGTTGTTATAAACTGTAGAATACTGTTGTTCATCCAAGTGAAGGGCACTGCACTGGGCATTAAATTAAACACAAGGTATCATTTCAAATGCAAGTAAAGAGCACTAAAATGGGTGACAAATTAGAAAAGTCCCTCTACTCCCTCCCATTTCATTGGGTTTTATTTAGAAAAAATGCATTTGGACACTGCAGACTGGTTAATTTGCAACCTTTAGTGGCAATAAGCTGGCCCCCTTGAGGCTGATTGCTGATGCATTAGACACTCTCTTTAGGGATCTATCATGCCATGTTTAGTGTAGACCACTGATCCAACCTCTTTAGAAAGTAGCCCTGACCCGAACACGCCAGGGTTCTGTTAGCCAATTGATAGTGGCTGAAAATAAATGAGCCAGGCAATAAAAGAGAGACCTGGAATTGCATTGGTTAGTTGTGGTGGACAAACAGTTTGAAATTGCAGCACTCAAGGGGGGCAGGCAACTATAGCAATTTGTTGGGTGTACAGCCGACATGCATTAGCCTTCCCACTTCTGAGAGGGTCTATCTATGTCTATTACATAATGGTTATATTTGGAGATATAGACACACATGCATACAGTATGTTTAGAGTATAGATGTTTTCTTCAGGAAGTTATGTGTGGATACTGGTTGAGGAGGGATGGTGATTAGGATGGAAGCCACTCCTCAGTAAAAGACACATGACAACCCGCTTGGAGTTTGCCAAAAGGCACCTAAAGGACTCTCAGACTATGAGAAACAAGATTCTCTGGTCTGATGAAACCAAGAGTGGCTTCGAGACAAGACTCTGAATGTCGTTGAGTGGCCCTCCCGGAGTCCGGACTTCAACCTGAAAACATCTGAACAGCGACACTCCCCATCCAACCTGACAGAGCTTGAGATGATCTGGAGAGAAGAATGGGAGAAACTCCACAAATCAAATGTTATTTGTCACATGAACAGAATACACCAGGTGTAGACCTTACCGTGAAATGCTTACTTACAAGCACTTAACCAACAATGCAGTTCAAGGAATAGAGTTAATAAAATATTTACTAACTAAACTAAAGTTTAAAAAAATCTAATCAATCAAAAAGTAACACAATAAATGTATATAACAATAACGAGGCTATATACAAGGGGTACCGGTACCGAGTCAAGGTTGGTAAAGTGACTATGCATAGATCAACTGTTCTGCCTTATTATTATTGGACCATGCTGGTCATTTATGAACATTTGAACATCTTGGCCATGTTCTGTTATAATCTCCACCCGGCACAGCCAGAAGACGACTGGCCACCCCACATAGCCTGGTTCCTCTCTAGGTTTCTTCCTAGGTTTTGGCCTTTCTAGGGAGTTTTTCCTAGCCACCGTGCTTCTACACCTGCATTGTTTGCTGTTTGGTGTTTTAGTCTGGGTTTCTGTACAGCACTTTGAGATATCAGCTGATGTACGAAGGGCTATATAAATACATTTGATTTGATTTGATTTGAGATAATAAACATTAGTTTAGTTGTTCAGCAGTCTTAAGGCTTGGGGGTAGAAGCTGTTAAAGAGCCTTATGGTCCCAGACTTCGTGCTCCGGTACTGCTTGCCGTGTGGTAGCAGAGAGAACAGTCAATGACTTGGGTGACTGGAGTCTTTGACAATTTTCTTGGCCTTCCTCTGACACCGCCTACTATATAGGTCCTGGATGTCAGGAAGCTTGGCCCCAGTGATGTATTGGGCGGTACGCACTACCCTCTGTAGAGCCTTACGGTCAGATACCAAGCAGTTGCCATACCAGGCAGTGATGCAACTGGTCAGTATTCTCTCGATTGTGCAGCTGTAGAACTTTTTGTGGATCTGGGGACCCATGCCAAATCTTTTCAGTCTCCTTAAGGGGAAAAGGTGTTGTCATGCCCTCTTCACAACTGTCTTGGTGTGTTTGGACCATGGTAGTTTGTTGGTGATGTGGACGCCAAGGAACATGAAACTCTCTACGTACTCCACTTCAGTCCCATCAATGTTAATGGGGGCTTGTTCGACCCTAATTTTCCTATAGACCAAAATCAGCTCCTTTGTCTTGCTCACATCGAGGGAGAGGTTGTTGTCCTGGCACCACACTGCCAGGTCTCTGACCTCCTCCCTATAGGCTGTCTCATTGTTGTCGGTGATCAGCCTACCACTGTTGTGTCGTTAGCAAACTTAATGATGGTTTTGGAATCATGCTTAACCACGCAGTCGCGGGTGAACAGGGAGAACAGCAGGGGACTAAGCATGCACCCCTGAGGGGTCCCAGTGTTGAGGATCAGCGTGGCAGATGTGTTGTCGCCTACCCTTACCACCTGCAGAGGGAGGTGTTTAGTCCCAGGGTCCTTAGCTTAGTGATGAGCTTTGTGGGCACTATGGTGTATATACAGGTGTGCCAAGCTTGTGGTGTCATACCAAAGAAGACTTGAGGCTGTAATCACTGAGTAAAGTGTCTGAATACTTATGTAAATGTGATATTTCATTTTTTACATTTTTTATAAATGTCTACAAACTTGTTTTTGCTTTGTCATTATGTGGTACTGTGTGTATATTGATGAGGGGAAAAAACTGTAATTCATTTTAAAATAAGGCTGTATGTGGAATAATGTGGAAAAAGTAAAGGGGTCTGAATACTTTCAGAATAAACTGTATAAATGATTACTGTCCCACAGTCACACCAGACATGGGTCAAAGGGTATTTGAGTTTTCACTTTTGGGATTATTCTGTTGGTTCTATTGGTTACTTTGGCTACGCAAGTGTAGCTCAATTATTTTACATAATTTGACCCAGGCCTACACACTTTGTAAGAGTGTGTACTGTTTACCAACTAATAGACACTCCAATACAGTAAGTGCTAGTGCTAGAGGGCACATCCTCATCACTCATTGGCTATCAGATCTGCACTAGGACCATACAAGGGAAAGGAACGGGAAAGGGGATACCTAGTACAACTGAATGCATTCAACCAAAATGTGTCTTCCACATTTAACCCAACCCCTCTGAATCAGAGAAAGCTCAATCAGCAAGCTCTTCTCAGTAGCCATTATCATTACTTTAACTTTACTTTACTGGTTTTGTTGTCCCCGTAATGAAAATTAGTTTTACAAGGGCTTGCAAATCAGGCAAATCATTCCTCCATTATACTACATACTGTAATTTAGATTGGACTTCTTACAAACTTAAGTTTAATCAAGAACTTGCAATATCTACAATCCTCAGTCCCTTGGATAGAAGGAGTAGTTTTGATTAGTCTTGTACAGGATTATTTTAGTGCATGACTAAAATAATCCTGTACAAGATTTATCAACACGACTTATTCTATCCAAGGGACTGAGGATTGTAGATATTGCAAGTTCTTGATAAACATAAGAGAAAAAGTCATTATAACTTTGGAAATATATGAATGTTTTCATAGAGCAAGGCATTGTTTTCTTTATCTTTCTTGGCAGTTAGAATGAAGTATACATAACTTTACATGAGGAGACAATAAGCAGAGTAATTCTATCTTTGACTGACTCATGCTTTATAAGACATCATAAACTGGGTGTTTTTTTGCCCTGAATGCTAATTGGCTGAAAGCCGTGGTATACGACGGGTATGATAAAACATGTATTTTTACTGCTCTAATTACGTTGGTAAACAATTTATAATAGCAATAAGGCACCTCAGGGGTTTGTGATATATGGCCAACATCCAAGACTATGGGCTGTGTCCAGGAACTATGCGATGCATTGTGCATAAGAACAGCCCTTAGCCATGGTATATTGGCCATATAACACACATCCTCGGGCCTTATTGCTTATTGCCCTGTCTAGCAATTAATTATGAAAATCTTTAAATGTAATGTTGGATTTTTCTTCCTCCTGGATAATGGTGAAGAGGATTGAAACTAGAATCAATATCAGAGTGCCCGAATACAATGCTGTCATGTTGATAATGAAGAATTTATGTGAGTAGCCGTCAAGCTCAATTAAAGATTGTGGCGATAAATGTACATACAGTGAGTCATTTTGATTACCGCTGCATTTTAAGTTACAATAAAAACACAACTATGGAATACAACATTTAGCTGGAGTGGTTGCCTCTACTCGTGCGATAGTAAATGTAAAGGAAGAACTCAAAAATTATATTTTGGTACAGTTTCTATTTGTATGTCTGAAATCATGTTTTAAAACGCACATCATGGTGATGTGGCAAGTAACAATTTACTTTTTGAAAGTCCTATATGTAAAAAAAAAAATATTTCAGGCATTCAAAACATTTTATGACTATCAACAGTGGACTAAGGAAATAAAATACCAAAAGATAGTTTTTAGTGGATTATTCCTTTAAGATGGAGGAGAAGAAGAAGAGGGTGTTGAATCTGGTTGTGTTACATAATCCAACGTGAACACCTCATTAGGATTGAGATGGAGGAAGTGATCTAAAACTGTCACTTCCTCTCTGGTTTACCCAACGCTTGGCTCCGATCAGTTAACCATTAATTTTTCATTATAAAATACGTTGGAATTCGCTGGAATTCTCACAGGACACTTTAATAAAAATGTAGGCTAAAATTACATTTTGCCAAATCTAACTGTCTGTACATGCCTTGATATGCATATTCTTGATACCATTTGAAAGGATACACTGAAGTTTGTGGAAATGTAAAATTAATGTTGGAGAATATAACACATTAGATCTGGCAAAAGATAATACAAAGAAAACATATAATTTTTTTGTCCCATTATCTTTGAAATTCAAGAGAAAGGCCATAACGTACTATTCCAGGTTAGGCGCAATTTAGATTTTGGCCACTAGATGACAGCAGTGTATGTGCAAAGTTTTAGACTGATTCAATTAACCATTGCATTTCTGTTCAAAATGATGTTTCAAGACTGCCCAAGTGTGCCTAATTGGTTTCTTAATACATTTTCAAGTTCATAACTGTACACTCTCCTCAAACAATAGCATGGTATTATTTCACTGTAATAGCTACTGTAAATTGGTCAGTGCAGTTAGATTAACAAGAATTGGAGCTTTCTGCCCATATCAGATATGTCTATGTCCTGGGAAATGTTCTTGTTACTTACAACCTCATGCTAATCACATTAGCCTACGTTAGCGCAACTGTCCTGTGGGGGACACAGGGCACAAGGCACAAGGCACTGTTCCTATTTCTGCATGTGTAAAAACAAACACAACTCCATTCATTTGATACAACATGTTAATACAATGTTATTACAAGGGTAATTAAAGTGTTACTACAAACATAAATAGCCAAAGTGTTACTAAATGATTACTTACTGTAAATGATCCAGCCTTGACTTTTGACATTATTGTTTCCCATGGTAAACGCTACTCTACACTCTCTCCCCATCCCTGAAATTCCCCCCAGTTAACTCCCTAAGTGGCTGGTAGAAACTCTATAAACATCCACCACAATGGAGACCTGATGATGTCACCTTGGTTAATGGGACCTGACCCCAGATGTTTAAATTATTCAATCCCTTTTAAAGGAGAAACCCGACAAGCTATTTAATTGATACAAAACCCTGAGTGAAAGGGAGCCGTGGCTGCCTGGGCTTTGTGAGCCTTTGTGATGATGTTTGGGCACAATGCCCATTGTTCTCTTCCTGCAAATTGGAGCTTTTAATGAGCGACCACCATGACTCCCACTATTGTCTTCGTCATCTACAGCTGGACTGAAGGCCCTGAAAAATGTTTTCGACTTAAATGAGATGAGCCGTTTTTGTTACAGCCCTTTGGTCAAAACCAACACTTTGGAAACTGTCTTTAGTCTCTGTAACTCTTCTCCTGTCTTTAGTTGCTGTAACTCTTCTCCTCTTTAGTAGCTGGAACTCTTCTCCTGTCTTTAATCATTAGAATTCTTCTGTCTTATGTCGCTGTAACTCTTCTTCTGTCTTTAATTGCTGTAACCATTCTCCTGTCCTTAGTCGCTGTAACCTTTCTCCTGTCCTTAGTCGCTGTAACCTTTCTCCTGTCCTTAGTCGCTGTAACCTTTCTCCTGTCTTTAGTCGCTGTAACTCTTCTCCTGTCTTTAATCATTAGAATTCTTCTGTCTTATGTCGCTGTAACTCTTCTCCTGTCTTTAATTGCTGTAACCATTCTCCTGTCCTTAGTCGCAATAACCTTTTCTCTGTCCTTAGTCGCTGTAACCTTTCTTCTGTCCTTAGTCGCTGTAACCTTTCTCCTGTCCTTAATCACTGTAACGCTTCTCCAGTCCTTAGTCGCTGTAACACTTCTCCTGTCCTTAGTCGCTGTAACCCTTCTCCTGTCCTTAGTCGCTGTAACCTTTCTCCTGTCCTTAGTCGCTGTAACCTTTCTCCTGTCCTTAGTCGCTGTAACCTTTCTCCTGTCCTTAATCGCTGTAACCTTTATCCTGTCCTTAGTCACTGTAACCCTTCTCCTGTCCTTAATCGCTGTAACCTTTCTCCTGTCCTTAATCGCTGTAACCCTTCTCCTGTCCTTAGTCACTGTAACCCTTCTCCTGTCCTTAGTCGCTGTAACCCTTCTCCTGTCCTTAGTCGCTGTAACCTTTCTCCTGTCCTTAGTCGCTGTAACCCTTCTCCTGTCCTTAGTCACTGTAACCCTTCTCCTGTCCTTAGTCGCTGTAACCCTTCTCCTGTCCTTAGTCGCTGTAACCTTTCTCCTGTCCTTAGTCGCTGTAACCCTTCTCCTGTCCTTAGTCGCTGTAACCTTTCTCCTGTCCTTAATCGCTGTAACCCTTTTCCTGTCCTTAGTCACTGTAACCCTTCTCCTGTCCTTAGTCGCTGTAACCTTTCTCCAGTCCTTAATCGCTGTAACACTTCTCCTGTCCTTAGTCGCTGTAACACTTCTCCTGTCCTTAGTCGCTGTAACCCGTCTCCTGTCCTTAGTCGCTCTAAGCCTTCTCCTGTCTTTAGTCACTGGAAGGCTTCTCCTATCTTTAGTTGCTGTAACACTCCTCCTGTCTTTAGTCGCTGGAAGGCTTCACCTGTCTTTAGTCGCTGTAACTCTTCTCCTGTCTTTAGTTGTAGTAACACTTCTCCTGTCTTTAATCGTTAGAATTCTTCTGTCTTATGTCGCTGTAACATTTCTCCTGTCTTTAGACGTTGTAACTCTTCTCCTGCCTTTAGTCGCTGTAACCCTTCTCCTTTCTTTAGTCGCTGTAACTCTTCTCCTGTCTTTAGTCGCTGTAACTCTTCTCCTGTCTTTAGTCGCTGTAACCCTTCTCCTGTCCTTAATCGCTGTAACACATCTCCTGTCTTTAATCGTTAGAATTCTTATGTCGCTGTAACATTTCTCCTGTCTTTAGACGCTGTAACTCTTCTCCTGTCTTTAGTCGCTGTAACTCATCTCCTGTCTTATGTCGCTGTAACCCTTCTCCTGTCCTTAGTCGCTGTAACACTTCTCCTGTCCTTAGTCGCTGTAACTCATCTCCTGTCTTATGTCGCTGTAACCCTTCTCCTGTCCTTAGTCGCTGTAACCCTTCTCCTGTCTTTAATCGTTAGAATTCTTCTGTCTTATGTCACTGTAACTCTTCTCCTGTCTTTAATTGCTGTAACCCTTCTCCTGTCCTTAGTCGCTGTAACCCTTCTCCTGTCTTTAATTGCTGTAACCATTGTCCTGTCCTTAGTCGCTGTAACCCTTCTCCTGTCTTTAATTGCTGTAACCATTCTCCTGTCCTTAGTCGCTGTAACCCTTCTCCTTTCTTTAATTGCTGTAACTCTTCTCCTGTCTTTAGTCACTGGAAGGCTTCTCCTGTCTTTAGTTGCTATAACACCTCTCCTGTCTTTAATCGCTGGAACACTTCTCCTGTCTTTAGTCACTGGAACACGTATCCTGTCTTTAATCGTTAGAATTCTTCTGTCTTATGTCGCTGTAACTCTTCTCCAGTCTTTAGACGCTGTAACTCTTCTCCTGTCTTTAGTCGCTGTAACTCTTCTCCTGCATTTAGACGCTGTAACTCTTCTCCTGTCTTTAGACGCTGTAACCCTTCTCCTGTCGTTGGACGCTGTAACTCTTCTCCTGTCTTTAGTCGCTGTAACTCTTCTCCTGTCCTTAGTTGCTGTAACCCTTCTCCTGTCTTTAGATGCTGTAACTCTTCTCCTGTCTTTAGACGCTGTAACCCTTCTTCCGTCTTTAGTCGCTGTAACTCTTCTCCTGTCTTTAATCATTAGAATTCTTCTGTCTTATGTCGCTGTAACATTTCTCCTGTCTTTAGACGCTGTAACTCTTCTCCTGCCTTTAGTCGCTGTAACCCTTCTCCTTCCTTTAGTCGCTGTAACTCTTCTCCTGTCTTTAGTCGCTGTAACTCTTCTCCTGTCTTTAGTCGCTGTAACCCTTCTCCTGTCCTTAATCGCTGTAACTCTTCTCCTGTCTTTAATCGTTAGAATTCTTATGTCGCTGTAACATTTCTCCTGTCTTTAGACGCTGTAACTCTTCTACTGTCTTTAGTCGCTGTAACTCATCTCCTGTCTTACGTCGCTGTAACCCTTCTCCTGTCCTTAGTCGCTGTAACACTTCTCCTGTCCTTAGTCACTGTAACACTTCTCCTATCCTTAGTCGCTGTAACACTTCTCCTGTCCTTAGTCGCTGTAACCCTTCTCCTGTCCTTAGTCGCTGTAACTCTTCTCCTGTCCTTAGTCGCTGTAACCCTTCTCCTGTCCTTAGTCGCTGTAACCCTAATCCTGTCCTTAGTCGCTGTAACACTTCTCCTGTCCTTAGTCGCTGTAACACTTCTCCTGTCTTAGTCGCTGTAACCTTTCTCCTGTCTTTAATCGTTAGAATTCTTCTGTCTTATGTCGCTGTAACATTTCTCCTGTCTTTAGACACTGTAACTCTTCTCCTGCCTTTAGTCGCTGTAACCCTTCTCCTTTATTTAGTCGCTGTAACTCTTCTCCTGTCTTTAGTCGCTGTAACCCTTCTCCTGTCCTTAATCGCTGTAACTCTTCTCCTGTCTTTAATCGTTAGAATTCTTATGTCGCTGTAACATTTCTCCTGTCTTTAGACGCTGTAACTCTTCTACTGTCTTTAGTCGCTGTAACTCTTCTCCTGTCCTTAGTCGCTGTAACCCTTCTCCTGTCCTTAGTCGCTGTAACCCTACTCCTGTCCTTAGTCGCTGTAACTCTTCTCCTGTCCTTAGTCGCTGTAACCCTTCTCCTGTCCTTAGTCGCTGTAACCCTACTCCTGTCCTTAGTCGCTGTAACACTTCTCCTGTCCTTAGTCGCTGTAACACTTCTCCTGTAACTCTTCTCCTGTCTTAGTCGGTGTAACCCTTTTCCTGTCTTAGTCGGTGTAACCCTTTTCCTGTCTTAGTCGCTGTAACTCTTCTCCTGTCTTTAGTCGCTGTAACTCTTCTCCTGCATTTAGACGCTGTAACTCTTCTCCTGTCTTTAGACGCTGTAACCCTTCTCCTGTCTTTAGACGCTGTAACTCTTCTCTTGTCTTTAATCGTTAGAATTCTTCTGTCTTATATCGCTGTAACTCTTCTCCTGTCTTTAGACGCTGTAACTCTTCTCCTGTCCTTAGTCGCTGTAACCCTACTCCTGTCCTTAGTCGCTGTAACTCTTCTCCTGTCCTTAGTCGCTGTAACCCTTCTCCTGTCCTTAGTCGCTGTAACCCTTCTCCTGTCCTTAGTCGCTGTAAAACTTCTCCTGTCCTTAGTCGCTGTAACACTTCTCCTGTAACTCTTCTCCTGTCTTAGTCGGTGTAACCCTTTTCCTGTCTTAGTCGGTGTAACCCTTTTCCTGTCTTAGTCGCTGTAACTCTTCTCCTGTCTTTAGTTGCTGTAACTCTTCTCCTGCATTTAGACGCTGTAACTCTTCTCCTGTCTTTAGACGCTGTAACCCTTCTCCTGTCTTTAGACGCTGTAACTCTTCTCTTGTCTTTAATCGTTAGAATTCTTCTGTCTTATGTCGCTGTAACTCTTCTCCTGTCTTTAGACGCTGTAACTCTTCTCCTGTCTTTAGTCGCTGTAACTCTTCTCCTGCATTTAGACGCTGTAACTCTTCTCCTGTCTTTAGACGCTGTAACTCTTCTCCTGTCTTTAATCGTTAGAATTCTTCTGTCTTATGTCGCTGTAACATTTCTCCTGTCTTTAGTCGCTGTAACTCTTCTCCTGTCTTTAGTCGCTGTAACCCTTCTCCTGTCCTTAATCGCTGTAACTCTTCTCCTGTCTTTAATCGTTAGAATTCTTATGTCGCTGTAACATTTCTCCTGTCTTTAGACGCTGTAACTCTTCTCCTGTCTTTAGTCGCTGTAACTCATCTCCTGTCTTATGTCACTGTAACCCTTCTCCTGTCCTTAGTCGCTGTAACACTTCTCCTGTCCTTAGTCACTGTAACACTTCTCCTATCCTTAGTCGCTGTAACACTTCTCCTGTCCTTAGTCGCTGTAACCCTTCTCCTGTCCTTAGTCGCTGTAACTCTTCTCCTGTCCTTAGTCGCTGTAACCCTACTCCTGTCCTTAGTCGCTGTAACACTTCTCCTGTCCTTAGTCGCTGTAACACTTCTCCTGTAACTCTTCTCCTGTCTTAGTCGGTGTAACCCTTTTCCTGTCTTAGTCGCTGTAACTCTTCTCCTGTCTTTAGTCGCTGTAACTCTTCTCCTGTCCTTAGTCGCTGTAACCCTTCTCCTGTCTTTAATTGCTGTAACCATTCTCCTGTCCTTAGTCGCTGTAACCCTTCTCCTGTCTTTAATTGCTGTAACCATTCTCCTGTCCTTAGTCGCTGTAACCCTTCTCCTGTCTTTAATTGCTTTAACCATTCTCCTGTCCTTAGTCGCTGTAACCCTTCTCCTGTCTTTGGTCGCTGTAACCCTTCTCCTGTCTTTAATTGCTTTAACCATTCTCCTGTCCTTAGTCGCTGTAACCCTTCTCCTGTCTTTAATTGCTTTTACCATTCTCCTGTCCTTAGTCGCTGTAACCCTTCTCCTGTCTTTAATTGCTGTAACCATTCTCCTGTCCTTAGTCGCTGTAACCCTTCTCCTGTCTTTAGATGCTGTAACTCTTCTCCTGTCTTTAGACGCTGTAACCCTTCTTCCATCTTTAGTTGCTGGAACTCTTCTCGTGTCTTCAGTCACTGGAACTTCTTCACCGGTTTCTTTTTTATCATGCTGTGTTTCTTTTTTTTTTAGATCCTTTCGGTCTTTGTCTTTTTTGTTTAAAAACTCTGTATTTTTTATGTAACTACTACAATTGAGCCTGAGATCAATACTTTTTCGTGCATATTTTGGAGACATTTAGGGTCTGTATTTATTTTAACAAAGACAGGCACATACAGGGCAGTTTCTCTGCTTGGGAAATCATCAAGTCCACACTGCAGTAGCAACCTGAAAGCAACGAGGGACATTTTTTTATCCAGAAGAAGATATCAATGTAGTTTTCCTCAAACTTGATACTATTAATTAAACTCCCCCTCTCCCTCAGGGGCTTTGGAGGTATCTGATCCTTTCACATGGAGGACTATTTTTTGTTCCAGTGATGTTGCACTGTGAAGAGGGGCACACCAAGATCTGAGTACAACGTAATTGATCAACTCCATGGTGCATTTGAAACAACATAATAGCATCATTGCAAAAATCTTTATGGGTCCAATTGCTATGATACCATACCTCAAAACACAGCATAGACTGAAAGGTTTGTAAATTGATTTGGTTGTCACAGCATGGACTGAAAGGTGTATAAATTGACTTGGTTGTCACAGCATGGACTGAAAGGTTTGTAAATTGAGTTGGCTGTCAGGTCTTCTGAATTGTTTTGCTGGTTTGATGGGGAGAAGATTCAAGCAGAGGCGTAAAACCTACATCCAATGTTTATTTTGGCAGTAGCTGTAGGTAGATATTAAAAAATCCTGGAGAAAACCCTATTGGTTATAACATAATGTCTATCAACACTTATGAAGACAGATCCTCAATGTGGTAACGTTTTAAAGAAATTTAAAGAGCTGGAACTTCAGACGCACTTCAGACGCACTTACACATTTGTAACATATCTTACAAATTGAATTACAGGATTTTTTGTTTAAAAAAAATTGGTAATACAAAATGGATGACATTGTACACAATTTTGCACAAGTTTAGCTCACAGTGCTACTTTCAAAACGACTTGTTGCAATTATACAAAACATGTATTGCATCTTTAATAACACACTTGTTCTACTTATAAAGTTGGATGAAGGCCTCACAGTCCCAAAGCCTGGGCAGCGCAATTGACGACTTTCACCATTTTTTTTTTCTTCCATTTTTCTTTTTCTCCCCAATTTCGTGGTATCCAATTGTTGTAGTAGCTACTATCTTGTCTCATCGCTACAACTCCCGTACGGGCTAAGGGAAAGTCATGCGTCCTCCAATACACAACCCAACCAAGCCGCACTGCTTCTTAACACAGCACGCATCCAACCCGGAAGCCAGCCGCACCAATGCGCCGGAGGAACACCGTGCACTTGGTTAGCGCACACTGCGCCCAGCCCGCCACAGGAGTCGCTGGTGCGCGACCAAGCCCTCCCTAAGCCGGGCGACGCTAGGGCCAATTGTGCGTCGCCCCACGGCCCTCCCGGTCGCGGCCGGTTACGACAGAGACTGGGCGCGAACCCAGGGACTCTGATGGCACAGCTGGCGCTGCAGTACAGCGCCCTTAACCACTGCGCCACCCGGGAGGCCCTGACTTTCACCATTTTAAAGTAGTCAGCTGGGTGGGACTTTAGATGCTATTACATCTCAATGGTTCTACTAGTAAGTTCTGATTTGTGCATAGCAGGTATGTTCAAGAGTACAATACTTTGTTACTGCAGTCTGGTTGGCTATGTTAATTATGAATGCTACAGTATCACTCAACGTATCACTCAACGTCAACAAAACTAAGGAGATGATTGTGGACTTCAGGAAACAGCAGAGGGAACACCCCCCTATCCACATCGATGGAACAGTAGTGGAGAGGGTAGCAAGTTTTAAGTTCCTCGGCATACACATCACAGACAAACTGAATTGGTCCACTCACACAGACAGCATTGTGAAGAAGGCGCAGCAGCGCCTCTTCAACCTCAGGAGGCTGAAGAAATTCGGCTTGTCACCAAAAGCACTCACAAACTTCTACAGATGCACAATCGAGAGCATCCTGGCGGGCTGTATCACCGCCTGGTACGGCAACTGCTCCGCCCTCAACCGTAAGGCTCTCCAGAGGGTAGTGAGGTCTGCACAACGCATCACCGGGGGCAAACTACCTGCCCTCCAGGACACCTACACCACCCGATGTCACAGGAAGGCCATAAAGATCATCAAGGACATCAACCACCCGAGCCACTGCCTGTTCACCCCGCTATCATCCAGAAGGCGAGGTCAGTACAGGTGCATCAAAGCTGGGACCGAGAGACTGAAAAACAGCTTCTATCTCAAGGCTATCAGACTGTTAAACAGCCACCACTAACATTGAGTGGCTGCTGCCAACACACTGACACTGACTCAACTCCAGCCACTTTAATAATGGGAATTGATGGGAAATGATGTAAATATATCACTAGCCACTTTAAACAATGCTACCTTTTATATAATGTTACTTACCCTACATTATTCATCTCATATGCATACGTATATACTGTACTCTATATCATCGACTGTATCCTTATGTAATACATGTATCACTAGCCACTTTAACTATGCCACTTTGTTTACATACTCATCTCATATGTATATACTGTACTCGATACCATCTACTGTATCTGCCTATGCTGCTCTGTACCATCACTCATTCATATATCCTTATGTACATATTCTTTATCCCCTCACACTGTGTACAAGACAGTAGTTTTGGAATTGTTAGTTAGATTACTTGTTGGTTGTTACTGCATTGTCGGAACTAGAAGCACAAGCATTTCGCTACACTCGCATTAACATCTGCTAACCATGTGTATGTGACAAATAAAATTTGATTTGATTTGATTTGATTTGTAATCACTCTGACAGACATAATTCACGGATAAGTCAACATCTAAACCCCAGAGGTTATATCAAGTCATTACATCTCTTTCATGTTCCTTTATCTCAATAATCTGTTCTAAAAGTAGGCATGGTCATAAACCAATTGTAATGCTATTTTTATGTGAAGTGTGTGGTACTTTGTAATAGTGCAGTTATAGTAGGAACAAGGCAGTTAACCCACTGTTCCTAAGCCGTCATTGAAAATAAGAATTTGTTTTTAAAAACGTATTCTGGCTGCAGGGGCAGTATTGAGTAGCTTGGATTAAAAGGTGCCCAGAGGTGCCCAAAGTAAACTACCTGCTCCTCAGTCCCAGTTGCTAATATATGCATATTATTATTAGTATTGGATAGAAAACACTCTGAAGTTTCTAAAACGGTTTGAATGGTGTCTGTGAGTATAACAGAACTCATATGGCAGGCAAAAACCTGAGAAGAAATTCAAACAGGAAGTGGGAAATCTGAGGTTGGTTGATTTTCAACCCGGCCCCTATTGAATACACAGTGGGATATCGGTTATGTTGCACTTCCTGAGGCTTCCACTAGATGTCAACCGTCTTTAGAAACTTGTTTGAGGATTCTACTGTGAAGTGGGACCGAATGAGAGAGGAATGAGTCAGGTCTGGCAGATTGCCACAGGCTCTGAGGCGCGGTCACGAGAGAGTTAGCTCTCGTTCCATTGCTTTTCTACAGACATAGGAATTTTCCGGTCGGGATATTATTGTTTTTTGTTAAAAACATCCTAAAGATTGATTCCATACATCGTTTGACATATTTCTACGGACAGTAACGGAACTTTTTGACATTTCGTCTGCAACTAGGGAACGCGCTTCATGACTTTGGATTTGTTTACCAAACGTGCTAACAAAAGTAGCTCTTTGGACATAAATGATGGACATTATCGAACAAATCAAACATTTAATGTGGAACTAGGATTCCTGGGAGTGCATTCTAAAGAAGATAATCAAAGGTAAGTGAATATTTATAATGTTATTTGTGATTTCTGTTGACTCCAACATGGCGAATATCTCTATTTGTTTTCTGAGCGCCCTTCTCAGATTATTGCATGGTTTGCTTTTTCCGTAAAGCTTTTTTGAAATCTGGCACAGCGGTTGCATTAAGGAGAAGTGTATCTATATTTCCATGTCTAACACTTGTATTTTCATCGACATTTATAATGAGTATTTCTGTAAAATGATGTGGCTCTCTGCAATATCACCAGATGTTTTTGGAACTAGTGAACATAACGCACCAATATATACTGAGATTTTTTTATATAAATATGCACTTTATTCGAACAAAACATACATGTATTGTGTAACATGAAGTCCTATGAGTGTCATCTGATGAAGACCATCAAAGGTTAGTGATTCATTTTATCTCTATTTGTGCTATTTGTGACTCCTCTCTTTGGCTGGAAAAATGGCTGAATTTTTCTGTGACTTGGCGGTGACCTAACGTAATCGTTTGCGGTGCTTTCGCTGTAAAGCCTATTTGAAATCGGACACTTTGGTGGGATTAACAACAAGATTACCTTTAAAATGGTATAAAATACATGTATGTCTGAGGAATTTTAATTATGAGATTTCTCTTTGAATTTGGCGCTCTGCACTTTCACTGGCTGTTGTCATATTAATCCCATTAACGGGATTGCAGCCCTAAGAAGTTTTAACTGACTTACCTAGTTAAATAAAGGTAAAATAAAAAATATATATAAAAAACTTGAAGGTTAGGTATGAAAAGAAGGGAAACATATTTTGACCCTGAGTAAAGTCACAGTGAACTAATCAAGATCAAACCAGCAGTGTTTATGAATACCGATGGAGAGTCTTTCGCCCGGCACAAACACAAAAGACCTGACATCCTCCACAGAGCCAAATACTTTCACGCTATGAATGTGGCGGTGATAAACCCTGACTGAAGTTATCAGAAAACTTTGATCAGGTCTGGCCGCTGACCTGTGTGCCACCAATGAAAGCACCCTGCTCTGAATGGCATTATTAATTTCCAGAGTCCTGCAGGAGCTCTGCTGTCTGGGAAAAAAATGGATGTCACAAACATTCATTTAGGCTGAATTGTAAATTTGCAGCTATTCATTCATAAAAAATGTGAATACAAATATTGTGTGTGTATGTGCGTGCATGCGATCGGTCAATAAAGCCCTCAAAATAGATAACATAACATAGCTTGATTGACAAGATGGTGATTGTGTAATGTTTAAACACAGGGTTCAGTATAATGAAACTGATCTGGTTGAATAGGAGAGAGGTGTGAGTCACACACATCAAATAAAGGAAATGTCAAAGATGATACCCTGCACAAATGAAATGTCAAGGACAATACCTCGGTCTGTGGCCCCTCTCACTGTGGCCCCTCTCACCTGTCCTCATCATCCCCAGCCAGTCATATTTTTTGTTAGGCAATGTGAGGGTACAGCAATAGGTGCTCTCCCAGGCACAGAAATTGGTATCCAATTGACCCGTTAGGACCCCATTATTTGAACTGCTGAATGGAAAGTGCCAGGGCCTGCTCCAATCTCCAACCCACCAGAGAGAGTTAAGGTCACAAAGTACATTTCCCCAACACTTTTCTCCATCCCTCGCCCCCAGGCACTTCTCCTCTCTGTTTCTGCCTTCTTGTCCCTGTCTGGGACTCTGCCTCAGTTTCTCCCATTGCAGGCAACCTATCCTCCCCTTCACCAACTCTGACTAACAAAACAACAGTCGTTAGGCACATTTGCTTTGGTGCAGGATTACGTTAATTATGATGGAATTATCACTTCATTAAAGCGGGTAGAGAAAAAAAATTGAGCTATTACTCGACGAAGGAAATAAAAAAATAACTCCTCATCTCGTTCCCAAAGAGCAGGCCCAAACCCTAAGAGACATTGCGGAACAATGCGACATGAGAGAGCAAACGTGTTTAAACCACCCATGCTCGAACACAACTCATGAGGCACAAGCTTCTTCCGGGGATTTCTTTCCAGAGCACGGCGGGTAACTTTTTTCCTATTGCGTGTTGCATGTATCCATTAATCACACCAAATACCAACTATAATGAAGGCTCGCATCCGCCTGGTGAAGCTCCTCTTTGTTTGCCTAACAAAGTATGGAGCTCTCCGGCAAGACTGGTGAGTGTAATTTGGTGGATTGATGCCTCTATAATAATAATTATAATAATGACCATTATTATTATTGTTGGGATTATCACTGTGACAGCCTTTGTTCTAGTTTCTTTTCAGTGAAACACAATTACGCTGAGTTGAATGTCAAATATGGTACATTATGAGAATGTACCGTCGTGGTGTGAGGGAAGGTTTGTTATGGAGGACGCCAGGGCTGTCTTATCTAAATGTGTATCGTATTTGTCACCCGGGTGATACACAGCATGGTGACCAGAGGGATGCAGTGTACTGGCTGATCTGCTGTTATTAAAGGGGTCATATTACTATGTCAACTTCCACAGGACTCCTGTCTCCCCGTTGCTCGGTGATAGAGTGACTTAGGGAGTGGGTCAGGCATCAGACAGCAACCAGGCAGAGGATAGGAGGGATCACTGAAGCCGTGGCAGCCTGGTCTCTCTATCTGCAAATCCAAAGAGGCATGGGTAGGATCCACGATGTATAGACATGAATAGTCCTGTTTTCACTTCTTAATACTTCAGAATCTATTGACTAAATACGGTCCAAAGATTTGATGTGTTTTTTTGGATTCTATTTATAATCCAGCGGAATACACATTCATAGAGAAGTGCTGTACAAATATTGAATACACAGGGCAGGGTATGGTTGTGTGGTTCAGCGGTTACAAAAGCGTGTGAATAAAAGGTCTGGTCTTGGTCTTGTTCCATGTGTTACAAAGATTCAGCTGGTGTTCTGCAGTTCGATGAATACAACGGATTGAAATTAGCATAATATTTGCCTTGCAGAGTTAGTGAGTAGGTTTAGGTAGACTTATTCAGACCACAGCCCAAACCAGATCTATCATTTCTAAAATTATATTACACTGTACAAGTAGGAGCCCAACAAAAGTATTATTTTTGTTGCTTACTCATTCCCCAAGTTCCCAGTCTCCTCTCTCTCTGGGATAGTACCTTGGCATCATTTATCTGTGTTTGAGGTGACTTGAATGAACACTTTTCATGCATGTGACCAAGCATCAGTAACACAGCATTCACAGGGTTGTTTTAAGTCTAACCTCAGTAGGTGGAATAACTAAATGTAAAGGCTGCTTGATCTTATATTCCTTTCACATTCCTCTCTGCATTTGTTTAGACTTTTTTGTGTGTAGATTTACATTATTTTCTATATTCAGAGGTGGCACAATAGGTTAAAAAGTGGTGTCAACTTTTTTTTTCTGATCTCATGACCTTGTCAGTTTAAACTCTGGTTCCTATTCGTAGGCAATGTCAAAATATTGTTATTATAGATAACTTATCTTTTCATCTGTCGTATGACTATAGGGCTGAGGGTTTTCTTGTCGGGTTATGTGAATTGGAAACACTCCTAGCCTAAGGTGGATAAAACCCTACCACACACCTTGTTATTATTCATTCTGAGTCTGATATCAAAAGAGCCAGAGACAACAACTTCCATGGACAACACACTGTAGTTTAGTGAACTACTATAGCATGGCTGAGCGTTATGTGAATGGTTACCGAATTCCTAGCTGCAGACTAGTAATTAATATCAAAGACTTGTTCTTATTCTGTCGGTATCGATAGTCTAAGAGTTTAACCACATGGTATGGTTAAAAGATTCAGCAACGGTCTGCAATCTTCATCCCCTCCTAATGGAGAAAAACATGGTCTGGAGATAATTTCTCAAAGTTGGGTTTTATTCGGAATTGCAGAAAAGGGCTGTCCCAGGATGCCTGACCCTAACTGGGCTCAGGGGCGGTCCTCTGATTTAGTTAATTCTCAGAAATTTACGACCTCTCTCTGACCACAGCAGCCTAGTTGAAGGAGGCAGGGGGAGGCAGGGAGAGGGGGATGGGCTTGCTGTACCCAAAGAGGGCAACAAGCAAAATCGGGCATTATCAGCTCATTGTTATGGATGTATCCAAATGATTGTCAATAAAAACATCTACTTTGTTGTTATTCTGGCTGCAGAGGTCGTGACTGTGTTAGTCGTAGCTACCTGGCTAGCTAACAAGCAAGGGATAAGAACATTGCAAGCATGACAACAGAACATAAAGAACGAATGACTGGGTCGCGTCCATAAATATCGAACTAATCGAATGAACACATTTCTAGCAACTGTCTCTTGCAACCAAAAGATGAGAAATTATGTATTTTCCAATATAAATTAAAACATTTTATTTCTACTGGTAAATGTGTGTTTATAGTATTGTTTTATTTAGTATAAGTGGGTATAAATTGGTTCTATAAGTGGGATAAATGGTGGTATAAGTGGGATAAACACCTTAAACAAAGGTAACAAAATAAACATATCTGTTATTCTGGCTGCAGGATAAATGCCTCAGTTCTGTACATTATCTTGGAAAAATGTACTCCGAAAAGGAACATGACTCCTCGTCAGTGTTTTCCCTGACTTTTTTCATCATCTAATTAGTGTTCTTCTGTAATTATTCATTATTTTAAGTCCTACTCCAGTCTCCTTTTCACCTCAATTATTTACTTAACAAAAGGCACACATCTCAATAGGTCCAGGCATCCTCATGACATGGCACATGTGGGGGGAGGGGCTTTCCTCTTGTGTTCACTATTACTTCTCTATGGTTGAATTTGAGGGTTTTTTACCACAAATATTTGTGAATAATCACCAGCAATGGAAATAAAATAATATGCCCACTTTAACAAATTAATAAACTGGCTGACTAACCTTTTCATAAACTTCAGTATCCCGTGGCCTTCAGTAGCAAAAGCAGATCGTTTCATCTTCTTTATGCCAAATGCATTTATTTAGTGAGTCTAAATTATTATCGTTAGCTGCTGGCTGAATGATGGAATGATCCTAGCTTGCTAGCGATCTAGCTCTTTTAATGAGCGTAGAACACTTAACAAACTATACAAAAACAACAAAACAAACGTGAAGTGCTGACAGGCAACTACACATAGAATATAACCCAAAGATAAACCAAGGAATATGGCTTCCTAAATATGGTTCCCAATCAGAGACAACGATAAATTGAGATTGAGAACCAATCTAGGAAACCATAGACATATAAACCCCTAGACGAGAAAAAAACCCTAGACAGAAACCCTGCCGAAAAAACAAAGATAACTAAGGTCAGGGCGTGACACACCAAGTGGTAAAACATTTCATAATTTAGATTTTTTTATCCTTCAGAAATTTTAGGGCATTGTCAAGCAACTAGTCATGATAAAAAAAAAATTATCATAATTTCTATGTTAATATGGAGGAATAAAAAAGCCTAAACTGAAAATTAAGACTAAAAAGCAACAAAAAGTTTCCATGCATTTTCACTATTCATGAATGTATAGATATAGACCTACCCCAGATTTTCCAAAATTACCCCTGTTGGTGCTTTGAAATATGTTGCTGCTTTTAGGGTTAGAAAGGAAACCAATGAAACTAAAATGAAATCCTCAGAGATACAGTCCTACGTTTGTATACATTCACAATACACCGGACCTAGCCTTTTGGACTTTCAATGTTTGCTTGGTTTTAGATGACTTTTTCATGTCTTTTTCCGTTGTGGGGAAATCTGTCTTTGGCAATCTCCAAAAAAGTTAGGCTCAGGAGAAACCAAATCCAATTTCCTCCACCTGCTGCACTGAATGCTTTACACACCTGTCCTCAAAGCTCCTGGCAAGCTCTCCCTGGCTTTTGTTGGGATATTTAATTAACATCACAGAGACAAAGGTAGTGTAGAAGCACACACACACCACACATACACAGTGTGTTTCAAAAATACCATGAGCAGCAACTACAACAACAATAATGAGAATAACAATACATTAAAGCAAAGCAATAGTAGTTGTCAGATATATGTGTATAGGTGGCAGGGAAGTCAGGCGCAGGAGAGTCAAACAGAGTGTAAAATCTTTTAGAAATGTCCAAGTAATATGCTCCATAACACTAAATAGAAAAATTGAATATAAACAAATATGGGTACGAAGACCCGTCGCGCACCTATACAAAAAAAACACTACACTGACAATAAACAATCTCTGACAAAGACATGAGGGGAAACAGAGGGTTAAATACACAACAGGTAATGAATGGGATTGAAAACAGGTGTGTGGGAAGACAAGACAAAACCAATGGAAAATGAAAAATGGATCAATGATGGCTAGAAGACCGGTGACGTCGAACGCCGAGCACCGCCCGAACAAGGAGAGGCAACGACTTCGGTAGAAGTCGTGACAGTAGTAGAACAGTCTCAACATGGCTGAGAAGACACATGACATGGTATGAAAGCCAAAACAAAACCAAAATGTAAATATTATTGACATAAAATTGTACTTTTCAGTGGCTGTCCCTTAGGTTGTGACAGGACACATTTAGGCTTTTCACCCAATAAATATTGAATTTTTTCTAACTCTTTTATAGTTAAAATTCATTATACTGAATGGTAATTTGTGAAAAAAAGATTATCTTAGGCCTGAGTATTTGTCACAGTGTAATTGGAAAGGCAGCTCTGTCTCTCCCCTGGAGCAGAGTGGAGCAGAGTGAGCACAGCCTGTCCTCTCTGGGCAGCCAGATTTGCCTGTGACTACCAGTCTCTATAGCCAGACTGTGCTCACTGAGTCTGTACCTAGTCAGTGTTTTCCTCAGTTTTCTATCTGTGACAGTAGTCAGATAGTCTGCCACCATGTACTGTCTGTTTAGAACCAAATAGCATTGAAGTTTACTTGGATTTTTTTGTGGTGTCTTTCCAATAGGTGATATATTTTTATTTTAGCTTTGTGATGATTTGGTCAGCTGTCCTGAGACTCTATGGGGTTGGTTTGGGTTGGTGAACTGAGCCTCAGAACCAGCTGACTGTGGGGACTCTTCTCTTGTTTAATCTCTTGACATTGTAGGCCTGTGTGATGAAATGTTTTGGGGTCCCTTGTTTTTAGATGGTTGTCAAATTTGATGGCTCTTTTTTATATTCGAATAAGGAGGGGGTATTGGCCCTATTCTGCTCTACATGCGTTATTTTGAGTTTTTCTTTGCACTTGCAATGCAGTCTTGAAAAACTCTGCATGCAGTATTTCGAATAGATGTTTGGTAAATTCATTATTAGAGAGTGAACCACATACTTCGCTGCCATATAGAGCAATTGGTTCTATAACTGATTGGACAATTTTGAGCCAGATTCTAATTGGATTTTCAATTTTAATGTTATTTTTAATGGCATAGAATGCTCTTCTTGCGTTGGCTCTCAGCTCGTTCACAGCCATGCGAAAGCTACCTGTGTTGCTGATCTTTAGTCCTAGATATGTGTAGTTTCTGGTGTGTTCTATTAGAACTGTGTCCAAATAGAATTTATATTTGTGATCCTGATTTCCGGACCTCTTTTGGAATGTCATTTTATTTGTTTTCTTTACAGTACCAGTCAAAAGTTTGGATGCACCTACTCGTTCCAGGATGTGTCTTTATTTTTTACTATTTTCTACATTGTAGAATATTAGTTAAGACATCAAAACTATGAAATAACACACATGGAATCATGTCGTAACCAAAAAAGTGTTAAACAAATAAAAATATATTTGAGATTTGAGATTATTCAAAGTCACCACCTTTTGCCTTGATGACAGCTTTGTACACTATTGGCATACTCTCAAGCAGCTTCATGAGGTATTCACCTGGAATATATTTCAATTAAATGTTCATTTGTGGAATTTCTTTCCTTCTTAATGCGTTTGAGCCAATCAGTTATGTTGTGACAAGGTAGGAGTGGTATACAGAATATTGCCCTATTTGGTAAAAGTCCAAGAACAGCTCAAATAAGCAAAGAGAAATGACAGTCAATCAACACATTAAGACATGAAGGTCAGTCAATATTTTCTAGTTCTTCCGGTTTTGACCATTCTGCCTGCCCTGACCCTGAGCCTGCCTGCCATTCTGTACCTTACTGATTCTGCCCTGGATTACTGACCTCTGCCTACCCTTGACCTATCGTTTGACTTCCCCCTGTTTTGTAAATAAACATATGTGATTCAAACTGTCTGCATCTGGGTCTTATACTGAGTCGTGATGGTACGAACTGGCCATGACTGACCCAGCTGACTTGGACCAGCTCCTCTACAACGTCTCTTCCCAAGGAGCCGCCATTGGGAGACACGAGGAGTTACTTTGAGGTCTTATGGAAGGATTCCAGTCCTTTGTGCAAGGCCATGACCATGCCTTGAATACACTGCTGTAGCAATTCCACGTATTGTCTGTTGGGCTGCCAGCCATGACAGTAACCTCCCAGCCCATCAGTAACCCTGCTGTCAGCAGCTCGTCTCTCCAGGCCACCCCAGCTTCCCGAGAACCCTGCCTACCTCCTCCGGAACGCTTCGCTGGAGAGTCAGGAACCTGTTGTGCATTTCTCTCCAAGTGCTTCCTCATCTTCGAGCTGCAGCCCTTGTCCTTTCCCTCAGACCACTCGAAGATAGCATACCTCATAACGCTGATGTCCGGGAGGGCTCTCGCTTGACCAACGGTGGTGTGGGAACAACAATCTGCCGTGCTTCAGTCTGGAGGAGTTCGTGCCAGAGGTGAAAAAAGGTTTTGATTCTCCATTGTCCGGGAGATCGGCTGCCTGGAAGTTACTCCATGTTCGCCAAGACTCCCGCAGTGTGGCAGACTACGCGGTTGATTTCCGCACGTTGGCTGCCGGAAGTGCCTGGAACCTGGAATCCCTGAGGCATTTGAGGCATTCCTTCACGGAATATCGGAGGAAGTTAAAGACGAGCTCACAGCCCAGGAGCTGCCTACGGATATCGACTAGCTCATCGCCTTGACCAACCGGATCGATGGACAGCTACAAGAACGTAGGAGGGAGAGGAAGTCTGATTCTGGTCCCACTTGCTCGCCCAAGGATACCACCTTGCCTCCAAGGAATCCCGGAAGTCCCTGACATCTACGTTTCTGAGAGAATCCAAGGTTACCCAAGTTCCCCCATGAGTCTCCGAGGTCTGCCGACTCATGCAGAGCTAGGTTGTCTCCAGCCGAACGTTGATGCAGACTTAACACCAAGAGATGGCTGTATTGCGGAAATACCGGTCATTACGTGTCTACCTGTCCATTAAAATAACAGGCTCATCAGTAGGTACGAGTACTCTGGTGGGCCATACAGAGAATGTTCCTTCTCCCCTTACTCGTACCCCTCTCCATGCCATCCTGCTGTGGGGCGACTGGTCAAAATATCTTTGGGTACTCTTTGACTCTGGGGCCGATGGGAGTTTAATGGACACTACCCTGGTGTCAGATCTGGGCATCCCCACTCAGCCCCTCTCCATTCCTATGGACATCCCCTCTCCATTCCCTAGCCTGTATAGGCAGAGTCACCCATAATACTAGGAAACCACAGTGGGTCTATATAGTTATGCTCATCAAGTCTCCTCGGGTACCCGTGGTATTAGGGTTTTCATGACTCCAGCGACACAATCCCCTTATCAACTGGACTGCTGGTGCTTTCACGGGCTGGTGCCCGTTCTGCCACACTCATTGCTCGAAAGAAATCTTGGATGTCTCCACCGTTCCCGCTGAGTACCAGGATCTCCGGGAGATTTTCAGCAAGGTCCGGGCCACAAGGTTCCTCTACATCAACCCTACCACTGCGTGATCGACTTTCTCCCGGGCACTACACCACCCCGGGGACAGCTGTATTCACTGTCAGGTCCGGAGACCAAGGCTATGGAAACATACTATGAGGATGGCTGCAGGGTGTATCCGTCCTTCTGCATCCCCCGACGGTGCAGGGTTCTTCTTTGTGGAGAAGAGGGACAAAACCCTTCACCCATGAATCGACTACCGGGGCCTTAATGACATCACGGTTAAATACCGCTATCCGCTACCACTCATCCCCTCGGGTTTCGAGCCGCTCCAGGCGGCCACCATTTTCTCTAAGTTGTTCCTGTGGAACGCCTACCATCTGGTGCGGATACGGGAAGGTGACGAGAGGAAGACAACCTTCAACATGGCTAGCGGACAATATGAACACCTGGTGATGCCTTTCGGTCTTACCAGTGCTCCTGCTATGGTCCAGGCCTGAGTAACGACGGTCTCCGTGACATGTTGAAATGGTTCGTGTTTGTCTACCTTGACAACATCCTTGTCTTTTCCCGCTCAGCTCAAGAACACATTCTCCACGTCCGACAAGTCCTCCAGCGTCTCCTGGAAAACCAGCTTTTTTTTAAAGCAGAGAAGTGCGAATTCCATCGCGCCACCATCTCCTTCCTGGGATACATCATCACAGCTGGACCTCGGAAAGGTTGCAGCTGCAACGCTTCCTGGGATTTGCCCATTTCTATCGCCATTTCATCCAGAGTTACAGCACCCTGGCTTCCCCCCTTTCAGCACTCACCTCTCCCAAGGTCGTGTTCACGTGGTCCTCGGCTACTGATTGGGCGTTCCTGGACTTTAAGCATCGCTTCACCACAGCTCCCATATTAATCCATCTGGACCCGTCCCGCGAGTACGTGGTGGAGGTCGACACTTCAGACTTTGGAGTGGGGATTGTTCTGTCCCAGTGTTCTGCCCTGGAACTTAAGCTGCATCCCTGTGTCTTATTCTCCCATCGTCTTAATGCCACGGAGAGGAATTATGATGTGGGAAATTTAGAACTACTTGCGGTGAAGATGGTGTACTGTCCTCCGTATGCGTTAAGGTGCATATTCTGACAGAAAGATGAACGCCTTCACATCAATAATCCTCAAACCATGATCTCTGTGTTCACAAAACTTACTGAGTAGAAACAGAGTGAAACTGAAACACAAAGACAATAATGTCTGCATAAACCAATGTAATCTGTCCTAAAATTCAAACTAGATATGAACTTAACCTGATATTTTCTTACACTGACAACTAGCAAACTCTAGGCTAACATTCTGTAGCAATTACGCTTGTGCTGACCATCTATTCCACAAAGTAAACATACACATCCAAATTCTAAAAAACAATGCTCTGAAACGAAAGATATGCAAAGAGAAATAAAAAAAACTCACTGACAAAGCTTCCTAAGGCACACAACATAAAGGATGGATGAAGACTGTAAGCAGACAGCTGAAAGAGCACTCTGAGCTCTAACTGAGGCCTACAATGACCAACTTCCTCCTAACAGGTCACATGACGGGTAATTTTTTAGCTAAAGGAAAATACTCCAGATCAACATTAGGGGAGACAAATTCAAGGTAAGTAATATAGGTAAGTATTACAACTAAAATAGAACAGATGGCATTGGAGTGGAGGCACTGGTTAGAGTTGGTGGAACAGCCATTCATTGTATGGGTAGATCACAAGAACCTAGAATATCTCCACACCGCCAAGCGTCTCAACTCCAGGCAAGCTCGATGGGCCCTGCTTTTCACTCGGTGGCAACACCACTATCCTTACGGTGGTGGACAGGTGTACCAAAGCCATCCATTTCATTCCCCTCCCCAAGCTACCCTCAGCCAAGGAGACAGCCCAGCTCATGGTACAGCCCATCTTCCAGATCCATGGACTTCTGGCGGACATGGTCCTCAGTACTCGTCCTGGTTCTGAAAGGCGTTCTACACACTCATTGGGTCGTTGGCCAGTCGGAGTGGGCCAATCAGAACCTGGAGATGACTCTTCGTTGCCTTGTCTCCAACAACCCCACCACCTGGAGCCAGCAACTTGTGTGGGTGGACCCTTCCCTGCTCAGCCACTGGTCTCTCGCCTTTCTAATTTTCAATGGGTTATCAGCCCCCGCTCTTCCCTGAGTAAGAGGAAGAGGTCAGCATACCCTTGGCCCAGATGTTCGTCGGCCGCTGTTGCCGTACCCGGAAGAGAGCCCGGACTGCTCTTCTCAAGACCACCTCCAGGTATCGATGACAGGCGGACCACCACCGAACCCAGGCTCCCCATTACCGTCTTCGGCAGAGGGCAAACTTTCCCCCCATTTTATCGTCCTTTTCCCTATCTCTAAGATTCTTAGCCCCTCTGCTGTTCATCTTCTGTTGCCCCGCACCCTCCGTATGTATCAAATAATAAACCTCTGTCTCACAGCCCGCTGTCTCATCTTTCCATTCTGCCTAATATGACCCTGACCCTGCTTGCTGTCCGGTACCTTTCTGACACTACCCTGGATTACTGACCTCTGCCTGCCCTGACCCTGCATACCATTCTGTATCCTATTTACTCTGCCTTGGATTACTGACCTCTGGGTCTTATCCTGAGTCGTCATAACTAAAGGACACCAATAAGAAGAAGAGACCTGCTTGAGGCAAGGAACACGAGCAATGGACATTAGACCGGTGGAAATCTGTTTTTTGGTCTGATGAGCACAAATGTACGATTTTTGGTTCCAACCGCTGTGTCTTTGTGAGACGCAGAGTAGGTGAACGGATGATCTCAGCATGTGTGGTTCCCACCTTGAAGCATGGAGGAGGTGTGATGGTGTGGGGGTGCTTTACAGGTGACACTGTCTGTAAATTATTTAGAATTCAAGGCACACTTAACCAGCATGGCTACCAGAGCATTCTGCAGCGATACGCCATCCCATCTGGTTTGCGCTTAGTGGGACTATAATTTGTTTTTCAACAGGACAGTGACCCAACCCACCTCCAGGCTGTGTAAGGGCTATTTGACCAAAAAGGAGAGTTATGGAGTGCTGTATCAGATGACCTGCCCTCAACAATCACTCGACCTCAACCCAATTGAGATGGTTTGGGATGAGTTGGACCGCAGAGTGAAGCAAAAGCAGCCAACAAATGCTCAGCAGATGTGGGAACTCCTTCAAGACTGTTGGAAAAGCATTCCAGATGAAGCTGGTTGAGAGAATGCCAAGAGTGTGCAAAGCTGTTATCAAGGCAAAGGGTGGTTACTTTGAAGAATCTAAAATATATTTTTATTTGTTTAACACTTTTTTGGTTACTACATGATTCCATATGTGTTATTTCATAGTTTTGATGTCTTCACTATTATTCTACAATGTAGAAAATCGTAAAAAAATAAAGTAAAACCCTTGATTGAGTAGGTGTGTTCAAACCTTTGACTGGTGCTGTAGGTTAACCGTCAGAGCCCGGGTCTTACAAAACCTGTGCAGATGATCTAGATGCTGCTGTAATCCAGCCATGTGTCATGTTCACATTAATCATCACTTCAGCATTCACATCCACAAAAATCTTACAGAATTAGCAATAGAGATAACTTTCAC
Organism: Oncorhynchus clarkii lewisi; assembly: GCF_045791955.1. Classification (NCBI taxonomy): domain Eukaryota; kingdom Metazoa; phylum Chordata; class Actinopteri; order Salmoniformes; family Salmonidae; genus Oncorhynchus; species Oncorhynchus clarkii. The sequence goes on along the minus strand of NC_092160.1, from coordinate 20,475,701 downwards.
CTGTAGTCCCTTATGAAGCTAGATGTGCATGGACATCCATCTACTTTGTTTAACTCTTCTGAAGGAGGGTCAAAACAATGCCCATGGTTCCAAATTGACCCCTCTACACAACAATGACTCTCTGTGACTGTGAGTAAGCTCATTAATGTCTATCTGGCAGATGTAGCAGCAACATCCCCTCTCCACTCCCCATCCACATCTGCAGCCCCTTTGTCAGCCTTTCAATTGATTGGAAATCCCTAATTACTTGCTTGCTTGAGGGAGAAAACAAAATGGTGTGTGATTGGGATTTGACTAGTGATTGGATCACTCAGATTGGCTTGAATAGGGTGACCGAATGGAAATTGCCAGGTGTGTCGTCGTTTTTAATGGTGTTCTGTTGTGTTTTATGGTACAACTGCACAATGCATGCACATGTAACCAGTCTTAGAGTAACTATGCTATAGCTGGAGTGGTGTGTAGTCAATCATATTTGTTCCATAGAGGTGCAAGCTTGCTTGTTATGAGATGAGACCTTGTATTCACTCATCATCTCCAGTTATGAGACCAGACCTTGTATTCACTCATTATATTTAGTTATGAGAACAGACCTTGTATTCACTCATCATCTCTAGTTGTTAAGAAACCAGAACTTGTATTTACTCATCATCTCTGGTTATGAGACCAGACCTTGTATTCACTGATCATCTCTAGTTATGAGATCAGACCTTGTGTTCACTGATCATCTCTAGTTATGAGATCAGACCTTGCATTCACTCATCATCTCTAGTTGTTATAAAACACCTGCCTTGAAGATTAACAACTGCAAATTACACACGATAATCACTTTGTCATATTTTGCCCTGAATCATAGCACAATGTACCTAGGTTTCATGATAGTAAAGCATTATGTAATATCTCGCGAGCCCTCTCATTTATAGTTAAAACACAACACACTCCTCTGTTCGCACCTTGGTATTGTGACTCAGTCACCTACCTGCACATCTTCAGGGAGGGAATTTAACATAGACCACTGTCATCTTCAGGGAGAGAACTTAGCATAGATCACTGTCATCGTTTCAAGTTCCTTGGCATTAGCCGTGTTTGTTAGCGAGGCAAAAGGAGAACGTCTCTACACCAAAGAGAACTGATTTTCATGAATAAAAAAACAAACATTGCTTTGGACAACACACAAAAGGCATATCCTAGATTAAAAAGCAGAGCTGTCATCACGGTGATGGCAGGATTAAACAGGTCGAAACAGAGGAGTTTTATTCCTCTAGCCATGTGTCATCTTCCCACTGGTTTAACGCTTTCTCTGTGTAAAATATGTATCGTTATAGCTTCCTACGCCTCATACAAATTGATTTTCTTTTTTTGAGATGCCTTTACTTTATCGGAACTGGTTTGGAAATGGGAAAACGGGCGGTTGCAATGTTTAGGGAACCACTGCACTGCACTTATCGATAAGACTTCAAAGTGGCACTAGGGTTGGGGAAGGAAAGTAACCCGCGCTCGCCTTAGGGGTGAACAAGTTAATGGAAGGAGAAAGCTGTAAATGTGTGTATTGTTTATATAAGGGTCTTTCTATAAATAATTGGACTAATGTGTGACTTTGATCAACATTACAAAATCGTTTGAAACAAAATAAGCAACAACAAAAATGATGCAGTTTCACATGTGTACATAGAGGAATTAAAGTGAATACATGCAAATGGCCCATAACTCAACCTATGCAACAACAAATGCCTAGAACTATACATCCTTTAAGCAGGATTCATACAGCCATTGGCAAGTCAAATTCTAGTACTTCTGAGGACTTTTTCAAGCATTAAATTGTCATTTTCAAGGACCGGGTTAGGGAGGGCTTGGTCGGTAGGGGTGTCCTTGTCTCATCGCGCACCAGCGACTCCTGTGGCGGGCTGGGCGCAGTGTACGCTAGCCAAGGTGGCCAGGTGCACGGTGTTTCCTCCGGCGCATTGGTGCGACTGGCTTCCGGGTTGGATGTGCGCTGTGTTAAAGAAGCAGCGGCTTGGTTGGTTGTGTATCGGAGGACGCATGACTTTCAACCTTCGTCTCTCCCGAGCCCGTACGGGAGTTGTAGCGATGAGACAAGATAGTAGCTACTACAACAATTGGATACCACGAAATTGGGGAAAAAAAGGGGTAAAATTAAAAAAAAAAAATTAAAAAAAATAAAAAAAAATAAAAAAAAATATTTAGCTGATTGTTATCAATGACATATCAACAGCTGTTTCAAGTTGTCCAGTGTAAGAAATCCTCAATGGTACCCTAGTTTATAGAAAGACCCACGTAGTTATTTCTAATACAATCACTCTGTTTTTAGATTGATTTTTAAGGCAGCAAAATGTGAAGGCTTTGCAAGGGGTGTGTAGACTTTAACTAGGCACTGTACATACAGCAAAAACATTCACACATTAACAACAGTAAGTACAGAAACAAAGTTTGTCGTAGGCCCAGATCCAGACGTTTTTGGAAGGTAGTAGCGGCTTTCACGCCGACACCCTTGGGTTCGATTTATATTCCAACTGATCACAGAGTAAGACTACTTTTCCTACACACCTCCACGCCTACGTCTCCACCTCCTCGCTCAGAAATAAAGTATGACAGCTGTTATTCAACATAAGTGCTACTCTGCCTTTGTTCGCATGTGTCCAGCTCTCACTAAAGTGCTCATGCATCTGGGCAAAACCATTGTCCACTTATCAACTCTCTCTCTCAACGCTTGGGTGACCTTCGCTGCTTTCCTACACACGAGAACAATACCTTCAGCTCGACCTCACCTAGAGCATGTTGGTTCTAGGCCCTTGGCCCCCTGGTGAAGATTATGATAATTAATAAGGGCTCTAATTTATCAGGTTGACGGGTTGACGGCATGGGGGCTCTTCTCCAGACAGAGGATCCTCAGAGATCCCTGTTTCCAGGTCAGCATTATCAGGACATCTTCAATGGTTATGATATCATCTGTCTAGCATCAATGCCATTTACAGGGGGGTGGAGGGCATTTGGTCTCTGGTTCTTGTCTCATTGGGGCTGCAGCAACGCACCATGAATGCAAAGCATTGTTTGTCCCCTTCATTTCAGCAGGGCGATCAAAGTTCCATTGGGCTCTAATTTATCAGAGTAAATTATGTTTGCACTGTTGCATGCATTATGTACTGTGATAAAGCACACAGCTTAATATAAAGATGGAGCTCCCTCCTAAAATGCATGAATGGAGGACAGTGCTATCTATAACACCATGTTATGGATAGCACTCCATATGGATAGCACTCCATGTCCTCATTACATAAGTCATGTGAGTCACTCTGTTTTGAGAAATAGCCCCAATATAGGTATTCACACCAGAACAGATTATCACAATTAATTGCCTGTCGGGCCAATGTCTTTCACTCTTTTTCGATTATATGTATATAGCTAAGAGTTGATTGACAGTGATAACTGTGACTCTAACCTGAGTGAGTCACAAGATTAAAATCAAATGTCTTGTATCACCGCTGGAATAAAGAGAGTGAAATGAAAGGATATTCCAGGAAGAAAGTTGTGGAAGATATTGCATATTTCATAAAATTCTATTCCCTTGTCTCGGAGCATACCTCAGTTACCATGGGAACTGACATTTAAAGTGATATGCTCCTGTGATTTTAGCTATCCACAGAACATTTTTGGTATTTGGACTGTGGTCCAGCTGAATTACTATAGCTCCGGAACAATTGATCTGATCGTTTTAAGTCCATAGTAAATTCCACTAAAAGGCTTTGCACCATTTTACATTTTAGTAATTTCTCAGACACACTTATCCAGAGCAATTAGGGTTAGGCTTTGCTTTGCTTTGCTCAAGGGCACATCAACAGACTTTTCACCTAGTCGGCTCTGGGATTCGAATCAGCCACCTTTCGGTTACTGGTCCAGCGCACTTAATCACTAGGCTACCTGCCACCCCACCAGAGAGGAAGACAGAGACACATTTGAGTTAGATTCAAAGACAGATTAAAAAAGTGGATCTCATAAAGTAGTCCTTTGTTGAAGGAAATACTTTTGATTGTATCATACTTCAACTCCTACCACAGTTTGACAGACAACCTAACAGATTGGCAACCTTCCTTACAACGCCGGGCAAACTTTGGCCTTCTCTTGTCACTCTTCTTAAACCTCTATTAGGATCAGAGAGGTCAGGTAGCTTACCTCTGCAAGGGTAAAATAAATCACTTGCGGGCAGGGAGTTTAGGTCAACTAATCAGCCCTGCCATAATGCACGTCCATGGAGAGGCCCGGGGAGATTCACTGCCCTGCTAGCGCTGACAATAATGGAGGCTTTAAAAGGCCAGACTCTTTAATTACTAGTCCCGGCTATCAGCGCTTTTATCCTCCAGAGAGAGGAGGGGAGGTCAACGGCGTCTGTTCCCCAGCCACAGAGCCTCGTTTTGGGCTTTGAGAGCTGAGAGAGGTGCCCATGGGTCAGTGTCTGATTGCTGCTGGAGATGGCAGGTTGACGGCATGGGGGCTCTTCTCCAGACAGAGGATCCTCAGAGAGCCCTGTTTCCAGGTCAGCATTATCAGGACATCTCCAATGGTTATGATATCTGTCTAGCATCAATGCCATTTACAGGGGGGTGGAGGGCATTTGGTCTCTGGTTCTTGTCTCATTGGGGCTGCAGCAACGCACCATGAATGCAAAGCATTGTTTGTCCCCTTCATTTCAGCAGGGCGATCAAAGTTCCATTGGGCGCAACACTAAAGGAAGTTGCCGGGTCTACTGGACATGTGATGGTGGAGGGAGATGGAGAGGGGAATGAGTGTTCTCACAATTTAACTGATAGTAATGACCAGCAATGACCAGTGATAGCAATGACCAGTGACCACATCAGTCACTGGCTTCAATAAAAAGTGTATTGATGATGTCGTCTCCACAGTGACTGTAGGTACATACCCCAACCAGAAGCCATGGATTACAGGCAACATTCGCACTGAGCTAAAGGGTAGAGCTGCCGCTTCCAAGGAGTGTGACTCTAACACAGAAGTGTATAAGAAATACTGCTATGCCCTCTGATGAACCATCAAACAGGCAAAGCATCAATACAAGATTAAGATCGAATCGTACTACACCGGCTCCGACGCTCGTCGGATGTGGCAGGGCTTGCAAACTATTACAGACTACAAAGGGAAGCACAGGCGAGAGCTGCCAAGTGACACAAGCCTACCAGGAAAGCTAAATAACTTCTATGCTGGCTTCAAGGCAAGTAACACTGAAACATGCATGATAGCATCAGCTCTTCTGGACAGCAGTGTGATCACGCTCTCCTCAGCCGATGTGAATAAGACCTTTATACAGGTCAACATTCACGGCCGCAGGGCCAGATTGATTACCAGGATGTGTACTCCGAGCATGCGCTGACCAACTGTTAAATGTCTTCACTGACATTTTCAACCTCTCCCTGTCTGAGTCTGTAATACCAACATGTTTCAAGCAGACCACAATAGTCCCTTTGCCCAAGAACACAAAGGCAACCTGCCTAAATGACTACCGACCCGTAGCACTCACGTCTGTAGCCATGAAATGCTTTGAACGGTTGGTAATGGCTCACATCAACACCATTATCCCATAATCCCTAGACACACTCCAATTTGCATACCGCTCAAACAGATCCACAGATGATGCAATCTCAGTTGCACTCCACACTGCCCTTTCCCACCTGGACAAAAATAACACTTATGTGAGAATAATATTCATTGACAACAGCTCAGCGTTCAACACCATAGTACCCTCAAAGCTCATCACTAAGCTAAGGATCCTGGGACTAAACACCTCCCTCTGCAAATGGATCCTGGACTTCCTGATGGGCCGCTCCCAGGTGGTGAGGGTAGGTAGGAACACATCTGCCACGCTGATCCTCAACACTGGAGCTCCCCAGGGGTGCGTGTTCAGTCCCCTCCTGTACTCCATGTTCACCCACGACTGCATGGCCAGGCACGACTCCAACACCATCATTAAGTTTGCAGAAGACACAACAGTGGTAGGCCTGATCACCGACAACGACGAGACAGCCTATAGGGAGGAGGTCAGAGACCTGACAGGGTGGTGCCAGAATAACAACCTATCCCTCAATGTAACCAAGACTAATGAGATGATTGTGGACTACAGAAAAAGGAGGTCCGAGCACTTCCCCATTCTCATCGATGGGGCTGTAGTGGAGCAGGTTGAGAGCTACAAGTTCCAACAAACTAGAATGGTCCAAATACACCAAGACAGTCGTGAAGAGGGCACAACAAAGCCTATTCCCCCTCAGGAAACTAAAAAGATTTGGCATGAGTCCTCAGATCCTCAAAAGGTTTACAGCTGCACCATCTGCATCACTGCCTGGTATGGCAACTGCTCGGCCTCCGACTGCAAGGCACTACAGAGAGTAGTGTGTACTAGAGGTCGACCGATTAATCGGAATGGCCGATTAATTAGGGCCGATTTCAAGTTTTTATAACAATCGGAAATCAGTATTTTTGGGCGCCGATTTCCGTTTTTTTTTTTTAACTAGGCAAGTCAGTTAAGAACACATTCTTATTTTCAATTACGGCCTAGGAACGGTGGGTTAACTGCCTTGTTCAGGGGCAGAACGACAGATTTTCACTTTGTCAGCTCAGGGGATCCAATCTTGCAACCGTACAGTTAACTAGTACAACGCTCTAACCATTGCACTAAACAAGGAGCCTGCCTGTTACGCGAATGCAGTAGAAGCCAAGGTAAATTGCTAGCTAGCATTAAACTTATCTTATAAAAAACAATCAATCATAATCACATAATCACTACTAATCCAGTTTAGCAGGCAATATTAACCAGGTGAAATTGTGTAATTTCTCTTGCGTTCATTGCACGCAGAGTCAGGGTATATGCAACAGTTTGGGCTGCCTGGCTCATTGCGAACTAATTTGCCAGAATTTTACGTAATTATGACATAACATTGAAGGTTGTGCAATGTAACAAGAATATTTAGATTTAGGGATGCCACCCGTTAGATAAAATACCAAACGGTTCCGTATTTCACTGAAATAATAATGATAGTTTCCGGATTTTGACCATATTAATGACCAAAGGCTTGTATTTCTGTGTGTTATTATGTTATAATTAAGTCTGATTTGATAGAGCAGTCTGACTGAGCAGCAGCAGGCCCGTAATCATTCAAACAGCACTTTCGTGCGTTTTGCCAGCAGCTCTTCACAAGCACAGCGCTGTTTATGACATCAAGCCTAATGGCTGGTGTAACCAATGTGAAATGGCTAGCTAGTTAGCTGGGTGTGCGCTAATACCGTTTAAAACGTCACTCGCTTTTAGATTTGGAGTAGTTATTCCCCTTGCGTTGCAAGGGCCGCAGTTTTTGTGGGTCGATGAGTAACGCTGCTTTGAGTGTGGCTGTTGTCGATGTGTTCCTGGTTCGAGCCCAGGTAGGGAGGGGCAAGGAGAGGGATGGAAGCAATACTATAGTGGCAATTTTTTTTAAAATATTTTTTTATTTCACCTTTATTTAACCAGGTAGGCTAGTTGAGAACAAGTTCTCATTTACAACTGCGACCTGGCCAAGATAAAGCATAGCAGTGTGAACAGACAACAACACAGAGTGCCTGTACTACATAGTGCGTATAAGAACATCCAATAGTCAAAAGTATATGAAATACAAATGGTATAGAGAGAAATAGTCCTATAAATACTATATTAACTACAACCTAAAACCTCTTACCTTGGAATATTGAAGTCTCATGTTAAAAGGAACCACCAACTTTCAATGTTCTCATGTTCTGAGCAAGGAACTTAAACTTTAGCTTTTTTACATGGCACATATTTTACATGGCACACATTTTTACATGACACATATTACATTCTTCTCCAACACTTTGTTTTTGCATTATTTAAACCAAATTGAACATGTTTCATTATTTATTTGAGGCTAAATATATTTTATTGATGTATTATATTAAGTTAAAATAAGTGTTCATTCAGTATTGTTGTAATTGTCATTATTACAAATAAATAAATAAAAAATTGGCCGATTAATCGGTATCGGCTTTCTGGTCCTCCAATAATCGGTATCGGTATCGGTGTTGAAAAATCATAATCGTTCGACCTCTAGTGTGTACGGCCCAGTACATCACCGGGGCCAAACTTCCTGCTCTCCAGGATCTCTTCCAGGCAGTGTCAGAGGAAGGGCCTAAAAATTGTCGAAGACTCTAGGTCCAAGAGGCTTCTAAGCAGCTTCTACTCCCAAGTCATAAGCTCCTGAACATCTAATCAAATGGCTACCCAGATTATTTGCATTGCCCTCCCCCTTTTACGCCGCTGCTACTCTCTGTTATTATCTATGCATCGTCACTTTAATAACTATACCTCAATTACCTAGACACCAGTGGCCCCGCACAATGACTCAGTACCGGTACATCCTGTATATAGCCTCACTATTGTTATTTTACTGCTGCTCTTTAATTATTTATTATTTATATCTCTTGCTTTTTTAATGTATTTTCTTAACTGAATTGTTGGTTAAGAGCTTGTAATTAAGCATTTTACTGTTGTATTCGGCACATGTGACAACTAACGTTTGATTTGATTTTGACCTCTTTGCTGCATGACAAGCAAAATGCACACCCCTTTTCTTTGACATTGCTAATCTCCAAAATTATGGGTTCAAATCTTAACGTTTTAGTGTCAGAAAAGCATAGTATCCTCATGAGAAAAAAGTGTCTCAAAGGCTCTGACTGATTCCCAGTCTTATTCTTGAGTGAAATCAGTGTCTCTTGTCAGATAATGTGGTATTCTTGGGGCTCATCACCTCCAAATGACTGTAACCTTATAACACGTTGTGGGAGATGCTTTATCCACTACTCCTGTGTGCTGCTTCCCAGCTCCACAGTCCTCATCCAAGCCCCATCCAGGGACTACTCTGAGCCCCATGCAGATGGGCTGTGTGTGGGCTGCATGCAGGGCGGCAGGGCCCCGGCGCTGGGTCGATCCGATTACTCTCCTGCCGTGAGGATAATGGTTTCTCCTAAAGGTGTGGATCTTCAGACCAAGACCATTATCTGCCTGACACCACCCACCTCTTCCTCCCTGGACCTTTCCAACCTCAATCTAAGGTCCTTAGGTCCTGACCTCCCACCTCTTCCTCCTGACACCCTCCTCCCTTCCTCCTGTACCCCCAACAATCCTCCTGACACACCCCCACACACCTTCCTCCTGACCCCCCACCCCTTCCTCCTGATCCTTCCACCCCTTCCTCAGAGCCAACTTGGATCAGCGCATAGGTTTTATTGATTGCTACACTAAGGGATAGACTAAGTATGCATACCCCTTGATCCATATTTTGTTGTGTTACAGCCTAAATTTGGCCACCCATCTACACACAATACTCCATAATGACAAAGTACTTAAAAAATGTTTGTAATGTATTGAAAATTAAATACAAAAATATCTGATCTACATAAGCATTCACACACCTCGGTCAATACTTTGTGGATTACAGCTGTGTCTTTCTGGGTAAGTCTGTAAGAGCTTTCCACACCTGGATTGTGCAACATTTGCCCATTATTATTTTCAAAATTCTTCAAGCTCTGTCAAATTTGTTGTTGATCATTGCTGGAAATCATTTTCAGGTCTTGCCATAGACTTTCAAGTAGATTTAAGTTAAAGCTATAACTTGGCCACTCAGGAACATTCACTGTCTTCTTGGTAAGCAAACTCCAGTGTAGATTTGGCCTTTTGTTTTAGGTTATTCTCCAGCTGAAAGGTGAATTCCACCCAGGGTCTGGTGGAAAGCCGACTGAACCAGGTTTTCTTCTAGGATTTTGCCTGTGTTTAGCTCCATTCCGTTTCATTTTCAACTTGAAAAACTCCCTAATGATCCATAATGATTACAAGCATACCCATAACATAATGCAGCCACCACGATGTGTGAAAATATGGAGCGCAGTACTCAGTAATGTGTTATATTGGATTTGCCCCAAATACAACACTTTTTATTTAGGACAAAAAGTGAATTGCTTTGCCACACAAGTATTACTTTAGTGCCTTGTTGTGAACAGGATGCATGTTTTGGAATGTTTTTATTCTGTACAGGCGTCCTTCTTTTCACTCTGTCAATGAGATTAGTTTTGTGGATTAACTACAATAATGTTGAGCCATCCTCAGGTTTCTCCTATCACAGCCATTAAACTTAAAGTTACCATTGGCCTCATAGTGAAATCCCTGAGCAGTTTCCTTCCTCTCTGACAACTGAGTTAAGAAGGACACCTGTATCTTTGTAGTGACTGCGTGTATTGATACACCATCCAAAGTGCAATTAATAACTTCACCACACTCAAAGGGATATTCAATGTATGCTTTTTTAAATGTATTATTATATACCAATAGCTGAATATCTTTGTGAGGCATTGGAAAACCTCCATGGTCTTTGTGATGGAATCTGTGTTTGAAATTCACTGCTCAACTGATGGACCTTACATATAATTGTATGTGTGGGGTTACAGAGATGAGGTAGTCATTCAAAAATCATACAGAGATGAGGTAGTCATTCAAAAATCATGTTCAAAACTGTTATTCCACACAGAGTGAGTCCATGGAAGTTATTTTTATCTTGAATTTATTTAGGCTTGCCAAAACAAAGGGGTTGAATACTTATTGATTCAAGACATTTCAGCTTTTAATTTTGTATTAATTTGTAAAACATATAAAAAAAATAATTGTACTTTGACATTATGGACATTTGTGTAGGCCAGTGACAAAACAAATCTAAATGTATTCCATTTTAAATTTAGGCTGTAACACAACAACATTTGGAAAAAGTCAAGCGGTGTGAATACGTTCTGAAGGCACTGTAACATGGCTAGTGTTAGCTAGATAGCTGGCTCTATATTTTTATTTTACCTTTATTTAACTAGGCAAGTCAGTTAAGAAGAAATTATTATTTTCAATGACGGCCTAGGAACAGTGGGTTAACTGCCGTGTTCAGGGGCAGAACAACAGATGTTTACCTTGTCAGCTCAGGGATTTGATCTTGCAACCATTTACGGTTGCAAGCCCAACGCTCTAACCACTAGGCTACCCGCCACCCCAATGCTGGTTGTTAGCGTTGCATAACTGATATGTGTATAATTGTAAGGGACACATGTTTTATGGATCATATTTACATTTAAAGAGTGGGTGAGCTCCATTCCTGACAGGCTAATCAGATTCAATTTCAGCTTCAGAGTTTGATCAGAAGATTCTACTTATCCTAGGCTGTTGCAAAGGTAAAGCTCCTTGCAGGCAGATTAGCAGTCAGTGTATTATATAATAATCAAGACTGGGTGGGCTCTATTCCTTGCAGGCTGATCACGTTCAATAGCCACCTCAGGATGCTGCCTAGTAGCAGTAGTGTAAATTACTTAAGTAAAAATACTTTAAAGTACTACTTTAGTCGTTTTGCGGAGTATCTGTACTTTACTTTACTATTTATATTTTTGACAACTTTAACATTTTCTTCATGCAAAATAAAATAACATACTTTTTACTACACACATTTTCCCTGACACCTGAAAGTACTTGTTACATTTTGAATTCTTAGCAGGACAGGACAATTGTCAAATTCACATCAAGAGAACATCCTTGGTCATCCCTACTGCCTCTAATCTGGTGAACTCACTAATCACAAATGCTTCATTTGTAAACATGTCTGGCTTTCCGTAAATTAAAAAAACAAGTGGTGCCATCTGGTTTGTTTAATATAAGGAATTTTAAATGATACTTAAGTATATTTTTGAAATTACATTTACTTTTGATACATAAGTATTTTTAAAAACAAACACTTTTAGACTTTTACTCAAGTAGTGAATGAATGAATGAATAAATGAAAAAAAAGTTTCCGTCAAATCGTCAATTGGCAACCCATCCCTTATGGGATTAATTGACATGTAACAATATTTCACCTTGGTAATTAAATAATTATTATTCTTCCGGTGTTCTCTGCATTGCGCATCACATAAAGAGTGAAAAAATAAAAAGTAAATCAATACATAATAGTAAATAAGGTTATCCAAACAATAATTACATCCCTAGAGCAGTAAAATAATATACAGTATATACACATACATACAGTGGCTTGCGAAAGTATTCACCTCCTTGGCATTTTTCCTATTTTGTTGCCTTACAACCTGGAATTAAAATAGATTTTTGGGGGGGTTGTATCATTTAATTTACACAACATGAAGATGCTAAATATTTTTTTTTGTGAAACAAACAAGAAATAAGACAGAAAATCAGAAAACTTGAACGTGCCTAACTATTCACCCCCCCAAAGTCAATACTTTGTAGAGCCACCTTTTGCAGAAATTACAGCTGCAAATCTCTTGGGGTATGTCTCTACAAGCTCGGCACATCTAGCCACTGGGATTTTTGCCCATTCTTCAAGGTAAAACGTCTCCATCTCCTTCAAGTTGGATGGGTTCTGCTGGTGTAGAGCAATCTTTAATTAAGTCATACCACAGATTCTCAACTGGATTGAGTTCTGGGCTTTGACTAGGCCATTCCAAGACATCTAAATGTTTCCCCTTAAACCACTCGAGTGTTACTCGGCCTCGACCGCAAGGCACTACAGAGGGTAGTGCGTACAGCCCAGTACATCACTGGGGCTAAGCTGCCTGCCATCCAGGACCTCTACACCAGACGGTGTCGGAGGAAGGCTCTAAAAATTGTCAAAGACCCCAGCCACCCCAGTCATAGTCATAGATTGTTTTGTCCTAGAGTGCCAAGTCTAGGACAAAAAGGCTTCTCAACAGTTTTATCCAGCTTTTAGCCATAAGACTCCTGAACTGGTAATCAAATGGCTACCCAGACTATTTGCATTGTGTGCCCCCCCCAAAATCCCCCAACCCCTCTTTTTATGCTGCTGCTACTCTCTGTTTTTCATATATGCACAGTCACTTTAACTATACATTCACATACATACTACCTCAATTGGGCCGACCAACCAGTGCTCCCGGCACATTGGCTAACCAGGCTATCCGCATTGTGTCCTGCCACCCACCACTCGCCAACCCCTCTTTTACGCTATTGCTACTCTCTGTTCATCTTATATGCATAGTCACTTTAACCATATCTACATTTACATACTACCTCAAACAGCCTGACTTACCGGTGTCTGTATGCAGCCTCGCTACTTTTATAGCCTCGCTACTATATATAGCCTGTCTTTTTACTGTTGTTTTATTTCTTTACTTACCTATTGTTCACCTAATACCTTTTTTGCACTATTGGTTAGAGCCTGTAAGTAAGCATTTCACTGTAAGGTCTACTGTCACGACTTCTTCTGAAGTCGATGCCTCTCCTTGTTCGGGCGGTGTTCAGCGGTCGACGTCGCTGGTCTTCTAGCCATCGTCGATCCATTTTTCATTTTCCATTTGTTTTGTCTCGTTTTCCCACACACCTGGTTCTAATTTCCCTCATTATGTGTTGTGTATATAACCCTCTGTTCCCCCCATCTACACCTGTTGTATTCGGCGCACGTGACAAATAAACTTTGATTTGATCTCTAGGAGACAGAAAGCGTCTCCTTCCTGAGCGGTATGACGGCTGCGTGGTCCCATGGTGTTTATACTTGCGTACTATTGTTTGTACAGATGAACGTGGTACCTTCAGGCATTTGGAAATTGCACCCAAGTATGATCAGACCAATTTTTTTCTGAGGGCTTGGCTGATTTCTTTTGATTTTCCCATGATGTCAAGCAAAGAGACACTGAGTTTGAAGTTAGGCCTTGAAATACATCCACAGGTACACTTCCAATTGACTCAAATTATGTCAATCAGAGGCTTCTAAAGCCATGACATAATGTTCTGGAATTTTCCAAGCTGTTTAAAGGCACAGTCAACTTCCGGCAGCAGGAAGAATTAAGTCCTCCACAATAGTATGGGGCTTGCCTGTCCTAGCCACTCGTTAGCTCACCATATAAGACGCTTCTAGACCCTTCTTATTAATGGTATCTGTTGTTTTTATACGTCTTACTACTCGAAAGTCGTCTTATTTCTCACTCCAAAAACTCCAGTGGCTTATTTTTTAAATTGGCATGTTTTGTTTCTAAATGTCTGCGCAAGATTGAAGGTTTCATTGAGTTGTGAGATAGTACTTTTTGCACATATAACACACTGTGGCTGAGGAAAGGCACTACTCCCAATACGAGTGAACCCCATCATATTTGTGCCTCTTCGATGGTCCAACGTTCCTGTCTGTTGTTCGGTGCTTTCCCGGGTAAGGGGGCAGTAGCTCTTTGGCTGCATCAGATTCACAACTGTCAGTGTCCATGCTAGCTGGACACTGACATTAACAATAAATGTAGAATTACTGATGCTAGCATTGGATGTGCTCGTGGAAGCAGAACAACTTGTGTCATCGACAGGTGCAGGTGTAGTACTACTGGTAGCAGGTGTAGTACTGCTGGTAGTAGCAGTACTACCAGTAGAGCTGGTATGTGTCTCTACGGATGCGGGCCTTACTTTTTTTAACCATTTATCAATTTTCGAGCAAACAGAATGGGCAGCAGCTACGTTTAGCTACATATGAACCGTTAGTGGAATTCCCGCGAGAGACTAATGGTTAATGTGATTGGATGTTAATTATTTGACTAGGTTACCTGTATTTAACATTGTGTTGTTATTTTGTTGAACACTAGATGGTTTAATTTTATTTTTGGCAGTAAAACGAGGCTACTCAGGTGAGAAAATATAAAATATAAATTAAATATAAATGAACTGTTCGAATGATAATTAAATGTTTTTTTAGTTTAAAAATAATGTGAATTATATTTTTATTTGGAGTACCCCCAACGGCATTGCATACCCCAGTTTGGGAATACCTGCCCTAGACTGAATGCATTTGGCAATTAAGTCGAGAAGAAAGCACATTAGGCCTTGGATATTTATGGCCCAGACACCAGACAGACCTCCCTAAAACAATTAATGGTGCCATTGTTGACTGGCCACAGCTTCGGCCTTCAAGCCAGCTTGAATAGCTGATGCATTTCAATGGACTAAATGCCCCCATTGTCCAGAGTTTAAAACAAACATGAGGTCTACATCCATTCTTTCCTTACAAAAGTCTATATACTGTATTCATGATCCCTAATTCTGTAGGAACTCCAAATTATAGTTGTTCTCTTTCCCCTGACTTCTCTGAAGGTGTTCGATGTGTCTGAACTGAGATTTGATGTTGCCTTAGTGGTAACTCAAGCCTTTGCTATTTGATGGTGCTGGACTCTGTAGGCAGACAGTTTGTTAGCTGCCAATATAATCCCCCTGTGAAAGTGTTGTGGGGCTCCCGAACTGGTCCCATGGTCCCAGAGGTTACAGTGAATAGGAATTGTGGGCCACAATGAGGCCTGTCCCTCTGCAGGAGAAGCAGCTGCAGTGCCTTTTGAAAGAATGAGGTTGGTGTAGGAATGGAGATCGATGGCTGTGATTGCAGGAGGAGGGGAAGAGGAAGAACAGGCAACAAACTGTTTTGTATTGGAGGAATGTTCGGCCGTTGATGGTGGTGGACCCCCTCTTCAATGGATGTCTGTGTCAGAAATACATCATTTTAATTGTTCTCTGATTCCCCCTCTCACCATTTCGGAAAATGCTAATTGAAACATTAATAAGACGTTAATAGGACATGTGTTCCGGTAACCTTTTATATAAATCTCTGCGCTGTAGTGGGGGAGATTTCACCCTGACCAATGGGAATCAGAAATAATTAAATATGAGGAGAGTGCCATTTGGGGATGGCTTGAATTATAAATATGGGTAACGATTTGCAAGTACAGCTAATAAACTCGGGGGACTCTGTTGATAGTGAAGGCCACAGTATTCACACAAGGCTGTGAGTATTACAGGATCGGAAGCTTTTGACGCTAGTTTTTATTTTATTTTGAAATGTTTTTATTTTATTTTGAAATGCCTTCTTGAACATGTGAATTTTCATGTACCTTAATTACAAACTTGTATGGGATCTGGAAATATAACTCAAATGTAAAATGATGAGCCTAGTTTAGCCAAGGAGAAAGCACGGAGCTATGCAGGGAGAAGACAGGATCCTTCCTGGCTAGCCATGATTGGCTGAGATAATGGTGTGGTTGGCCATGCCAATAGATGAGTCCTGATTGGTCTGTCATGTAACAGGCGTCTGTCTATAATGGAATGGAGCTTCCCTGGTCAGTATATAGATAATATTTTATACCGCAGACTTTTGGAAAGATACAGACTATTGTAGCTATGGACAACTGCAAAACATTTGCTATGGCTCTCAAAAACATTGCTGCCCTGAATTTTGCTGTTGATATTGACTAAGCTCACTGGGAGAAAGTTTAAGTAGAGCGAGTACTTTCTGGAGGACAATTCTATGCTGACTCACATACGTTTACATGTGTGGGTGTGGTGAGGCTAAGGCTTAAGAGTGTGTGAACGATGATGAATGGGCGTAAACAAAGACCTTGAAGACAGTAGCTGCTAGCTCCAGGTTAAATGAACACAAGGTTTTGCTACTGTATTGCAGTATTTTGCTGGTTTTTAATGGTATAGTTTATGATATAGGCCTCTTTGAAGTGCAGGTTTTGACCTTAAAGAGTAAAGCTGGCTAGCTCCAGGTTAAAGGGACTGTTATGGGAAGAACCCATGGGTCTAAACTATAATAGAATGGCATGAGTCATCCATATGAATGGGGACAGGGCTAGCATGCTACTGCCTGGGAGGAAGGTGAGGAAGCGTTAGCTGGAGGAGTCCAGATCCTCCTAATAGATTAATGGGACTGTTAGCGAGAATTGGTTTTACAGCAACTTTCATGTTGGCTCGACCAGAGGGTAGAGAGGCAATGGCAAATGAATTAACAAATATAGAAAGGACAGCTACTGTGGGGTCTTCTTCTTCTTATGTAGCTCTAGTTCTGGAATGTCTCCTAGTCAATTAGCATTTTGTTATTTGGAGCATAAATCCATTGTAACTCACTCAAGGCAGTAATCTGCACCTATGGGGGCAACCTGGACTCAAGGGCAGATATTATATAGTAATGTAAATCCAGTACACTCCAGTTAATATGATATGTTACATTTCATATGGTATGGATACATTTGTGGATCTCTGTCATCCATTCCGTATGATATGTTGTGAATTACAATTCATATGATATGTGACTAATTGCAATTCGTACAATATGTTATGAATTTGCAAAATGTATGATATGTTGCGAATTCCAATTTGTTGTTGCTAACATTAGCTAGGTGACTAATGTTAGCTAGGCTAGGGGTTAAGAGTTAGGTTAAAGGGTTAATGTTAGTGTTAAGGGAAGGGTTAGCTAACATGCTAAGTAGGTGCAAAGTAGCTCAAAGTAGTAAGTAGTTGCAAAGTTGCTAATTCGCTAAATTAGTAGTCCATGATGTCAATGGTGTATTGGAGGCGAAGTCAGGTGCAGGAGAGCAGAGTATAATGAACAGGCACACTTTTCTTATAGTTCCAAAAACGAGAGCACTACATAAAACAAACGTGCTCAAAAAACAGAACATAAAAGTAAACTAACACCACGTAACATGAAACATTTACTCACAAAACATGATGGGAAACAGAGGGTTAAATACAAGTAGATTGATTGGGGAAATGAAAACCAGGTGTGTATGGAAACAAGACAAGACAAATGGATAATTTAAAAATGGAGCGGTGATGGCTAGAACGCCGGTGACATCAATCGCCGCACGAACAAGGAGAGGAGCCGACTTCGGCGGAAGTCGTGACACATGATGAGAAACACAAATTTTTGTAGATTGATAAAGTTTTTGTGAGTTACTTTTTCCACATCTGGGCAAGACGATTGGTCCAGTGTATGTCAAATTGTTGTTCCAGTTATGTTTCGACGAGATACTGAGGTTGGGTCACGATGGTAGTATGGTAGGCCATATTGGGGTCAACAAGACTTATGACCGGATCTTGCATAACTTCTTCTTGACTGTTCTGAAACAGGATGTTGTGGCTTACTGTAAATCCTCTGCCGTTTGCCAGCAGACGAATAAACTGAACCAAGCTGTACCGGTTGCACCTTTTCAGCCTATTCCTGCTTTTGATTAACCTTGCAGCAGGGTTCTGGTGGACTGTGTTGGTACTTTGCCCAAAGCCAAGAGTGGTAACCAGTTTATCTTAACCATCATGTGTGCTGGCACTTGTTTCCCTGAGGCCATTCCAGGAAAATCACAGCTCCCAGTATTGTTAAGGCCCGAATTGCATGTCAAAGGTCTTCTTACAAGTGCTACAACGGTTGGGTGTAACCCATTTCCCCTCTAGTGCCAACCACCCAGAGTTTCAAGGTGCTCTTGAGAGATTTCATCAGACTTTGAAGTCTATGTTGAGAGCTTACTGCTTTGAGTTGACTAGGATGAAGAGGTCCCTCTTGTGCTGTTTTCTGTGCCGAAGGTTGTTCAGGAATCTCGTTTTAGGTACGAATTAACTTGTGTTTGGGCATCATGTCAGAGGTCCTTTGAGTTTGCTGAGAGAGAGGTTGTTGCAGGGCGGGACCTTAAAAAACAAACAAATCTGTTGGAGCACGTTAACGCTTTTCAATACAGATTGCACCACATCTTTGAGTTTGCCAGTGAGAATCTGGAGAGGGTGCAAACGAAAATGAAAGTTTGGTATAATCGGAAGGCGCAAACCCGGACTTTCAATGTGGGTGACCAAGTCCTGCCCGTTGAGGGGTCAAGCTCGCTTTTCAAGCTCGCTTTTCAGGCCCTTACCCCATGGTGAAAAACAATTGTTATCTGGATTACATCATCGCAGGAGAAAAACCATGTCAACATGTTGAATCCATACTTCACCCGCTACTATCGGCCACGAAGTCAGTGGAAACCGGTAGTGATGTTCTGCCTGTGTCCACTGCTGTCACCATTGACTATAGTCTTCCTCAAGAGTACGAGGAAAGCTCAATACGCCCTGTGCTGGTTGTAATTTTGTAATTTTGTCCCTTTTATTAGGATCCCCATTAGCTAATGCCGTAATGCTAGATAATCTTCCTGGGATCCAACACCAATTAAGAAGACATTACCAACAACCAATTAAGAAGACATTACCAACAACCACAATCAAGACTTCACAAACATACAACAAGTAGACAAGACAGATAATTAAAATACCTGACAGGAAACACATTTAACATTCAGTTAATACTTTCTATTTGATGTCCAGTCATATGGTCTTTCACATTAGAATTGTTTTTCTTTTTTTCTTGAAGGTGTATTTAAGTTTTGCCTGAGAAATATGGATTGGTAAAGAGTTCCATTCAGCTATGGCTCTATATAAAACTGTAGATTTAAGGCGATTTGTCCTTGGCTTTAGTTGTTTTAGCTGCCCTGAATTTGCCTGTCTGGTTTGGTGGTTATGCGTGTTGCCAGTATGTACTAACTGGACTGAAAAATACTGTGTTTTTTTGAAGAATATAACATTCCTAAAGAAAATCAGAAGACTGGATTGTAATTTGTTTTTAACATGAGGCCTTGAGAGATTCTGATGCATTTGGATAATATTCATACGGTTAGAGCAATGAAGAGCTAATCTGGCAGCACTGTTTAGAACAATGAAGAGCTAATCTGGCAGCACTGTTTAGAGCAATTAAGAGCTAATCTGGCAGCACTGTTTAGAGCAATGAAGAGCTAATCTGGCAGCCCTGTTTAGAGCAATGAAGAGCTAATCTATCAGCCCTGATTTGAGCCATTTGGAGCTTTTTTATATCTTTCTTTGCTGCAGGTGACCATAAAACTGGACATTACTCTAAGTGTGATAGAACCAGGGATTGACCATATAACCAGACAGTACTCTAAGTGTGATAGGACCAGGGATTGACCATATAACCAGACAGTACTCTAAGTGTGATAGGACCAGGGATTGACCATATAACCAGACAGTACTCTAAGTGTGATAGAACCAGGGATTGACCATATAACCAGACAGTACTCTAAGTGTGATAGGACCAGGGATTGA
The DNA here is from genome assembly GCF_045791955.1 of Oncorhynchus clarkii lewisi. Taxonomy (NCBI): domain Eukaryota; kingdom Metazoa; phylum Chordata; class Actinopteri; order Salmoniformes; family Salmonidae; genus Oncorhynchus; species Oncorhynchus clarkii. The sequence goes on along the minus strand of NC_092160.1, from coordinate 20,455,702 downwards.
CCATATAACCAGACAGTACTCTAAGTGTGATAGGACCAGGGATTGACCATATAATCAGACAGTACTCTAAGTGTGATAGGACCAGGGATTGACCATATAACTGGACAGTACTCTAAGTGTGATAGGACCAGGGATTGACCATATAACCAGACAGTACTCTAAGTGTGATAGGACCAGGGATTGACCATATAACCAGACAGTACTCTAAGTGTGATAGGACCAGGGATTGACCATATAACCAGACAGTACTCTAAGTGTGATAGGACCAGGGATTGACTATATAACTGGACAGTACTCTAAGTGTGATAGGACCAGGGATTGACCATATAACTGGACATTACTCTAAGTGTGATAGGACCAGGGATCGACCATATAACCGGACAGTACTCTAAGTGTGATAGGACCAGGGATTGACCATATAACCAGACAGTACTCTAAGTGTGATAGGACCAGGGATTGACCAGATAACCAGACAGTAATCTAAGTGTGATAGGACCAGGGATTGACCATATAACTGGACAGTACTCTAAGTGTGATAGGACCAGGGATTGACCATATACCTGGACAGTACTATAAGTGTGATAGGACCAGGGATTGACCATATAACTGCACAGTACTCTAAGTGTGATAGGACCAGGGATTGACCATGTAACTGGACAGTACTCTAAGTGTGATAGGACCAGGGATTGACCATATAACCAGACAGTACTCTAAGTGTGATAGGACCAGGGATTGACCATACAACCAGACAGTACTCTAAGTGTGATAGGGCCAGGGATTGACCATATAACCAGACAGTACTCTAAGTGTGATAGGACCAGGGATTGACCATATAACCAGACAGTACTCTAAGTGTGATAGGACCAGGGATTGACCATATAACCAGACAGTATTCTAAGTGTGATAGGACCAGGGATTGACCATATAACCAGACAATACTCTAAGTGTGATAGGACCAGGGATTGACCATATAACCAGAGAGTACTTTGTGTGATAGGACCAGGGAGTGACCATATAACCAGACAGTTCTCTGTGTGATAGGACCAGGGATTGACCATATAACCAGACAGTACTCTAAGTGTGATAGGACCAGGGATTAAGTCACCTGATTCAGAGTGTACTAGATGTTACATACTCTGAACATTTTATTGTAACAGCAATTCCCTTACCCATCTTAATAACAATAATTATCTATGTGTTCTGACCATGATGTGCTGGTTGGACAGTTGAGTAACTGATGTCTTTTTGGCACATGTAACGTAGACGCAGGGAGTCAGGTAGTGAGTTTAATGATAACAAACATGGAACGATACAAAACAAGAGAAGTGTCTGGCATGAAAACACAAACAATACTACCTGATGACTGACAAAACAGAGTGCTAGATAAATGGTAAGTAATGAAGTTAGTAATGAAGTTGGGATCTAGAATGTCGGCCACCGGACCAGGAACCACCGGCCTGAGGAGGAAAACATGAAAAGATGGTGAGATCCGGTAGTTAGTGGGGAGTTGTAATCTGTAACCTCGTTGAACGGCCCCACAAACCGGGGACTCAGCTTCATACAGGACAGGCGCAGCGGAAGGTTCCTGGTGGAGAGCCAGGCTCGATCACCAGGGTGGAACACCGGAGCCTCACTGCGGTGGCTATACGCCTGTTATTTTTGGCAGCAGATGACATGCTGGAGTCTCACGTGGGCATCATTCTATAACTCTTCTACGCACCTGAACCACTCGTCCATCGCAGTGGACTGGCTCGGAGTCCACTGATCCAGGGATGGCTTATAACCCAGAACACACTGGAAAGTTGTCAGCCCGGTGGAGGAGTGTCGCAATGAATTCTCTACGTAAACAGCCCAGGGAAGGAATCGGCCCACTCCCCCTGCCGGTCCTGGTAGTGGCTCCTCAGGAACCTCCCCAGCTCCTGGTTCATCCTCCACACCTGAACGTTAGATTCCGCTACCTGGAAGTGAGGCTGACTGTAACCCCCAGATTTTCCATGAATGCCTTCAATATACGTGATGTGAATTGGGGGCCACGATCGGAGATGATATTCTCCGGAAGGCCATAGTGCTACAAGATCTAATAGAACAGTGCCTCAGCGACTTGGATAGCAGTTAGGATGACCAGGGAAAGGGATGAAATGGCATGATTTAGAGAATATTTCCACTATCACAAAAATGGTGGTAAAACCATCAGAAGAGGGGAGATCAGTGACAAAATCAATGGACAGATGAGACCAGGGACGCTGTACTCCAGGTTCCGATGGTCAGTGAGGATGAGAAATGGGTCCTGGGCACCCTCCAGCCATTGTTTCCACTCCTCTAATGCCAACTTGACCACCCGGAGCTCCTAATCGCCAACATCATAGTTCTTCTCTGCAGGAGAGCTTTTTAGAGTAATATGTACATGGATACAATTTCTGTGGATTACCTTGACATAGGGACAGGACAGCCCCCACTCCTACTTCTGAAGCATCCACCTCCACCACGAAGGGCAGCGTAGGATCTGGATGTTTGAGAAACTGGGCGGATGTGAAACATCCCTTCAGTAGGTGGAAGGCTTCGTCAGCTACAAGATTCCAACCCAACATCATTGGACAACCCATGAGGAGAGAAGTGAGAGGAGAGGCGATGGAGCTAAAGTTCTTAATGAACCGGCGGTAGAAGTTGGCAAATCCCTAAAAACATTGAAACCCCTTTATGGTGGTTGGTACTGACCATGACCTGACAGCATCCACATTCTTTTCATCCATCATGAGTCGGGCCAAATTGTTAACCCAAAAAGGAAAAATCCTCCTGATGGAATTGGCACATCTCTGCTTTGACGTGCAAGTGGTTGGCCCAGGGATGTTTTTGGACTACTTGGATGTTAGCGATGTGATCCTCCAAGATAGCTGAGTAAACCAGGATGTCGTCGATATACACGACCACCTGGCGTTCAAGCATGTCCCGGAACACCTCGTTGACGAATGCCTGGAACACCGACAGAGCATTGGCTAATTCAAAAGTAATTTCCAAATACTCGTAGTGACCAAACATCGTGCTGAAGGCTATCTTCCATTTATCCTACTCCCGGATGTGGATCAAATTGTGGGCACTCCACAGGTAAAACTTGATTTAAAAAAAACGGGCCCCACAGAGGTGTTCAATCGTGACTGGCACCAACGGAGACGGTAGTGGTACTCCTTGGTAATTGAATTCAGATTTCTGTAATCAATGCAGGGGCGCAACCCTCCGTTCTTCTTGGCCATGAAGAAGAAGCCTGCCGGAGGAGGACGTGCGAATGAAACCCTGCTGGAAGTGTCTTCACTGATGTTTTCAACCTGTCAATGACTGAGTCTGTAATACAAACATGTTTCAAGCAGACCACCATGGTACCTGTGTCCAAGAACACTAAGCTAACCTGCCAAAATGACTACTGATCCATAGCACTCACATCTGTAGCCATGACGTGCATTGAAAGGCTGGTCATGGCTCACATCAACACCATTATCCCAGAAACCCTAGACCCACTCCAATTTGCATACCGCCCCAACAGAACCACAGATGATGCACTCTCTATTGCACACCACACTGCCCTTTCCCACCTGGATAGAAAGAACACCTATGTGAGAATGCTATTCATTGACAACAGCTAATCGTTCAACACCATAGTGCCATCAAAGCTCATCACTAAGCTAAGGACCCTGAAACTAAACACCTCCTTCTGCAACTGGATCCTGGACTTCCTGACGAGCCGCCCTCAGATGGTGAGGGTAGGTAACAACACATCCGCCACACTGATCCACAACACGGGGGCCCCTCAGGGGTGCGTGCTCAGACCCCTCCTGTACTCCCGGTTCTGACTGCATGGCCAGGCAGGACTCCAACACCATCGTTAAGTTTGCCGATGACACAACAGTGGTAGGCCTGATCACCGACAATGATGAGATCAGAGACCTGGCCGTGTGGTGCCAGGATAACAACCTCTCCCTCAATGTGATCAAGACAAAGGAGATGATTGTGGACTACAGGAAAAGGAGGACCAAGCATGCACCCATTCTTATTGACGGGGCTGTAGTGGAGCAGGTTGAGAGCTTCAAGTTCCTTGGTGTCCACATCGCCAACAATCTATCATGGGTCAAACACACCAAGACAGTCATGAAGAGGGCACGAAAAAGCCTATTCCCCCTCAGGAGACTGAAAATAATTGGCATGGGTCCTCAGATCCTCAAAAGTTCTACAAATGCACCATCGAAAGCAACTGGTTGCATCACTGCCTGATATGGCAACTGCTCGGCCTCCGACTGCAAGGCACTACAGAGGGTAGTGTGTACGACCCAGTACTTCACTGGGGCCAAGCTTCCTTCCATCCAGAACCTCTATACCAGGCGGTGACAGAGGAAGGCCCTAAAAATTGTCAAAGACTCCAGCCACCCTAATCATAGACTGTTCTTTCTGCTACCACACGACAAGCGGCACCGGAGCGTCGAGTCTAGGACAAAAAGGCTTCTCAACAGTTTTTACCCCCAAGCCATAAGACTCCTGAACAGGTAATCAAATGGCTACCCAGACTATTTGCATTTTGTGCCACCTCAACCCCTCTGTTTACGCTGCTGCTACTCTCTTTATCATATATGCATAGTCACTTTAACTATACATTCATGTACATACTACCTCAATTGGGCCGGCCAACCAGTGCTCCCGCACATTGGCTAACCAGGCTATCTGCATTGTGTCCCACCCCCCAAACGCCAACCCCTCTTTTTCACTACTGCTACTCTCTGTTCATCATATATGCATAGTCACTTTATCCATATCTACATGTACATACTACCTCAATCAGCCTGACTAACCAGTGTCTGTATGTAGCCTCGCTACTTTTATAGCCTTGCTACTGTATATAGCCTGTCTTTTTACTGTTGATTTATTTCTTTACCCACCTATTGTTCACATAATACCGTTCTTGCACTATTGGTTAGAGTCTGTAAGTAAGCATTTCACTGTTGTATTCGGCGCACGTGACAAATAAACTTTGATTTGATTTGTCAATTCTGATTCTGACAGTGAGTTGTAAGAAGAGGATGAGCTTAACCCTCAGCCAGCCCAAGGACCACCCAGGACCAGACCTTCAGCAGCTTGCAAAAGGAGAAATATGGATGTCAACATTTTTTTGCCATTGAACGGTCTTCTTGCCCAAGGAATTAGCCCCCCCGCTAAGATGCAACCAGGGCCGACGCGGATGGCGGTTGCTTATGTGCAGGACATAATGTCTTCTTTTGAACTGTTCATCCCAGACACCATCCAGAAAATCATTCTGGACTGCAGTAATTTGGAGGAAAGGCGTGTTTTTGATGAGAGATGGAAGGAGATGGGCCAAACTCATTTAAATGCATACTTTGGGGTTCTTATCCTTGCTGGGTTTTGGACCTAGATTCAATGGGGAATCCGCAGAATCCCTGTGGGATGCAGAAACTGGCAGATAACTTTTCCGAAAAACAATGTCTCTGGAAAACTTCCACATAATTTCCAGGATTATCCACTTCGATAACCGAGACACCAGACCAGCTTTGCGGCAGAGAGATAGGCTAGCTGCAATCAGGTCAGTGCAGAGAGACAAGCTAGCTGCAATCAGGTCAGGTCAGCCTTCCCTGTTTTACAACCCTGGGACCAGCATTATTGTTGATGCGCAGCCATTTAGAGGCAGCTGCCCCTTCAGGCAGTACATACCGTCTATACCTGCAAAATATGGAATCATGATCTGGGCTGCCTGTGATGCTGCTTCATTATATGCTTGGAACTTGCAAGTGTATACACGGAAGCCAGATGGAGGAACCCCTGAGAAGAACCAAGGGATGCGGGTTGTCATGGACGTGACACAGGGACTCTGTAGCCACAACATCACATGCGATAACGCAGGGAGTCAGGAAGCAGGTTCAGTTAGTGAGTTTAATGATAAAGAACATGGAATGATATGGACCGATACAAAACAAGCGCAACGTCTGACATGAAAACACAAACAATACTACCTGACAAAACAGAGTGCTAGATAAATGGTAAGAAATGAAGGTAGTAATGAAGTCCAGGTGTGACTGATGATAGGGCGTAGGTGTGCGTAAAGATGGGTTGCCAAGACTGGTGGTTAGTAGACCAGTGCCATCGAGCACCAGAGCAGGAAAGTGGGAGTAGACATAACAGCACACTTGTCTCGGAAGGAAAAATGCAACACTGTTCTTACAATATCAAGGTTTATTCTCGGATGTGCCAACCCAGACAAACGTACTAAAGCATGACATTGACGATGGGGACCCGGCTCCGATCCTACAACATGCCTATCAGCTGAACCCTGAAAAGAGAGAGTAGCTCCTCAGTGAGGTGGTAACTTTCCTCACAAGAAGAAAGTTACTATGGATTCCCCTGGAAATCCATAGTAACTAGAAATCAGAAATGTCCGTGGTAAGGACAACTTGGTTGCCGATTGTCTTTCAAGTGTGGGCAGTCAATAAGTTTTGTGTTTAGTCAGTGTTTAGCCCTGGCTCACAATTATGACTCTAGGTTTTTGCTGTTATGGAGATTAGTTTTGTTTTGTTTGGGCTCGATCCAAGGGGATGAGCGTTATAGAAGCGTACTTGAGTTTTTCACAACTATAGAAATAAAAGGCCAAAAAACAAAAATATGGTAAAAAATATATGCATATTTACAAAATAAGTGTGTGTTTTGTCTTATATTTAATTGTTTAAAGCCAGTAGACACCATGTTTTTATATGGGAGGTAACCCATTTTTAAGTAGCAAAGCAATTGAATTGATCATGCTGTGTAATGGAAGTTGCTTTCTGTTAGTGGTGAGCAAACCTGTCTTATCAACAATACAGGATATATTTGATGTCTTAAAGCAGAAGGTGTTACAAGTTTTGGTTATTCCATTTGTGTTTCGAGGTTGCAAGTTGGCACGTGAGGCATGCCTTTTGGTGTCACCTTGTTAGTCATTATGTGTTACACCTGTGCTGGTTTGTCATCTCGTTAGTGGAAAGTTGTTTCTCCTGTGCTGGCCCAGGTGATATTTAAGAGTGGCTGGCCCAGTGCTCTGGTTGTTTTGAGAGATGTGGAGGATAAACACCTTTAGTTGTGCCATTTTTGAGTTAAAAAACATTCCTTTGTCAGATTTCCTTGATTTTATTTTGCAGCACCTTTTGGGTTTGATTCGTGTCTTTAAGTTTGGTGTAGGTTTTAATTGTGTTTGCCTCTTCTTGGGGAAATTTAGTGGACACTCATGGTGGGTGTCTTTACATGCCAGTTCTTGATGCTGGTCAAAGTGCTTTTCCGAACCCCTCCTTTCATTTTGGTTGTTTTCAGTGAATCTTTGTTAGTTCCCCTTTCTGTTTGAGAGACACATTTTGGTTTTCTTACTGGGGAACGTAACAAAATGTGCGTTAAAATTATTTTAGAGCTTTAGTGCATCAAGGCAGCTAATCAATATGGTTCATAAAGAGAAAATACTGCCAAAATGACACGTTCCTGTCTGTAAATGTGCATTACTCACTCACCTAATGTAAAAGGAATGGCAACGCAAGGCTTCACAGGCATCAAAATCTGTTTCATGATATCTAAAGAAGAGCTAGGGAATGTTCAATGCCTCTAAAATGGTATGCATCACCCACTCCTGCAAATGAAAAGGTCTCAGACATTAGAAATAGACACTTTGGCTGGAGCAGTCCCTAAAGACTTCCTTGCTTAGCCAGCTTGATGTGTAGTTACCGTCCATCACCTGATACTGGTGGCCCTTCCTCATTTATTTGCTCAAATTAGTCAATCGGGAGATTTAAAAATGATGTCACAGAGCACTTATAATGAGAGAGCAGCATCAGCACCTGCCTGGAATCCTAATTGCGCCTTGTGAGCGAGCCTGAACAGAAACTGTTCATTTCCATTTTATCATGATAGATTTAATAGTCATCACTCTATGCACCGTCATGCCATTTTCAAGGAAGCCTTCCAGACGATATTCAGATCACATTATAGATTTGAATGAATTATAGCAAGACAAAAGATAATTTAAAAATGGATAATTGCAATATGCTGGGTCGTGGTCATGCTCATTAATTTACAATGCACACACTCTCCTCTCTCTTTCTCCTCGTTTCAACGTGCATTTATTTCATTATGAGGTATTTGATGGTCATATCGAGGAGTATGTTATCGAAGATGACTTCCTCTCTCATACACTCAGGAAAACAAGGAAACAAAGTGGAGAACATTTAATAGTTTAATAATAAGCTGCTGTATACATTCAGTGATTATTCCGATGTTCATGTTGCCAAAAGCCATGGGTGAGACAAGCAAAAACATTCAGCTACAAGATCTATTTCATTGTATGTAATTTTGTCCTTTTTTTCATTTACAATTTTCCATGTTGTACATAGTTTAACTGTAAAGCAACTGAAAACCGCATTGCTGATTTGCAAGATGGTTCTTCGAAGAACTTAATTTCCTTTAAACATACGATTCCACCAAATCTGTTTGGTCATGACTGAAAGGTTTGTCTTGCTGTTCTTAAATATATTTTCAGACTCAATTCAAAGGAGATGATACATGATGGCACAGCAGTTGAGCAAAGCTTGTCTGCATACCTTCACCTTTAGTCTCTTACTTGAAGTGTTGACAGGACCTATTCTCTGGTTCACATCACTAAGGCCAGTTCTGAGGTGAGGAACTGACAGGAAACCTTAGTCCAAAAACAGACACACAGAAATAGGTGGAATTATCTCACTAGCTTAAAAAACTAGCTTAACCATCTTCTTCTTACTTAAATATTAAGATTAAGCAATCTTTACGGTTTTGTTTGCTTCTTTTTTGGTTTATTTTGCTATCTCACTCTAAGCTCATTGAACTGACACACTACTATTGGTGCTGAAATTGCAATATTTTTTTTGTATTTTTACATTTTCTATTTGTCCACACAGAAACTTGATGGCACAAGAACTGACCAATAAGAAACTCTTTACAACAAGGTAGACTGCAAGTCAACAGTTGCCAGGGGTAACACAGTAAACAAAAACAAAAAACCAAGTTCATTTTGAAAAATAATCATAATCATTAAAAAAATGCCAAATAAACAAAAGCCAGTTAATTTCAAGTATAATTTACTGATAAAATAACTACACGGAATTAAATATTCTCATTATACATTTTTAAATTATTTATAAAATATATTTTGGCATATGTTTTTTTGTTTTTGTTTGTGTAACAACGCTACTGTAGCTTCAGTTGAACACCAATGTTTATTTTTATTATTTTTTTACTCTTGAAACAAAACATTAAAGGGATTGTCACATAACAACAGGTTATTAAAAATGATAATAGTAAACCCTATACAGAGTTTCACATAGCAAGACGTGAGTGACGATCCCTTCTATCCTAGCCCCATAGTCAAAAGTCAGAAAAAGTACAAGACCAGAGCACAAAGTTCTAATTGTGCTCCACTGGCTACAATCAAGAATGGGCACAGGAGATTTCAAAAGCAATAAAGTATTTTTTTATCTTCCTCATAGCTCAGTCGAAAGTCTGTCCCACTTCCCAGTGTTGGGAGTGCCTGGGCAGATATCAAGAGTTCATTAAGCTCCATCAGTGATAAACCATAAATACTGTGCAGACCTCACAGTCTGGTGACACTGGGATGTCCTCCAGTGGGGGGGGGGGGGGGGGGTGTATACAGAGAATACGGATTCTCTTATCAGACCGAGAAGAAAATGAGACTGGGAATGTGTTGCTTCCCTCCTCCGTCTTCACTACTGACCACTGTTCAAGATGCACATAGAGGCAATGGTTCACAGAAGAAGAATCAAGTGCATGTCTGTCTGTCTCCGTCTGTTGCACTGTGGGGAGCTTTACAAAGGAAACGAGGAGTCAATTTGGCAGCCGAGACAAAACCAAAGAAGGCAATCTCAGTTAGTGACGCGAAAACAGTCAAAAGGCAAAGTTCTGTACTTTTTTTTATCCGTCACCGTAGGTGTCAGGTCCTCCTAAATCTGAACAGGGGAGAGGCAGAATCCGGCCGAAGGGGCAAGTCACACAGTCAACAGCAACCTGCCTGTCCACTGGCTGCAGAAAACGAACGGAAAACCAAACAAGAAAAGTACTGCGACTACAACAAAGCCACATCTACGGCCTTCACTTTTCTGGAGGAACACAACATGAAGCTCAGCATTTTCCAGTAATATTTCACATCTGGGCTTTGTCCTTAGTACTGTATACTACGCTCAAGTTGTGTCTTTTTCTCTCTCTCTCTTTCTTTCTTTCATCGGCTTGACTTTCACCTGCGTACACACAGCTATGGCGGAGTATGTGTGTATATATATATATATGTGTGTGTTTGTTTACACTGTGTGTGTGTGTGTGTGTGTGTGCGTATGTGTGTGTGTGAGTAAGCTCCCCTGAGGCCCGTTAGAGCACAATGTCCTTCAGGCGCTTGCTGCTGGGAGACTCCTTCTCAAGATGGCTGCCGTCATGGAGGAGAGTGTTGATCTCCCGGACGGCCGGCTCGCTGTCCTTCCCCTCGGGCTGCCGCAGCATGCTGTGGTTGGCAATGCGCTCTGCGCCACGGCACCTGAGCGTGTTGTAGCCGGATGGCACCTTGGCCAGCGGGCTCTTCAGGTGCACAGGGGAGGTGATGGGACTGGCTGCTTCGCGCCCATTGCCCGCCTCACGCACGGCGCCGCCGTTGGCCTTGGGGCTGCACACCTGAGACTCCATCATTGTCCGCTTGTTGCCCTTTAGATCACCCCGCTCGGGTTCTTCTGGGCCATCCTTGCCGAAGGTGGCAAAAGTCCTTTTGATGGTGCCGGTGCCACAGTCCTCGTAGTGGGGCACATCTACGGTGGTGGCCTCAATAGACAGGGCGATGACGTTGTTACGTGGGTGGCCATGCTCAGGCGACTTGCCGCGGGTCGGACCAGGCACGCGGGGCATCCAGCAGCGGTCCGAATGGCCCAGGATACGACACTCTTCCTGGCAGTGGAAGCCTTCGCTGGGGTCTGCAGAGAGAGGGAAGAAGGGGGAGGGGGAAATAAAAGGGAATGGTTAGATTTGTCTGTTGAACTGGCCGATTTGCCAGGACTGTAACTCATTGACACTTTGCTTTCATGGATTTCACCATGCATTCTTTCAGGTCCTTTCATTTTATTTAACTTCATGTCAGATACTTTAAAAAAATTAAGCAAACTTTGTTGGAACCCAAACATCCCCAGTTCATATTTTCTGTGGGTAATTTCTCTCTCATGTCTGGTGTTCTTGCCGTTTAAACAAGACTATAAGACTTGCCGTTACTTCCAGACGAGATCTGCAAGTTTGAGGCACTTCTAATGCATCAATTAAAGGACGCATTGTTAAATCAAAGTCCATTTCCAGCTCATGCATAATTGGGTTTTCTGTAGCAACACTTGATGAAAGCCAGGGTTTAAATATTACCACTAAGAGACACCAGCTGCGTTGCCATATCGCTGCCTAGTTCATCTAGCTCAGTCTGTCATCTGCCGCTGAGTTATAAATATCTAATGATGTTTTAATGCTGACAAAAAGTCTGTATTACTACATATCCTTTGTGTTGGAGGGAAGGGCTTTCAGGATGATGTTTGTATCATTAGAACAACAACAACAAGAGCCAAGAACTCTTTGTCAGGAAGTGAAGAGCTGTCGTCCTCTTCTCTGCCTTTGTTATCTAAGTAAGAACTGTATTTAGGATTTTTATCCATAGGCCAGTCGAGTGAGTACTTGATGCTGAGGGCTTTGAATCCATACATATTTGATTATTGGCCATCTGGACTGATAACCTAACAAGGGCACATTCAAGATGCCCTCGTGTTTACGAATACCATCAAAGAGTGTTAGCCTCTCACCAAATCACACCCTCTCACAAAGCAGGCAAATAATGGCTTTATACAGACATATTGAACACAGGTCAAGGGCAAGTGTTGTCATGAGAATCAAAGGATGTCGCATTTGTGAAAAAAGACTGAATATAACATGAATAATATCTACAGTATACCGTAGCTACCATGTTACAGGCCAAATAGACAGTAATTTACCTTAACTATTCATCCTCCCGATTGGTCCTCGCCTCCTAGGGGCAAGGGGCCCTCCTCCCACAAGAGAGGCCCAAGGTGACAGGAAGGGATTGTGGGAAGGAATTGCCATCGACCCTCAGCACACCACACGTTTAGATCTGGCACTCGCAGCTTGACAGATCACCTAATTAAAATCACTAATTATCTGTTTTCTTCCCCTCTTTTATGCACTCTGAGGGGCACCTCTGCTTTGGGTGTGCCAATCTATATTTAAAGATTGCCTTCCAGGGACAAGGCTGCCGAAGCTGTCTCCCTCATAAACTGTGATCTGATGAGACTGACACGACTGAATGACTGGCTGGGTTAGTGGGCCATTTGAACCATGCTACGCGCTGATCTCAATATAGGATTATGGGGGTCGTTCATGACCAGGGACACTAGAGCTCAAGAGGCCAAACGGGTAGCCAGGACCATGGGTGACCAACGTCAATTCCATCATGAATGTTTCATGGGAGAGCTGTGCTAAAGGATTACCTTGAGCTTTGCTGTGTGTGTGTGTAGGTTTGTGTACCTTGACACATATTGACTGTGTCTGCGTACTCTGGCCACATCCTCCCTCACTCCCTTCCCCTCTTCATACGCACATCCATACCCGCTCCCGCCCACACACTTCGATGTGTACAGGGGAAAATTGTGAAATTAAAAAAGAATAGAAAATAAAGCTCTGGATCGACTGGTGGCTCAAGTGGCCAAAGTTTTGTCTGTAATTACCAGGACCTGTGAACACACTCAAGTCCACATCTTGAAAGGGGATTTTCATCACCAATAGTCAATGTTATCACCATGGCAACAAGGGGTTGAGTTTTACCATTATCCATACTGCTCGTGGCAGAGACTGGTTATAGAACACCTGACATCAAGAGACTGGTTATAAAACACCTGGCATCAAGAGACTGGTTATAGAACACCTGGCATCAAGAGACTGGTTATAGAATACCTGGCATCAAGAGACTGGTTATAGAATACCTGGCACCAAGAGACTGATTATAGAACACCTGGCATCAAGAGACTGGTTAGAGAACACCTGGCATCAAGAGACTGGTTAGAGAACACCTGGCATCAAGAGATTGGTTAGAGAACACCTGGCAACAAGAGACCGGTTAGAGAACACCTGGCATATTGCACAATCCCAATCTCCCCTTCAAAACTTCTGCTCTCTTATGAGGCTCTTCCTTCTTTTCCAGGGGACTTGGATTGATAGATTTGAAACTTGTTTTCCCGCAGCCTGACTGAATGGTCTCAGGACACAAAGAAGACATAATCAAACACTACGCTTTATACAGAGCAGTCCATGCAACAGCAGTGAATAAACCCCTTTTCTCACCCTCTTCCTTTAGAGGAATCTCCGGAGAGAGAGAGCGGTTCTGTTGTAACTGACATCGTTCTGAAAGCCTGAGCGCCATCAACAGAACATTCACATCCTGCCTCTGCTTAGAGGCTCACCACACAAGCAGATGTCGTTGTCAAAGGTCCCCTAGAAGACGACAGAACAACGTTGAAAAGAAAGAAAAAGAAAGGAGAGCGACGGGCCATCGGTCAACCCCTGACAAAGCCCAATCTCTTACTGGGAAAAATCGAAAGAAGCTAAATCTAATGCTCACAAACAAAGCAATTAAAAGCTCTTTATAGCTCTGCCGAGGTCTGAAACACCACAAGCCAAGAGGAAGACCAAGAAGGAGGTACCCTCCTGCTGTGAATGCCTATTGAAAGTCATCAGGAAAATAAGCTTGCTAATCAGTTACGGGAAAAATACTTAAAGTACAGAGCGGTTCTATATCAGTAGGAACATTTCCTAACTAGGATTTAATACCTATTAATTACTGAGGGCACTCCGTCGGGAGCCAGAAGCTCGCCTGTGTTTTTCAGTCATTCCAGATTTGAAATAGAAATTGAGTTAAATGGAGAGAATGGGAAAATAACAAAATCCAAGTCCCTCACCACTGCTGACAAATCGGAAATGTTGTGCTTTTAATTCCGAATTGGGAGTTCCAAAAAGTATCAAAGGCTTTGGGGAGCACTTTAAATATGTATGTCCTTATGCACACGTCGACTGGTGTTGGCGATTAATAAATATTGCCACTTCAAATTCAAAAGCCGTAATTTCCTGATAGATATCGTTTTTGTTTTACCTGGAATAACATCAGTTTACATCAGCATGAAGAAGAGAGCCCACCTGTTCCCCCTCACTCCAGCATCCTCGGCTGTATTCAAGCACTAGTAGCCTCGCTCATTCAATCACCTCACTTCCTGTCCCCATCCTCATTCACGGGAAGGAGTTACAACCTTAGGTCTCGACAGATAGGAAATCAGCGAGTGGCTCTATGAGCCTTGCACAGCCATCCCTCAGTTTACCGTTGCTAGTCGGCTTTAACGATCCTCCCTAGTCGCACACCTGGAGGGGCTATTTGTTTGTGGCTAATGTAGCAAAAGTGAGAGAATCATCTGAATCGGTGAACAGCTAAGGATGAAATATCCTAACAGTGAAGACATAAGGGAAGTATTTTTATCACATGGAGAAAAGACTCTACCCCCTAAACTCGTCCTGTTTGGCAGGGTAATGTGGTCTCACTTGAGAAACAAACACTGTTTTTCCTCCAAAAAGTTCAACAAGAGATCCTCCAGGTTCAAAACAGTGATGTAATCCTACAACATGAGGGGGAGGAAAGCAGAGTAATGTCCTAACTAGAAAGCCAGTGGTGACTTGATGCAAACCCAGATTCTGGAGACTACGCACACTCTGTTTCTATTGGAGGGCTTAATTGCGGCCATAGGGCTGTGAGATCTTCTGTATGACACCATTCAGTCAGTTTGGGTTTGCTGAACGATGAGCCCTAAAAGGAATTTAGAGCAGTAAGATTCTATAAAAAGTAGTATTAGAAAAAGGTGGATGAGGATATATGCTTCAAGATAATTGGATATACTAATAGTCTCCCTATGGGTAAGACCACTTTATTTAGCAATGATTAGAGCAATTTATAATGATTACAATAACCCAATAATACCGTGGCAACACTTTATGCTGACCCAAAATAAAGGAAATCATCAGACGATATCATGTCCAAATCATTCATCAGACGCTACTCTGGAAAACTCATAATTTGGGGATATTTTCAACTTTTCATTTATTTCGCCCTCAAAAAGCTTTACTTTCTACTGTCAGTCTGTGGCTGTTGTTTCACCCCCATGCCATCGTTGATATTGCTGTCTGTGTCCAATTGCTGAAACAATGCATTTGAAGATTATCTTTGCGAGAGGACAAAATAATAGTCTCTGAGAGAGCGAAAGAGCAAACCGCCAAGGTTGCCATTTAGTTTTCTCTCTTTCACATCGCTGCATGAGTGGTGCTGGTTGTGGCTGACTGGTATGAAATGAGAATGAAATCAACAGAGCAGTTATCCACCCGCTGACCCCTTTAAGGACAAGGCTGGTGGCGGGCCGCCTCTCCCCCTCCATGTCTGTCTGTCTGTCTGTCTGTCTGTCTGTCTGTCTGTCTGTCTGACAGACATTACTCCTCATGCACCACAAACCAAGCCCCTGCGTTCCTGCACTCGAAGTGCCTGTCCCTATCTGTGACAGTGGAATTGCTGTTTTCTAATTGCTCTCCATATTAATTTTCCATTCTACCAGCCAAACACTAAATTATCAAGATTACATCTAAATTGTTGCCGCAGCCTCTCAATGCTCAACCGCTAATGCAGAAGCTCCCTCAGCAGACAAATTAGAGAGAGGAATTTCAGAAACAGGGAACTAGTGGAATTGAGTGTCTGTGTGGTTGGTTGGTGCTGGAGCTGAATTTGAATTCTCAGGCAACCCTGGACTGTGCTGAAAACCTGGGTTGTGTTCATTAGGCACAAAAACGGAAGAAAATGGTACCCCAATCAGCACAACCCTGATTAACTTGGTCGTGGCTTACCTAGACACAGTGGGTCAGGGCCTTTACAGGTTTGTCTGCTTTAGCTAGCGGTATCGCTATCTGGTCTGCTTTAGCTAGTGCTAGGGCTAACTCTATTTTCCATCCTATCACTGGGCTTGAGCGGGGCCTGCCAGTGAGGCAGCCTCCCCCACTACTACCCACCAGGGAGTCCAAGCGCTGCTGTCAACCCAGCCAGCCAATTCAGTCGGCCGGTGCCATTAATCAGCCGCGAGCCCTGGCTCTTGCAGGAGCGCAAGATGGAGTGTGATGGTCTTGTTTTTACAAACAGTGGAGGGGCACCCTTACCGCGCCGCACAAGCCCATCATTCTCCCAGCACCGTCACAGAAGCCGAGGCCTATCCCTGCACTCATTCCTCTCCCTCCACTGCCTCCTACTCCCAACAGCATCTGGTTCACTCTACTCCGTCCTCCTCCTCCTCCCATCCATGAGTCCATCTCTCCTCCCCATGCTCTGTTTTCCCTCCTTCCTCTCTCCTCCTTCCTCTCCTCGTCTCTTGTCTTCTCTCTTGTCTCACATACAGCACATCGCTTGTAATAAATCTGCCCTTCTTCCCAAAAATCTCTCCTTTTTTGTTATCTGTATCTGACCCCTCCAAACTTCCTCCTCCTTTCATCCTCTTTTCCATCAGTCAGATTATTAATTATGGAGGAAATTAGAGTCGCTGGGAAGCCATGTTAAGACTGTCGTACGGATTGGGAACCATGAGAGCGGCGTTTCATGCAGCCCTAGCTGGTTCCATTTTGGAGCATTAGTACCAGTCAATTTATCAAGGAAGTGATTTGCTACCTAGTCTGCCGAGCGGACGGGTAAGTGTGTCTGACAGGCCAGTCTCTTCCGTGAAGGCCCCGGGTGCGGCTTGTCGGCGACTAACGCAAGCTGACAGGTTAACTTATATCTCCGGTCAACACCAACAACCACCACCACTACGGCCGTTGCCTATTTCTTTTACAAGTAGTGTTTTCATTAATTATTTTGAAAGCCACACGGTAAATCATGCCAAATTCCAGAGGAGCATTTTTCCTCTAACCATCCCCTGCCTCCTCTCCTCTCCATTTTCCCCCTCCCTTTTCATTCTGCTGCTCCATCAACCCCCAGCGCGTGTGCATTCCATCACAGGTTCCCCCTGTTTTAAAGAATGAATCTCCAAACCGGTGTTGACAAACAATGCAGTGGCTTCTAAATTGGTACAAACAGCATCTGTTTAACAGCTGTGTAACTGCGATGGGGAGAAGAGAAGAGAGAGGGAGAAAAAAAGCAAAAGCATTTGCTGTTTTTATAAATCACTTTGTCATCACTGCCTACTGCACTGTTTTGTTCAAAGGCAGAAGCGGCGAGCCAATGGACTGCTTGATATAGTGGTAACGAGCACGAGCTCGTTGTCATGATGACATACGTGCGGTGGGCTGGTGGGATGGTTTTTCCACGCGCCCTGTCTGGCGACTAATTCTAATTTGCTGGGAGGCACATTTCCACACCCTATCATACAGTGTTTTATATATACCCCCGGAGCCAGCGATGGCATTTTTGTACAGGTTTCTGTGACCTCTAGTTGCCATTGATGGTTATATCTCCTACACTCTTAGAAAAAAAGGTTCTAAAATGGTTCTTCAGCTGTCCCCATAGGAGAACCCTTTGAAGAAACCTTTTGGTTCCAGGTAGAATCGTATTGGGTTCCATGTTTTACATGGAACACAAAATAGTTCTACCTGGAACCAAAAAGGGTTCTCCTATGGGGACAGCCGAAGAACCATTTTAGAACCTTTTTTTCTAAGAGTGTAGGAGATATAACCATCAATGGCAACTAGAGGTCACAGAAGCCTGTACAAAAATGCCATCGCTGGCTCCGGTGGCTCAGCCTTTACTGGGAACGTGGAATATGGAGATAGAAGGAGGTAGGGGACACTCAGGGGGGCAGGTTTCAAAGTGATCATGACTGATCTGGTGTGATGTAGGCGACTTGGATCAGTACGTTGTAATAATTCATGCGATGAGGGGGGTTAATACGCTGCGTGAGCAGCCCGGGGCTCTGATTCGACAACAGCCCATCTCGACTGGATCTTAAACAGGCGTACATGCATGGAGAGTTAAGCTAAGATGAGTTGAGCTGGGCTGAACCAGGACAAACTGGGCTAAGAGGGTAGTGGAGGACTCCACACACACATAGCCAGGTCAGGCCAACCTATCAGAGCCTTAACTGTATAGCATCATGGGCGACCAGCTCATTAGATGCAGAAGAAGCCATTGTAGTGGTGCTCCCCCACTAAAGTTGGCCTCCTAATGGCAGACCCTCAGCGTAACCTGGCTCACTGCAGGCCCACAACAACAGTGGCACGCACCCCCAGAACACAAATGTCCTCTCCATAATGGCATCGGCAGCGGCAGGAAGGACATCTTTAAATACACTGTATCAAATGGCGCATTTCTGCTGTGTTTAAGCTTGACCGAGCTAGCAAGCTAATTTGCTTTAGCAAAAACCCTTGAGTCTGAGAGAGGGAGCGAGGAGGGACAAACGCAGACAGTAAATTACATCTGTGGTGGGGAGACAAGGAAGAGCTGGGCTTTTGGGGTTGAGAGATGGAGAGGGAAGAGTAGGGTGAGGCAGGAGGATGTTAACCGATCGGCACTGTAGGCAGGATGAAATGATCTGTGAGAAAAGAACAGGAAAAGCTGAGGTCCTGAGGTTTTCTACTCATCTCCAGGGAGACACTTATTGGACAGCTTTCAAATTAGTCTATTTGTGGAGTTTGTAGAACCAGAGTTGGAATATATTAGAATAGTATTTTCAGGAATACTATTGCAACAAAGGACAACGTCGATGTGTAACGTGCTGCACATGCTACTTAACACTGATGATTTCAGTATTGCAATACACGTTCATGCCCTATCACAATCTAACACATGACCAAATAATTTTGAGGGGAATGGATGTGCGATTGGGCATTGACAGACAACATATTCCAATATACCTCAGGTCAATGCACTTTACACATAGCAACTCCACTCTCACCCTAGTGCTACCATAAAGCAAACCTTACATTTTGTATTTTATTGTGTGGTGTTTTATTTGCTCAGGAAACCCAACACAATAGCTCAGTACTCATCAGACTATGAACCCACCTGGACATCCGGCAGCCTGAGCTCAACAAATCAATGTGTCTTTCTCTAAACAGCTGGGCCCAGCACACCGAGGCATAGAATACACTAACATCTCCAGAATCCTTGGCTTCATCCCAAATGGCACCCTTTTCCATAGAAAATGCACTACTTTTGACCAAGAGCTCTATGGCTCTGCTTATGGGCCCTGGTCAAACATTGTGCACTAAACAGGGAGTAGGGCCCAATTTAGGACTCATCCCATCTCCGTCTCTTCCCAGCGAGACTCGGCACTGCTTGAACAGAGGCCCCTTACATAATTAATGTAATGTGCCATCTCATTCAGTCATGTTCACTCTGTGTCAGCCGGGACTATGTGTTTTATATTCCGTTTTATCTCTCAGCAGAAAGACACATGAGCATTCTCTCTCCCTCTCTCTCTCTCTCTCTCTCTCTCTCTCTCTCTCTCTCTCTCTCTCTCTCTCTCTCTCTCTCTCTCTCTCTCTCTCTCTCTCTCTCTCTCTCTCTCTCTCAAGCACTCCCTTCCTGTATCTCTCTCTCTCTTTCTCCTGTTATTATTTCTTACATTGTCTCCATATCTTTCCATATCCCTTTTTTCCTGCTCACTTGAACAATCTATGGAAGTAGGACAGCGTGGGGGGCTGCCGAGTGTGCTGGGCTGATTTGGCTGTGCATGCAGAAAACACTGCTAAGCAGGAATGGCCCCCTGGGGAGAGGCTAGCGGTCCAGTAGAGAAGCTTGATAAGAGAGCGACCTAGTCAGCCAGCTCTGCCTGGCGCGGGTCAACCTAACTTTCACAGCACCGGTTCAATGGACCAACCCCTAGGAAAGGTAAAGTCCTGGGGAATTTTTATGAGAGGAAAACAGAAGGAATAAGAAACTATTACCATTGTCGCCGCGGCAACTGTAGCAGCAGTCCCTGCAATCCCCCACACCTTAGTATTACATACAGACACATTGAGACTAATGTTGCACAGGGGCTTGTTGTGATTTTCTCCAGCCACAAAAGACCCTTTTTGTTTGGTGTCTGGAGAACTGCTGTTTCTATCCGAGGGTCTCCATTATTCATAGCTGAGAGGGGCCTCGCTGTGATGGCACATAATAGCACTGAGCCCATAGCAACACCACTCAGTATTTTCTAGCATTTCTCTAGTCACTGCCACTACAGCATAGAGGGGTCTCTACCATTTCTCTTGCCACTGCCACTACAGTGTAGAGGGGGGTCTCTACCATTTCTCTAGCCACTGCCACTACAGCAGAGAGGGAGTCTCTACCATTTCTCTAGCCACTGCCACCAGAGTGGAGAGGGAGTCTCTACCATTTCTCTAGCCACTACAGCGGAGAGGGGTCTCTAATATTTCTCTATTCACTACAGTGTAGAGGGGGTCTCTAATATTTCTCTATTCACTACAGTGGAGAGGGGGTCTTACTTGGGTACAGTTACATGGAACCTGACTATGGCGTAAGGGGGGGGGGGGGGGGGTACTTGGGTACAGTTACATGGGACCTGACTATGGCGTACGGGGGGGGGGGGGGGGGGGGGGGTACTTGGGTACAGTTACATGCACACAATAATTTTGTGAATCTTCCTATTAATATTTGTTTGTTAAAAACATTTACATACTTTGCAGGAATAACGACTTCCCTAATAATCCTGTTTACACTCAAATCAATCAAAATAAATGTTCTACCACAGCAACCATGCTATTTTTTGGAAGCCTATTTGATTCTGAGTTCGGACATATAAAGTTGGTATGTGAAAACTATTTCTAAGGTGCATACTTTCCGTTTTTCCAAACTCACTTCGCTTGCGCCTAAGAGGGAGGCTGGCACTACCGGTGCTAGCACATGCACAGATCAAATACCCACGCCTATTAAACTGTTTACATGTCCTAATCATTTGAAAGATTGCTTAGAAAAGTAGATGTTTCATCGGCGTATGCTTCCTTTGATTTTGACCTTGGCCGATTTAAGAAAAACAGAGTAAAGTGTTTACATGACTATTGCATAATCTGCCTACTGCCATAATCAGTTTAAAATCAAATTATTAGTGTGCTTGTAAATAGGGTTGCACCCTTTTGGGGAATATTCAGAGGTGGAAACTTTCTGTGGGAATTAACGGGAATATATGGGAATTAACAGAAGTATTTGCTAATTATTATTAATACCATTTAAATGTAAATGTTTTTTGCATTGGATATATTTACCATATCATATCATTTTGACCGGGTCTCTCTTGGAAAAGAGATGTTATATTAATGGAGAACAACCTGTATAAATAACAGTACAAAAATAAAATAAAATAATATGGAGACAGAAACACTTGACCTTATCATAAATATACAGTGCCTTGCGAAAGTATTCGGCCCCCTTGAACTTTGCGACCTTTTGCCACATTTCAGGCTTCAAACATAAAGATATAAAACTGTATTTTTTTGTGAAGAATCAACAACAAGTGGGACACAATCATGAAGTGGAACGACATTTATTGGATATTTCAAACTTTTTTAACAAATCAAAAACTGAAAAATTGGGCGTGCAAAATTATTCAGCCCCCTTAAGTTAATACTTTGTAGCGCCACCTTTTGCTGCGATTACAGCTGTAAGTCGCTTGGGGTATGTCTCTATCAGTTTTGCACATCGAGAGACTGAAATTTTTCCCCATTCCTCCTTGTAAAACTGCTCGAGCTCAGTGAGGTTGGATGGAGAGCATTTGTGAACAGCAGTTTTCAGTTCTTTCCACAGATTCTCGATTGGATTCAGGTCTGGACTTTGACTTGGCCATTCTAACACCTGGATATGTTTATTTTTGAACCATTCCATTGTAGATTTTGCTTTATGTTTTGGATCATTGTCTTGTTGGAAGACAAATCTCCGTCCCAGTCTCAGGTCTTTTGCAGACTCCATCAGGTTTTCTTCCAGAATGATCCTGTATTTGGCTCCATCCATCTTCCCATCAATTTTAACCATCTTCCTTGTCCCTGCTGAAGAAAAGCAGGCCCAAACCATGATGCTGCCACCACCATGTTTGACAGTGGGGATGGTGTGTTCATGGTGATGAGCTGTGTTGCTTTTACGCCAAACATAAAGTTTTGCATTGTTGCCAAAAAGTTCCATTTTGGTTTCATCTGACCAGAGCACCTTCTTCCACATGTTTGGTGTGTCTCCCAGGTGGCTTGTGGCAAACTTTAAACTACACTTTTTATGGATATCTTTAAGAAATGGCTTTCTTCTTGCCACTCTTCCATAAAGGCCAGATTTGTGCAATATACGACTGATTGTTGTCCTAAGGACAGAGTCTCCCACCTCAGCTGTAGATCTCTGCAGTTCATCCAGAGTGATCATGGGCCTCTTGGCTGCATCTCTGATCAGTCTTCTCCTTGTATGAGCTGAAAGTTTAGAGGGACGGCCAGGTCTTGGTAGATTTGCAGTGGTCTGATACTCCTTCCATTTCAATATTATCGCTTGCACAGTGCTCCTTGGGATGTTTAAAGCTTGGGAAATATTTTTGTATCCAAATCCGGCTTTAAACTTCTTCACAACAGTATCTCGGACCTGCCTGGTGTGTTCCTTGTTCTTCATGATGCTCTCTGCGCTTTTAACGGACCTCTGAGACTATCACAGTGCAGGTGCATTTATACGGAGACTTGATTACACACAGGTGGATTGTATTTATCATCATTAGTCATTTAGGTCAACATTGGATCATTCAGAGATCCTCAATGAACTTCTGGAGAGAGTTTGCTGCACTGAAAGTAAAGGGGCTGAATAATTTTGCACGCCCAATTTTTCAGTTTTTGATTTGTTAAAAAAGTTTGAAATATCCAATAAATGTCGTTCCACTTCATGATTGTGTCCCACTTGTTGTTTATTCTTCACAAAAAAATACAGTTTTATATCTTTATGTCTGAAGCCTGAAATGTGGCAAAAGGTTGCAAAGTTCAAGGGGGCCGAATACTTTCGCAAGGCACTGTACATTATTGCAAATGATTAAATCCTTCCAATAGAAATTTAAAAAAAAATTTAGTTATGAATTTAACTTTAATGAAATGAGTTGATTCTTCACATGGGATGATTTCATTGAACAACAAAAGAAATGGAATATTTAATGATCCCAATGATCCATCGCATCTCCCAAAAACTTTTTCAACATACATCTGTAAAACGATAGTCTAGAAACTAAAGCTTTGGTTGTCTTCCTCTCAGGCTTCCATGTCTTCTCCCTGGACCTCCTCAATGTCCACCTCTTGAACATCAGACTCTGAGGCCTCATCTTCACTGTCACTTTCCAACCTTGTTGAGGATGGCTTTTTGTCAGGCTCAAAAAGCCTCAAATTTGCCCGGAAGGCCACCAATCTTCAACCCTTGTATTAGTCAGCCTGTTGCGTGCTTTGGAAATTTACCGAAAAGTTTCCGACCTTTTGCAACCCTACTTGTAAACATACTCATTGACATTAAATGCCATATCTGTGGCAAGGGAGCAAGAACTCAGCTTGGCACCGTGTCACCCCCTATGCCAGCTGGAATACCCCTTGTAGGGATGGATCACACACATAACAAGGTTTGTAGGTTGGTCGTGGAGGTGGGGACGGGAGGGCCTAGACATGTCCTCAAGGACACCCATGTCAGAAGGAACTCCTCGTGTGGCGGGATATTAAATAAGACATCTACTGTGAGTGCCGAATTATATCAGTGTCCATGGTAACTAGACTTATTAGGTTGTTTTTGATCTCTTTGTGATGCTAATGAGAGCTGACCTGGGAGATGGTGTACGTCCCAAATCGCACTCTAATCCAGACATAGTGCACTACTTTTGACCAGAGCCCTATGGGTCAAAAGTAGTGCACTATATAGGTAATAGGGTGCCATTTGGGACGCAGTAAAGGAAGTACAATATTCCCATTATAGTAATGTGTGTTCTTAATATGGCCTGGTGAAAACTAAGGGGCTTGAGACCCCTAATGTATATATGGCGGCTCGTGTGTCTGGAGCAGTTCATTGTCTGGGGTTTGGCGGTGGCCGGTCGGTCTCTCTCTCTGCTGTTTATGTGTAGCCCTGAGTTTTAATAGAGAATGCATGAGAACAAGCCAGCGCATCATTAAAAAAAGCCATTTTGAAGCTTTCCTGTCTGCCATTAAATTTAACGGCTAACCTCTCCCATTACTTTTTATCCTCCTTTTTAAAGGGGGAAGGGCCGAAAAATGATAATTGGCTCACCAAGGAGAATTAAGTGATTGAATGGAATTCCTTCCTTTATGAGATAGAAAAAAATAACCCACATACAAAGGGAAAGCTATTCGTTTGGCATACCCAGAATGCACTTGGGGTTGTTGTTCTCTTATTTTTCTCTTGGACCTCATGGAGGAATGGAGGTTGCGTAAACTCAGAGTGGCTGGAGAGGAGGCATGTGCACATGATGGTCTGGGCAGTGTGTGTGTGTGTGGTGGAAGTAGAGTCGTCAGCATCAGCAGGCTCCTAGTTTATCAGTAGTGGCCACAGGCCTTCTGGCATGGTTGGAGAGGTGAGGAAGGCTACAGGAGTCCACAGGCTGTTTACTGATCCCCTCCCTCCCTTTAATCTTTCATCAATAGCTGATCATCTGGACCCTGGCTGGTCAACAGGTAGGCTTTGGCTGCAGTCATTCTGTACCAAGGGGAAGTCCCTCCCTCAACCTCAAAATTATACCCTGTTCAAAATGCCTGGATTTCATTTCAATACCGTGATCATCATAGGGGACAACCAAGGGGCCCCCGACACTAATTAGTGATGCCGAGACAGAGAAAAGAGGTTTGGTTTACTTCTTCTCAACCTGTGGAACCTGAAATCCTTGAAAATACTTAATTATGCATGTTTTATAGGTGTTCTGGCACAGCTGGCGGGGAAGTGTATCTGCTCAGATAAAAGGGGGTCTGCATTCCAAATGACTGAACGTTAAAGACTAAATCAATCGGCGCTCAATATACATGAAGCAGAGTGAGAGATATGGAAATGCCAGATGCCCAGGGCAGTAATCTTTTGTCACCACCTTAATTACCACAGAAGAAAGAGGAAGTGGCGTCTTCGCCGTAACAAATTCCATATATGTAATGTCGTCAAAGGGGTTGAAATACGAGGGGAGGAAAATTTAAAAGCAGCATAAAAGGTGACAAAAACACTGAAAGACATCAACAACACAGAGACACATCAACAACACTGAGACACATCAACAACACTGAGACACATCAACAACACTGGGAGAGACACATCAATAACACTGAGAGACACAACAACACTGAGACACATCAACAACACAGAGACACATCAACAACACTGAGACACATCAACAACACTGAGACACATCAACAACACTGGGAGAGACACATCAATAACACTGAGAGACACAACAACACAGAGACACATCAACAACACTGAGACACATCAACAACACTGAGACACATCAACAACACTGAGACACATCAACAACACTGGGAGAGACACATCAATAACACTGAGAGACACAACAACACAGAGACACATCAACAACACAGAGACACATCAACAACACTGGGACACATCAACAACACTGAGACACATCAACAACACTGGGAGAGACACATCAATAACACTGAGAGACACAACAACACTGAGACACATCAACAACACTGGGAGACACACATCAACAACACTGAGAGACACAACAACACTGAGAGACACATCAACAACACAGAGACACGTCAACAACACTGAGACACGTCAACAACACTGAGACACATCAACAACACTGAGACACATCAACAACACTGGGAGACACACATCAACAACACTGGGAGACACACATCAACAACACTGGGAGACACATCAACAACCCTGAGAGACACACAACAACACTGAGAGACATCAACAACACTGGGAGACACATCAACAACCCTGAGAGACACACATCAACAACACCCCTTCACTTTATCCAAATTTTTACAGTATTATTCTAAAATGGATTAAACTTTTTTCCCCCTCATCAATCTACACACAATAACGAGAAAGCAAAAAAAAATATATATATATATATATATATATTTTGCAAATGTATTAAAAATACAATGTAATAAATGTAATATCACATTTACAAGAATATTCAGATCCTTTACTCAGTACTTTGTTGAAGCACCTTTGGCAGCGATTACAGCCTCGAGTCTTCTTTGGTATGACGCTACAAGCTTGGCACACCTGTATTTGGGGAGTTCCTCTCATTCTTTTCTGCAGATCCTCTCAAGCTCTATCAGGTTGGATTGGGAGCGCTGCTGCACAGCTATTTTCAGGTCTGTCCAGACCTTAAATCGGATTCAAGTCCGGGCTCTGGCTGGGCCACTCAAGGACATTCAGACTAGTCCCGAATCTACTCCTGCGTTGTCTTCGCTGTGTGCTTAGGGTCATTGTCCTGTTGGAAGGTGAACCTTCAACCCAGTCTGAGGTCCTGAGCACTCTAGAGCAGGTTTTCATCAAGGATCTCTCTGTACTTTGCTCCGTTCATCTTTCCCTCGATCCTGATTAGTCTCCCAGTCACTGCCACTAAAAAAATCTTGTTTCTCATGGTCTGATAGTCCTTAAGTTGCCTTTAGGCAAACTCCAATCAGCTATCAAGTGCCTATTACTGAGGAGTGGCTTCCGTCTGGCCACTCTACCATAAATGCCTCATTGGTGGAATGCTGCAGAGATGGTTGTCCTTCTGGAAAGTTCTCCCATCTCCACAGAGTAACTCTGGAGCTCTGTCAGAGTGATCATCGGGTTCTTGGTCACCTCCCTGACCAAGGCCTTGCTCCCCCGATTGCTCAGTTTGGCCAGGCGGCCAGCTCTAGGAAGAGTTTTGGTGGTTCCAAACAGCTTCTATTTAAGAATGATGGAGGCTACTGTGTTCTTTGGGACCTTCAATGCTGAAAAAATGTTTTGGTACACTTCCCCAGATCTGTGCCTCGACACAATCCTGTTTTGGAGCTCTACAGACAATTCCTTCAACCTCACGGCTTGTTTTTTGCTCTGACATGCATTGTCAACTGTGGGACCTTATATAGACAGGTGTGTGCCTTTGCAAATCATGTCCAATAAATTGAATTTACCACAGGCGGACTCCAATCAAGTTGTAGAAACATCTCAAGGATGATCAATGGAAACAGGATGCACCTGAGCTCAATTTCAAGTCTCATAGGAAAGGGTTTAAATACTCGTTGTAAATAAGTTATTTCAGTTTTTAATTGTTACATTTTTTTCAAACATTTCTAAAAACCTGTTCTCGCTTTGTCATTATGAAGTATTGTGTGTCGGTTGATGAGGACGTTTCTTTCATTTAATCCATTTTAGAATAAGGCTGTAACGTAACAAAATGTGGAAAAATTCAGAATGCACTTTAAATGAGGAGGAGAGAAGCCTTCTATCTGTCAGGAAGTGTGAGAGAGGGTTAAAAGCAGAACACACATTGTATCAGTGGAGAGATGCGTCTCTCTCTCTCATTCTCTCTCTCTCTCTCTCTCTCTCTTTCTAGCTCTCCTCACCTCCTCTCCCCAGCTGCAGTGATAAATGTCTCTTTGTATTCTGGACAGAAAACTGCAGGGTTACAATGTACTTGTCAGAAGACAGCTGATTTTCTCTCCCTTAAACAGAGTCCAGTATATGCTTTATCTTTCCCTTTGGTGGAGGCATGAGATAAAAGAAACACCTATTGCCAAGAACTGTAATGCCCAGAAAATCTCCCCCCATTCCTTGCGTGTGTGTGTGTGTGTATGTGTGTGTGCATGCATCCATGTGTGCTTGCATCTGGTTTGTGTATGCTTCTCTGTTTTACGATGTGTGTTGTAACGGTTTTGACTTGAGGTTATTATTTATAGGGGTGCCAGGTAGGTTGTGCCTGTGTGTGTATGCGTGTGTATGTGTGTGCAAGCATATTATGTGCTTGCCTGTAGTATGCATGTCTGTGAGAGTGGCATATTCATTCATTGTGGCTGCATGGCTGTTCATATCTTTGTGCCTATACCCTACTGACATTCTGACTGTAGTACTGTAAAGTGTTCCTAAATGGGAGTCTGCAGTGTAGCTAATGGAGTTGATTAGAGCTGGCTCATTGCAAGGTAACTCCTAGAGGGAGCGCATACAGGCTCGTCTGATAGCCAAGGATCCCTGTAATACGAGGCCCAGCTTTGCTTTGGCAGCCCGCACACACACAAGCACATATACACACACACAAAGCCTCTCCCAACGCTATCTGGCCTGCTCGGTTATTGCAACACACACAGCTCCCACTAGTAGAGTTCCACATCGTCATCATCAATATACATACAAAGCATGTGCCCTCAGGAAAAGTCTAAGATTAAGATTACATAGGGTGTCCAATCAAAAACTCATCTTTTGACCAATGGGTAAAATACTATGTAAATTGTGTAGATACTCCGCTATGAAAACCAATGGGTAAAATACTATGTAAATTGTGTAGATACTCCGCTATGAAAACCAATGGGTAAAATACTATGTAAATTGTGTAGATACTCCGCTATGAAAACCAATGGTCACAACCTCATGTCTCTATCATAATCCGTTCAAATGTTATTGGTGTTTTTACCCTTGTAGGAAGGCCAGAATTATGGTGACTAAATCAATGGAGGGCAGAGAAGAAAATGTGTCATAAATCAGGATCGTAGCATTGTGTCAGCTAGGCTGGATGCTGAGTGACACTTAAGGCTAACTGAGAGGCACACTGTTTAACTCAACATGTTTTATTTTCAAAGTCTTTTACATTGTGTTCAGTTTGGGTCATGTTAGTCTTTTTGTGACCTGCGGAGTCAACTTTGCAGATGAACACCAGAGCATGTGAAATCCTAAAGAAAGCTGGACCACTCTGTTAAACAGAGCTCTGTGATTTTTATGGGATGTATTAGGTGGCGAAATCAGACTTTTAAAAAAAATGATGATATATATGTTAGAGAAAGACCCCACCGAACGTTCAAAAAATGAAGAATCCTATTTTTCTTGGTAAACTGTATTTTATAACAAGTAAAATGTCATCAACAAAGTGCGTTTTCATTCACTCTGTACAGACACCATGGATTACATGGTATTTCAATCAAGCCAATATATAATCATACCATTTCCAATGTGTTGTGATTAGTGATCCAGCACATAAACAAAGCTTCCAGTAGTGGTTGAGACCTAGATCTGGAATTTAATGAGCAGAGGTGATCGGATCATCTCCACTGGGCTCGGCCCCTGGTTCCAGCCGATGGTCCCCTGGCCGTTATTTAGTATGTGATTAGGATACAGAGAGGGATGACTGAGAGATGGCTAGGGTCATCCCTAGCCTCCCTACAGATCTCTACCCCCTGAGCCTTGTTACCGGTGCGGGGTGTGTTGGAATGGAGATGGGGCTGTGCCAAACCCAAAGGAGGATTCTGGAGGTACTAGGAGGATAGGAGTAAGGGGTAGAGGGGGAGTGGGGACTACTTAGTGCTTCCACAGACTTCCACAGCCCATAAACACCAAATCAATCAGAACCACAATAGCCTGGCAGACTGGAGACGGCTAGCACGAGGCCAAGGCTTGGCTACTCATATTTCAGTCTGTTTTCTCTCTCCTCCACCCACAGTCCCCTCCTCTCTAGCTTTATCGCTCTACCCTGCTCTCTCTCATTAACCTTTTAAACACACACACACACACACACACACACACACACACACACACACACACACACACACACACACACACACACACGCACACTCATTTGCTCGATCCAGCACACAGATGCAGACACACAGATATACACACACACACATGCATGCACATGGACACAATCTCCAGACACACAACCTCCAGACACAATCTCTCTCTCTACCTTTCTCTTACACACACACACACACACACACACACACACACACACACGTGCATACACAGACACACACACACACACACACACACACGTGCATACACAGACACACACACACACACAAACACACAGATTTGAAATTCAGGTGCTGTAATACTACTCTCTCCACTCCCTGTCAACTCCAGACACATGACATGTCCTTAATCTCTCCCCCTCTGTTCAGTACCTGATCCCTGATCCCCCTGTACTGTTCTGCTGCCCAGCTCAGGCCTCCTCCTCCAACTACTCGCTACGTGTTTGACAAACAATTGTGATTCCACTTGGTTTGTAAGGAGATTATTAACACACCTAGCCTAGCATGCCTAGTAACTACCGCGGGGTCATGAATAAGCAATGGAAAGAAGTATCCAAGATAACTATTTTCTGTCTGTCTGTCTGTCTGTCTGTCTGTCTGTCTGTCTGTCTGTCTGTCTGTCTCTGTCTCTGTCTCTGTCTCTGTCTCTGTCTCTGTCTCTGTCTCTGTCTCTGTCTCTGTCTCTGTCTCTGTCTCTGTCTCTGTCTCTGTCTCTCTCTCAAATGAATACCAGGGATTGTGTAGAACATGAGCTGTCAGTGGAGGAGATGCATCAGGCTCATTGGAGGAGCCCTAGGAAATAATGAAGCGCTCCTCCATTTCTCCCTGATACCTTCAATATGCTCATGACAAGTGCATGTGAGATAAGCAGTCATCCCTCTCGAGCTGATTAAATACTTTGGATGTATTGTGGAAGGCTGGAACGTTAAGGGAATGTTAGGCGAAGGTTCAGGGGACATTTTTAATTTTTTTATTTTTAATTTCACCTTTATTTAACCAGGTAGGCTAGTTGAGAACAAGTTCTCATTTACAATTGTGACCTGGCCAAGATAAAGCAAAGCAGTGAGACACAAACTACAAACTACACATGGAGTAAAACAAACATACAGTCAATAATACAGTATAAACAAATCTATATACGATGTGAGCAAATGAGGTGAGATAAGGGAGGTAAAGGCAAAAAAAGGCCATGGTGGCAAAGTAAATACAATATAGCAAGTAAAACACTGGAATGGTAGATTTGCAGTGGAAGAATGTGCAAAGTAGAAATAAAAATAATGGGGTGCAAAGGAGCAAAATAAATAAATAAATAAATAAAATAAATACAGTAGGGAAAGAGGTAGTTGTTTGGGCTAAATTATAGGTGGGCTATGTACAGGTGCAGTAATCTGTGAGCTGCTCTGACAGTTGGTGCTTAAAGCTAGTGAGATAGTGACATTGATACAACGTTAGAGCGATGTTGTCTTGTGAGTCACAGGATGGAGAGGAGGGAAGGCGGGAGATATATTTTGTGTGTGTGCGTGGTGCAAAGCAAGCAGCAGCCATGTTAGGGGTAGAGAGAGAGGAGAGGAGAGGGCCTCAAGCCTGAGTGGAAGACACGCATTTGACCATCTTCTCATGCTCTCACGGCACACCTCTTAAATCTCACACGTTGAAAAGTACTGTGTTTATTTTTCTAGTTAGTCCACTGTATAGTCAGGGCATTAACTTTTCAACTGTGCTCCAAATCGTTTTGAAATCAGAGGATCTGCGCCTGCAATTTAACATCACGAGCTGAACCTCTATCGTTGTCCTGTCTTGCCACAGCACTGTGAACCGCAGCACACTTACTGGAAGCATATGATTTGTCTAGTTCTGTAAGTATTCAAGGGGACTGGATACATGTTTTAAAGAAACACCCCTCAAGATTCGAGTGGAGTTGAATGGATGGAGAACTTTCTCCACTGAGTGTATAAAACTGTAGAATGAGCAGCATGGTAGTTGCTGTTACTCCCTGTTGCAGAAGGCAGCCTTTTGACAGCATGTTCTAAAGTCAATTCAATCCACACTTGCATGTGTACGTTATTATTCTAGAGCGGGGACAATAAATAAACATTATTTGGTTAGGGTGTAGGGGCAGATTTCTGTAATCTTGTCAACAGGAGATTTCATTACTCATTTACTTTATTTACTCTGATCAGTGGAACAATTATCATTCTTAACAATGGGCAAACATAAATGTAATTACTGTGCTTGTCAACAAGAACACTACTGTTATTCCCCACAATTATTATTCCACTTCTTCCCAATTTGTCCAGTGTAATTACATATTTGAAATCTGATATGTGTCTTTTAAAATGAATTATATGAGACTATGAGGCTATGTATTATTGCAGCCATTAATGGACGGTTTTGAATATGTCATACCACTAAGCAGTGGATATTAAATGCTCCAGGAATCAAATGTAATTTTAGACATTTTAGTATTATGCACATGCTAGGCAGAGATGAGATGGGGGACTCACAACTCAAACACGTCATATTTTGTCGAGTAAAATTATGGCAAGAATCTTCAACTAGAAGGCATAAACCACCTGAATATTGATATTCATTAGATTTTTCTTGAAGTTGTTGGATTTTGATGAATTAGTTGTTATAACAAGAACATTTTCAAACACCCTGCACTTCAGGGGAGGCCAACCCTCTTGGAGAGAAAGCAGGATTTTCTTCCAGCCCTATTTTGTGTCCTTAACTTGAAAGCAGTCTATGGACAAGGAGACTGTAACCTATGATGTGGTTATCCACTGCCATCAACCATCAATATTACAATTGTACTTAAAATGTCATCCTCAAAAAATCTCAAAGTCCCAAAGTTGGCGTATTTTGAGTATTGATTTAATGTTAAAAGCATCCTGAAAACACCTGACCTGTGTTTTTTTGTTTTGTTTTGTTTTACCCTGGTCATTCACCTAAACCATGTCAAAATATGTAGAATTGCAGGAAATTAGCTTTAAAAACGTACAATTTTCCATCTAGGGGTTGTGCCAGGGTGCAATGAAATTCACATAGCAGATCCACTCCAAGCTTTTTTCAAAAGATGGCAGATATACTCATTCGGTTTGTCTAATATGCTGCCTACCAGTCTACTCATTGTCAACATTTCATCTTCAGTCGTTCAAACAGGTTCCATATTTGACTAGACAATTCTACATCATTCTACACAGAAGATGACATGGACTGTTGCCGGGCAGAAACAACTAAAAGTCTATGGAGTTTGATGTTTAATTCGATCAAATGTTAATATTTATTTGAGCAGCTGTCGAATCCTTTGACACACTCATGGGGGTATTTTGCCTACTGAGAGAGAGAGAGAGAGTGACGGAGGAGAGAGAGAGTGATGGAGGAGAGAGAGAGAGAGAGAGAGAGAGAGTGATGAAGGAGAGAGAGAGAGAGAGTGAAGAAGGAGAGAGAGAGAGAGTGATGAAGGAGAGAGAGAGAGAGAGAGTGAAGAAGGAGAGAGAGAGAGAGTGACGGAGGAGAGTGAGAGAGAGAGTGATGGAGGAGAGATAGAGAGAGAGAGAGAGAGAAGAAGGAGAGAGAGAGAGAGAGAGTGAAGAAGGAGAGAGAGAGAGAGTGACGGAGGAGAGTGAGAGAGAGAGTGATGGAGGAGAGATAGAGAGAGAGAGAGAGTGAAGAAGGAGAGAGAGAGAGAGAGAGTGAAGAAGGAGAGAGAGAGAGAGTGACGGAGGAGAGTGAGAGAGAGAGTGATGGAGGAGAGATAGAGAGAGAGAGAGAGTGAAGAAGGAGAGAGAGAGAGAGAGAGAGTGAGTAAAAAAATATTCCTACCTGTCAGAGATCATTTTCTCTCTTCCCTTTCTATTTTCCCTCGTCAAGACTGCTTACTAGACTTTAAACTCCTCTCCCTCCCTCTCTCCCTCTCTCTCTCGGGTTGTCAGCACAAACGGATGAGTGGGGCAAAGTAGAGAGGAATCTGTGCCCCATGGAGGGGCTTCATTCCTGGGGTTCTGTTTAGAGAACACACCGATGGGGCATGGATGGGAATGATGAATGGGAAAGCCCCTCAGGGGTGAACAATATGGAATATGTGAAGAAAGAGAGATACTAGTGTCCTGCGGCCGCTAGTCGACTTGTTCCCCTCTGGTGCTAAAGCCAGGAAAAATAGCTTTTCTAACCCATACTTTGCCCCTTACAGTCATAATCCCAAAACCAAATGATGGCTAACTAAAACCCGCAAAATGGTCAACAGGAAAAATACATAAAAGGCAACAACAACAAAAAACAGAGCATGTAAAAGTCGAGTTTCCACACATTGATAACTTCCATGCTTAACTAGAGCATCATAGAATCTCCAGTCCTTCAAAAAACCCATGGCTCATCCGTGTCTGCAAGGGATTAAGTAAGCGCCTCGATAATCAAAGGGCGGGGGGGGGGGGGGGGGGGCTGTTTGCCTGTTCTCCTGTGAGACACTAATGGTCCTCCAGAGCAAAAGTCAGCATGTGTTACATCTTCCAAAGAAAATCCCCTTGACTTTCACTGTCAAAGCCCTCTCTACTGACTCAGACCATAGTACAGCTACTGCTGGATGCCAGAGACACAACACGTTATGGAGTATCACAAATCAAGACCGGGAGGTTAAATAGACATGCAGGAAATGGACAAACAAGCCGGTAATAGAGTGCAGAAAGGAAGCCTGTAACAGAGGAAGCCTGTAACAGAGGAAGTCTGTGTATGCTGTGAGAGATACCCAGAGCCTCACAGAGAGATCTCTATATTGGGGGATTCCCACACTGGTGACTTATAAGACAAGGGGTAGGGGATTGTGTGTGTGTGTGTGTGTGTGTGTGTGTGTGTGTGTGTGTGTGTGTGTGTGTGTGTGTGTGTGTGTGTGTGTGTGTGTGTGTGTGTGTGTGTGTGTGTGTGTGTGTGTGTGTGTGTGTGTGTGTGCCTGCGTGTGTGCCTGCGTGTGTGCCTGCGTGTGTGTGTGTGTGTGTGTTTGTGTGTGTGTGTGTGTGTGTGTGTGTGTGCGCGTGCGTGAGTGTGTGTGCGTCCCTCTTTGTACAGAGGTAAAGGTACGTCCCACTGTGCAAACGCCACCTTTACATGGCACCTGTGAGAATAGTAAACATTTGCACTGTGAGCCTAGGGAACGCACAGGGGGGGATTTACTGCACTCCCCTTATCCCCTTTCATTACTTCCTGTGTGCGTTTTTCTTCCGAACACAAGAAAACATCACAATAAAAACACAAAAGGCATTTGTGTGCAGAGCCTGTGTTTGTGTCCTTTGGGGCGATTGCAGTGTGTTTTGCTGTAGTATGAGAAAGAGAGGCAAACTGCAGATCTGAGGTATTTCCATCCAAACACATCTAAATGACGGGGTGTTTGACAAACCTGACTATTTGTTTTGCTCACACACATTTCCCTTCGGTAAACAGGGCTACTGCATGGTCAGTGTTTGTTTACTTACTGTCAATTAAGATGGATGTGTCTGAGCGTACCGTGGTTTCACTTCACTCGGAGCCATCGTGGCTCTCACATCTGATTCTCTACATAGTGCACTACTTTTGACCACTGCTTTGGCAATGTTAACATATGTTTGGAGAGAGAGAGAGAGAAAGAGCGCTTTATTGTGATAGGACCGTGTCTGAGGGGTGGAGGAAGATAATGTGGCTGTGTTGATTCTGTCGAGCTTAACCCCAGCCCCGTCATACACTTTAACTGTGTAATTAGACCGCTGAGATGGTAATGGTAGTACAATTCCATTTGGCTATGTCGTTACGTTAGTGCATGTGTAAGGGTCTTTCGGTCAATTCATTTAATAATTATGAACAGGCCCTCATTACTGACGAGCCCTTATGCAGCTTTACTGCCACAGTCTCCCTTTAAAGACAATGAGAAGACAGACATTTCCGCATCCCAAATGGCACCCTATTTCCTACATACTGCACTACTTTTGTCCAGGGCCCATAGGCCCACTATATCGGGGTTAGATTGCCATTTGGGATGCAAGCTTAGAGGAAGAATTAAGCCATTTTGTTCAGTGCTTCTCACTGCTTCTTTTTCAACTGAGGGAGAAAATGGCCTGTAGCAAGACCATATTATAACTAGATCTAGAGAAGAAGAAGAAGAAGAGCCCAATAACAATAGAGACGAGGATCCAATTCCAAACAGATATTTTGTCCTTATCTATTCTGCTATGGTCAAAGCAAGTAGTGGCCGCCTGCCAGGCAGTGTGAAATAGCCTCCGTCATTCTGTTTACCAGTTTACCTACATTCTACATTCCAGGAGTGTGCATCCATCTCACTGAAACAGATACAATCACCAGGAGTGTTAATGAAAAAAGAGCTGGATGCGAAAAAAGCTCTCTCTCTCACTCTCTCTTTCTTTCTCTGCCTCTATCCCTCTCTCTCTCTCTCTCTCTCCTCTCTCTCTCTCTCTCTCTCTCTCTCTCTCTCTCTCTCTTTCTTTCTCTGCCTCTATCCCTCTCTCTCTCTCTCTCTCTCTCTCTCTCTCTCTCTCTGCCTCTATCCCTCTCTCTCTCTCTCTCTCTCTATTTCTCTCTCTCTATCCATTTTACTCTGTCTCTCTTTCTCCACATAATATTCTTCATGTCCATATGTTTTAATTGTCTCCAATAATGAGTTCCCAATACCTGTCAGTATCCAATAATGAGTTCCCTAGACCTGTCAGTATTCAATAATGAGTTCCCTAGACCTGTCAGTATTCAATAATGAGTTCCCTAGACCTGTCAGTATTCAATAATGAGTTCCCTAGACCTGTCAGTATTCAATAATGAGTTCCCTAGACCTGTCAGTATTCAATAATGAGTTCCCTAGACCTGTCAGTATTCAATAATGAGTTCCCTAGACCTGTCAGTATTCAATAATGAGTTCCCTAGACCTGTCAGTATGTATCTTTTGGAGGCGCTGGCATTTTTGCGGAGAGGCTTGTGAAATAATGACGTCCAGCTAACCAATAGGTGTCGAACTCACTAATCATTGTTTATTACTGTTTGACACTGCAGAGGCAACAGTCCAACTGCAGCTAGCCTCCCCATGCAGGTAACATGCAGATACAGTACACACACACACATACACACTTCAACACGTGCAGGCATGCCAACTCATTCACACGCAAGCACGCATGCACACACTCATACAGACTCACACACACTCCCTGCCCTGGCACTGATGAGCCTTGCCCAACCAACCAGCACCATGCTGGACTTCAACACTAGATACTAAGCCAGATCCACTTCAATCCACATGCCTTAAACAGCAGCATCCCCTACAGATGAAAACAGAAGTGGAAGAGACTAAACTGCTCTATTGCCCTCGTATCACAACATCATGCCACCTTTCTCCCCTACCCATAATGTTTTGGGGTGAAAGGCTGCCAAATTATCCCAGTAGAACAGCTGTGCGTGAGGCCAAGTGATCCTGAGCTAACAACTTCCTAATTGGCTCTGCAGCCCATTCCCCACTATTGAGAAGGTTCTCTGTTGGGAAAAGGAAGCGGGAAAAAAAACCTGACTCCCTCATAAATAACTTCCTTACACATTTTTTCATTCACTTATTGGGCTCTCTTTCTGGAGCGAGGCTGAGAGAAGTGAGGAGGGAGCATGAAAAAGGAAAACTGAAAATGTGCACGTGTAGCCAGAGATAGCAATGGTTTGAGAAAATGGAGGGAAAATCAGGTAGACCGGGCGGTTGCTAAGTGCCTACATTTGGACACCATCACACTTCGGCTAGAATTTCATTTCACCGTACATGTCCTATATTAATGATTTACTCCATAGTAGAAGCCAATGACCAAGTATGTAGGCTAACTCTACAAATTCAAAGATAGACTGAAGTGAAGCATCCTGGGTAATATGCGGATATAGTTTTCCCTATTGACCAATGGAGTTGTTTGATTGTTTCAAGTTGCTAAGATGAAAGGCCTTGTCATCGAGACTGGACAAAGCATGGCAAATCTATCCTCCTGTCTCCTCAGAAAATAAAATAATTGTTAACTAGAATAGGAGGCAAGCCAGTCAAATGGCTGCTGTTCATTTAAGCAATAAGGCACGAGGGGGTGTGGTATATGGCCAATATACTACGGCTAAGGGCTGTTCTTAAGTGCGACGCAACGTGGGGTGCTTGGATACAGCCCTTAGCCGTAGTATATTGGCCATATACCACAAACCCCAGAGGTGCCTTATTGCTATTATAAACTGGTTACCAACGTAATTAAAGCAGTAAAAATAAATGTTTCTTCATACCTGTGGTCTACAGTCTGATATACCATGGCAGTCAGCCAATCAGCATTCAGGGCTCGAACCACCCAGTTTAAAATTTCACTTCACACACTGACGCCCCTGCTCTGTGCTCTCCCAAGTCTGAGCACCTGTGTTTCCTTTGAGCTGGGTAAACACCCCCAGGTGCATACAGTACTAGCGCACAGGTCTGTGCCAGTTTCTATCCACCTACTGCTCTCTCGCTCTCTCATTCTCCATCATTTTTTGTTCTCTCTCTCTCTCTCTCTCTATCGCGGTCTATAGCCCTATCTTTCATTCACTCTCAATTAAATAAAATATAATTACATTTCTTCACAGGTCCGTGCCAGTTCTCACTACCTTTCTCTCACACACACACCCTCTCTTTCAATTCAATTTCAATGTAAGGGCTTTATTGGCATGGGGAACATATGTTTACATTGCCGAAGCAAATGAAATAGATAATAAACAAAAGTGAAATAAACAATAAAAAATGAACAGTAAACATTACACTCACAAAAGTTTCAAAAGAGTAAAGACATTTCAAATGTCAGTGGTGTAATGAAGTGCAAATATAGTTTGTATTTACAATGGTGTTTGTTCTTCACTGGTTGTCCTTTTCTTGTGGCAACAGGTGCTGCTGCTGTGATTGCACACCGTGGTGTTTCACCCAATAGATATGGGAGTTTATCAAAATTTGATTTGTTTTCGAATTCTTTGTGGGTCTGTGGAACCTGAGAGAAACGTGTCTCTAATATGGTCATAGATTTGGCAGGAGTTTAGGAAGTGCAGCTCAGATTACACCTCATTTTGTGGGCAGGCTGCACATAGCTTGTCTTCTCTTGAGAGCCAGGTCTGCCTACGGCGGCCTTTCTCAATAGCAAGGCAGGATTCACTAAGTCTGTACATAGTCAAAGCTTTTCTTAAGTTTGGGCCAGTCACAGTGGTCAGGTATTCTGCCACTGTGTACTCACTATTTAGGGCCAAATAGCATTCTAGTCAGCTCTGTTTTTTTGTAAATTCTTTCCAATGTGTCAAGTAATTATCTTTTTGTTTTCTCATGATTTGGTTGTGTCTAATTGTGTTGCTGTCCTGGAGCTATGTGAGGTCTGTTTGTGTTTGTGAACAGAGTCCAAGGACCAACTTGCTTAGGGGTCTCTTCTCCAGGTTAATGTATCTGTAGCTGATGACTTTGTTATGGAAGTTTTGGTTAATCGCTTCCTTTTAGGTAATCTTTAATAGTTGATTCTAAGATTTGTATTTGATCATGTATATGTTTTTGCTGTTTGTTCTATGTTATAGAGCCAAAAAGATTGGAGACGTAGTTAATCCATACATCTCCGTTTTTGTATAGATAACTCTTCCTGTTGTTGTTTGTTTAGAGTTTTCCAATTTCCGAAGAAGTTGTTAGATTCTATGGATTCTTCAATTACATTGAGTTGATTTCGACGTGCTTTTCCTTCGTTTTCCATAGTGTATTTCTGTATTGTTTTAGGAATTCACCATAGTGAAGGCGTAGGCTCAGGTTTTCTGGGTCTCTATGTTTTTGGTTTGATAGGTTTCTCAATTTCTTTCTTAGGTTTTTGCATTTTTCACCAAACCATTTCTCTCTTTTTTTCCCCCCATCCATGTCCCTCTCTCTCACACTCAGTCCCTTTCTCGCTCTCCCTCAACCCCTCCATCTCCCTCTCTCTCACGCTCTGTCCCTTTCTCGCTCTCCCTCTACCCCTCCATCTCCCTCCCTCTCACGCTCAGTCCCTTTCTCGCTCTCCCTCTACCCCTCCATCTCCCTCCCTCTCATGCTCAATCCCTTTCTCGCTCTACCCCTCCATCTCCCTCCCTCTCACACTCATTCCCTCTCACCCCCCCCCCCCCTTTCTCTATGACACTTCTTCACATAAACTCCCCATCTCCACCACTCTAGAACCATGGAACCAGGAACCACTAACTGACTAGCAGTAGTGAAGAACGAACATGACCCCTTCTACTTCCTCTGCCATGGATTCTGATGTGTCGTTAAACTGTGGAAGTCGGCAAAGAAACATCAACATTAATTCCTCCGCTAAATGATCCTGCTGAATAATGTATGAGAGAGGTTACAACGATATGTAGAGCCCCCCCCCCACACCTTCCACCTTTGTCAGCCTAATTGCTCTTGCTATCCGCCATTCAAGCGCCTCAGAAGTCTACTGCCGATGAATAATGCCAGACAGACATGGCTAGGCCTACTATCAGGCAATAATGTTACCGGAGCCTTGTATCAAAGGCTGCCCTGGCTGGGAGGGATCCCTCTACATTAGCACAGGGACTTCAAAGGAAAGTACTGAGGTATTCACACAGATCTGAGGGCCCTTGTCTGAAAGTGGGCATAATGCTCTGCTTGGTGTAAACACACAGATACACACTTAGAAATATAATTAATTCTACATTTCAATTTTACACTTTGGTCATTTAATAGACACTCTTATCCAGAGGGACTTACAGTCAGTGCATTCAACTAAGGTAGATAAACAACCACATATGACAGTCAAAGCCAGTAAAAGGTTTCTGGGAGAATGGCGTTGTGGTTGAAGTGTTCTGGTGGTTGTCAGACAACTTTGAACATGATCACTGCCAGTTGAATTCTTATTCTATGGACACACACACACACACACACACACACACACACACACACACACACACACACACCCCCCACACACACACACACACACACACACACACACACACACACACACACAAAGGTCTCTCAGGCTTAAGTAGGAGTGGGCATAATGTACAGCTTAAAGGTGCTCTGGGTGGCAGTGTAAACCGTAACACACAGTTACCGAGTAACTGATGGGAATTCTTATTCTAACAATAAGGGATGAATGATGAGTAACACACACAGCTTTCCACACACCTTTTCTCCTACCTTGGTCGGGCAGCTGGCAGACGTTGGGGGGCACGGTCATATTGAGCACATCGTTGACAGCCGTGTCTATGTAGTGGCCTCTCTGGACGTCGTGCTCACTGTCCGTCTGGTCGCTCTCCTCGTGCCCGCTGTCCTTCAGACTATTGCCCTCCAGGTCCTTGAATGTCGATGTGCTACAGAGGGAAGGAGGGAGGGAGAGGAGGAGAGAATGTTGATTTCCTGTCACATCAACTTCAATCAGAAGCTCTCTCCTTTCTCCTTCAGCACCTCTCCCCCTCCATCTCTCTCTTTGTAGATCTATTTTTTTGCTCTTTCTTTCTTTGCTTTATTACATTTTTCTCAATCTTTACCCCTTTTCACTCTTTCCTCCTTGACTGCTAAATTAACGTGTCTCTCTGCATCCTTTGCTCTCACACAGCTCTCAAGGCACTGGAAACGTTGACACAAGGAGAGAGATGGTAGGCATCTTCAGGAGGACTCCTCTTAACTCTGGCCTCAGCTGTATAAAGGGCACAACTTCACAGCCTTCCACATTTTATTAGTGTAGGGAACAGAACCTTGCTACTCCTGCAGTAGTCAGAGGGTGGGGATTGTGATGTTGGTGGTGGAGGCACAGATAAACTCTGTTGGGGCTTTTTGGGATTAAGAGGCCATTTTTTTACTGGGCTGATAGCGGAGCAGAGAGTCTGCAGGCTGTTTCTAAAAGGGACAGCTTGGGTGCCGATGCACTGACTTCAAGGGCATCGCTAGTGTGAACCGTTGTGACTTTAAAGACCCACTCTGGGTATTGACGGAGGTTTTTATCATTTAAATTGATGAGATTATTACATACCCATTGATTCATTAAGAATATCACTTGTAAATGAGAGAAGAGAAGAAAAGAGAAGGAAAGAGAATGAAAGAGAATGAAAGAGAAGGCCCATCCCTCAGCTTTATAGCAAACCAAGTGTCATAGCTGCCGTTGTGTTGTTTTTCAAAAAAAGGAGTGGGCCTTTAAAATGGGATGCAATCAATCACTCTCTACTGTTCAATCAAAGGGGTATAGAAAATGCTATGCGCACATACAGTATGTGCACAGATTGCATCTGTCTTGTTTGGGGCTTACAGCCAATAGAGGCAGGGGAGAAAGGCCATCAGCAGCTGTATAGTACATGCATGAATTCCATTCATTTGATTGCCAGCCCATTGGAACAAATTGTGCTAGGCAAACAAGACTGGTATTGAGGGAGGGGGTGAATGTATACTTGTACATGTAGCAGAGTGAGAGAGAAAAGAGAAGAGAAGGAAAGAGAAGGAAATAAAAGAGAAGTAAATAGAAGAGAAGAAAAGAGAAGGAAACGAAAGAGAAGAGAAGGAAAGAGAAGAGAAGGAAAGAGAAGAGAAGTAAATAGAAGAGAAGTAAATAGAGGAGAAGGAAAGATAAGTAAATAGAAGAGAAGGAAAGAGAAGAGAAGGAAAGAGAAGATAAGTAAATAGAGGAGAAGGAAAGATAAGTAAATAGAAGAGAAGGAAAGAGAAGAGAAGGAAAGAGAAAAGTAAATAGAAGAGAAGTAAATAGAGGAGAAGGAAAGATAAGTAAATAGAAGAGAAGTAAATAGAGGAGAAGGAAAGGGAAGAGAAGGCAATAGAATGAAAGAGAAGGAAAGAGAAGAGAAGATAATTAAATAAAAGAGAAGGAAAGAGAAGATAATGAAATAGAAGAGAAGGGAAGAGAAGAGAGAAGAAAAGACAAGAGAAGAGAAAAGAGAAAATAAATAGTAGCAGCAGCAGTTCCCTTCTTTCCTGTGAGAAGCCTGCCTGGGAAAAGGAGAGAGAGAGGGAGTGCAGTGGTGGTAATGATGGCTCTACATCTCTCTGATGTTATCAGTGTTATGGCATCTGTCCCAGACCACAGGCCCACATGCTCCTAGGGGGGATAACTTTGTAGTGTGCTGCAGAGGCGCCTCTCAGGCGCTTTGTTTACATAAACACAGGGAATCTCAAATGGGGATGGGCTCAAACAAAGGGAAGTTGGAATGTTCCATAGCTGTAGGTAATGGAACATTACTAACTCCCCTAACATCCTGCTTCAGGTGGACTCAGGAATGCACTATTACTAATACCTCACAAAGACAACACTCAGCTCAATGTTCTCAAAATGGCAGACAAATTAACTTCATTATTGGTACTTTCGTAACAGCATTGAGCTGATGTATTTTTATACACTGAGATCTAACTGTGCTGCAAACCTCTTGCAGTATTGAAATCACTTTCCTGGCAAAAATGTTATTTGATTTCTTTAATCTTATTTATCGTGATGTGTAAGTTGTTTTAAGATCCGCGATTTAGCAGTAGTTTTTCAGAATTGCTTAATGTGCAAGATGGATAATTGTTTTTTAATGGGAATGGGTAGAATTATTCATGATGTGAAGATAGAGAGTCATAAAGGTGACCTAACAGAACAGGGAGGGAACATTTTAGAGTTTAATTCCAAATTATATTCTTGATTCTGTCAATTTGTATCGAATACACAGAACAAACACTGATTTTAACAACATGCGCACTCATGCATTTGCAGCCAATACCATCAGACAATTATGGATCACAATGATTGATAGCGAAAATCATAAAATTGTCTAATCGAGAAGTACCTTTTGATAAGGTGTGCTCGGCTGTTTACGTAGCTGGAGTCGATATAGTTCTCCGTCTATAACAGAAGATTGGGGGAGGAGGGGGAAGAGGAGAAAGAGGGGGAAGAGGGGGGGAGGGAGAAAAAACACAGAAGAGATGCATTTAATTACGTAGGGAACCAAATAATGTTACACCGG
This sequence comes from Oncorhynchus clarkii lewisi, assembly GCF_045791955.1. Taxonomy (NCBI): domain Eukaryota; kingdom Metazoa; phylum Chordata; class Actinopteri; order Salmoniformes; family Salmonidae; genus Oncorhynchus; species Oncorhynchus clarkii. The sequence goes on along the minus strand of NC_092160.1, from coordinate 20,411,890 downwards.
TAATTGCCTTTCAATATACATTTTATTTTACACAAAGGGCTGGTGAGCGAGCCTCTGCTTTCAAAGGCAGAAACCATTCTCTTTCAAAGCACACCCAGGGAGACAGGGAGAGAGAAAGGCAGACTAGGAGCTGAGAGAGCTGAGGAAAGTGCTGCAGTGAGCAGGGCCTCTCCTCCCTCCCACCCTGCTTCCATCCTCTCCCTCCCTCCGTCAGACCACAGTCTTCAAAATGGGATCATTAGGGAGGACAGTGCATCACGCAGAGAGATAGAGCGAGAGAGAGGAGGAAGAGAAGTTTCCCTTTTTTCTCCTCTCTAGATCTCTCTCTTTCTCCTCAACCACTTTTGAGCAGATTGGAATCTATAAATATTAAATAAATAAAAGTGTGGAAAGAAGAAATTAAGAGCGTACCAGGGGGAATCTTAACTTTCGGCAATAGCAGATAAAAATCCAGCACGGAAGAATCTGCATATGATGGATCTCTGACCCACATAGTTCCAAGGCATCATGCGTTTAACTTTTTAACTTCACACATATTTATAGAAAGAGGTTGAGGGAGAGGGGAGCTCTGACAGCGGAGAGAGAGGACGTTGAGGCATCCCCTTGTGTCTGGTGAGAATCTACTCAGTAAAAGGAATCCAGCATTCAACATAAAAAATAAAATCCCCCAACATTTATAGAAGACTGTTGTAGTGAGTTAGAGAGGAGAGTACTGACAGGGGAGAAAGGGGACATTGAACAGGTAGTCTTTTGTGCTTGGCCAACATCCACTCACATCCAGATAACATGTCAAGGGGGTATCAAAGGCACTCTCAAAGGACATCGCCAGGGGGCCCATAAAAAACTCCATGACCTGACCCTTTCAACAGACTTTGATAATATGCAATTGTTTTCCTGTGGGAAGAGGGAGAAATTCCTCTCATGGACTCATTACATCCCAGATAAAGGGATAGAGAGACCGAGTCAATGGCTCCCATCCGGTGAGGAAGTGTTACTTCTCAAACATCCTGAAAAAAAGAGTCACCCCTAGATGAACGAGGTTAATGCAGGCGGTGGAGCGAACTCACTGATTATCAATTGAGGGACATTTCTTGCCGGCTCGGCCCTGCTGTTCACGGGAGCAGGGAGCCGTGTGCAACGGTGAGGCAGTGAGGCAGCAACGCAGGGTGACCAAACAGATTTGGATTAAAAATGGCACTTGAGTTTTGTTTTCACCTTGTTAGACGGTGAAACCTAATCCCCACCCTCTCCAGTTGAACCTGTGTAGGTTGAGGCAGAAACCACAATGCAGAAGAGAGAGAGAGGCTTTTGATGGTCTTTATTGAGACATCCTGACTTAAAAACACCCCATAAAACCTGACTTAAAAACACCCCATAAAACATGCCCCCACCCTTCAGTAGAAAGCAAGGGAGGGGGGGGGGTAATGTTGCCTGTGGGAAATAGCACCCTGTGACCCAAAATGTTTTATTTATTTTTTATTTAACTAGGCAAATTCTTATTTACAATGACGGCCTAGGAACAGTGGGTTAACTGCCGTGTTCAGGGGCAGAACAACAGATGTCATCTCGGGGATTCGATCTAGCAACCTTTCGGTTACTGGCCCAACACTCTAACCACTAGGCCACCTGCCGCCCTAAAATAGCACCCTGTGCTGTGACCCCAGTTGTAGTCTGTGAAACAATGGAACAGCTTGTTAATGCTAGGTAAATGCAAGTGTCTGTGTTTGTTTTACTCTTTAGTAACCCTGGAATTATCTCCCTGAGCTTCAAATACAAATACAATACAAGCATTATCAGAAATATCATAAAGGTATCAGCGCTAGCATTGTTCTTAGAGGAACTCCCATGCTTTAACAAAGTACTGTATTTTAGTTCACAGAAGTGTAAAGTAAGTAAGTAGCCTTGTCTTGTGTGAGCCAGAACAGCTCATAGGCCAGGAGCCTATCTCCTGTTTCTGCTGCATGAGTCAGCTTGATGTACAAGTAAACCCCCTGAACAGGACACTAGTCTATCACAAGGCCTTACCCCCAATCTATCTCCTTGATGCTGAATGCCAAACAGAGACACATCAGGTCCCATTTTTATTGTGTTTGGTATGACTCATTCAGGGATTGAACTCGCAACCTTACAATCTCAGGGCAGAAGCCGCTAATTGCAGACCGCAAATTAGGGGGATTTTCTGATATAGGCATTTCTTGATATCACGTTACATCCATTGATGCTCACCATTTGTCCGTGGACTTTTCTTTCGCGTAGGGCACAGTTGTAGACAACTGTAGCATTGTAGCTAAGCCTAACCCTTTGCCTAACCTTAACCTCATTCTCCTAACATGCCACGCTAATTTGTAATCCTAACCTGCTATGTAACCAGATCATCTGTGTCTCATAACACCTGAACCAGCCGATGGCAGGTATCAATGAGTGTTTCCTGATATCAGGCAACACCCTCATAAAGTAACACCCCAAATTGTGGTCTGCAATTACACCAGTTGGTGTAATTAAGTTGGTTGCATCTTAATTGGGGAGAACAGGCTCATAGTAATGACTGGAGTGTAAACGCGGGCTACAATTTAGGGTGTTTCTTTATGTGGGTGTTGGGTTCCAGGTAAAACCCTTTCCACAGAGGGTTCTACATGGAACCCAAAAGGGTTGTACCTGGAAACAAAAAGGGTTCCACCTGGAACCAAATAGGGTTATCCTACAGGGACAGCTGAAGAACACTTTTGGAACCATTTTTTCTAAGAATGTACAACAGGTCTATTTAATTAATTAGTTAGTTCATTAGTTAGTTCATTATTTAATTAGAAAAGAAGTGGAAGGCACTCAACCAATGTTGAGTAAAAGTGCAACCATAACATTTGATAGGGCACAATGCTCACTCACCAAAATGTTTTTATTTATTTAAACAACTATTAAAAGCTTAGGTCATTTTAAAATGATCTGAAAACTAAGCATCTCAATAAATAACACAAAGATATGTCAAATCAGGTACTGACAAATTCCAGCCTGACGTTATGCTTTGAAATAATTTCCCAGGTGTTTTTTGTCACACTCCCTTCTAACGAGTCCTTGTGTATCAGAGATGGAAACAGAAGGCACGTACGTGTTTCTGGGAGTCGTAGCTTTCAGGAATGGGGTCATAATATTTAGCTTAAACCATTCAATTTCTAGAGCCACTTTCATAAGAAGACAAAATTATCAACATGCCACATAGGCGCAAGAAACCTTGAGGAACCACACTATAGACAACCAAAATAGTGCTCCTCATTTTGGAACTGAAATTTGGATTTTGGCAGGGATTTTTTTGCAGACTTTAATTCATTTTCATAATTCAACCACCAGTCTAAATTAGTAAACGGGTCGGTTCTGGCCCGCAGGCCGCCAGTTGAATAGCCCTGGTGTACTACAATGGTTAATTGTACACCAATGTAAGTCACAGTTGTTATTGTGGGTTAAATGTCTTGTTTATTCCACCGCCTCTGTCTAGTAGACTAGGCCTGCCATAATACCTTCAATCACAGGCCAAATAAGGCCATTGTTTGTCGTCTCACCTCCACGCTGGCTAATTACCTCTGCAGCGAGATAATATTGTAATTAGCGAAGACGGCAGGGCAGGCGGCCTCCTGATTGAGATTTGAGAGATGACGATGCATCTGGACGCACTGAAGGTTAGCGGTTAGCTGCGGCGGGCCGCTTTTTCCCCTCCGTCTAATTAAACTTTAACTCATTGTTATCAAGGAGATAATTAGTAAAAAGCCATTTTAATTAACATTTTATTAGCTGCCCTTAATTCAGAGCGCACCATGGCGTGTTTGCTCGACAAGCAGTGGATAGAGAACAAAACTCCTTTGTTCCTGTCCGGCTTGACTCCATTAATATCAAACGTAATTGGGTGTCTGCAATTATTTTTGCTAGTCTTACCGGGGTTGGACGTGTATGCACTGTATGTAGATATATAAATATATATCATATCATGGTTTTTTTTTGGTGTAGCGCGCCACCTGTGCTCCACTTCGGTCCCAGTGAGCACTCATTAAAATGTCTTGATCTCCATCTAGCCCGGGCATTCAGTGAGAAGCTAATGAACATGTATTGTGGGAGTAACAAGGGGAAAACTTTATTAAAGAGATACACATTTCCTGATGAATCTTACCCTGGATCGAGCCCTGTAATTGGTTTGGAATAGCAAGCACGGCATTGAATGTAGTCCAGAGAGGGGTGGTGGAGCGTAGTCCCGAGAGGGGTGGTGGAGGGTAGTCCCGAGAGGGGTGGTGGAGGGTAGTCCCGAGAGGGGTGGTGGAGGGTAGTCCCGAGAGGAGTGGTGGAGCGTAGTCCCGAGAGGGGTGGTGGAGGGTAGTCCCCGAGAGGAGTGGTGGAGGGTAGTCCCGAGAGGGGTGGTGGAGGGTAGTCCCGAGAGGGGTGGTGGAGGGTAGTCCCGAGAGGGGTGGTGGAAGGTAGTCCCGAGAGGGGTGGTGGAGGGTAGTCCCGAGAGGGTTGGTGGAGGGTAGTCCCCGAGAGGAGTGGTGGAGGGTAGTCCCGAGAGGGGTGGTGGAGGGTAGTCCCGAGAGGAGTGGTGGAGCGTAGTCCCGAGAGGAGTGGTGGAGCGTAGTCCCGAGAGGAGTGGTGGAGGGTAGTCCCGAGAGGGGTGGTGGAGGGTAGTCCAGAGAAGTGGTGGAGCGTAGTCCCGAGAGGAGTGGTGGAGCGTAGTCCCGAGAAGAGTGGTGGAGCGTAGTCCAGAGAGGAGTGGTGGAGCGTAGTCCAGAGAGGAGTGGTGGAGGGTAGTCCCGAGAGGGGTGGTGGAGGGTAGTCCCGAGAGGGGTGGTGGAGGGTAGTCCCGAGAGGGGTGGTGGAGCGTAGTCCCGAGAGGGGTGGTGGAGGGTAGTCCCGAGAGGAGTGGTGGAGTGTAGTCCCGAGAGGGGTGGTGGAGGGTAGTCCCGAGAGGAGTGGTGGAGTGTAGTCCCGAGAGGGGTGGTGCAGGGTAGTCCCGGGAGGGGTGGTGTAGTGTAGTCCCGAGAGGAGTGGTGGAGGGTAGTCCCGAGAGGGGTGGTGGAGGGTAATCCAGAGGAGTGGTGGAGGGTAGTCCCGAGAGGGGTGGTGGAGGGTAGTCCAGAGGAGTGGTGGAGCGTAGTCCCGAGAGGGGTGGTGGAGGGTAGTCCCGAGAGGAGTGGTGGAGCGTAGTCCCGAGAGGGGTGGTGGAGGGTAGTCCCGAGAGGAGTGGTGGAGCGTAGTCCCGAGAGGGGTGGTGGAGGGTAGTCCCGAGAGGAGTGGTGGAGTGTAGTCCCGAGAGGGGTGTTGCAGGGTAGTCCCGGGAGGGGTGGTGGAGTGTAGTCCCGAGAGGAGTGGTGGAGGGTAGTCCCGAGAGGGGTGGTGGAGGGTAGTCCAGAGGAGTGGTGGAGGGTAGTCCCGAGAGGGGTGGTGGAGGGTAGTCCAGAGGAGTGGTGGAGCGTAGTCCCGAGAGGGGTGGTGGAGGGTAGTCCCGAGAGGAGTGGTGGAGTGTAGTCCCGAGAGGGGTGGTGGAGGGTAGTCCCGAGAGGAGTGGTGGAGTGTAGTCCCGAGAGGGGTGGTGGAGGGTAGTCCCAAGAGGAGTGATGGAGTGTAGTCCCGAGAGGAGTGGTGGAAGGTAGTCCCGAGAAGAGTGGTGGTGTAGTCCCGAGAGGAGTGGTGGAAGGTAGTCCCGAGAGAAGTGGAGGGTAGTCCCGAGAGGAGTGGTGGAGCGTAGTCCCGAGAGGGGTGGTGGAGGGTAGTCCCGAGAGGGGTGGTGGAGTGTAGTCCCGAGAGGGGTGGTGCAGGGTAGTCCCGGGAGGGGTGGTGGAGTGTAGTCCCGAGAGGAGTGGTGGAGGGTAGTCCCGAGAGGGGTGGTGGAGGGTAGTCCAGAGGAGTGGTGGAGGGTAGTCCCGAGAGGGGTGGTGGAGGGTAGTCCAGAGGAGTGGTGGAGCGTAGTCCCGAGAGGGGTGGTGGAGGGTAGTCCCGAGAGGAGTGGTGGAGTGTAGTCCCGAGAGGGGTGGTGGAGGGTAGTCCCGAGAGGAGTGGTGGAGTGTAGTCCCGAGAGGGGTGGTGGAGGGTAGTCCCAAGAGGAGTGATGGAGTGTAGTCCCGAGAGTAGTGGTGGAAGGTAGTCCCGAGAAGAGTGGTGGTGTAGTCCCGAGAGGAGTGGTGGAAGGTAGTCCCGAGAGGAGTGGTGGTGTAGTCCCGAGAGGAGTGGTGGAAGGTAGTCCCGAGAGGTGTGGTGGTGTAGTCCCGAGAGGGGTGGTGGAGGGTAGTCCCTAGAGTAGAGGTGGAGGATTGTCTTGAGAGGAGTGGTGGAAGGTAGTCCCTAGAGGAGCGGCGGAGGGTAGTCCTGAGAGGAGTGGTGGAGGGAGGGATGAAACTTAGGCTCTATGGTGGTTTAGTTATCTACACACTGGGCTACGTCATAAAGACTGCATTTCCCAAAATGCACTGCTTAGTGTTCACCACAAGTCATGTCATCGTAACCCCTTAAAAGAGTGGTATTCCATTTTTTTATTGTTATTATTATTTGTACGGGACAATATACAAATGTTTGTGAGAAAGATCATTTAAAAAAATACAATTTTATTGAGTAAATATATTTATTGGTTTCTTTTCATTTTGATTAAATGTTATTTATGTTATTTGTTGACGTAAATATAGACATGTCCTGATTTTAAGGTTGTCATTAGATTTGGGATGAAAATGTAAATAATAATGTGGTCCCCAGAAATTCTGGTGGAATAAATGCGGTCCCCAGAAATGAGTTATTCTAGGTCTTCTGCCCTCAAAATGATTTGATCTGTCATTCAACTGTACACTAGAACAGCTTACATGGACCCGTGCTCCCCCAAGGGACTCTATTCATCAGAAAAATCAGTGGCAATAAAGTGAGTGCATCCCCACTGGCATAGATGTCAGTTCAACATCTATTTTCTATTTACATTTGGTTGAGTTGTCAACTAATATGAATTCAACATGAAATCAATAAAAGATTTATTGAGGTTGAAAGTTAGGTGACAAAATTATGAAATTCCTTTTCTTTGATTCCTTTTTGCAAATGCAATCAGTTTCCAACTTTGATTCAATATCACCGCATGGAATTTTGTTGAAATGACATGGAAAAAATGTTGATTCAGTGGGTTTCCTCTATTATCACATAGGCAAACACAAAACAGAAAGGTGCACAACCTTGCCTAGTGCATTGATAAGGAGGCACTCTGGAGAGGGTCGTTCTGAGGGTGAAAACGGACAGATACATTAGCAGGGTGGCTTCCTGTAAAGAAATGTACCGTCCACCCCCGTCCGTCCACCAATACCCACTGTAGATGACCGCCTTTCAAAATCCAGAGGAGAACATGTCAATATTTCTCGCTCTGAGGTTGAGTTTCAGACCGATGGAGGATGAGGAGAGGCCCGCTTAACTACCGCGAGGCCACCGCAAATGGTACTTAGTCAGGTTGGATAATGTGTTGTTGTGATCTGAGTGGCCCCAGTTTGACGACCGGAGTTACTCTATCCCGTAATTATTGTCCTGTTTCGTCTGGAGAAGAGGAGGACAGGAGGTTTACAGCGTTTTGGGGAGTTAAACAAAAGGGGGCCATTTTTCTGTTGCCGTGTGACTGATAGGTGGTGTCATAGTGAAAGGGGAGATGGAGGGAGGGAATGAGGGAGGAGGGAGATAGGTGACACTTTACCCCCAAGGAGTCTTCTCTATCTCCTAGCCCTCTAGCTCCAGCCCTAAAGGCCTCCACATTTCCCCTCTCTTCCTCCCTCAATTCCTCCCGTGAAGGGGGCACTAGTGGGATCCTCCTCTGTGGCGCTCTTACTCCCGCAGCAGAGAGAGGAAAAGCAATCTCCCCGCTTAGTGGCTGCCGTGAGATTTGATTTGTCTTCCTTCCCAGTGTAACAATTGGTTCCGTAGTACGAATGCAAGTGTATTCATTGTATATGGGGGTGAGAGAGAGAGAGAGAGAGAGAGAGAGAGAGAGAGAGAGAGAGAGAGAGAGAGAGAAAGAGAGAGAGAGAGAGAGAAAAGGACGGGTTGGGAGCAGACTAACACCAGGCCAGTTCAGCAGGTGTCAGGAAAATAGAAAAAAAAAGATAACAGATGATAGAAATCTTGCCATACCACCTCCTCAGCAATTTCTGTTTAATTTTTTTTTTATCACTGCCGAGTCCCGATACATCAACCAATGCAATTAGCATTTACACAAGGGAGGGATGCAAAAAAAAAGTGGACTAATTGAAGCACCACAGTTTCGCCGCAAATTATTAATTATTGTGCCGTGTCCTTGTTTTTGGCGCTGTAGATAAAATGGCCATTAGTTTGCCATTTAATTCCTTTCAGAAGAGCGAAACCCTTAACTCAAATGACTAAAACCTTGCTGGGACTTGGTTGCAATGGGGAGTTGAGTGAGTGGTGATAAATAAAAAGGTGCCAGTGAGGTCTGGAAAGAGGAGCGCTCCATGTCTGTCATGGATGCAGGCCTCTAATCCTGTCAAGTTGTTGTGCAGACACACTCGGCCGAGGCTGTATCACTTTAGTGAGTCACACAGCCTCTGGCTGCACCATTCCTTCTACACTACATCTATAAATAAGAAAATAGTCCACAACATCATCAACGTAGAAAAAACATGAACTTCCTCAATTAAAACGGATTGATGGCGTTCCATCAGGCTTATTTTCACGCCTGATTTGGTCCTTCACACTCTCGGTCTGCAGTCTCAGTGTTGACTCATCTTATAGCAGGGCTTACTCATAGGGTCCCTTGAGTCCCGGGAAGGACATTTTGTTTATATCCTCTTCCGCAGGAAGGGGACAGCTAGTAGGGATCAGTGAGAGAGAGAGGGGTGTGTGTGTGTGTGTGTGTGTGTGTGTGTGTGTGTGTGTGTGTGTGTGTGTGTGTGTGTGTGTGTGTGTGTGTGTGTGTGTGTGTGTGTGTGTGTGTGTGGTTATGGTTGTGCAGCCTCTCATCCTACACCCTGCTCTTGCACATTCTGATCGTGAAAAGAAATACTCACCCTTAAGCCTCTCACACTCTCTCTGTCACGCAAGTCTCTCTCTCTCTTCCCCTCTCCAAAAAACGCTGCTCTGACAAACTCTGATTTGCATGCCTGTTTTGCCACCCCCGCCACCACTGCTACTGCTGACGCCACAACAGACCTGCTACTGTAGAACCCCTAACCAGCTCAGATTTGCTCTGTGTGGCACTACCCATGACAACACACCAGACCACCATAGCACCTGGTAGGAGTGGGAGTTATGCAGTGTTTACCAACGAGAGAGGGTGGAAACGCTCATCTAGATTGTATGGGTTGCTAATATCCCGCCTTTACCACACACACACACACACACGAACACACACTTATAGAATTTCCTATTGATGCTGTACCATTTTCTAGGCTATAGCTTTCCCTCTTCCGTCAGAGAAGCCCAGCCCCCTCAGTGAGGCTCAACAGGGGGGAAAGAGCGCCTGAGGCACCACACCCATGGAACCAGTGGATGAGACTACACATTCTCTTTCTGAAGTCTGCCATATGATGAATACAAGGGTTAGAGTTTAATGTCAACCAGCAAACTGAAATTACGGCCGATCTATGGTGACAAGATCTATGCTGACAAATAACCTGCCACGTCCTCCACATCATTTCACTTCATCACCTGTCAATTCAGCCCCCAAAATCAAATTGCTCCAACTGGGAATCAATCTTATTATGAAAGTGAGCGAGGAGGGAATGTAGTAATGGCTTTCTGAAAGCTGAGCTAAGAAATGCAGTTTCCCAGTTCTTTGTGTCAGCAGGCACTGTGGTAGTGCTACTATGTTCACACAGAGAGACTGTGTCCCAAACTGTACTATATTCCCTATATAGTGCACTACTTTTGACCATGGCCCATAGGGCTCTAGTCATAAGTAATTCACTATGTAGGGAATAGGGTGCCATTTGGGGCACAACCACAGAAAAGCATTGGCAGACCAAGAGTGAATCAAACACAGGACTGACCTTGACCAAGTGTTGTGGTGTCGTCGGCATTGTTTTGACCCAACTATACAACCGGTCTACCAAGGGAGGAAACACAATGAAACAGATATGTCAACACAATACTCCTACTTCCTGGTTCAAGTCTTTCTTTATTTCAGATCTTTCTCTCTGCCTTCCTGTGTGAAACAGAATTTAGTTTGAAAACAATCGCCAACTGTTCATTCTAATAAATTGAGGAAAAGAAAAGATGAAGGGGTGTGGATACATCTGTGGTGAGAGAGAGAGAGAGAGAGAGAGAGAGAGAGAGAGAGAGAGAGAGAGAGAGAGAGAGAGAGAGAGAGAGAGAGAGAGAGAGAGAGAGAGAGAGAGAGAGACAGAGAGAGAGAGACAGAGACAGAGACAGAGACAGAGACAGAGAGAGAGAGAGAGAGAGAGAGAGAGAGAGAGAGAGACAGAGACAGACAGAGACAGAGACAGACAGAGACAGAGAGAGACAGAGAGAGACAGAGACAGAGAGAGACAGAGAGAGACAGAGACAGAGAGAGACAGACAGAGACAGAGACAGAGGAGAGAAAGACAGTGAGAGACAGAGAGAGAGAGAGAGGCTTGCCCTTTGATCCTGTAATAGTGTAAAGCCTCAATAGCCAGCCCAGGCTATAACATCCCAGTCAGGCCTGTATAAGCTTGGTCTCCTTCGGCTCCATTTGTGTGCAAGTGAGTGGAGACGTGATTAATTATACATACATTAATAGCAAAAGTATGAATAATTCATGAGGTCGTCAAACGTCAAAGCTACTTTCCCTCCCTTTCAGCGTGATGAAAAGATTTTTAATAATAGACCCCCGTCCAGAAGTCTGTTGCTGCATTCCAGAGGACGGGGCTGAGAGGGTTTGTTTCAGCCTGATCTTGTTGTTGTCTTACTAGAGAGAAGCACTGTTCTAGCCCACCGCACCCAGTCAGAGAGAGTTGGAGAGGAGTGGAATAGCACCTGTGTTGTGCTTTGTCCGTGTATCTGCCTTTGTGGTAAAATGCAAATGAGACGAAGACAATGTATCCACTGAGTAGCAGGTTACCAGTGTAACATCATGTTCAGTAGAGTCATGCCATTGACATAGAGAGAAGGGAGGCTGGGGAACCGTGGTTACATTTGAGACTTGTGTGTGTCAAGTGTGTTAAGAAAATAAGTGTGTGTGCATGTTTGTGTGTGCTGTTGGGTGTGTGTGTGTGTGTGTATGTTTGTGTGTCAGCGTGTGCCTTTTTTAAAGCTATCTATTATGCCCGTCTGTCTTGAGCGAAATCCTGAAGGAATGGGTCGAGATTAAGATTTGGGGTTTTACATACTAAAAAGGGGAAAGAGAAAAAACTTGGCTATCACGTACCAGCTTTTTCAAAGGGATGAATCAGCTTGCTTTTCTCTTAAGCCTGGGGAACCTAATCAAACTCAAATAGAGGGAACTTCCCCTGAGGCAGTCCCAGGGGATTTCCCTTCATTTGGAAGTCAGGACAGAAAAAATAAGGAAAAATCGAAATAAAATCACACTCTCATCCCAAAACCTGTCATCTGAGACAGGTGGACAGATAAATCGGAATTCCCTGAACAGGCCCTGGAATTCCAGAAATACCTGGAATTAGAAGAATGGTGGAAGTTGGAACGTTTAATCGGAATGTGTAATCCACGCAGATTTACCAAATGTCCTGTTCTTCCGGCGATAGGTATGAAACTGGTGTTGCTACCAGCCATTTTAGCTTTCCAAGTGAATTAACCTAGCGAGGATTTCGAAGGACTTCTTCTCAATTGTGGCCTCTATCTGTTCACCAATGTAACAGGGGAGAGGGGAGACTAATTTAATGTACTCATAATTCCCACCGCTTTTAGTGAATGTTCCTTCCCTTTCACTAAATCCAAATCTCAAATAGGAGCAACTCTGCAGCATCTCGCCCACATTCTTAGCTAATAATCCTACATACTTAAGAGTGGCACTGGTAGTAGGCTGAACTTTAATGAGTAGGCTGTGCTCCTTTACACTTTAATACAAATATACAGTATAGTAGGATATATTGTAGGATACAGTATCACTGAGTACAGTATATAAATATGATTCACAGTACAGCTGTGTGCCGCAGGATAGCGAACGACCCAAACCTTGAATTATTGTACGTAATTAAATTATTGAATAAACATTTTCCTATGACATAACATTTGACATCTCCGGGTCCTAGCTGGTGTACAGAGAGCTATCAATCCAGGACAGTGCACCACAGTGACCACATGACACAAGGGGCTATGTTTTCTCCAAAAATATCTGATGTACCTCAAGAGGCCATGTTTTCCACCAAAATATCTAGCAGGCAGACAGCTGCCGTGTTGGGTTGTCATTTCATATTCCATAATAAAGGTCTCTCACTCTCACTCTCTCTGGTCCCCGTCTTCATCAGAATGACAAGGCATCTTTCCAGACATTTTTGTTGGATGAAGATTTGCGGCAGCTCATTACAGACTGGGATGCTCGGCGAGCGGATGCACTCTGAGATGGATTGAGTGGGTCGTGTTATTGACATGCTTTAATCTGACACTGAATAAGGAATGAGTCACACAAACACACTAGTCACGCATACACAAGTACACATACACACGCACATACACACACACACACACACACACACACACACACACACACACACACACACACACACACACACACACACACACACACACACACACACACACACACACACACACACACACACACACACACACACACACACACACTGCCTCCAGACAAGGCAGAGAGAGCCACTCTGGCAAATAGGGGAGGCAGCGGCCGACTGGGATACAGGTGGAACTTCATCAGTGCTCATTAATCCTGCTTGCCCTGAATACTCACTCAAACAAGTCATGTTTACACACTGGGCTTGGGATGGCCATTGTGACGAGACGGGTGGTGAGGGGTGGACACTAGCCAGGGCGTGTGTGCAGGGGTTAAGAGGATCATACATACATACATACACACACACACACACACACACACACACACACAGACGTGTAAACCTATACAGTGGGGCAAAAAAGTATTTAGTCAGCCACCAATTGTGCAAGTTCTCCCACTTAAAAAGATGAGAGAGGCCTGTAATTGCCATCATAGGTCCACTTCAACTATGACAGACACAATGAGGGGAAAAAATCCAGAAAATCACATTGTAGGATTTTTAATGAATTTATTTGCAAATTATGGTGGAAAATAAGTATTTGGTCACCTACAAACAAGCAAGATTTCTGGCTCTCACAGACCTGTAACTTCTTCTTTAAGAGGCTCCTCTGTCCTCCACTCGTTACCTGTATTAATGGCACCTGTTTGAACTTGTTATCAGTATAAAAGACACCTGTCGACAACCTCAAACAGTCACACTCCAAACTCCACTATGGCCAAGACCAAAGAGCTGTCAAAGGACACCAGAAACAAAATTGTAGACCTGCACCAGGCTGGGAAGACTGAATCTGCAATAGGTAAGCAGCTTGGTTTGAAGAAATCAACTGTGGGAGCAATTATTAGGAAATGGAAGACATACAAGACCACTGATAATCTCCCTCGATCTGGGGCTCCAATCAAGATCTCACCCCGTGGGGTCAAAATGATCACAAGAACGGTGAGCAAAAATCCCAGAACACGGGGGGACCTAGTGAATAACCTGCAGAGAGCTGGGACCAAAGTAACAAAGCCTACCATCAGCAAGGGCATTGAAGATGAAACGTGCCTGGGTCTTTCAGCATGACAATGATCCCAAACACACTGCCCTGGCAACGAAGGAGTGGCTTCGTAAGAAGCATTTCAAGGTCCTGGAGTGGCCTAGCCAGTCTCCAGATCTCAACCCCATAGAAAATCTTTGGAGGGAGTTGAAAGTCCGTGTTGTCCAGCAACAGCCCCAAAACATCACTGCTCTAGAGGAGATCTGCATGGAGGAATGGGCCAAAATACCAGCAACAGTGTGTGAAAACCTTGTGAAGACTTACAGAAAACGTTTGACCTCTGTCATTGCCAACAAAGGGTATTTAACAAAGTATTGAGATAAACTTTTGTTATTGACCAAATACTTATTTTCCACCATAATTTGCAAATAAATTCATTAAAAATCCTCCAATGTGATTTTCTGGATTTTTTTTCTCATTTTGTCTGTCATGGTTGAAGTGTACCTATGATGAAAATTACAGGCCTCTCTCATCTTTTTAAGTGGGAGAACTTGCACAATTGGTGGCTGACTAAATACTTTTTTGCCCCACTGTACACACACACATTCTCATTCACTGACTCCCATCCCAATCCAACAAACACACACACACGCACGCACGCACGCACGCACACACACACACACACACACACACACACACACACTACCTGTATACACTGGTTGTGCAGCACCACTACTGATGCACTTTCCTGTCTCACAAATGAGAGCCTCTATCTAGCTATCTCCTCATATCTCCTGCTTATGAAGCCCCTAAATAAGATCTAGTGCAACCAATTACCTACATAATTAGTTAAATAAAGGTCTCATGATCTGTCACATGATCTCATACACCTGTTCTGAAAGGCCCCAGAGTCTGCAACACCACTAGCAAGGGGCATCACCAAGCCAGCGGCACCATGAAGACCAAGGAGCTCTCCAAACAGGTCAGGGACAAAGTTGTGGAGAAGTACAGATCAGGGTTGGGTTATAAAAAAATATCAGAAACTTTGAACATCCCACAGAGCACCATTAAAACCAGTATTTAAAAAATGGAAAGAATATGGCACCACAACAAACCTGCCAAGAGAGAGCCGCCCACCAAAACACATGGACCAGGCAAGGAGGGCATTAATCAGAGAGGCAACAAAGAGACCAAAGATAACCCTGAAGGAGCTGCAAAGCTGGAAAACAGAGATTGGAGTATCTGTCCATAGGACCACTTTAAGCCATACACTCCACAGAGCGGGGCTTTACGGAAGAGTGTCCAGAAAAAAAGCCATTGCTTAAAGAAAAAAATAAGCAAACTTGTTTGGTGTTTGCCAAAAGGCATGTGGGAGACTCCCCAAACATACTGCAGAAGGTACTCTGGTCAGATGAGACTAAAATTGAGCTTTTAGGCCATCAAGGAAAATGCTATGTCTGGCGCAAACCCAACACTTCTCATCACCCCGAGAACACCATCCCCACAGAGAAGCATGGTGGTGGCAGCATCATGCGGTGGGGATGTTTTTAATCGGCAGGGACTGGGAAACTGGTCAGAATTGAAGGAATGATGGATGGTGCTAAATACAGGAAAATTATTGAGGGAAACTTGTTTCAGTGTTCCAGAGATTTGAGACTGGGACAGAGGTTCACCTTCCAGCAGGACAATGACCCTAAGCATACTGCTAAAGGAACATTCAAGTGGTTTAAGGGGAAATATTTATATATCTTGGAATGGCCTAGTCAAAGCCCAGACCTCAATCCAATTTAGAATCTGTGGTATGACTTAAAGATTGCTGGAACCCATCCAACTTGAAGGAGCTGTAGCAGTTTTTCATAGAAAAATTGCCAAAAATCCCAGTGGCTAGATTATAGAGACATACCTTAAGAGACTTGCAGCTGTAATTGCTGCAAAAGGTGTCTCTACAAATGATTGACTTTGTGGGGGTGAATAGTTATGCACGCTCAAGTTTTAATTTTTTGTCTTATTTCTTGTTTGTTTCACAATATTTTTTTTTTTTTGCATCTTCAAAGTGGTAGGCATGTTGTGTAAATCAAATGATACAACCCCCCCCCCCCCCCCCCCCCCCAAAAAAAATCTATTTTAATTCCAATTTGTAAGGCAACAAAATAGGAAAAATTCCAAGGCGGGTGAATACCTTCACAAGCCACTCTAGATTTAGGTGACTGGTGGATATGATAGGTTTAGGTGACTGGTGGATATGATGGGGTTAGTTGAATGGTGGATATGATAGGATTAGTTGAATGGTGGATATGATAGGATTAGTTGAATGGTGGATATGATAGATTTTCGGTGACTCGTGGATATGATAGGTTTATGTGACTGGTGGATATGATAGGGTTAGTTGAATGGTGGATATGATAGGTTTAGGTAAATGGGGGATATGATAGGGTTAAGTGACTGGGGGATATGATAGGTTTGGGTGAATGGAGGATATGATAGGTTTAGGTGAATGGGGGATATGATAGGGTTAGGTGAATGGTGGATTTGATAGGGTTAGGTGAATGGGGGATATGATAGGTTTAGGTTAATGGGGGATATGATAGGTTTAGGTGAATGGTGGATATGACAAGGATATGTGAATGGTGGATATGACAGGGTTAGGTGAATGGGGGATATGATAGGGTTAGGTGAATGGTGGATATGATAGGGTTAGGTGAATGGTGGATATGATAGGGCGGCTCTTGCTACCTACTGAATCATAGAGAGGGGGGCCTTTAATAGACAGATGTGCATTTACTATCTGTGGCTTCTAACCACAACAGGGCTGTTCCAATCACGGCTCCCATCCAGTAATGGAAGGCCCTAGTTAGCTCTGAGCCCCCCTGGTGTCGGAGGTTACATGTGAGGTACATCTGACCCTCGTTTTTCAGAATGGCCTTTCTAGGCAGCTGTCAGCTAGGGGTGGGATTGACGGGAGTCGCAATACCTCCTCTAGCACGTCACTCACACATCTGTACAGCCAAGTAACAGCTTGGTAAGCAGGGGCCATGACAGGCTGCCACCAGGGGCCATGACAGGCTGCCACCAGGGGCCATGACAGGCAGCCACCAGGGGCCATGACAGGCTGCCACCAAGGCATCATAGTCATAACAACAGCATTCTATCTCTCACATCTCTACAGGGAATGTCATTCACACTGCCATGTTGTTCTAGTTCAACCACCTTATTTCAATAAGCAAATGTATTTCTTCAGGCTGCTACTAAATGTAGTGATAGGATAGAGCTTTATAAAATGTATTTCCCCAGGCTGATTCTAAATGTAGTGATAGGATAGAGCTTTATAAAATGTATTTCCCCAGGCTGATTCTAAATGTAGTGATAGGATAGAGCTTTATAAAATGTATTTCCCCAGGCTGATTCTAAATGTAGTGATAGGATAGAGCTTTATAAAATGTATTTCCCCAGGCTGATTCTAAATGTAGTGGTGATAGGATAGAGCTTTATAAAATGTATTTCCCCAGGCTGATTCTAAATGTAGTGATAGGATAGAGCTTTATAAAATGTATTTCCCCAGGCTGATTCTAAATGTAGTGATAGTATAGAGCTTTATAAAATGTATTTACCCAGGCTGATTCTCAATGTAGTGATAGGATAGAGCTTTACCTGGCAACGGGGCTGGGGGAATATACATACAGAAGCATGCATACACTTGGAGAGAAACACACATACACAACCAACCAACCACCCACCCACCCACACTCACATCCCCACATCCCCACTCTCAGTGGGGAGGGGGGGTCGAGTAGGGGCCTGCTGTCATCTTCAGTCAGGGAGCGAACAGGGAATGGCTGAGCAGCTTGAGAGCGAGGCTAGGGCCGATAGGAGGCCAGATGCAGTGCGCTTGACCCGCTCGCTCACGGGGGGATTCCAACCCGCTGATAAACACAGGGATTAGCCTAGCCTACACAAACTTGATTTAATTTAATTTGTATTAGGCCCTGTCTTTGGGAGCAAACAGGTTTATAAAGAGAGAGAGGGAAGCCAGGGTCACAGAAAACAACAACAACAGAAGGCCTGTCTCTCCGGCGCTCCCAGACCCCCCGTCTCCATACTGTGCTCCCAGATCCCCCGTCTCCATACTGTGCTCCCAGACCCCCCGTCTCCATACTGTGCTCCCAGACCCCCCGTCTCAATACTGTGTTCCCAGCCCCCCTGTCTCAATACTGTGTTCCCAGAACCCCTGTTTCAATACTGTGCTCCCAGACCCCCCCCGTCTCCATACTGTGCTCCCAGACCCCCCGTCTCAATACTGTGTTCCCAGTCCCCCTGTCTCAATACTGTGCTCCCAGACCCCCTGTCTCCATACTACAGTCCCGGACACCATGTCTCCATACTACAGTCCGGGACACCCTGTCTCCATACTACATTCCGGGACACCCTGTCTCCATACTACAGTCCGGGACACCCTGTTTCCATACTATAGTCCGGGACACCCTGTCTCCATACTATAGTCCGGGACACCCTGTCTCCATATTACAGTCCCGGACACCCTGTCTCCATACTACAGTCCCGGACACCCTGTCTCCATACTACAGTCCGGGACACCCTGTCTCCATACTACAGTCCGGGACACCCTGTCTCCATACTACAGTCCGGGACACCCTGTCTCCATACTACAGTCCCGGACACCCTGTCTCCATACTACAGTCCGGGACACCATATCTTCATACTACAGTCCGGGACACCCTGTCTCCATACTACAGTCCGGGACACCCTGTCTCCATACTACAGTCCGGGACACCCTGTCTCCATACTACAGTCTGGGACACCCTGTCTCCATATTACAGTCCCGGACACCCTGTCTCCATACTACAGTCCCGGACACCCTGTCTCCATACTGCAGTCTGGGACACCCTGTCTCCATACTACAGTATCGGACACCCTGTCTCCATACTACAGTCCGGGACACCCTGTCTCCATACTACAGTATCGGACACCCTGTCTCCATACTACAGTCCGGGACACCCTGTCTCCATACTGCAGTCTGGGACACCCTGTCTCCATACTACAGTATCGGACACCCTGTCTCCATACTACAGTCCGGGACACCCTGTCTCCATACTACAGTCCGGGACACCCTGTCTCCATACTACAGTCTGGGACACCCTGTCTCCATACTGCAGTCTGGGACACCCCGTCTCCATACTACAGTCCGGGACACCCTGTCTCAATACTACAGTATCGTACACCCTGTATCCATACTGCAGTCCGGGACACCCTGTCTCCAAACTACAGTCCGGGACACCCTATCTTCATACTACAGTCCGGGACACCCTGTCTCCATATTGCAGTCCGGGACACCCTGTCTCCATACTACAGTCCGGGACACCCTGTATCCATACTGCAGTCCTGGAGCTGCGTGGATCTGCTACATACTGCAGGGAGGCAGGAGTCACCAGGCCAAAATGTTCTAGCACACCTGGTAGCATCTTGTTTACGGCTTGACTTTGTCAGCTGCCTGTGCTTTACCTCCTCGACATAATGAAGTCAGTAGCCTACCTTAAATAAGACACCTCTCCATACCTTGACCTCTCCAAAGCTTGACCTCTCCACACCTTGACCTCTCCAAAGCTTGACCTCTCCACACCTTGACCTCTCCACACCTTGACCTCTCCACACCTTGACCTCTCCACACCTTGATCACTCCAAAGCTTGACCTCACCAAAGCTTGACCTCTCCACACCTTGACCTCTCCACACCTTGACCTCTCCACACCCTGACCTCTCCACACCTTGATCACTCCAAAGCTTGACCTCTCCAAAGCTTGACCTCTCCACACCTTGACCTCTCCAAAGCTTGACCTCTCCACACCTTGACCTCTCCAAAGCTTGACCTCTCCACACCTTGACCTCTCCACACCTTGACCTCTCCACACCTTGATCACTCCAAAGCTTGACCTCTCCAAAGCTTGACCTCTCCACACCTTGACCTCTCCACACCTTGACCCCTCCACACCTTGACCTCTCCACACCTTGACCTCTCCACACCTTGACCCCTCCACACCTTGACCCCTCCACACCTGGACTTCCTTGAAATGATGAGCTGAAATCCTTCTTTTTTCCCGCCGTAAACAACTTGTCGTAATTGTTGTTGGCTTATCAGCAGGGGTGTGTGCGTAGGTGTGTGTGTGAGAGAATGATTGTGTGTGTATGTATGTGTGGGTATATAGTATGATATGCTGCACACACACACACTGTCAGTAGTTATCTGCTGAGAACATATCTTGGGGGTTGATGTTTATCCATTCTGATGCAAGATTGGGTGAAGTTAGTCTTTGTCTCAACACAGCAGCCATGGCATGATAATGACATTCATCTTCTTCTTATTCATGGCTTCCTGATTAACAGGCTATTTAATTCCTTGCAGGCTGATGTAGTTTGATATCCTATAAGGGATAGAGGAATCCTTTTATTTACCCCATAGATATCTAAGGTGCTTTTACTTGTAATCTTGGGAATTAATTCAATGAAAATGAGTAGAAATCTGCACACAATTGAAGAACTTTACATTCCACTTTATATTCGACTGGCGAAGTCGACGGACGACAACATACACTGAAACGCAGAAAGAGAGAGAGAGAAAGGAAACTGCAGTGCTGAGCTGTGGGCCTAGGAAAATAAAAAGTGAAAACTGAGCGGCCGGAGAATAATAACAGCGTGGGCTATTCCAGTGAATAAGTACACCTCCTAGCACCTGAACATTTACAATAGCACGCTGTGAAAAATATGGCAGTGCTGTGTAGCCATCAAGTCTGTTATAGCCCAAAGGCCGTGGTCATCTAAAACCTCCTTTATATCTTCTGGCTCAGGTGACAGGCTTCATGAGGCTCCCTGAGCAAACTAATGTACCATGCACTGGGGAAAGTTGTTTTATTACAGAGCAGATCTAAACAACATTAAAAAAAAAGAAAGAGAGGAAAACCTGGGGAGATCTAAAGATGATTTGGAGGCCTAGGCTAGTCCTTCTAACAGAACAAGAAAACACTGTCACTGAGTTCCTTCGTTGGAGATTATCAAACAGCACTCAGAAAAGCCATGCTTTTTTCTTTCTATTTATTTCTTCCTTAGAAAGTAGAATAATTGGGCCCCGCTTAGATTCATTGCAAGAGTAGCACGCCAGCCAAAAGAGTGCTCCGACTGCCCCCGTTCAGTTTATGTGGGAAGCTTTGAGAAATATCGCTTCCTGTACTAACTCGCTCGCCGTGAGATGCAACAGATCTGACATCAGTGGCACTCCTCTGACCCTACTGTGCATTGATGGGCAATTTCTCGAATCTTTGAAAAATCCTCTTCCATACCATCCCATTGTTAAAACATCTATGGCGTGGTGGTGAATTAGTACAGGAAAAAAAAAGAAGATATGACTCTGTAATAAGGTATTTAGGAACGAGCATTACACAACGTTTTAACATCTCTCTCTCTCTCTGTCTCTCACTGTCTCTCTCTCTGCCTCTCTCTCTGCCTCTCTCTCTGCCTTTCTCTCTGCCTCTCTCTCTCTCTCTCTCTCTCTCTCTCTCTCTCTCTCTCTCTCTCTCTCTCTCTCTCTCTCTCTCCTTCTGTCTCTCTCTCTGTCTCTCACTGTCTTTCTCTCCTCTGTATCTCTCTCTCAATCTCTCTCGTTCTTTGGCAGTACATTTCCTCCTCATTTGGATGTAGTATTGTAATGCGTGTACCCGGGCTAATTCGGGACCTATTTCTAATAGCTAGGAGCATCATCCTTATTGTTGCTCTAACTACCCATGTTAATGATTGTAACACTAATTACTACCGTATAACTGTATCACCCAAATTAACCTATTTCAGGGTTTAGATCACCCACATTGACAGCAGTCTGAAATTAAGTCCCAAAAGGCATCCTATTCCCTTTATTGTGCACTAGTTTTGACCAGAGCCCATAGGGCTATGTAGGGAATAGGGTGCCATTTGGAACATAGCCCATATGGGGCTGGTGAGGAATAGCAGAATTGTCCCTTCAATCCAATCTAATTAGCAGTGTGGTTTACAGGGACTCTGTGATGGCAATAATTAATGCTACTGTATAGTGAGAATGCACACTGCATGGGGAATGGGGAAGAGAGGGTGGTACAGAGAATGAAGGGAGAGAAGAGTGGGGAGAAAGTGGGTGAGGAGAGGAGTGGGTATTGCAGATCTATATTATATGACCTAGCTTCCGTTTTACCTGTCAAAATTGGTAATTTGTTAACCAACCCCCCCCAAAAAATCGATATTGAAAACCTATTATGACAGCAAATACTGTAGGGTTCCATCTAACAAAGTGAAAATGGATCTATGATTGAATTCTGAGGGTCATTACCAGGGAGCGGACTAGCTGTGAATTCACATCAACTGAAATTGATTCTCTCTACCTCCTGCCTTTGGGGTGCAACCACGGCTCTAGGACCACGCTGTGCTCTACGTTCAGTAGTTAAAGTCTGATGTTGTTTGCTTGTGTTTACCTTTTCTTATCGCCATTAATTAATACTGGGAAGAGAAACAAAGAGTCAAAGAGACAAAGAGAGAGAGAAAGAGAGAGAGAGAGAGAGAGAGAGAGAGAGAGAGGCGGCTTGAGTCAGGTGCAGCCAGGTACTAGTAAACCGAGTCAGAAGGTGTCACCTCGTAAACGAGTATCCAGAAGTAATTAGATAAACTTTAAGCGAATGTGCTAACTTTGGAATACCGCTTTGATCTGGTTTGACATTCAAGTATTTATGCATTCACATTTGGGCTTAAATCCTTATTTTCCTTTTCATAAAAGCCCGGGCAATCGTGTCAAATTGAGTTGCTAAGTGCGTGAGTTGTAAGTGATTATAAAGGCGTGAACCGTACAGCTTAAATAGAACAGCTGGACATGCCATTCTGCTGCTACATTTAGTCAGATTTTACTTACTGCCTTAATTCAGTGGTGTGTGTGTGTGTGTGTGTGTGTGTGTGTGTGTGTGTGTGTGTGTGTGTGTGTGTGTGTGTGTGTGTGTGTGTGTGTGTGTGTGTGTGCGTGTGTGTGTGTGTGTGTGCCTGCGTGTGTGCCTGCGTGTGTGTGCCTGCGTGTGTGTGTGAGCGTGCGTGTGTGTGTGTCTGCGTGTGTGTGTGTGCCTGCGTGTGTGTGCCTGCGTGTGTGTGTGTGTGCCTGCGTGTGTGTGCCTGTGTGTGTGTGCCTGCGTGTGTGTGCCTGTGTGTGTGCCTGCGTGTGTGTGCCTGTGTGTGTGTGCCTGCGTGTGTGTGCCTGCGTGTGTGTGCCTGTGTGTGTGTGCCTGCGCGTGTGTGCCTGCGCGTGTGTGCCTGCGTGTGTGTGTGTGTGCCTGTGTGTGTGTGCCTGTGTGTGTGTGCCTGCGTGTGTGTGCCTGCGTGTGTGTGCCTGCGTGTGTGTGCCTGCGTGTGTGTGCCTGTGTGTGTGTGCCTGCGCGTGTGTGCCTGCGTGTGTGCTTGTGTGTGTGCCTGTGTGTGTGTGCTTACGTGCTTATCCATATGCCTTTATAACTTCAGAGGATTAAAAACTCTAAATTGTTGTTATCCCGATTATCATCTTAATGTCAGATGCCCTAATCACGACGACACAAATAGCACACACATAAAACTAGCCCCATTCTATGACGTTGTCATCTTCCCACCATATTTGAAAAAGTTGCTATTAGAAGGGCGTGTCCCAAATGGCAAAATATTCCCTGCACTACTTTTGACCAGAGCCCTATGGGCCCTAAATAGGGAATACATTGTAATTTGGGAGGCAGCTGAAGTGTTGAGGGAGGCGGTGATAAGCAGCCCCTTATCCGTTTAAAGACGCCACCTGGTAATCCCGCTGAGGGGAAGCTGCAGCTTTAAGAGACTTAGTCTGGATTAAGCCTAGTCCTTCCAAATTAAACCAAAAGTAAGCTTTCTAGCCGTTGCTCATGAAAGCTGCTGCTTTGCCTTGTTTGGCGTTGGGCCACCAACCACCAACCAACCAGAACAAGGAGATCAGAAAAGGGTTAGGGCTATTATTAGAATATTAAGAATAATAGAATTATGTTGCTCTGTTGTCTGTTGCTGGCCCCGGGCACCCAGGTACTAGCAGGATCGGCGAAGCCTTGTCCCACCCCATCACTACCCCCCCTCCTCCCTCCCCCCTCTCCCCAGCTGGCCTTTCAACAACCCATTGTCTCTTTTTCTCCTATTCTTTGCCACCCAGCTTAGCCTCTCAGCCAGCCAGACAAGCCTCTCATTCAGCCAACCAGCCGTGGCGAGGCTTCTGCTGCCCTGACTATCCCCCAGTTGACTTTTGCTGCTTCCCAGGCAAAACAAGGCCAAATCTGGGGAGCTTAGTGGATGGAGGGGGAAATAATCATTACTAAGGAGCACAAACCGATGAAAAGTCAGAGTGCCACTCCCCATTTCTAATTCTAACTTCCTCCCAGTACTGTATTTGGCCTGGCTTAGCTGTGGTACACACAAAGGAAAAGTAGACACACACACAAGCATGCACACACAGGAGAGGCTATTGTTTATCGTAGAAGAAGAAGAAGCAGAAGAAGAATGAGGATAAAGAAGAAGAAGAAGAAAAAGAACAAGAACAAGGCATCTGAACACCACTGAAACTAGAATCTGAGTTTTTCCGGTAATGTGATTTCTATACTCGAGGGAACATTGCTACAGGTGTAGGATCTTAATGTGTCCTCTTTTGTCACATCAAAATAATCCTGCAGTAACAGGATGGTTAGGCTATTAACTGGCAAAAAAAAGTAGGCTATATGAAAAGTGCAATACTGTCAATAT
Source organism: Oncorhynchus clarkii lewisi (assembly GCF_045791955.1). NCBI lineage: Eukaryota > Metazoa > Chordata > Actinopteri > Salmoniformes > Salmonidae > Oncorhynchus > Oncorhynchus clarkii. Next base: position 20,387,444 of record NC_092160.1, on the reverse strand, counting down.
AACCATGTGTTAGTGAGGGTTTTCAGTGAATTTACAAAGCCCATCTGCATAAATCACGAAGCCCATCTGCATTTCCTGCGGTGCAGGAAAATTCTCAGCAAGAAAAGAGTGATCAAATTAAGATCTTACACCTGTACATCGACCAGGGCTGTGCAGTAGGAAAACAGCAGAAAGTAATGATTTGTTACTTATCCCTGCCCCGCAATGTGCAAAACCATTACTCACAGAACTTGTAAAAAGCCTAGAGTGCACAATGTCTTGACTCATGTCATGACACACCCAAAATGAAATGCTTAGAGTGTGACGTGGCTCAGATTAAGATGGTTGTGATTGAAAACCAGATGCACCTCATTTTCCCGCAATTACATTGTTGCTGTGTGTGTGTGTGTGTGTGTGTGTGTGTGTGTGTGTGTGTGTGTGTGTGTGTGTGTGTGTGTGTGTGTGTGTGTGTGTGTGTGTGTGTGTGGATAATGATCCCTCAGCACTGGTGGGTGTGATCAGATCACCCAAGCACAACTCCATGGTGACCCTTCTACTATACTCCCCCAGAGGGAACATTAAATCCCAATCGTTATTACAGCAAGCAAAATAAGTCACAATCTCCACTCCTTCCCCCGTAAGGCAGGTCTGGGAACAGCTGCCAAAGCAGAGGGGAGTAAGGGAGCTTAGGGCTCCTGCTGTAAGCACCGTACTCAGAACAGCCCAGAATGGCTCAGCACGTCAGAGCCCAGAAGCTTTCATTCATTAACTCGGCCACTTGTGCAGCGGGATGTCAAACGTTGGATGTGAGCAAAAACTCAAAGCTTTACTTCCTATTGTGTTTCCATAGACACTGGCTGCTGGACCTGCAAACATTGTTTTCTGACTGGTTAACGGCACTATAGTTAGTTGTTTTCTGACTGGATAATGGTGTTATAGTTATAGTTGTTTTCTGACTGGTTAATGGTGCTGTAGTTATAGTTGTTCTCTGACTGGTTAATGGTGGTATATTTATGAATTCACAATCATAGCTATTATCACCATTACTTGTTTACTGCTTCCATGCTCAACCAAGAGTATATAGACCTATTTAATATATATATTAGAGGTAGACTTTTCTTTCCTCCGCCTCCCAGGAAACGAGATATGAGCATAAACAAGAAACAAGATGCCTATCCCCGTCTCTCCTCTCTCTCTCAGAAGCCTAATCCAAGCAAAACAAATCAGAGAGAAACAGGCCCACCTGAATCGCTTTCAGGGAAAACCAGAAAATAAAAATGCAAAACAGCCTTTGGAAAAAAAAAATACAATCTGAAACACCGAAGCTCTAAAGCGCAAATCCGTACACATATAACTTCAGCATTTCTCCTTCTAAACGTTGTAGTCATCTGCTCTGTGTTTGGCTTTTTAATGTAGTATTATATAGTATAATGTAGTATCCCAGACCCTCCCAGTCAATGGACTACTGCTATTCTCGCTAGTTTCTTTAGGGCCAGCAGAATAGAGGAATCCCTAATGGGGCCTTCCAGACAGAAAACGCTAGAGGCATTGTGACACATTAGGGGTCCCACCATCTCTTTAGACAGGGGACAAAGGGAGGGAAGGGGAGGAGAGAGAAAGGGGGAACAAAGGAGAGGGATGAGGGTAGTGGTAGGGCAAGGGGAAGATGAGAGAAAAAAGATGGAGACAGAGGCATTGGTGACATATGGTGGAGAGAAAAGGAAGAGAGAAAAGAGAGGGATGAGGGTAGAAGGGGAAAGGGGAGAAGAGAAAAGAGAGGGTAGGGGCAGGGGCAGGGGCAAGGGAAGAAATAGAGAAAGAGAGATGAGAACTAAAGACAGAGAGAGAAAGAGGCAATGGTGACTTTAAATGCTTGGGGTAAAGAGATGCATGGGGGTGTTAGCTCTGAAAGGCCTGTGAGTCCTATGGCCGGTCATAGCCCATTAGGCCTGCGCGGGGAGAGAGTGCTACAGCTCATTACATGCTCTGACTCCTGTTTTGGGGATGAACAATGCACAATTACTCCACCCTGCTGTTTCCACAGCCTACCACTGTCTGCCTCTGAGGCTACTGTTGCTGTGTCTATAGCCTGCCAACAGGCTTCTATGTAAATTAAACTACCCCTATAGCTACTAGCTATGCTAATGCTACATTTATGATAATACTAAGTCTATGAAAAACAAATGTAAATCTGTTTCTATGAAATGGAGGTATGGTATACCATTAAGATAGATATGATAATAATACACCAAGGTAATGTGCTGTTTGTTTTTTTATCATGTGGTTTTTAATGCAATTGTGTTTTTCTGGGTCAGCTCGCTCTAATAGATATCAAAGTCAGACATTAAAGTAAGACAACATGTGATGAGGAAATGAAGTGCCTAATTCACTTATCTTCAATTGACTTAGGGTCATTCAGGGTCAAAACCCAAAACAGGAATGTGCTGAAATAGACATGGACATGGACAGCCAAACGCCATCTATCTTTTATTAGATTCAGATTCAATGGCATTAATAGGCGACCAGTCATGCCTAAGGTGCATGACTATAATATAGTGACGCATATCTTCTATTTTCCTAGCACTGCCGAGGATAACAAGACAATGGGCCCATTTCACCCACCAGCAAATTGGTTCATCTCCCTTTTCCCCCCTCATTCTTTCTCTCCTGTACCATCCAACAATTACACATGCAGAAGTTGACATTTAATCGGATGGTGGAGAAATGCTAACTAACTAACATCCTCCCTATCTCCTCTTTGTTTTAAGGAGGCAAAGCAGGACACTTGGAAATGTCATTCTCTCCTAGTTGTCTGAGTTGGATGCCTGGAAAAATAGTATTTTCCTTCACAATGAGCATTGTTGTGTTCTCACCACGGCCCTCCCCCATCGCTCAATCACTCTAACTACCACACAGTATCACCACTTCAAGCTGAGGTCGTGAGAAACCTTGTCAGCCAGAGCGGTGGGAAGTCTGGTGGTGTAACTAGCAATTCAGCTGAGAGTGTGGGAGCCCAAAAGAAGAGCTAGCTATTCATACATTTTAATTAATACCTTTCCATTTGCATTTTGGACTGAATACATTTTGTGCACTCGAATAATAGTGGTCATTATAAAGTCATAATTAATTACATTTTCCACTATGGGAATGGTTAGGTTTTGTTGCTCCTCACACGTTGGAAGATAATTTACATAGATTTCCCCAAAGAGAACTCAAAGCCTGTAAGTCCCTTGTCAGTCTTATCGCTAACAGGGACAAACATATTGGAGGGGTGTCTACTTCCCCAAATCCGAAGGACCTAAATACCAAGGCTGCATTCCCAACAAAAAACCCATTCCTCAATGTTCCTCAGCCTGCACTATGAGTGACAGACTTAGCTATCCAGCACTTTTGCTGGCACAAAAACTCTCTAGGCCACTGTATAAAGGTCAATAGCCTTTCCTCCTTAACCCACGGCAATAACAAGTTGTCTAGCTTGTGTTGAGGAATCTAGGCCGACCTTTCCCACCCCATTAATTGAACTGCCGGAGTTTAAAAAAAGCTAGGAGACAAATCTGTATAATGAGAGATGAGACTAGGAGAGACAAAAATATTTTTTTCCTTCGATAACAAATGCTCTTCCCTGAGACCAGTCGTCTTTTATTGGGTATGCTTTTGCAACCAACCGCCACCTTCATTTGAATCGTTTTCCACCGAAGACGGCAGGAAATCTAACACATGAAATGTGTATGATATGAAAAAAATGTGTTATGTTTCTTGCAACCCTCAGTGCTGGTTTCCAAAAGCTTCTCTTAAAAATGAGATGGGAAGTAAAGCCAGCAGTACACTGGATTTCTCTTACACCGACAGAGCGCCGTGGGAGATGCTTAAAACCCAAAATATATTCTACACTTAAAATCTTACCCAAGATTAAGATGAGATTAAGATACATCCATGCTGATAGGAACAGAAATGTGTCTACAGTATTTAAGACATTATGAATTTGAGCGAAGCGGTCATTTTTTCTAACCATGTACCTCTAACTGCCAACATCACCAACACTGGATGCAGTAGGCCTACTTATCCTGACAAAACACGCTCAGAGATATAGTTAAACAGCATAGAATAGTATATTTAAAAAATGCTGGAGGTATAGGCCTATCTACTAGAGTCCAGAGATTGCAGCGAATCGCAAACCGAATATAGCATATTTGTGTCACAGGCTTTAATTTGAAAAATAAAAACAGTGGCTGCAGGAATCTCATTTAAATGGGTAATTACGTCTGAGACTCGGCGTCGCTAGCAGGGCTTAACAAGGTGCGCAATGATGTCCCCCCTTCCCCGGCAATAAACATCATCCCTCTCTTTCCCTTTCCCCTCTCTCTCTGTCCTTTTCACTCACTCCATTTATTTTAGGTGGTTTCGTTCTCGCCTTCTTCCCTCATGTACTGTATGCCCCTACTACCTTCAGTCCAGGCCCAAACTCATACCTTCAGTCCAGGCCCAAACTCATACCTTCAGTCCAGGCCCAAAGTCATATACTTCAGTCCAGGCCCAAAGTCATAGCTTCAGTCCAGGCCCAAACTCATACCTTCAGTCCAGGCCCAAAGTCATATACTTCAGTCCAGGCCCAAAGTCATAGCTTCAGTCCAGGCCCAAACACATAGCTTCAGTCCAGGCCCAAACTCATACCTTCAGTCCAGGCCCAAATTCATTTCCTTCAGTCCAGGCCCAAAGTCATATCCTTCAGTCCAGGCCCAAAGTCATATCCTTCAGTCCAGGCCCAAACTCATACCTTCAGTCCAGGCCCAAACTCATACCTTCAGTTCAGGCCCAAAGTTATAGCTTCAGTCCAGGCCCAAACTCATACCTTCAGTCCAGGCTCAAACTCATACCTTCAGTCCAGGCCCAAACTCATACCTTCAGTCCAGGCCCAAAGTTATAGCTTCAGTCCAGGCCCAAACTCATACCTTCAGTCCAAGCCCAAAGTCATAGCTTCAGACCAGGCCCAAACTCATACCTTCAGTCCAGGCCCAAACTCATACCTTCAGTCCAGGACCAAAGACATACCTTCAGTCCAGGCCCAATGTCATAGCTTCAGGCCAGACCCAAAGCCATTATCTCCTTATTGCCTTTCTGGGATCTATGGAAGAGCTCGGCTTCCAGACTCACATCAAACATCTCCAATCCAAAGTTAAATCTAGAATTGGCTTCCTATTTCGCAACAAAGCATCCTTCAATCATGCTGCCAAACATACCCTCGTAAAACTGACCATCTTACCGATCCTCGACTTTGGCGATGTCATTTACAAAATAGCCTCCAACACCCTACTCAACAAATTGGATGCGGTCTATCACAGTGCCATCCGTTTTGTCACCAAAGCCCCATATACTACCCACCACTGCGACCTGTACGCTCTCGTTGGCTGGCTCTCGCTTCATAGTCGTCGCCAAACCCACTGGCTCCAGGTCATCTACAAGACCCTGCTAGGTAAAGTCCCGCCTTATCTCTGCTCGCTGGTCACCATAGCTGCACCCACCCATAGCACGCGTTCCAGCAGGTATATCTCACTTGTCACCCCCAAAGCCAATTCCTCCTTTGGTCGCCTCTCCTTACAGTTCTCTGCTGCCAATGACTGAAACGAACTACACAAATCTCTGAAACTGGAAACACTTATCTCCCTCACTAGCTTTAAGCTAGTTTAAGCTAACTCTGTGTTGTTATATGTATCGAACTGCTTTGCTTTATCTTGGCCAGGTCGCAGTTGTAAATGAGAACTTGTTCTCAACTTGCCTACCTGGTTAAATAAAGGTGAAATAAATTTAAATGATTTTGTTTTAGACAGGGGTTTGGGTACAAGAACAACTATTAATGTATTAACATCACATGGCAAGGACACTTGTGTAGCACGCCTGTTGTTAAATTACTGTGCTTTAACCCACTAAGGGTATTCATGTGCTTTCCTTTCAACATTCTTTTAAATTAAAATGAATTTGTTTTAGACAGTGGTTTGGGTACAACAACATAGTATTAATTTATTAACATCACATGGCAAGGACACTTGTGTAGCACGCCTGTTGTTAAATTACTGGGCTTTAACCCACTAAGGGTATTCATTTGCTTTCCTTTCAACATTCTAATTTTAAAGCTAGACTCGGTTTTCAAAGCACAGTTAGTGCTTACCTTTTCATACCGTCTACCATATAATATTTAATGTTTGGACCGCCATTGCTTCTAGGCGAAATGTGCACATGCCAAAAAAATAAGCATTCTGGTGAATGACTACAGTATTTCCACATGTTCAGGTCCAATCCACCATTTGGAGCTGCAGACCTGGACTGGATGTTTCATTTAGCACACAGAATTCCTTCTGAACCAACATTAAGAAAGACATGTTCTTTCTCTCCTGCTGTACAGTTTCATATGGGTTATATTCTGAACAAATGATTTCTCTCCTGCTGTACAGTTTCATATGGGTTATATTCTGAACAAATGATGGGGCTTTCAGTATAATAACGTTATCTGTACTTTACAATAGAATTACATTTCCTCTCTCTCTCCTTTCCTCCTTCCTTTCCTCATTATTCCAGGCGTTGCTCCCTGTCCAGTGTCCCTGGCCCCGATGCACAGAGTGCTGCTCAGCCATCACACATGGTAGTAGGCAGGCTATAGTGACATGCGTATGTCAGGCTCTGTCACTCATGTATGTTTTAACACCTCAGCTGTTGCCTGTATGCACCGATCCTGACAAGAGGGCAGCGGCCTGGGGCTTGATTAGGCTGCCATTGGCTCTTATTGTGACATATTTACTGTACCTCCCCAACATAGGAAGCAATGAATAGTGTTTAAGGGCCAATGCTATATATACACTGAACTGGCATTGGCTTGTCAGTCACGATAACCTTTCCACACTATAGTGTTGACCTGAAGCGTACTGTGCTGTCTTGGATATTGTCTTTTCACATTGTCCTTTGCAGCAAGGTGCCAGGAACTATGATAGGATGCATAACCAGGCCAGCCCAGTACAGCTCAGCTTGGCTAGACCATAGTGTGAAAAGGGTCTATATCTATGAGCAAAAGCATCTCATAGGATAATGTTACTCGTGCATTGAGGCTCCAGTGCAACCCATTTCAGAGTTCATCACAGCATAATTTCAGTCAACGGAAATGAAATGGCCCGACATGACCATTGGCTGACACATAGAAATGACTGCATGAATGTTGAAATATTTGCTTGGTTCTTTGACTAACTAACTGACTGTCAGACTGACTGATGCTTTATTTGTCTTGGCATAAAATTACACTCAAAGAGTAAGACATTCCCAAATCCTCAGCTCACTCACAAATCTAACCTTTCTTGCTATAATTCCCACGCTCATCTGCCAGTTACTCAATCAGGGGCTTCAGATAAGATGCTTCACTCTCTTGCATTCCTCTGAAGAGGAGACATTAAACCACGCAAAGCTTTGCCTAAACTCCTTCAACAGATAAAACACACACACACACACACACACAAACACACTAACATTGCAACATTTCAAGTTCAAGTAGTCAAGGATCCGTCAGTTTCCAATCTGTAAAATCTTTGTTTCATTTTTCCACTACCTGATTAGTCTGTTTTCTCCTTCCTGCGCTTTGAGAAGTGTTTAAATGCCTCAGCAGAGCTTTCTCCTGGAACCTGACTGAATCTTCTCCTCAGCACAAAGCCCCTTGCCGAGACAGCATGCTGTGACCTTTACTTTATTGTGTACGGGATGCAGAGATGATTAATTGGATTAGGTTGATGAAATTTAGAGAAATACAAAAGCCCTAGTCGGGTGCCTCGATGGGAATCTTCGAAAATATCAAATTCTTTAATTCGCAACATATTAGCCCGTCATACTGCATGTGTTGTCACATGTATTGGTTGGTGGCTTAAAGAGGAAGGCGACCAGATTAGAAGTGACAGATATTTTTCTCAGAAAAGGGGAAGTGAGATGGAGGGAGGGGTTAGATAGTCAGATTACAATGGAAGATCAGATACTAAATGTGGAGCGGCTTGAGTTTGTGTTGTGCCACTCAAACCAGACCCAACACTCTAGTAAGAGGCAAGGCAATGTGCTTTAATTCCTCTATTGTTCTCTTCGGGAATGTAATTATATTTTATTCGGCAAAGATGCAGTCTTTGTCTATGTCCCAAATGGGTTCCCTACCCTATTCCCTTTATAGTGCACTACTTCTGTCTAGAACCCATAGGCCTCTGGTCAAAAGTAGTGTACTCCAGATATAGGATCCTAATTTGATCAGTTTCTCACAGCAGGAAAATAATCCTGCAGCAACAGGAAAAGTGAATTATTGTGTGCATTATAATTACTGGACATTTTTGTAGGGGTTGATACATTTTTGGTTAAAAACCTTTAAAAAATGTAAAAATTATAAACTAAAAGTTAGTATTTGCTGGTGTGCAGCAAATTTCCTGCAACAACAGGGTGATCAAATTAAGATCCCACATATGTATATAGGGAATAGGGTGCCCTTTAGGATACAGCCTATATGATTAAGGGAGACAGGATGACAGCGCATTAGAAGATAGGAAGAGGGGGGATAGAAGATGGAAGGTGATTGGCAGGCACAGCAGATGTGTACTGTGTGTTGACAGCATGACATCTACTTTGTATTCTCAATATGACACGTTTGAATGTGTTCTGTGCATATTGTCCTGATGTGAAAGAGATTGGGTGGGGGGCGGGATGATGTGTAAGCATGCGGAATATGGAACCCAGTACCACTCCCCATCGCCTCTCTTGAAACAATATTAAAATGTAGACTATTTCTAGCTATCTCACAAAACAGTTAGCGATTAGCATATTGCTGTAGCTAGCTACCTTGGTTTTGTTTACAGCATGGAGTTCCTTGACTGTGAGAGGAACAAATTCAAGACACAGACAGAGAAATGCCTCTTGTTGTCCCCAACAAAAAAAGCCGGAAATTGAACTGTACTGCATATGCCATACTGTATGCATACAATAGCTACTTCTGTGGTCCTCTAACAAGTAACAGAATGGAAGCATCTGGAAGCGGATTTACCTCAATTAGCACTCAATTAGCATCAATTTGTTCATTGTAGCACTGAACTAATTGGACAAGATGGCGCCGACAGAGATGGTTGCCTCGCTTCGAGTCCGTTTTTATGTATTATTTCTTACATTGTTACCCCAGGAAATCTTAAGTCTTATTACATACAGCCAGGAAGAACTATTAGATATAAGAACGACGTCAACTTACCAAAATTACGACCAGGAATATGGCTTTCCCGAAGCGGATCCTCTGTTTGGACCACCACCCAGGACAATGGATCTAATCCCAGAAGCCAACCCAAAACAATGGCGCCGCAGAAGGGGCAGACGGAGCGGCCTCCTGGTCAGGCTCCGTAGACGTGCACATCGCCCACCGCTCCCGAGTATACTAGTCGGCCATATTACCGGCCATATTACCTACCAAGTGAATTCTTATCAGTTATTGTTAAAGCTATGTGCATTCCCCCTAAAGCAGACACCAAGACGGCCCTCAAGGAACTTTACTGGACTCTATGTAAACTGGAAACCATATATCCTGAGGCTGCATTTATTGTAGCTGGGGATGTTAACAAAGCAAATTTGAGAACAAGGCTACCTAAATTCTATCAGCATATTGATTGCATTACGCGTGGGGTAATACACTTGATCACTGCTACTCTAACTTCCGCGATGGATACAAAGCCCTCCCCCTCCCTCCCTTTGGCAAATCTGACCACAATGCCATCTTGCTCCTACCGTCTTATAGGCAGAAACTCAAAAAGGATGCACCAGTGACTAGAGCCATTCAACGCTGGTTTTAACAATCAAAATCCACATTTCAAGATTGTTTTGATCACGAGGAGTGGGATGTGTTCTGGTTAGCCTCAGAGAACAACATCGATCTATACACTGACTCGGTGAGTGAGTTTATAAGGAAGTGCATTGAAGATGTTGTACCAACTGTGACTATTAAACCTACCCTAACCAGAAACCGTGGATGGATGGCGGCCTTAGCGCAAAACCTGAAGCACAAACCACCGCATTTAACCATGAAAAGACGTCTGGGAATATGGCTGAATATAAACAGTGTAGTTATTCCCCCCGCAAAGCAATCAAACAAGCGAAATGCCGGTACAGGGTCAAAGTGGAGTCGCAACTCAACGGCTCAGACACGAGACGTATATGGCAGAGTCTACAGGAAATCACGGACTATAAAAAGAAAACCAGCCACGTTACGGACACCAACGTCACACTTCCAGACAAACTAAACACCTACTTTGCCCGCTTTGAGGATAATACAGTGCCACCGTCGCGGCCCGATAACAAGGTCTGCGCCCCCCCCCCTTCTCCGTGGGTGATGTGAGTAAAACATTTAAACATGTTAACCCTCGCTAGGCTGCTTGCACAGAAGGCAACGCTAACTGAACTAAATGACTATCACCCCGTAGCACTCACTTCTGTCTTCATGAAGTGCTTTGAGAGGCTAGTCAAGGATCATATTACCTCCACCTTAACGGCCACCATAGACACACTTTAGTTTGCATACCACCCCAACAGGTCTACAGACAATGCAATCGCCATCACACTGCACACTGCCCTATCCCATCTGGACAAAAGGAATAGCTATGTAAGAATGCTGTTCATTTACTACAGCTCAGCATTCAACACCATAGTACCCTCCAAGCTCATCATCAAGCTGGAGGCCCTGGGTCTCAACCCCGCCCTATACAATTGGGTCCTGGACTTTCTGACGGGCCACCCCCCAGGGGGTGAAGGTAGGAAACAACATCTCCACTTCGCTGACCCTCAACACTGAGGCCCACAAGGTTGCATGCTCAGCCCCCTCCTGTACTCCCTGTTCACCCACGACTGCGTAGCAATGCACACATCCAACTTAATTATCAAGTTTGCAGACTACACAACAATAGTGGACTTGATTACCAACAACGACTAGACAGCCTACAGGTAGGAGGTGAGGGCACTCGGAGTGTGGTGTCAGGAAAATGACCTCTCACTCAACGTCAACAAAACAAAGGAGATGATCGTGGACTTCAGGAAACAGCAGAGGGAGCACCCCCTATTCACATCGAAGGGACAGCAGTGGAAAAGGTGGAAAGTTTTAAGTTCCTCAGAGTACACATCACAGACAAACTGAAATGGTCCACACACACAGACAGTGTGGTGAACAACCACCTGAGCCACTGCCTGTTCACACCGCTACTGTATCATCCAGAAGGCGAGGTCAGTGCAGGTGCAGCAAAGCTGCGACCGAGAGATCGAAAAACAGCTTCTATCTCAAGGCCATCAGACTGCTAAACAGCCATCACTAATTCAGAGAGGCTGCTGCCTACATTGAGACCCAATCACTGGTTACTTTAATAAATGGATCACTAGTCACTTTAAACAATGCCACTTTAATAATGTTTACATATCATATGTAAATACTGTATTTTATACCATCTACTGCACCTTGCCTATGCCGCTCGGGCCATCACTCATCCATGTATTTATATGTACATATTCTCATTCACCCCTTTAGATTTGTGTGTATTAGGTAGTTGTTGGAATTGTTTGATCGCTACACTCGCATTAACATCTGCTAACCATGTGTATGTGACCTATAACATTTGATTTGATTTGACTAAATTTGATAAAAAACGATAGAACTCGAGAATAATGGTCTTCTTACAGTTTCTCCACAGAAAGTCTAACACTAGAGTTAAAAGACTGCCTCCCTTTTTTCCATTTCATTGAACACCATAATGAAACCCAATAACAATTTTATAAAATTCAATCTCTTTCCCGCATAAGGATAAGCATAAACTGAATCAATACCCAAGATAAGTTATTTTCTTTCTGCTAAATTCATTTTATGGAAACACAGTTGGAGGAAAAATCAAGTCACAGGAATACACATTACCAATTCAAAAACACATTATAGCCAAAGGCCATTGCTTACTGTCTAATTGTCTCTCTCCACCAACTGATCTGGTATAATTAAGACATGGCAGAAGGCTCTATTCTCCAGTGACTTCTAGTCTTTTCATCTGCAACCACAACCACAGGCAGGTCAACCAAACATCTCTCAGCTGCTGCTGCTGCTTCTCAACATTGGACAGGGGTTCCACTGGGATGTCTATTGGAGCTGCATGTGTCTCGGGAGAGGGAATACTGTACACACAATGCAATTGCAGGTAGAAAGTCGTTGGGGAAGGGTTGCCACTGTTTTCTTGGCCAACTACTGTATACTATGCACCAGTCTGCTGCTATGTGTAGTCTACCTGTGTCTCCTTGCTGGAACAGCTGATGGTAGTTTATTTTATGCTCCTCTTTTCACTGGTATTTATCTGGTGTTTTATTGGAAATTCTGTGGTAACAATGGGTGTAATTCATTCCTGTTGGTGATTACCTGGTACCAATGGTGCCCAGTGGTTCTTTTTTAGTGAATCCCTGAAAACAAACAAGTGATACTGTACATAGGTGCTTCCTGCCTAACTACCTGCCTAACTACTATGTTCTTTCTCAGTAAATACCTGGTCAGTGAAGTACTACTAAAAAGCTCTCTCTATCTGAAGTAGAATACTACAACCACTGTAGCAGACCTGATACATGTACTGAGTGTTGATGAGACCCATCTACACCAACAAGCCAAATCCAATAACAATAATTAAAATCAAAATCCTCATTATTATACATGAAGTCTTTTACTCTGATCTTTTCTATTCTTCTTCTTTCTTCTCCTCTTATTCAAATCCTAATAGTATAATTCCATGAGTCTCGGCCTAGGCTTCATACAGTAGGTTGGAAATGAAACCAGTAAAACAGTGGTTGACTCAAAAATGATTATGACGGCGCCCTGGCGCCAAGGTGATGACAAATGTTTTTGGGGACGAAGCAAAAGCCTCACTAATCACAACAGTGCTCTAGTGTCCTAGCTAGACCTCGGGGAAATGTGGACTTGTGGAGTCAAGTGGGTTTCAAGCCCGGGCTTGCTCACCGTGACAGAGCTACAGATGTATTATCTTCATTTTGTTACTGAGAATATTCCTGCACCGCAGATGAGCTTCATGATTTACATCCATTCAGTCAAAACCTGCACTAACACACGTTGATATTAACAGTATTGCACTTTATTGCAGCCTCATTTTGGCCAGCTAATAGCCTATCTGCTGATCAAGCAACATTATGAACTAAACATTCAAATCCTCGTGCTGCAGGATAATTTTTCTGCTATAATACTAATCAAATTAAGATCCTACAGCTGTATTTTCGTTAATTTTACAGATGCACTGTTTGTTTACACTCTACATAAATGGCTATGTAATTGCACTTGACAACAGTTTTTGTAATTTAACAGCAATGTGTGGTTACGGAGTTACTGTCTTTTCTAAATGTCAGAGTGGAGAAGAAATATTTGGAGATAGCTGCAGCCTGCTTGAGGGGGAGAATTCACACACGTACATGAAGATACTCTCTCTCTCTCTCTCTCTCTCTCTCTCTCTCTCTCTCTCTCTCTCTCTCTCTCTCTCTCTCTCTCTCTCTCTCTCCCTCTCTTCCATCGACTAGCTATCAGCACCTCCTCTCTCCATCAGTCCACAGGAAATATGCATGGGGCCGCAGTCAAAGAGATGTTTGTCAACGTCATGTGGAACGTGGAGCTGCGACGATGCTTGCATGTTAAGCAGCCCCTCTGCCTTAATCAAGCCAATCCCAGGCGCTAGGAAAATGAGAAAATGCGGTAGGGCCCAGACACCTGGCATTAAGACACTCTCCCTCCTTCCCTCCATCCCTCTCCCTCCTTTCCTTCATCCAGCCACCCCCTAACTCAGCCCTATCAGACACCTCCAAGCTTTGCATATGAGATCATCAGATTCGATATACGGCCCTATTTGTCTCCCCCTCTCCCTCTACCTCTCTCCTCTTTTCATGAACCGAAACAAAGAAAGGCCTCCCTAATCCCGCGGCTAAGGTGCTTTTTTATTGGATGCTTAAGCCGCCAAGACAGGCTACTACGCCTGGGTTTAACAACTGCTCAGGAATTCCTTTGTGCCGGCTGGACTATCCTTGTGTTTTGCTCATGGAGAGGGTTGTGACCTGAATGCTACCTGTGGGTACATAAAGGCCTGGACACAGCATAGCGGCATGCACTCGTTCCCCTCTACTAACGCTTGACTTTACAGTTCCACGGGATGGATCTACACCCTTTCTTAGTTTCTTTCTTTCTTTGTCTCTCTCTCTCCCCCTGTCCCCTCTCCCTCTCTCTCCCTCTCCCCATCCCCCTCTCTCCCCATCTATCCCAGACAGTCTGCAGGAAATCATTGTGGCTGTAAACGGGGCCCTTTTGACCCTCGCGAGACCCAATAAGTGCCCAGATCCTAACTGGATCCGCCAATCAATGGATCAATAATCATTCTTATGTTTCTGGTTTTGTTTTTAGACTTTTCTTCTTCTTGCTGAATGTCAAACTGGATTTGGAGTCATCAAATATGTGATGGGTGGGTTGGGGTTGCTTTACTTGGGGCTGAACAAGATTGTGAGAACCACCTACCCAGCTGAGGGCCATAGCAGTAGGTCAAGCTAGAGAGGTTGTCCAGGAATCCAGTAGACTAGGTCATAGAGGCAAAAATCTATAGTCTTAAGATCAGCTGGTTAGTGGACACTTTTGTCAGCTTGAATAGCACACTCGAGCGAGAATTTTGCTTTCTTCTGAATCTCTACGGCAATACAATCAACCCCTATGCATGGTGGGGTGACTATAGCTATATAATAGCAAGCTGCGCGGAGTGCAAAGCTGCAACCTTGGCCTTCACTGCATGACGATTGGGCAGTTTCACATCGAGCAATGATTATTCATTGTGGTGGTGGAGCTGATAACCTGGATCAATGCGTCTGGCACTCTGTAAAAAAAATCAAGTGATGTGTTTGCTCCAATTGGTTCATATGTTCATTCAACTACTGTCATGTGTGCTCCCTCGCTGGCCTCTAGGTCACCAGGCTGCTCGTTATGGCGCACACCTGTCACCATCGTTACGCGCACCTGCGCGTTATCAGACTCATCTGGACTCCATCACCTCCTTGATTACCTGCCCTATTTATGTCACTCCCTTTGGTTCCTTCCCCAGGTGTCATTGTTTCTGTTTCCTGTCTGTGCATTGGTCGTTATTATTTGGACATCTTACCTAAAAAAAAGGCTGTGGAACGAGTTACACACACAGTATTTTTAACATACAATGTTTTCAACTTGTTAAGCAAAGACAGCATAATACATTTACTGAATTTTTTCTGAACGTTTTCTCAAGTTGGGACTAAGTTCGGTAACACTTGGATCGAAAAGTTAAGTAAACAAAAAGGCTGTGGAACCAGTTACTTAATAATAATTAGTTGAAACAAATAAACCTCTGAAAGGCCTTGATCTATTTCTCAAATGTATCTGTCTGACCAGACTCCGTATAGAATATCTGTTATGTTTCTGGAACATATGAGCTTATGACTGGCCCTGAAGGTGTGGCTCAATCTGTTGACAGAACATCCACGGTAAATGTGACCATTCATTCACTTTAGACTTCTTCACAGATCTAAAAAGATCGAAATGAACCTGGGGCTTTCCCACCCCGAACCGATACATAAATGATCTTTGTTAAATATAGATAAATCCTGTTTCGAACAGACCTGAGGACAATTACACCCGTTCCGTACAGATCTGGTCAGATCCAGACCCGGTCCGATCCGAGTGATAGAAGCAGCAGAAAGGTCATTTTTTAAGCTACTTTATTAAATGTAGTAGAGAGAGGTGCCGCCGTAGCAGGCGGGGGAGGGGCCATACTGTGAGAGAGTGACACAGGGAACAGGGAGGAGGGAGGGAGATACAAGAGACAGCAACCAACCAAGCCAACTCGCTCTGTAGTAGACTAATAGCTGCCATAGCTAGGTTATTTATCATGCAATATGATTACGTCGTGCCTGTCTTGACTGCATCAAACCGTGAGAACCTAGTTAAGTTAACGTTAGCTAGCTAGGCTAATTCAGGCTGCAGTGGATGTGCTTCTCATCCTACAGTTACAAATAACAACAACTCCACCCAGAATATTAAGCAGCAGCCTAACTGTTGTCTCTTGTTCGTTGTAGCCTATCCTTGTCCTTTAACTTTTAATTCCGCCATTTTAATTTAATCTTCCACTGATTAGATATCTCCTGACTTTTGCCACACATGGAGGCTCTATGACTGTAGACTATTGCTGCTTTGATGACTTATGATTGGCCAACAATAGCAACAATCTACACACGCCATGTTCCACTCTCTTGAAAAGCAAGAGCAGCAGCACACATTTTAAAATATCTCTACCTCTCTACTGCAGCAGTCGCATTCTAATTTGTACCGGCCCTTCCGGACAAGGCAGGGTATTCGAGTACAGGTGGATCCGTGAAGACCTCTAATTGACATTCACCAGGTGAATCCACAGTGACTATACTCCCTACAAAGACTATATTATAACCCACAGCGACTATACACCCTACGAATACTATTTTATAACCAACAGTGACTACACTCCCTACAAAGACTATATTATAACCCACAGTAACTGTACTCTCTACAAGACTATATTATAACCCACAGTGACTATACATCCTTCAAAGACTATTTTGTAACACACAACAACAATACACCCATTGGATGCTGAAGCACTACGCAGTCATGACAATGAGTAGTGAGTCTGAGAGTCGACTGGGCCCATCTTAACCATCACTCTCCTATGTTCCCGTCTTAACCATCGATCTCCCCTGTCCTGTACACCCACCCCCTGTCCCCCTCTCCCCCAGGGCATTGGCACAGATTGGCACAACAGCAACACGCTGCAGGGACAGATCAGATCAGAGCGAACTAAGCGTGGTCTCACCTCTGGCAGCGGCATGCCGTTGATGATGAGGTCAGGCTGCTGGGGACCCTGCCCGCTGGCGAAGGGATGCTGCTGATAGCCACCGTGGTTGGGCGCGGCATTGCGCGAGTTCTGGTTCTCCACGTTGAGGAAGGTGCTCTCGGAGCGCCTGCAGCCCAGCGGCAGGCTCTGCTGGTGGTAGTCGAAGTAGTTGAGCGAGGAGGTGAGAGACGAGCAACTCACCACGTTCATCTTGTCCGTCTCCTCCACGTCGCGCGGCACGAGGCGGATGTCGTTCTTGCTCAGCTTCTTCTTGCTCGACTTCTTCTGGCTGCCATACGAGTACTCCGCCACCCTGCGCAAGTAGAAGAAACTGAACAGACTCAATAAAGCAGTGCTCTGTCGTACCCGCCCACAGGCACACGTCGTTCGGCCAGAGGCCCCCCGCTCAGCCATGCCAGAGTGCTGACCGAAGTGTGCCGTGGTGGTGGCAAGCACATTGGTAAGCATCCGGGGTAGCGAGACAGAGGAGCCACGCTCAAGTGACCCCCCCCCCCCCCCTCCACCCAAGCCTGACCGCCTTCCCCGGGCCACCAATGGAGCCGTCATCCCTCATTTGTTTTATTTGCATGCTCGGCACAGTTGACATGTCACAAACAACAAGCACACACAATGCAAACATGCCAAACCACAAAAGCACACAAGGCAACAACAAAAGACGATACTGAAGATCACCAACCAGAATATGCCATCATATTAAAGCCTCACTGCTAATTCACTTTTTTCTTTCATTATCAAGCGAGGCCCACTGGCAATATGGAGTGCAGGAGCACTGTAAATTCAAATTCATTTAGAGCCTAGTCTCTGTGGCTGTTCCCTGACTTGAGCAGAGCATTTTGATTCTAATCAGCCCAAATGAGAAAGCCGGAGATTCTTTATGGAAAGGCTGCTGCTGATGCTCGGGTCCATTCTCCATCCAGGCTTGCAAATTCTTATGAGGGGAAGCTGTGTTTTAAGCAGCTTGTGCTCTGAACCCTTGAATCCCTCCTGACCCGGGCCTTGCCTCTGAGTTTTAACGTGTCAAACATTTGCATGGACTCTCACTCTCCAAAGGTATATTTTTAGCACTGGTTGGAAATAGTATTTACTCTTGTTTCTAGCCTGCATCTAATAACACTTGAGGCCCTGGCTGCATATGCTGAAATGCCCTAGGAAGATTCCCCATCCTTAGTATTAACTGGATGGGTTTTCCTTTTCATGTATGATGAAGTCTGGGTCTGTCTGCTCTTCCATGCCTTCATTCTAGCAAAGAAAATGGTAATAGCAGCCTTCGAATGTTTCTTTTTCAGGATATCTCAAAACTGTTATTTTTTTTCTCTCTCTCTCTCTCTCTTTCTCTCTCAATCTTTGGAGTCTGAGTAGGGGAGAGAAGAGACTGAGGGTAAAAAAAAAGAGTGCATTGTTCTGTCATTGTTCTCTTTAGTGCTTCTGGGCCCAAAATCAGAAAATGGACAGGAGAATCAAAGAGAATGAGCAATAAATTACAGATAAGCACTGCTCAGGTTTGAGGTGGTAGCTAACTACTCAGGAGCACTGCAAATCAATACTGATTACAGTACCCAGCAGGAAAATGATTTTTATGCCACAAGACAGGATTTTTAAAGAGGAAGGTTAGGTGGTGTGGGTCAGATATTATTTGATTTACCTTAGTTGTTTGTTTGAATGGTTGGTTGGTTTCTTGTGGGGTTTTTTTTATTAGAGAAATAGTGCACTGTGGGTCACATCCAAATCTGAAAGCATGTTGAGAAATGTACTAGGCTATATTTGTCAATATGACAATGACAGCCATCAAATCATATAAAATGCCCTAAAACCCCTATAAATTGTCTTAATAACATAACTTATGTTGAGAGTCTTTTGCATAGTTCTCTAAGAGCATTGGCTTTTCAGAAAACAGATGTTTTTATTCTTATGTCGTTAAATTAGTCTGTGGGCTGTTGTGTTGACAACAATGTCACTTTGAAACTATACTGAACAAAAATATAAATGCAACATGTAAAGTGTTGGTCCCAAATGTTGAGCACAAATTTGTTTACATCCCTGTTAGTGAGGATTTCTCCTTTGCCAAGATAATCCATCCACCTGACAGATGTGGTATAAAAAGAAGCTGATTAAACAGCATGATCATTACACAGGTGCACCTTGTGCTGGGGACAATTAAAGGCCACTCTAAAATGTGCAGTTTTATCACACAACACAATGCCAGAAATGTCTCAAGTTTTGAGGGAGTGCACAATTGGCATGCTGACTGCAGGAATGTCCACTAGAGCTATTGCCAGAGAAATTAATGTTCATTTCTCTACCATAAGCAGCCTCTCAACGTTGTTTTAGAGAATTTGGCAGTACGTCCAACCGGCCACACAACCGCAGATCACGTGTAACCACTGCAGCCCAGGACCTCCACATCGGGCTTCTTCCCCTGCGGGATTGTCTGAGACCAGCCACCCAGACAGCTGATGAAACTGAGGAGTATTTATGTCTGTAATAAAGCCCTTTTGTTGGGAAAAACTCATTCAGAAAAAACGAATTCTCCCCAGTGGGTGGCCTTTGCCCAATGCGCCCATGCCCAGTCATGTGAAATCCAAAGATCCTGGCCTAATGATTTTATTTAAATTGACTGATTTCCTTATAAAAAATGTAACTCAGTAAAATCGTTGCAATTGTTGCACGTTGCGTTTATAATTTTGTTCAGTAGAAGTTATGTATCTTAACAAGTTAGGCCTTAGAGGTGCTATACTACATACTTAGAATACTGAATGTAAAGATGCTCTCCTACTAGGTGAACCCCTCATCAAATCTACATCTCTAAAGAATATGGATTGGAGAAACCTGATGTGGATATCTCACCAACCATCACATGATATTGCAAATACATGACTGCTTTAGATTTCAAATCAATAGGTGATCAATATTAACCATTATCCATGAGTATGTGAAAAGTTTCATTTCAGAACGCAATATTTTCAGAAATATTGGTACATAAATGTTTATTCTTTAAAGAACTTATGAAAGAGATTATTTAAAGAGATTCTTTAAAGAAATAGATTGGTGTGTTTGTTCACTATCTAATCATGGCATGGGGTTGTTGAATGAGAAACATATATTTGTTTGAAATCTATCACTTTAAACAAATAGTCATGTTTTTTTGCAAAACACTATATATCTGCCTCACTCTCTGGGAAATAAGTGGTACTGCTAAGTTTTACACAGTCAAATAGAACAAATGGCCTTTTTTTTATAAAGAACTGTACAAATTATACATTTGTGACAATATATGTAAATAATATATTTTGTAACAAAATAATCAATTCAGTAATATGAGATCTGTATGTAAAACATTTACAAGTAACATTTGTTTTACATTTAGCAGATGCTCTTATCCAGAGTGACGTACAGTTAGTGCATTCATCTTAATATAGCTACAGTAGTTGAGACTAATATACAGGATGCAAACGTTCTATTCCAGCTAAACAATGGATATATAGCGTTTTGCACAAGTGTATTTTTTTTTACATTTTAATACAGATCTAAAAATCTATGAATTACAAATCTGAGAGTAGTAATATTTTAAACACATATGAAGGTACCCATAAGCAATCATTTCTGATGAAAAAACACACGTGAAAAATTGGTGGGTATAGTGTTTTGGAAATAAACTGTTCTGTGTGCCTGTGAAGGTCCACACTTTAAAAAGGAGATCTGTCTGGACACCTTATGTAGTTCTTTAAGTGCATAAAGGAGAAGAAACTCAATGTTAAAAAAAAAAAAGTAACTGCCGCACAATGGCATTCTTAGGCTACATGTGTGTTTATTGGATCTCAACCCAACATTTTGGTCAATAGAGCTTCATCCACTGGGACTTACTGAGAGATGTATATTTGCTCTACTTTATGGAGGAATCATACAGGGTCAGCCAATTGCCACATGTATGAAATGGCCTGACATAGCAGCACATCAACAAGAATGATGTTGAGTGTAAAATATGAAATATGATAATAGCTTCAGGTTAAATTGACAAATTCACAGTACCAGTCAAAAGTTTTGGACACACCTACTCATTCCAGGGTTTTTCTTTATTTTGACTATTTTATACATCATAGAATATTAGTGAAGACATAAAAACTATAAAATAAACATATGGAATCACAGAGTGAAGGAAAAGCAGTCAACAAGTGTTCAGCGTATGTGGGAAGTCCTTCAAGACTGTTGGAAAAGCATTCCAGGTGAAGCTGGTTGAGAGAATGCCAAGAGTGTGCACAGCTGTCATCAAGGCAAATAGTTTTGACGTCTTCACTATTATTTCTTCAATGTAAAAAAATAGTAAAAAATAAAGAAAAACACTTGAATGAGGAGGTGTGTCCAAACTTTTGACTGGTAATGTATATATTTTATATATTTTAAGTGGTAATACACAAGGCAAAGTGAGAGCTGATGCTATACAGATTGATGAAAAAAAACATTTTTATTATGATGGATCAAGATAATAATGTGCTTCCCTTCTGAGGCATAGTCATACACGGAGTAGAGGCCTAGATGGTTCAAAGCTGCATTACTTAGTAGTTTTAGTACAATAGTAGATCCCACTTGATTTGCATTACTTTTTTTTTTATTCTGTATTATTATTAACACTATTATTACCAATATCATCATTACTATGTCATCATTCTTGCAGAATCGTAGGCCATCCTGTCTTCTTTAGAACATCCATTTAAACCTTTGGGAATAGAATGCACTAGAAATTCAATAGCTGTAAAATTCAGCTAATTGTTCTCGCCTAGTCAAGATTATTAGTCCTAGTTAATTGTGCGTGTTGAAAAAAGGAAGTAAGGCAACAGCGCCTGGTCTAGGAGTCCATTGGCCATTTTTTCTTATCAGTTATGGGCACCTGCATTCCTTAGTGCCGCCTAACATCTGGGGCCCTAAACATGCACTAGAAATACAGCTACGTGCACTCACGACTAGCCTGAACAACACACACACGGAGGCACCAACGCAAGGGCGCGCATATCGCCAGCAGAAACACACGCGCGCACCCCTGAATGGGCAATAAAATGTGTAAATGTAGGCCCATGAGAATAAGAAAATAGGTACTTGGCTATAACCATGACTGACTGAAACACCAAAGTAATGAGATGCGTATGAAGAGCTGTTTTCAGTACCTGCAGTTGTACGTTCGGATCTCCTTGTTATCCCTTTTGCACTTGACTGCCACAAAAATCATAGTGACAAACAGGATAGCTGCAATAGAGCCCAGGGCAATGATGAAAATCAATGACAGGTTTACTGGTCCAATAGATTCCTGGGCGTTCAGGTCCGGTGAGAGGTAGACAACAATGTATGCAGAGGCCGACAAGGACGGTTTCCCGTGATCGCGTGCCACCACTGTGATCTCGTAGGTCGACTTGACCTGCTCCCCGAACATCTTAGTGGACCGCACCTCTCCATTCACCTGGTCTATCTCAAAGAAAGGCCTGTCTCCCTCCGAAATGGTATAGGTGAGCCTTCCATTCTCCCCCTCGTCGTAGTCGTCGGCCTTGACTTGGGTCACCAGGTAACCCACCCCTGCATTCCTTGGAATGGATACTTCCGCGGTGCCATTTACCAGGGGTGGAGTAGTCATAACAGGTGTATTGTCATTCACATCCAAAACGACAATGCGCACCGTCGCGTTACTGGATAAGGACGGATTCCCTTGGTCCCTGGCCAAAACTTTGAAGTCAAAAGTCCTAGTGTACTCATGGTCGAATGATCTCATGGAGTAAATACGTCCTGAAGGATTTATACTGACATATGTGTTTACGTCCATGTGTTTAATCTCACTGGGAACGATGGTGTATGAAACGGTGCCATTCATGCCCAAATCGGGATCTACAGCAGACACTGCCAGCAAACATGAGCCGGGCAGGTTATTTTCTAGGACCATCTCTTGGTAATGGGGTTTTAGGAAGTGGGGAGGGTTATCATTTTCATCTGTGACTTTCACTACAAACGACTTGGTGGCACGTAAAGGAGGGGTGCCACTGTCCTCTGCTTGGATAGTTAGATTGTACGTGTCCCTCTGTTCTCTGTCTAGCCTGCCATCGACAAGGATGGTTGAGAAGCTCTCGTATTCCTGGAGCCTGAAAGGGACGTTGCCTTGTAGTCTACACTGCACCTTGCCATTCGCGCCAGCGTCCTTATCTGAGACCCTTACTAATGCAATAACGTATCCACGTGGCGCGTTCTCACTAACTTCAATCAGCTCTGTGTTCACCGACAATAAACTAATGACAGGTGGGTTATCATTTGCATCCATCACATTGACCGTGACTTTACAATGAGCCGGAATAGAATTTGGACCTAAATCTTTGGCTTGGACATCAATCTCGTAAATATGGGTTGCTTCATAATCCAACGGGCCATTTACAGTGATAATACCGGTTCTAGGGTCGATTTTAAATACATCTCTAGTTTTCTCGGTGACGTAACTGTTAAACGAGTATACAACCTCACCATTAGTTCCCTCGTCAGGATCCGTTGCATTCAAGTCAATTACAAGTGTATTAATAGGAGAATTCTCCATCACATTCACTGTATACACAGGCTGGTCAAAAACGGGATTATTATCATTCGAATCCATTACTTTAATATTGAGCTGAACTGCGCCAATCTTTGGGGGGTCTCCGCCGTCTTCTGCACTGATTTCGTATGAGTAGTGAGACTGGGTCTCCCTATCTAACGATTTTTGCACTACGAGTTCGGCAATCTTGGACCCGTCCCCCCTAGTCTTAATCTCCAACCCGAAGAGCTCATTCGGGGTGATCGAATATGATTGCACACCGAAAATCCCAGAGTCCGGATCGCTTGCCCCCTCTAGGGGAAACCTGGTACCAGGGGAGGCATTCTCTGAGATTTCAATGTCAATGTGGTTTGTGGGGAACCTGGGCGCATTATCGTTCAAATCCACAATTTCAACTTTAATCACACAGATCTCCATGGAGTTTGACATCACCTCCAGAGAGACAGTGCACTTTGACGTCTGTCGGCAAGCCACATCTCGGTCTATTTTCTGATGTGTGAGGAGAAGTCCAGCAGGGCTGAGTTCCACCCATCGCGGCTCTGAATTTGAGATGACCCGCAAGTACGGCGCACGCGGTGCAATGGCAAATCCTTGAGTTTGTGCGTCCTTTGTCACGTTTCCAATGATATACCCAGCCTTCTGCTCCTCGTTTATCGAGTATTTCAAATTGATAACAGAATCAGCCCCAGTCCAGCATAAAAGGACTATCCAAAGAATTTGCATAAAATCCATTTCCTTGGCGTACATTGTACCTGTTGATTTTTCCTTAGATTTAATTGGGACCTCGTATGATCACGCACACCTATGCATGTCAGAGATAACCTTGCAAAATTTTCCAGTTAGCGAATCTCATCGAAAAGTTATCCTTGGAATAGGTTTCGATAACAGAAAAGGCTCCTATCTGGTATACATGTAACTTGATTATATGGTCTTAAGTCCATCTACCTCATTGTACTCTTCTGAGAGAAACCACATTCTCCAATCTGCTGCAACGCGTGAGATCTTGAGGATAGATATTAGAAAACATTATGAATGGTCTCAGAACACTGATGGTCTCAGAACAACATATAAATCTGCGCTGTTTGTATCAAGCTACAACTATAGGAACGTCTGACATGATAAACCGACCATTTCGATACAGGCTGGAAAACAATGTAAATAATGAATTAAAAAATCAAAAGGGAGGAAAATTCTAATGAACAGGTTTACCCCCAAAAATAATGTTCACTGAAAATTAAATTATTGGCTAAAAATGATCCAGTTCAATTCTTCCCAGCATCATGATTGCGATTCAACAACCATAAGGAAAATTTTAGACACACTGAATTTTACGCATACGTCCACAAATGCATATGAATGATTTGTTCAAGTTGTAATGACTTTTCCTTTGTAATGACTTTTCCTCTTCAATTGGCAATTATATCACACCACATATCCGATGGAAACGTAAAAAAGGAATCCGCATTGAGAAAATCCGTGAATAGCCAAAGTCCAGTCATCGAATGTAGACCAATGATGCTGTTGACAGAACGAATCTTATGGGCCTAATGCTATCAGTGAAGACCACGGTTACCTTTTAATTTCCAGGCGAGCCGATAAGAGGTTTCACTCTCTCTCTCTGTCAAAGTCTTTTATCTTTATTTTGCTAATTCGTTTCCTCCAATCTCACACATGAATACATCGAACACGTCCCGCGGAGATATGGTCAATATCAAATCCAGTGTAAAAATATAGAGGCAAAAAATGATGTTATACCGTCACGATAAAAAGCAGTTCGTTTCAAGCATGCAGCAGAGCCAATTGCATGAAAAATATCCAGCACCACTCGTTGTCAGTAGGCTACTAGTTCACCACAATACGCGCTCGGCTCCGCTCGCATCAATGCTGCACACTGCCGAATGCACAGCTCAGCGCTGAGCGCTAATTCTCCGGACCAGGACCAGCAATCCCCTCAACCAATCAGAGGTTACACAGGAGGGTTGGATTTGCTGGTTGGTGGGGAAATATACAGCAATGAAAACTCGGCCAGCTACCTGCACACTAGTTCAGCTGTGGAATGGGTTAAGTAGTGTAAATACATGTATTTATTTATTACTCGATGTGTATCATGTAGTTAATGTAGTAGGACTAATTAAAGACCCTACGTCTATATAGCATAATGGTTAGAACTCTTGGTATGTTTACTCGTCATTCCAATGCAATCCGAGTTTTTGCATGCTTTCTTTCTAAGTTTGATATACAGGGTTTGCCCTAAAGGCGACTGTGATCTGAGGACAGAGAGTCCAATCCTTCAATGAATCGAAATAATACTTGATCCACACATGATTGCTGATGACATCCCGATGATTTGATGTAGTCTTTTTTTTTACATAATGGAAGTAGCCTATATCTTATTGTAGCCTATTTTGTTAAGGTGAGCCAAATTCGACTATGAAACGCTGAATATTTTTGCTGCTTCAGAATGCTGTACTGTAGATGCGTGAAATGTAACACCAAGCATTCTTGAGAAACAGGTAGGTATAGTCTGGCATGTAAAACAAGGACACGTGCGTTACCAATACAACGACGACAAGTGTTATGTTGCATATTATTTGTGTAACATCGTGTCTTATTTCTGGACAATGAAACAAATGTGATTGTAGTCGCAGGCTGCAAAATATCCCTATCTCTCTCTCTCTCTCTCTCTCTCTCTCTCTCACACACACACACACACACACACATACACTCAGTCACGTGCACACACACACACACACACACACACATACACACACACACACACGCAAACTTACACGCGCGCACACACGCAAACACGCACACACACACACACACACACATACACGCACACACACGCGTTGCATTTCTTAGATGTGAAGAAAACGATATGGTTACTAAAATGTGTAACAACAAAAACATATGATTGCGTTGATGCAGAAACATGTTCTAATTAAAATCATTTCAGAGAATTCTTAGAATATGTCACTGCAGTCCTTAGGTCTGTTGAAAGGAACACTATTTTGTGTCATGCTAGCTGATCCCTGATAAGGCCAGTACGGTAAATTACTTGTAGACTAGGCTACTTCGATCTGCTTTTGGGTGGAACAGCAATATAACTTCACACGTCAATCAGTGGAAATGAAGCCTACCTGAGAACTCATATCAACTTACATTCGGAAGTTCACGACGCTGAGTGGCAATATTTAATTGTTGTATTAATGGTACAGAAAGCACACTGATTTTTACTAACATTTGTGTCATGTGTATATTGGCCAGGTCCTATTCCTAAAATGACTATTTTGAGGATGCGATTGACTGCATATTTTTTCCATGGTCAAAAAGGTTGGCTATTTGCTTGAATAGGTAGTCTAATAATGTTTGTTTTTTTGCAACGACTAGGCCTAGTATGTGTTGTAAGACCTATTTATCATTTAGAACAGACCTCCTTATCCCTCGTGGGTTTCGCTGCCTTCTCATTCCCCAGCTCACTCCTCCCCATCTGGCAAACTTGGCTGCAGACAACCCAGACCATATCGAGGGTTACCCGGTTTAAAAGTCACAAGGGTGACACCTAGCGTCCTTTTGCTGCTTGGCTCGGTTATTGACACTGACCCAACAACATTTGTCACAAACATTCTGCCTTTTGTTAAATTGCATAACCTATACCTTTCTCATTGTGGCAGACCATCTTGCTCTGTGATATGCAGTTATTTTGCTTTTCAACGTTTTATTACGTTTGGATGTAGTTTGCTTGATTACCTGCATTACAGGTGATTATTGTTTTCTCATTATCAACATACAGTATTTGTCCACAAGTTATGCTTTCACATAAATGTTTTGTATTCCACCTATCTTACCTGAGATGTAATGAAAAGTAATAATAGCCATACATCAAACTATTATACCAAATAGCCATATTTCTGTAATACAACACCAGGGGCGCAACTTTGGTTTTAGAAATGGGGGGGACATAATATTAATATTATATATATATTTTTATCCTATCGGATAACACTCCAAACAGTCTACCCGACCGCTCGGAGGCGTCCGCATGGTCCTAAAGCACACCGTAGTCTAATTTTTAACACAATTTCAGAATGTTCGGGGGACATGTCCCCTCTGTCCCCAGTGAAAATTGCACCCCTGTACACCAAAGCCTCAAACAGCCCTCTACTTTCAGAGTGGGGGGTACTGTTATATTCAAATTACTGGCTGTACACCCCAACATGGAAAAGGCCAAAACACTGATTGCTTGTGAAATATGCATCAGAGTATCTCACAGTCTTACACCACATGAAATAAGAGGCTCTAGTAAGACAATAATCCCTATAGAACTGTAACAGTATGTAGATATAGAATGGGCTTGGATGGATGGATGCATTATTTAAATATTTCTGAGTTATTTTACGTCTAACTGTCAACTGCAGGCTACACTACTCTGTCATTCTGCTTCTTTGAAAAGCAAAACAAGCAACATTTCTCTCTGTGTAGCCTGTAATAGGGTACATTGCTGGTGCTTTTACAAGACATTACACTGGGTGGATTCTGAGGCTAGATACAGTATCCTCGTAATAAATTCTTAATGGACAGGGAATTAAAACAACCATAGGTGGCTGTGGGACTTTTTACTCAAGGCTTTTTAGACGCCATATTTGAATCCCGTTGCAGAGTAAAGGCCTGTACATTTTATTCTGTATTATATTCCATTTGAAACTGTGCAAAGGTTGAAACAAAGTTGCTGTTTCATAGGAAAGGGGAATTAAGGTGAACAAATCAATAGTGCCAGTAGCCTAGCCACTAGCTATGTCTCTGTCTCCATGGAAGTAGCGATAGAGTAGACTACTGGACAAATTACACTCATTGGTTTGTCCTTTTGATTTTAATGATTTGAGTGCTTTGTGTTGAGTGGTTGTAAAGATAATTGTTTACATTTCTAAGCATGGTGTTGTTTTATCTGTATCATTTGGTCGAAGCCAGATATTGATCTCAGACACTAATATACTGTATCTCCTCTGTCATCTAAGAGGAGACGATGGTGATTGGCTAGGCTACTTCTCCCTTCATTATGATTGTGACTTTTTATTGTTTCAGTCTAATTACCCAGAATGCACTGCCAATTGAACTCTCATTAACAAAGTGGCCATGACAATGTGTTTCTCCGTAGACATTGGACCACATGTGGAGCACAGTCAGCACACCCCTACTGTGCATGGGGAAAGGTGTTACTTGTTTGCAATTAAAGGAACTTTAAGCATTACCCAGATGGTGTTGGGTTCTGTTTACCTGTGAGTTGTGACCCACAACTAAATGTCATTCATTTCTACTATTAACATTGGGTGAGGGACACAGAGAGAAGTGAGACAAGGGTGGTATTAATGTTCGGTGAGGGCAGTGGTGTAAAGTACTTTAAGTAAAAGTACTTTAAAGTACTTTAAGTAAAAGTACTTTAAAGTACTACTTAAGTCGTTTTTGGGGTGTCTGTACTTTACTTTACTATTTATATTTTTGACTATTTTTACTTTTACTTCACTACATTCCTAAAGAAAATGATGTACTTTTTGCTCCATACATTTTTCTTGACACCCAAAAGTACTCATTACATTTTTAATGCTTAGCGGGACAGGAAAATGGTCAAATTCATGCACTAATCAAGAGAACATCCCTGGTAATCCCTATTGCCTCTGATCTGGCAGACTCACATAACATACATTATTTGTTTGTAAATTATGTCTAAGTGTTGGACTGTGCCCCTGGCTATCTGTAAATTAACAATATTTGCTTAATATAAGGAATTTGAAAGATTTATACTTTTACTTTTAATTTTTGTATTTAAGTATCAAAAGAAAATGTAATTGCTAAAACCAAATACTTTTAGACTTTTACTCAAGTAATATTTTATTGGGTGACTTTCACTTTTACTTGAGTCATTTTCAATTAAGGTATCTTTACTTTTACTCAAGTATGACAATTGGGTACTTTTTCCACCACTGGGTGAGGGACACCAAGCAAGGATGAACTCCCTGTGCCCTTCACCATCAACAAGCTTCCATCCAGACAATGGCTTATTGTCAAGCTCACAATAAAGAAAACATCATCAAATTTACAAAAGACAACATTCCAGTTCTATTCGCATATGGATAAAAAAAATACATATTGTTGTCTAACTGGAGTCTATGGCAAAAGAACCTCCCTGTTATGTTGACATACAGTATATGGAGTCCAAGTGGAATCCACCTAGCCGTGCTTTAAGGACTGTGGCTAACTAACAACATGCTTGGTTATATTGGCATAAGAAAAACTTATACCAGTGCTTCTAGGACTGTGCCCTCGGATAGAGAGAGTTGAAGAGATTTTAATGGACGTATCATCACCATGTCCAACATCATTGAGGGACAGGGCTCATAGACAGATTAAGCCTGTCACTTCCTGTTCCTTCAGCCTCTGGCCAGGGTGGTGAGGGGGAATCAATTTCTTGCAATGCCATGTGGATGAATACCAATAATAAGGTTGTCCTCCACCACAGCCAAAACAAGCACCGCCATCTTGCCCATTCCGAATCAATGCACCACTGTCTGTCTCTGTCTTCCGCTAGCTACCTGTAGCTATGTGTCTGAGTGTGGGCCAAGTTTCAGTGGGCAGTGAGGCATGGACAAGCGTGTTGGACTGCGATGGGTGAGGATAGTGCCAATACAGCGATAGAGGGACTCGGCTACTACTTTCGAGCTGAGCATCAGGGACAGAAAGTCAGACTACAGAAGTAGAGTCTTAGAAAATAAAGTTCTAAAAGGGTTCTTCGGCTATCCCCAAAGGAATAGCCCTTTTTGGTTCAAGGTAGAACATCGACAGGGCTGTAGTGGAGGGAGTCTTTGACAATTTTTAGGGACTTCCTCTGACACCGCCTGGTATAGAGTTCCTGGATGGCAGGCAGCTCGGTCCCAGTGATGTACTGGGCCGTACGCACTACCTTCTGTAGCGCCATAACAAGCGGTGAAGAAGCCAGTCAAGATGCTCTCAATGGTGCAGCTATATAACCTTTTGAGGATCTGAGGGCCAATGCCAAATCGTTTTAGCCTCCTGAGGGGGGAGAGGGGTTGTTGTGCCTTCTTCAGGATTGTGTTGGTGTGTGTGGACCATGTTAATTCCTTAGTGATGTGGACACCGAGGAAATTGAAGCTCTCGACCCGCTAATCAAGTCATAGATTGTTCTCACTGCTACCGCACGGCAAGCGGTACCGATTCACGAAGTCTAGAACCAACAGGACCCTGAACAGCTTCTACACCCAAGCCATATGTCTGCTAAATAGTTAACCAAATAGTACCAGGACCTTCTGCATCGACTCTTTTTACACTTACTCTTTTCACTCATCACATATGCTGCTTGTAATGTTTATTACCTATCCTGTTAACTAGTCACTTTATTCCTACCTATATGTATAATTCTACATCAATTTCCTCATACCTCTGCACATCAACTCTGTACTGGTACCCCATGTATATAGCCAAGTTATCATTACTCATTTTGTATTTATTCCTTGTGTTACTATTTTTCTCTCTAAATTGTTGGGAAATAAGCATTTCACTGTTAGTCTAACACTAGTTTTTTCCCAACGTGTGACCAGTAACACTTGATTTGAACCCTTTTGGGTTCCATGTAGAACCCTCTGTAGAAAGGGTTCTACATGGAACCCAAAAGGGTTCTACCTAGAACCAAAAATGGTTATTCAAAGGGTTCTCCTATGGGGACAGCCGAAGAACCCTTTTAGGTTAGCACTTTTTTTTCTAAGAGTGTGTGTGCCATGCAGACATGCCTTGCCGGAGGAAAAATATAGAAAGGGACAAAATCAATCATTCTCTGTGTACTTTGAACTGTGGCGGTTAAAGTCTTCCAGGCTAGAAAAGTCTTAAATATGCTCAAAAGCAGACTTGGAGTGTGAAACTCCCCTTCACCCTAACTAGCCTAGCTTTTGCTACCGTCTGCACGTCATCATGCTCCTCCGCAATGCTTTACTTCACACAGGGTTAGATAGAGTGGCGGTCTGTGCTGTTTAACAGGTTTAGGCTAATATATGATACTAACATTTTCCCTATACCCATCATGAGTTTGCTACAACCTAGCCTATGAATGAAAGTTTACAACGTAGGTGCACAGGTCGAGAGAAATTTGATCAATCAAGTTGACAGACATTGACACATTCAATACCGCCTTGCACAATCTTGCCTACATCTAGCTGATCTTGGATGTAATCATTAATCCAACAGTTGAAAATGAGAGTTTCCATTGGACAAATTCAGTTATGTTTATCCCTGTTTCGTTCCGTTTGCTTCCTTTTGAGAAACGTTTTTAACAGAATTGGTGGTATGAATTCACCCCTGATCACTTGTAAACACAGTTCACTTTCATAGCAGCCACATACAAACAGAATGATCCCTTTGATCATTGGATAATTCCTTCTCGCATCTACACGCATCTTCCTTCTTGTTAAATTCACTTGTGGATTTCAGTGCACAACACATCAGCTGTTTGTGACCAGGCAAAAAAAACTTTCCATGCCAAACCTTCATATCATAACCGCTAACTGCTACACAGCCTACAAAACCAAAAGCTTACCTTGACTTGGAAGAGTTCCAGTGTTGGATAGACATAGTCAGCTAGGTAACATAGCATCCCTCTCTGTTTGAGCTGGGTGTTTGAGTAGGCTAAACTAGCTACCTGCATTCGCTAGTTAAGTAAGTGAAAGTGAAAAAAAAATACTAAACAGTGCTAGTTCTCACTCTCTCTATTGTTTCTTAATTTTTTTAAGTTAATTTGTTCTAAACTGTTCAACTATTGTCTTTCTCTCTCTTTGAGTCAACTACTCACCACATATTATGCACTGCAGTGCTAGCTAGCTGTAGCGTATGCGTTCAGTAATAGATTAATTCTCTGATCCTTTGTTTGGGTTGACATTCAGTTCATTCTGCAAGAGCTCTGATAGGGTGGAGGATGTCCACTGGAAGTTGTCATAATTACTGTGTAAGTCTATGGAAGGGGGTGAGAACCACGAGCCTCCCAGGTTTTGTATTGACGTCAATGTACACAGAGGAGGATGGAAACTAGCTGTACTTCCGGCTACACCATGGTGCTACCCTACAGAGTGCTGTTGAGGCTACTGTAGACCATCATTGCAAAACAGCGTGTTTTAATAAATTATTTGGTGATGTGAATATATTTAGTATAGTTTAATTTAAAAATGATATATTTTTTTGTTGAAATTCACTGAGGAGGATGGTCCTCCCCTTCCTCCTCTGAGGACCCTCCACTGTTAATGGCGTTGCTTGGTCAATCCAACGTCTGCATTGGCGTGCAGCATTTACCGTGATATGGCCTCTGCAGAAGTCAGGGCATCCATACTTCTTGCGCTTCTTGGAGCAGTGCAGAGCTGTTGTGAAGGAAGTTGTCAAGGAAGTCAGTTTGTGTTTATACAGAACCCCCCGCCCCCACCTACCATCAACCAATCATGTCATTGCGGAGCTACGGTATACGGAGCCCTCCTCATTGTAACAACATTTGAGAGGTGCACAGCGATGCGTTATGGAGCTCAATTTGGGCTCTGTGTGCCTCCGGAGGCACCGCAATTCCGTCACCCCATCCATACCACGCCTCCGACCACATTTTCAGATCAAGCATAACAGTGCAGAGAGCAACAAACAAATGTCAGCAATGGTGGTACACTATAAATGTACAAAGACACTGTAACAGCCTTTGTCATCTCTGATTAGCCACCCCCCCCCCTCCCCCAACTTCACCTGATAGCAATTTCAAAGCATCTCAGCGCAGTCCAGTCTCTGCGTTTTCTGACAGAGAGCCATCTCATCTCCCCACTTCAGTCTACCGAGGCGGCAGAACCCATCTCTGACAGAGAGCCATCTCATCTCCCCACTTCAGACTACCGAGGCAGCAGAACCCATCTCTGACTTTCTCTCACTCTACGCACAACAGCCAATGCTCCTTGCTCCCTTTGATGGTCATTTCTGTTCCATGAAAAGGAATGGAGCTACAATGGATTAAAACCTCATTCATATGCATCACTCCATATTGCAAGATCAAGAAAAACCTTGCAGTCTGTCTGTCAAAGGTAGAGCACGTTTGTAAGTATGATAGTGATGAGAGCTCACGGTGTGTTCCGATCTGTTAATACCACCCTTCTCTCACTTCTCTCTGTGTCCCTCACCCAACATTAATACCACTTCTCTCTGTGTGGCGCTCTGATTAGGAATGAAGTGGATGCATTTGTGTTTGATGGCATGTGATTATTACATTCAGAGTAGTGTTTGTGGGGAAGCCGTTTCTGGTCTGTGCACCATATTTCCTAGGATCCAGTTGTGTGTTACCAGAGGCCAGATATGAGGCTTTTCCCCATGGCTGGTGTTGATACATACTGTGGCCCTCTCTGCCCGTCATGAGCACGATAACCAGCAGCCAGTTGGCACGGCAACCAGCAGCCAGCACATTTGCATTTTGGTTTCCACTCAGATTGATTTGGATGTTTCTCTTGTCAAACATGTCATGGATTTCTGGAACCGTGCTCTCGCAGGTTTAATGATCCAAATGTTATCCCCTCTATCTCCTATATTTTTGGCACGGGATAAGAATTACGTGCAGATGGTATTGTATTGGAATGGTTGTGTGGCTCTAAATGGGGAATGAGATGCAAGTGAATAAAGGAATATTGTTTGAAGTGTGCAGGAGGGTTGGTAGGGTTCCTGGTCATCAAACGCTGCCAAACACTGATTTAATATGCGGTTTGTGGATATTTAAGCAATTCATAATTAGTCACCCAATAACCCATTTGCTTCTGAAATGAATCATGTTTAAGAGAAATATGCTATATTTGTGCATGATTAATCTGAATATTTATGCCATTAGATGGCAATTAACATGCACTATGTAGTCCTCCCTCTGGGAATGGCCTAATATTCTCCTACAACTGCTAAACTTAGAAGATGTCAGACTAATTAACAGCTATTATATCTAACCCCCCTCCCCAAATTGTTGAATTAGCTCTTTCTTCCTGTCAATGTGCAATTATCTGGCCTTGAAAGTTTACCAAATGAATATATTGGATGTCATAACTTATTCATCTGACACAAAAAAACAGGTTATTATGAAGTTTGTGTTCTTTGCATATTGATACATTTTCCACACTAATACTGAGAACGAGCACTCAAATAAAATAACAATGTATCGACGTATCGCTTTTTCCTCTACGCGGTTCAGCTAGGCCTGAGAAGGGCCCTAGTTGAGGTACAGGCAATAATGCCATGAATCAGGACCCAAGTCTGAATGAGTTTGCCCTATTGATGTCTGCTAGACCTGACCCCTGTTTGAACCCTGACATTTTACATTCCTCCCACCGGTTCACTAGCATTTAGCACAATAGACCCAATCACACACACAATGCAGTTCCAGAGATTTTCATTTTGATCTGGTTACCACAATGTGCAAAATCAGTAGCCTTTGTTGTGAAGCCCCGGGGCACCTGACAAGAAAGCCACACAAACACAACGTCCTGTATGCACAGGACCTGGTTCTATAGTCCTATAGGGTGCGTTGTTAACCTGGTGTACGCTCAATTAGCTTTGTACTTAGTGTGTTTATTCAGTGTCACCCTCCCTGATTAATTGGGGAACATGGACGATGGTAACACCTAAAACTGAATCAGGCCTTGGTGGGGCATGTCTCCCTGTCTGATAGCATCTCCACGACCCACCACAGGAGCGCTTATCTCCGCTTCCCCTCTGGGGTGTTTACAGCTGTTTTCTAGTCAAGACAAATTAGCGCTCTGCTACCGATTGTGTTCCCCTTAGATGTTGTGGGTGCAGAAAGGCGGATGTTGGTAGCATAGAGATACATTTCATTCTATTTAAATCTATGGCTGGTTGATACTGTATAGTCTCTCTATGTAACTGTACTGATGCATGTCGAACTCTGAGCTGAGGCTTAAGTTAAAGGCCATAGACAGCGACAGAAGGATAAAGAGGTCATTGACATCAGCCTACTACAGTAAAAGAGCACAAAGTAAACTGACTACTGTCTCCATCCGGCAGCATGTGTAAGTGTGTTTGTGAGTTGATATGTATTTACGGAGGCGGGGACCTAAGTCGGAGAAACATATTGCCATGTTTATTTTCCTCCCCAAATCTGTCTATCTAATATCTAGTTTATGAGCAGCTGCTCTGGCTGATTTAGATCCCCAGTAATATTCTAAATCCCTCCCTAGTCTCAGTTGGCTATTGAGTGGCTTATCAGGAGGACAAGAGGTTATAGTGACAGGGGATAACCCTCTCTCTCTCTCTCTCTCTCTCTCTCTCTCTCTCTCTCTCTCACTCTCTCAATGACACTGGGGATTGTTAGTGTTTAATTGAGAGTGGAAACCAGGGAAAACCTGGATACACCTAATCTTATTTTGTTGATATATTCTTGCCTCATAATACCTCTGATGAATGATGACATGTCATTAGAATGTGACACTTTCCCCTTTCCACTGTCCACAGCACTGTGGTAATCACCCGTGGAAGGGGGGGGGGGGGTGTTACCCATATGTTGCCACTGTTGATAAACGCAGTAGCACAGAGGCCCTCGTGTTTATTGCTTTCCGTAATGTGCCACCGGGCTTGACGGTAATGGGGACTTTGCCCTATGATTGTGCCAGCTTTAAATGTTACACTTCATCACCTTCGCCGTCGGACTCCAGCAGGGCTGGGATGTACACTGCTGGCAGGCTCCATAAGGCAGGTGTAATCAGAACCCCTGTTTATTTATATAGCCCCTTATCAACCAACCACTCATCTTTGCTTCTCTGCTAAGAGCCTATTGGTCCATAAGCAATGTAAACCTCCCACAATGTGGAAATCATGGATGGTTTAATGTCAACCTCCCACAATGTGGCAATCATGGATGGTTCACTGAGTATTGGTTATGGGAGAGGTGTGTGTGGGTGATGGGGTTGTGTATGTGCATGCGTGTGTATAAGCATGCATGTGTGTGTCCAAGTGTGTGTGTGTGTGTGTGGGGGGGGGGGGGGGGTGAGCCTCACTGCACATGTCATGTTATTTTATCCCCATAAAACCTGACAAACAACCCCAGAGACTAATCTGGCTTAGCATTCAGTGGCTGTGGTGGGACTTGTTTGCGCTGCTATGATTGGTCCAGGTCTACTAACTTGGACTGGTAACAGCAGAGTCACAGCATTAGCCCCAGTGGAGTCACGCTGCCTGGGGACGGTAATGCTGCTTCTATCTGGCCAAAGATATCAATAAAGGCAGAAGCACTGCAGTCTTTTGGGATGGCTGGACAGTTCAATTTTCTCTTCCCTGAAGGAGGGTTATTAATTGTCACTATGTCGTATGTGGTCTGCCTGCATAGATGCCGTCTGCGTTTCCCCTCACATTCTGAATTCCGAGCATGTAACCCAGAATGCAATTAATCTTCCGCCATTGGATCAAGAGACACACATCTGCTAGCCTGGCGCCCGGCGCTGGAATTAAGGCGAGTGAGTAGAGAAGAAAGAAATGAGTATGGAAATTAGCCCCCTTTAATGCCGCTGGCGATTAAAGGTGGTTTAGGGAACAAGCCGAGAAGGTGTCAGTTTCCCTTTGCAGATATCTGAGGTGTAGAAAATGGGAGGATGCGAGGCGATTGCTTTCCTTGGGAGACTCATTTCCTCTCCTTTCCAGTGTTGAGGGGATTAAGGAAATAGCATATGAAAGGCAGAGCATTCTGTTTAGTGTACCCTAATTGCACATGCAGTATACTAAAAATGTTTGGGGTGGCCAGATTATACTGTATTTTACATCAGTTATTTTTTTAGATAACTAGGGGTTCAGCATAGCCTGCAGGTAGGTGCGCCGGGGCCCCAAATGAGTTAATCGGCCATGTTCCGATGCATTGCATCTCATCCGCTCAACCGTGCTTTCTATAGACAGCCGATCCGTCTATTCATGGCCCTCCAGACTAATTTCAGTACGAGGGGAGGTGGGGGTTGGGGGGGCGGAAATGTAATTGGCCACCCTTGGCGCTCCCCATTCTCATTGGATCAGAGCGATGTCAATCTGGGGAAAAATAGATGTGTTTGTTCTGGTTATCCCGTTGGCTGTCATATTTTTTGGGCTGCTCCATTGACTTTAACGAGATGATAACGCCCAGGCACCCCTGGCAGGCTAAAACAAACACACCAAAACCGTCGTTGTCATTAGGAGAAAAACTTTCCGAATGACAGAGTGGATGCTGAAATAATACAGTTGGGAGACAGACTCGGGAGTCGGCATCAACATTTGAGCCTTACAGAAGAAGAGCCATGTATCTCCATTTCTAATTATTTTAACAGCTGATGTAGTTGCATTTGTGTAAACAATCTAAATGATTTGGAGTTAGAATGTTACATCACCTGAAAGTACACAAACTTTACTATCTACTTCTATGTCTCTAAACAACTCTTGATGTTAGTCAGCAGATAATGACATTTGAAAACTAATCTGAAAAATTACAAAGCACATACGGTTAATATGGTTAATCATCTGTAGGGTTAATTTAATAACGGCACAAGTGTAATAATAATAATAATTTGGTGGGTGCCAATTTTTGTCCTATTTCACACATGTAAAAGTGTGTGTTATACACGTGTGAATTGGAAATGTGTTTGTTTTGCATATCCCCTCTGAGACACCCTCGGAGAGTGGGGTCATTGCCAGGGTCTACCATTCTCGATGACAACCCT
Organism: Oncorhynchus clarkii lewisi; assembly: GCF_045791955.1. NCBI lineage: Eukaryota > Metazoa > Chordata > Actinopteri > Salmoniformes > Salmonidae > Oncorhynchus > Oncorhynchus clarkii. Next base: position 20,349,207 of record NC_092160.1, on the reverse strand, counting down.
GAAGCAATTAGCGCTTTTCTCAAGGGCACATCTACAGATTTTTTTCATTGTCAGCTCGGGGTATCGAACTAGCAACCTTTCAGTTACTGGCCCAATACTCTATCCACTTGGATTCCTGCCATCAGTGTCATTCCATGTCCATGGAATGTCCACACTCAATTACTACACTTAAAATAAAAATGTGGACTGGGCTTAAGGTAGGTGAACTCCAACTATAAAAACTCAGTCTTTATCTTTCGTGTCTTCTTAATACTATACCACTCCATATACCCCTCCAGATACCCCTCCATATACCCCTCCAGATACCCCTCCATATACCCCTCCAGAGGCATAATAAGTAATGTCAAACTGTGTGGAAATGCGTTTTAAATTGTAATAAAAAAATATCCGTGGGAGGACCTCAGAAATTTGCTTGACCTAATTGCTGTTTGCTTCAGTTTCCATAGGGATGTACATGGTATAACAGATAGACTGACTGTATCTGGTGTGTTAAAGAGACAAACATCCCTTTCTCTGCATGCATGGTTCAACAATAGGTCAGAATGTCACAAAGTCAACCCTGCTCTCCTAGATTGTTGTATCACTGTATCCCTAGCTTTCTCGCCCAGTCGCATGTTCGTTTGTTCATTCACGGTGTGATGCTCTGCATTCTTGAGGCATTTGTTAAACTGCTAAACTCACTAATACCCACCTCCCTGGTTTTGGGCCCTGTGGTAATTGCTGCCTCCATTCCTCATGGCTTCATTATCTAGCCTTGCCAGGTAGTGGGCAGCAGGGCTGCATATTGTGCCAGGAGGAAAGCTATCCCTGGGGCTATGAGAATTCCTTGCCCCCATGTGTCAGCTAATGTTTGCTAAGCCCTAAGGGACCGGAGACGCCGGGGAAAGAGCACAGTATTTCACAATCCATCGCCCTGTGCTTGGAGGCAGGGAAGAATAATTCTGCTTGTGTCAACAGTTGTTTCATTCATGGGTAATTTCCCCTCACCGCTATCCATAGAACCTAATATAGGCTGGATTCACACAGGGATTTCACCAGCATTCTCGACTCTCCCATTAGTGTCTCTTAACCATGCATTTGCAATTCCAGTCATTTATATCAGGTTGTTTATACAGCTACAGTCAGCGTTTCTTTAAGCAAAAGGCAGCAATCTTTGACTCACAGTTTTTGTTTTGCAGTAATTTGGCTTTGGCACAGTACCAACATATCTAGGTTAGGCTGGCTGTCTGCTGGGAGGTAAGCAAGTGCACGTAGCTAGAAGACCTCGGCTGTAGATCCTGCAAATACTCATTTGCTTTTCTCCTCTCCTTGGCCATAGCACTGATATCTTCCATTCACATAAGACTGGGCTCAGGAGCAAGGCCCATGTTAAGCTGGATTTAAAGGGGGACTTTCTTTATCGGAAGGGCTGGCTGGATTCACTATGCTGTGATGATTTGAAAGGACAGTGTATTCCTGATGTGTAAGCCCAGCGGGTGCATTCATTCATTGGTGTCAGGTCTATTTGTATTCTTCTCACAGAGGACATGGAAATGTACAGTAACATTTTTTATTCGGAAACAGGTGCAGAGATGTTGTACAGTAGCCCACATGATGTCATGTGTGATATATTGTTGAAGGAGCAGAAAGGAGTGCACTTGACTATTGTAATCCTGGCTTAATGTACATGATGCAGTACACAGTAGAGAAACAGAGGTACTTTCCCTTTTACCATGTTCTTTGAGAATCGCCATGGGGACGAAGGCATTGATTAGACACCCTATGTCATTTTATTTCTCATTAACTATTGTAAAAAAAAAGATGTGCTTCCAATAAATTTGGAGGGGATGTTCAGGGGAAAGGCAAAATGTGTAAATTGAATGTAGGCCCCAGCGAGGGCATCGTGAATTGTGCGTGGGAATGGGTGTGGGTTATAAGCAACATATTGCAACTGTGCGTGTGTGTGTGTGTGTGTGTGTGCGTGCGTGCGTGTGTGCGTGCGTGCGTGCGTATGATTTTTTGTACTTAGGCCTACTGTACATTCTGGTATGATAGTGTGTGTGAATGACTGCGAGCATATGTCTGTCTGTCTGTCTGTCTGTATATGGCCTGTGTAATGCAGACGTTCTGAATGCAGGCATCCCCCGTGTAAAATATAGTAAACACATAGCACACCATGTATTCAGTGGGACGGTTTAGCCTAGCATGGTGAAATAAGCGAGGCAAGCCAAGAGGGATTGACTTTACCATGAACCACCTCCACCGCAGAGCACATTGGAGAACCACATAATCTATGTACACAATTGGAGAACGATTCATTTCTAACTGCTACCTCACTGGTGGGAAGGAAATGATTTCTGTCAACAGTGTTGTAAACAAGGAGAGCGTGGAAGCAGAATCTACCCGCAAATCACAAGATATAGATTGGTTTTTCTATTTTAGATATTAAAACCTCCACAGGATTGGTGGGTCCCCCACGGGACGGTTGAGCTAACGTAGGCTAATGCGATTAGCATGATTTTGTAAGTTACAAGAACATTTCTCAGGACATAGACATGTCTATTATTGGCAGAGAGCTTAAATTCTTGTTAATCTAACTGCACTGTCCAATTTGCAGTAACTATTACAGTGAAATAATACTATGCTATTGTTAGAGGATAGTGCACAGGTACGAACTTGAAAAATTATTAATAAACCAATTAGGCACATTTGTGCAGTCTTGATACAAAAGTTTGAACATAAATGCAATGGTTCATTGGATCAGTCTAAAACCTTACACAAACACTGCTGCCATCTAGTGGCCAAATATCTAAATTGCGCCTTGGCTGGAATAATACATTATGACCTTTCCCTTGCATTTCAAAGATGATGGTACAAAAAAATGCAAAAAAACGCATGGCTTTTTCTTTGTATTATCTTTTACCAAATCTAATGTGTTATATTCACCCACATTCATTTCACATTTCCACAAACATCAGTGTTTCCTTTCAAATGGTATCAAGAATATGCATATCCTTGCTTCAGCTCCTGAGCTACAGGCAGTTAGATTTGGGTATGTCATTTTAGGTGAAAATTGAAAAAAAGGGCCACATCCTTAAGAGGTTTTTAACTGTAATAACAGTGGAGAGGGAGGGAGTAACACATTTCAGGTGGGTTTTGTGTTTCAATATTCCTAAGAAATGTTCAACTGCAGAGGACTTGCGAAAGTTGATGCTTGTAACCATCTCCGCCGAATCAACCCAACTACTCAGTCAGTCCCTCAGTGTTAGATAAGAATGTAATATGATATACTCAAATCTGGGCCATTAATCAGATATTTCACCTCGGCAGATAGGAAAGATATAAAAACGTATTAGGATTCTGCACTAAGAGGATTAGTGGATGGAGATGGATGTGTGCTGGTGTTTTTAATCCACTCACTCTTAACCATTTTCAAGCTGCCCATTCTTCCACCATGCAAAATAATGATTATCTGTCTTTCTCCTTTGATGCCGACTTGTGGTACCAGATTCAGGCCAGCTCCCCCCCCACCCCCCCACCCCCTCCTTCCCTGCCTCCCTCTCTTCTCTCGCAGGGAAGAAAAGCCGATAATGGAGCTATCAAGCTCGGTGTTTGATTAAGGGCCACTGTCTGGTGACAACACAGCTGCAGCACTGGTTAGGGGGCTCCGGCACCGCTGCTTTAGTCTGGCTCACACACTGGCATTAGGATTTAAGGGACTCAGTGTGTATGTGTGTGTGTGTGTGTGTGTGTGTGTGTGTGTGTGTGTGTGTGTGTGTGTGTGTGTGTGTGTGTGTGTGTGTGTGTGTGTGTGTGTGTGTGTGTGTGTGTGCATGTCTGTGTACAGTACCAGTGAAAAGTTTGGACACACCTACTCACACCTACTCATTAAAGGGTTTTTCTTTATTTGTTACTATTTTCTACATTGTAGAATAATAGTGAATAATTCAAAATAATGACATAACACGTATGGAATCATGTAGTAACCAAAAAAGTGTTAAACAAATCAAAATATATTTTATATTTGATAATCTTCAAAGTAGCCACCATTTGCCTTGATGACAGCTTTGCACACTCTTGGCATTCTCTCAACCAGCTTCACCTGGAATGCTTTTCCAACAGTCTTGAAGGAGTTACCACATAATCTGAGCACTTGTTGGCTCGAATGATCTCTGCATGTGTGGTTCCCACCATGAAGTATGGAGGAGGAGGTGTGATGGTGTGGAAGTGCTTTGCTGGTGACACTGTCAGTGATTATTTAAAAATTCAAGACACACTTAACCAGCATGGCTACCACAGAATTCTGCAGTGATACACCATCCCATCTGGTTTGCGCTTAGTGGGACTATCATATATTTTTCAACAGGACAATGACCCAACACACCTCCAGGCTGTGTAAGGACTATTTGACCAAGAAGGACAAATTGGTCTAACTTCTGTATACCATTAATACCTTGTCACAACACAACTGATTGACTCAAGCACTTTAAGAAGGAAAGAAATTCCACAAATTAACTTTTTACAAGGCACACCTGTTAATTGAAATGCATTCCAGGTGACTACCTCTTGAAGCTGGTTGAAAGAATGCAGAAAGACTGTTTTTCACATTTTTGGTTACTTCCTGATTCCATATGTGTTATTTATGGGCTCCCGAGTGGCGCAGCGGTCTAAGGCACTGCATCTCAGTGCAAGAGGTGTCACTATTGTCCCTAATTCAAGGCTGTATCACATCCAGCTGTGATTGGGAGTCCCTTAGGGTGGCACACAATTGGCCCAGCGTTGTCCGGGTTTGGCTGGCATTGTAAATAAGAATTTGTTCTTAACTGACTTGCCTAGTTAAATAAAGGTTAAATATTTCATCGTTTTGATGTCTTCACAATTATTCTACAATGTAGAAAATAGTAAAAATAAAGAAAAACCCTTGAATGGGTAGGTGTGTCTGTACAGTGCATTGCGAAAGTATTCGGCCCCCTTGAACTTTGCGACCTTTTGCCACATTTCAGGCTTCAATCAATCAGTCGTATATTGCACAAATCTGGCCTTTATGGAAGAGTGGCAAGAAGAAAGCCATTTCTTAAAGATATCCATAAAAAGTGTATTTTAAAGTTTGCCACAAGCCACCTGGGAGACACACCAAACATGTGGAAGAAGGTGCTCTGGTCAGATGAAACCAAAATTGAACTTTTTGGCAACAATTCAAAACGTTATGTTTGGCGTAAAAGCAACACAGCTCATCACCCTGAACACACCATCCCCACTGTCAAACATGGTGGTGGCAGCATCATGGTTTGGGCCTGCTTTTCTTCAGCAGGGACAGGGAAGATGGTTAAAATTGATGGGAAGATGGATGGAGCCAAATACAGGACCATTCTGGAAGAAAACCTGATGGAGTCTGCAAAAGACCTGAGACTGGGACGGAGATTTGTCTTCCAACAAGACAATGATCCAAAACATAAAGCAAAATCTACAATGGAATGGTTCAAAAATAAACATATCCAGGTGTTAGAATGGCCAAGTCAAAGTCCAGACCTGAATCCAATCGAGAATCTGTGGAAAGAACTGAAAACTGCTGTTCACAAATTCTCTCCATCCAACCTCACTGAGCTCAAGCTGTTTTGCAAGGAGGAATGGGAAAAGAATTCAGTCTCTCGATGTGCAAAACTGATAGAGACATACCCCAAGCGACTTACAGCTGTAATCGCAGCAAAAGGTGACGCTACAAAGTATTAACTTAAGGGGGCTGAATAATTTTGCACGCCCAATTTTTCAGTTTTTGATTTGTTAAAAAAGTTTGAAATATCCAATAAATGTCGTTCCACTTCATGATTGTGTCCCACTTGTTGATTCTTCACAAAAAATACAGTTTTATATCTTTATGTTTGAAGCCTGAAATGTGGCAAAAGGTCGCAAAGTTCAAGGGGGCCGAATACTTTCGCAATGCACTGTATGTGTGAGTGTGTGTGTGCTGTAGGCTATGTCTTTCCTCCAATGTCTGTCCTATGTCTGTCATATGTCTACCCTATGTCTGTCCTATGTGTTCCGGCGACTGTAGAAGGCTGTGACACTGTAGTAGCAGCGAGGTAATGCTACCATCTGGCGTTGGGGTCATCACTCGTTGATCTGACCTCTGTGACTTTATAGTGAACACACGGGAGGTTCAGGCGACCCAACAGAAGGTCACCGCCAGCCGTCAGTAAGGAGCCACGCATGTGGCGGTTGTCACGGCAATAACAGGTGTCAATCTTCATTACCTGCGATCCGACGCCTCTCCAGATTCCAAATGATTGACCAATTAAGAAGAAAAATGAAGGCGAGGGCGCTCTTTGAATTTGACATCCTAATTAATTACGTACTCTCCTGTTTCATGTCACCTTGGAGCTAACTCTCTTCTGTGTTTTGTATCACATAATTAGTCCAGAAAGCCTCCATAGAAAAGATAAGAAACTTGATCTTGCACACAGTTTGGCTCCAAGTTAATAGCTAGTGTAAAGAGTAAGTCCCCATTCAATCAATTTAAGTTCACTCAGAATATTGACTTTACTCTGTGTTGTAAGGACAGTGTGTTTCACATAATTATCAATGTGCGCTAGAGGATTCGTACAATCAATTACAGGTTGATTGGGAATGATTCACTGTGAGCGCGAAAACGGAGAGAAAATATGAAAATATGATTTCAACTCCACTGGGAAATTGTGCCAATATGAGTGGTTGTTTTGCTGAAACAGATACAAACAAGAGTGTGTGTGTGTGTGTGTGTGTGTGTGTGTGTGTGTGTGTGTGTGTGTGTGTGTGTGTGTGTGTGAGCGTACGGGTCCATGCATCTGTGAATGCAGACACACACACATTCCATTTATTATCTTTAATCCGTAAGTGAGTGTATGACTGTGACTGATTTGTTATGAATCAAATATCCATAGAATGACTATCCAGATGACTTGATTACATCCTTCATGAACATTTCTCTAAGCTGACAATGAAAGAAGAATCCTTAGATTTTCTACGTACAGAAATGAGTGGAAGACACCAAGCGTCTACGACTGTTTGAGTTTTGAATAATTGTCAGTAAAACTCTCTGTTCAGTGAATTGAGCTTAAGCTACGTTAATTCTCAGGCTTCCATCCCTCACTCCACTGTATTCAACTGCTTAGCAAATTGTCAGACAAACCTACAAAGAGAATTATGGGCCCTGAGGCCTAGGTACTGGGGGAACTGCACCACTGGCAGTTTTTCTCCGGCGGAGCTGCGGGGTCTAGACGACGCTCTATTTAAGTGTGATGACAGCCCGAGGGGAATATGCACCCTATTTCCTTTTATAGTGCACTACTTTTGACCAGGGCCCATATGAATCTGGTCAAAAGTGGTGCACTATACAGGGAGTAGGGAGCTATTTGGGACACATCCATAGTCTACATGTATTAGAAAGCCAGAAGCTCAAACAACAACTGAGGGCTCCAACAGCAAAATACATAATACACCTGACAGTGCAACGGTCAAAAAACATGACACAACTGTTTGCCTTCAGTGACATGATGTGCTATCCTTAGACCTTTCCTTGGCATTAAGGCACTGTAAAGTAGTCATTGCTGATGTACTATTTTGTATCTATTGATGTTCTGTTCATAACACTCTATTGCGCAGCACATTGGGCCAGTTGAAGGTAGGGCCTAGTTTGTGATGATGTGTTCCCATTTCTATGACCTTTTCATATCCTATATACAGGTAACTGCCCCATTTCTGTTACCTTTTCATATCCTATATACAAACCCTGAGACAGGGTTTTCCACCACCATCAACAAAACACCAGATGATGGAATTTCTCAAGTAAGAATGGTGTTGCATCCCTCCAGTAGACTTCCAGATACTTGTACAATCTATACCAAGGTGCATTGAAGCTGTTCTGGCTTGTGGTGGCCCAATGCCTTATTAAGACTATTTATGTTGGTGTTTCATTTATTTTGGCAGTTACCTGTAGATTATCAATGAAAGTATTTGTTCTTGAACAAATAATCCTACCCAGTTATACACAAATGATGAACTTTAATCAAATAAACTCATCGCCCAGCATATGTTCTTCTTGACGCCTTACGCCTGAGTATCAAAACACGTGCAGACGAATGTGTACGTGCAGTGCCACAGACTCTGAAGATTAGCAGGTCGGCATTTCTGTAACTGCTTGCAAATATGTTTACATGTATTCAGCTCCGGGGGATCACAACGGTGATGGATAGACCTCGACGGTGGCGACGTCGCTGCAGAGAGGCGTTCAGGAAAAGCCTATTTGCTTTGAAGTGGATATTAATACACAGAGAGAAATTCCTGCAGGGATCAAACCGAGACGCTGGAGAGAGATACTGGGAAACGGGAGTAGCAGTGCTGCTGCATCTTGGGAGTCTAATTTTTTTGGTGTTGGGTTAAGATGATGGTTTGATACATGCGCTGTTTCCATGTCATTTAAACTAAGCACTATATATGATCCAGAGAGTCTGGTCACACATTTGAATTTGCTCGCTGGCATTGGCGTTCATATACATAACATGATAAACATCCCTCTCTTACTCTCACCCCACAGTATCCTCCCTCCCTGTTACAATATGTGTGCTGCACAGTAGGTTACTGTAGATCAACTGGTCTATGCCATATGGTAATGGTATCAGTGTTGGGTAGGGTAGTTTAGTAGCCCAATGGAGGACAAAGTCAATCCAGACACACATACTTTACATGTGAGTTGCAGCTGGCTAAATAAGTGAACATTATACTTCCCCTTATTTCAATACAGAGCAAGAAAGAGAGAGAGAGAGTTTGTGTGTGTGTGTGTGTGTGTGTGTGTGTGTGTGTGTGTGTGTGTGTGTGTGTGTGTGTGTGTGTGTGTGTGTGTGTGTACATGGACGTGTGTAATAGAGGGAGAGAGATAAACAACTGAAAGAGGGTTACTCTTTGCATAGGAGATGAAACCGTTGGAAAAGATTCAAGGTGCAGTGGGGACTGGGTACTGTAGCATACCTGACAATTGAGCTGACATTATTCTAACATTCTAATCTACTTTGGTATGTCATTGGAGACCACACACACACACACAAGGTGCGAGAGGCGTCCTGAGGGAAGGGGAACACGGGGCTATTTCAATGGAAATGTATATATCTCCTTTATTATTGGTTGTCTGGTTCAGTGGAATTTGTGATCTGTAGTTTTTCCTCCATTTTCCCCACACAGTACAGCTGTTGCATCAATATCCAGATTCATTACAAAGTGGCAGTTATTAACAGAGCAACTAGCTCTGTAACAGAAGTGGGGAGATTTCAGCGAACACTCCTCACAATGTTCTATTAGAATAATGAGGTTAGACTGATTACTGGCTCTGGACCCGGTTTCCCAAAAGCATCTTATTGCGAAGTTCATTGTTAGAACCTTCGTAGGAGCACCATTGTTGTTAACGTTGCACCTGAAAGCACTGGTAATCTAACACCTGCTTCAGAACACCACTAAAACGGTGCGTCGTTAGGCTCCCAAGTCTAAGGCACTGCATCTCAGTGCAAGAGGCGTTGCTACTGTCCCTGGTTTGATGCCCGGCTGTATCACATCCGGCCGTTAAGTGTGAGTCCATTAGGGCGGCGCACAATTGGCCCAGCATCGTCCGGGTTAGGCTGGGGTAGGCCGTCATTGTAAATAAGAATTTGTTCTTAACTAACTTGCCTAGTTATGTAAATGTAGGTGCTTTTTGATGTAATTTTTGGTCTGATCCGTTGTCCGTATTGTGAAATATTTCTAATGTTAGATCCCATCACATGCTCCAACAACACTTAGTGACCGTTCTCTCTGCTTGGTGTTTTGGGAAATGGATGTTACATCTTCTGCCGTTGTAGCAAAGATGCATCGTTAAAACACTCGTAAGCCTAAGAAGTTCCATTGCTATCAGGAAACTGGGCCCTGTACATTTCTCACCAGAGTGAAAAGAAATGTTGCGCTCTTGTATTCGATGCCAATGGAGTAAATTAAATCACAGACAATTTCTGTGGAACGGAAATGTCAGTAAGCTATTTAGAAACAGGTAACATGTTATGATAAAAACAAGTCCATATTGTCACACCCTGACCATGTTTTGCTTTGTATGTTTCTATGTTTTGGTTGGTCAGGGTGTGAGCTGAGTGGGCATTCTATGTTACATGTCTAGTTTGTCTAGTTCTATGTTTGGCCTGACATGGTTCTCAATCAGAGGCAGGTGTTCGTCATTGTCTCTGATTGGGAACCATATTTAGGTAGCCTGTTTGGTGTTGGGTTTTGTGGGTGATTGTCCTTGTTCCTGTCTCTGTGTTACTTTGCACCAGTATTAGGCTGTTTTGGTTTTCGTGTTACGTTTATTGCTTTTTGTATTTGATTCGTGTTTACCTTGTTTCATTAACTTCTTGATTCTACTTGAGACGCATATGTCTCAAGTAGGCACCTGGAAATGCAAATGCGCTACGCTAAATGCTAAATGTACTCGTTTAAACTCAAACCTTGATCAAAATTCACAAGCAGGGTATTGAATTAAAGCTACACTCGTTGTGAACCTAGCCAACAAGTCAGATTTTTAAAATGCTTTTCGGCGAAAGCATGAGAAGGTATTATCTGATAGCATGCACCACCTGAAAATGCCTGAATGCGACGTAAACAAAGACTCTGCTTATCCGACGCAGCACAAAACGCAGAAATAAAATATAAAACATTCATTACCTTTGACGAGCTTCTTTCTTGGCACTCCTATATGCCCCATAAACATCACTATTGGGTCTTTTTTTCGTTTAAATCGGTCCATATATACCCAAAATAGCTTTCTATGGAAGCTGTGTCATTCAGAAAAAAACATCGTTTTTTAACGCTGCATCATTTTTTAAAATTAAAAAAGTAGACGATAAACTTTCACAAAACACTTCGAAATCCTTTTGTAATCCAACTTTAGGTATTAGTAAACGTTTATAATCTATCAAAATGATTACAGGGCGATGTATATTCAATAGCTCCTCGTGTGCAAATCAATGGCTGCCCATGTCCACATTAACAACATCCTGGTGGAGACTGGAAGAAACGGAAGCCAGATAGATGGATTTTCCAACAAAAAATTCAATTGAAAATGACGACAATGGCGACATCGTGTGGAATTTGTATGAATTGCATGCAGGTCAATATTACATTTTGTCCTCTTTTAACAACCCATGGAAGTGACTTATGGAAATTATTTTTAGCTTTCAGAGAGCAGTTTTTCTTGCGTTTTTCAATGAAACACACGATCTGTTATAGTCACAGCCGTGATTTAACCAGTTTTAGAAACTTCAGAGTGTTTTCTATCCACACATACTAATCATATGCATATACTATATTCCTGGCATGAGTAGCAGGACGCTGAAAAGTTGCGCGATTTTTAACAGAATGTTCGAAAAAGGAGGGGGTAGAAGTAAGAGGTTTTAAACATGGATCGCAATAGCCACGCCGCATTTTGGTCTGACTCTCTTTCACGTACAGAAAACCGTTACAGAATCACCCACCACAACAGGACCAAGCGGCGTGGTAACGAGCAACAGAGGCAGCAGCAGCAGCAGCAGTGGGAGAGGCTGCACTATTTGGAGGAATTGGAAGGAAGAGGACCCTGGGCTCAGCCAGGAGAATATCGCCGCCCCAAAGAAGCACTGGAGGCGGCGAAAGCGAACAGGCGCTGGTATGAGGAGGCAGCACGGCGTCGTGGATGGAAGCCCGAGAGTCAGCCCCAAAAATGTATTGGGGGGGGGCTCACAGGAAGTATGGCGAAGCCAGGTAGGAGACCTGCGTCAACTTCCTGTGGTTACCGGGGGGCTAGAGAGACCGGGCAGGCACCGTGTTATGCTGTGGAGCGCACGGTGTCCCCAGTGCGGGTGCACAGCCCGGTGCGGTACATTCCAGCTCCGCGTATCGGCCGGGCTAGAGTGGGCATCGAGCCAAGTGCCATGAAGCCGGCTCTACGCATCTGGTCTCCAGTGCGTCTCCTTGGGCCGGCTTACATGGCACCAGCCTTGCGCACGGTGTCCCCGGTTCGCCTGCCTAGCCCAGTGCGGGCTATTCCACCTCGCCGCACTGGCAGGGCGACCGGGACCATTCAACCGGGAAAGGTTGGGCAGGCTCGGTGCTCAAGAGCTCCAGTGCGCCTGCACGGCCCGGTCTATCCGTCACCACCTCCACGCACCAGCCCTCCGGTGGTAGCCCCCCGCACCAGGCTGTCTCTCCGGCCCATCCTTACAGGGGCTCCCTCCTCTCCAGCGCTGCCGGAGTCTCCCGCCTCTCCAGCGCTGCCGGAGCCACCCGTCTGCCCAGCGCCGCCTGAGCCGCCCGTCTGCCCAGCGCCGCCTGAGCCGCCCGTCTGCCCAGCGCCGCCTGAGCCGCCCGTCTGCCCAGCGCCGCCTGAGCCGCCCGTCTGCCCAGCGCCGCCAGTGCCGCCCGTCTGCCCAGCGCCGCCAGTGCCGCCAGTCTGCAAGGAGCCGCCAGTCTGCAAGGGGCCGCCAGTGCCGCCAGTCAGCCAGGGGCCGCCAGTGCCGCCAGTCAGCCAGGGGCCGCCAGTGCCGCCAGTCAGCCAGGGGCCGCCAGAGCCCCTCAGCCCAGAGCTTCCGCCCCTCTGTCCCGAGCTTCCGCCCCTCTGTCCCGAGCTGCCGCCCCTCTGTCCCGAGCTGCCGCCCCTCTGTCCCGAGCAGCCGCCCCTCTGTCCCGAGCAGCCGCCAATCTGTCCCGAGCTGCCGCCCCTCTGTCCCGAGCTGCCGCCCCTCTGTCCCGAGCTGCCGCCCCTCTGTCCCGAGCTGCCGCCCCTCTGTCCCGAGCTGCCGCCCCTCTGTCCATTGAGAAGGGTCGCCGTGGTTAAGAGGCCACGGAAGCAGACAATAAAGCGGACTAAGACTATGGTGAAGTGGGGGCCACGTCCAGCACCAGAGCCACCACCGCGGACAGATGCCCACCCAGACCTTCCCCAATAGGTTCAGGTTTTGCGGCCGGAGTCCGCACCTTGGGGGGGGGGGGGGGGGTACTGTCACACCCTGACCATGTTTTGCTTTGTATGTTTCTATGTTTTGGTTGGTCAGGGTGTGAGCTGAGTGGGCATTCTATGTTACATGTCTAGTTTGTCTAGTTCTATGTTTGGCCTGACATGGTTCTCAATCAGAGGCAGGTATTCGTCATTGTCTCTGATTGGGAACCATATTTAGGTAGCCTGTTTGGTGTTGGGTTTTGTGGGTGATTGTCCTTGTTCCTGTCTCTGTGTTACTTTGCACCAGTATTAGGCTGTTTTGGTTTTCGTGTTACGTTTATTGCTTTTTGTATTTGATTCGTGTTTACCTTGTTTTATTAAACATGGATCGCAATAGCCACGCCGCATTTTGGTCTGACTCTCTTTCAACCGAAGAAAACCGTTACACATATTGATTTTTTTTTATACATAGTCTCAAAAGGCATCATCATGTTTTGCCCATACAAGCCTCATAGTCCCAAAAGGCATCTTGCTTAATTTAGATTTTCTAAGCCTGTCACTGGGATCACAGCAACCACTTTACTGAGTAGCACAGAGGTGAGGCTGATAATGATTCCATGGTCACAAGGTGGTTGTGGCTCTGGCGTGGTAGGTGGGGTTTAACTGGTAACTGCCCCTGTCTGAGTAAGAGTGAGATGGGCCGCCCTCCTTCCTCATCAGTGTCAGAGCTGCTGTTTATGCCTATAGATACAGCAGCGAGCCGCCACCCAGCCCTGCTACGCCTGCAGAATCTCCCTCGGTTTGATCAGCTTTCGGAGTCGGCTTAATCTTGTCAGCTACTGACAATGAGGCCTGATCTCCTCTGTTCTTCTCCGGCAACTGGAATCGGCCTACAGCTCAGTCTATTCAAACAGCTCCAGATTCCTCTCCGGAATCCATAATCATTTCTATTAAGAATATTTCTGAATGTATTGAACATTCTCGAGTAACGGCACTGATCTGCATTCATCCCAAACATAAGCCGGCCCAAGTGAGTACAAAACGGCCCTACTAAACCCCCCCCCCCCCCCCCCACACACACAATTTTCCTCGATTTTAGCCGCCCAAGATATGCATAGAGGATAAAATAAGAGACACCGAGAGAGAGAGAAGTCATTTCTCCTTTGAAAGAGACTGGAGACAAACGTCTTACTGGAGCTTTCAGGGAACGTGAGAGCTGAGAAGGAGACAGAAGCAGACAGGATCCTAGCATTACTACAAGGCCACTTAAATCCTCCACAGAGGGCACTAATGGAGTGATGTGTAATTGAGTATTCCTTTTGCTATGCTGGCAGGGTAAATCAAAAAAATGCTCTATATCCCATATAGGGGACTGAGAGTGGGTGTTCGGCCTCTCAAAGTGTCTAGTTCAACCAGATAGAAAACAAACTGTAAATGATTTTCAAGTAATTCATTCTCTGTTTCATGTGATCAGCATTATTTGAATTAACCTTGATGCCAAGGGCAGATTATTTGAGCTATTTTGTGACATGTTTGTTCTATAATGGCATCAACAGCATGACAATGGGAATGATTATATTGACGGGTTGGTTGTTCAGCAACAAAACCGACCAACTATGCGCAACTATGGGGAACACAGACGGGCTGGCATAGATTGTTGAAATGGAAACTATATTTAGTCTCCAAATGTTTATTGAAAACATAAATTGATTTGCACAATAAGCACTTGTTGTCTCTCAAATACATTGTTACAGTTGTTGGTTAGCTAACTAGCACATTTTTGCCATATTAACATAGACATGACATCAGTCAAAACACCTTAAATCAAGACATCCCACTGGGCATAGACTGGTTGAATCACCGTTGTTTCCACTTCATTTCAATGAAATGACGTTGAACCAACATGGAATAGATGTTGAATTAATGCCTGTGCCCAGTGGGATGATATCAACAACAAGATACAATGAGCTGAAATGAGCCACCTACGATTCCCCACATGGTAGCTTCTTATCACTGTAGCTATCTGACTGTTCAGAATCATAACAATGCACAGCTTCCGGCCACATCAATGCGTGCACATAATTTTCATTATCTTGTCAGCCAACCTGTCATTAGGAGATAATTTTTGGTAAGAAACCATTTCTGTAGAATCATTCAATGAGCTTGTAAACGATCAATTATTTTGGGACTATTCCATTGGTTCCATTTTACCAAGCAAACTAAATCACATGCAGCTCAAGTATTTTAAAGTATTTGACCCAAGTCTGACTGCTCAGCTATAGTCTGTGACTGAACCCCTATCAAATTGGCCCCTTTCTCGCAGATCCTGAATTTGGCAAGGTTTTATACTCTGTATGAATGAGTCGTATGGCATGGTCATGTCTTTCAATATGCTGGTGTGATTGTCAACTCACCTTTTAAAATTGTCATTCTATTCTATAGCAAATATCTTAGGTGTCAAATGGCAATTTGCACCATTTGTGTTACAGTAGAGTTTAGGGTGTCATGGCTTGACATTTCCACTGTAAAAATGGTTTCTATTCAGTGTATGAGTCTATCTGACCTGAGTGAGAGCATCCTCCACTTCTAGTGTGTTTTCTGAGATGGTCCTGATGATGCTTGATCTGTAGGTGAAGTGTTGTAGTACAGTCTCCAAGTTCCATTCTCCATCATATACCTAGTCTGGCTATGACAGAAAACTGGCTACGATAGGTGTCTACCTCTCTGAATCATAAAATTCAGCACTCAAACCTTTATAATTATTTGGTTAAAGTGTACTGTAACTCCTATTAAATATTATAGAGGAGAATTGTTTTATGTGTATATAACGCTCAATGCTCATATTTCACATGACACTGTGCATTAGCTATGCATTAGCTAACATTTGCTTTGCGTTACACACTGGAGAATTTACAGCATGAATTTACGATTTCTTTCAAATGATTTTAGTGGAGTGGTGAAACTTCATTTGGAGGTGCAAGTATCACAGCTTTACCTGAGTCATGAATGGACTTTTGCCAACTGTGCGTAAATCAAGCAAGGATTTCCGAAACAACGGAAACAATTTTGATTATCTACTGTGGGGTAGAAATGGGTGTTGTCTGTGTTGTCTGAAAGAGCTATCAAGAGCTATTGGTACTGAAATAGCTATCAAGAGCTATCGGCACCGAAATAGCTATCAAGTTAGGCGATATGAAGCATAATAGTGATCGGGAGGGACCCATCGCAACTTTGAAATATAATCCATGAAAGCAGTTGGTAAAAAAGTGTGGTGAAGGAAGACATAAGATGGGGTGTTCATAATACAACAAAGAATGAGTCCTGAATCTACCATTCTGTCAATTCTGTTTGATAAGTTCTGCTCAGCTACACTGATAGGAAGCAGCCGCTACACAACCATTTTTTTGTACCATACCTGGTAAACTGTGTAGAAGGGATGGAGAGGAGGTGAAAGGGGGAGGGAATGGGTACTGGACACGGGAGCTAACTTGAGCCCAGGGGTGTGTCAACAGAAGACCGTTATCTATCCCCTAGTCCCTGCTTTTGTTCTGAGGCAGGCTGTTGAGAGAGGCAATGAGTAGTGGTTGAACACAGGGCCAGAGGCCCAGGACTGCACGGAGTGTGCGCGGTGAAGAAATTGGCTGTGAGTTGAAAGAGAATTATGAGAGTTGGGAGTTGGAGTTGAGAATTCCTCTCTCCCTATCTCTTGCTGTGTGTCTCTCTCCACTCTATAATGATGACTTTAGTTCCCATGCAGGAGCACCACTGGCCTCAGGCCCCTTTGTATCACTAGGTATCAGAACTGTATCTCAGCACACTCCTCCTCGCCCGCTTTTCATCTCCCACCCCAATAGCAACTCATGTGCTGTTTATCCTTAACGATGCAATACAAGTGGAATAATTTAGGGATGTCTCGGTTTAACACCCGATGTCTGGAATGTTCTGTCACATTTTCACTCCTGATTATCTTGAATAAAGGAGGGCAAAGTCGTTGACAGTGCGCTGTTTTTAAAAACACTTAAAGGGACGTATCTGCGCAGGAAGATACATTTCACAACATGCGTAGAGTAAATGAGAGTCTAAACACTGAATTACGAACATCAAGACTGAACACAGCCATATATTGTATTGTCAGCTACTACATAGTTTCCCCACTTTTGTCATACACTACCGTTCAAAAATTTGGGGTCACTTAGAAATGTCCTTGTTTTGGAAAGAAAAGCATATTTTTTGTCTGTTAAAATAACATAAAATTGAACAGAATTACAGTGTAGCCATTGATAATGTTTTAAATGACTATTGTTTTTAATGGAATATCTACATAGGAGTACAGAGGCCTATTATCAGCAACCATCACTCCTGTGTTCCAATGGCACGTTGTGTTAGCTAATCCAAGTTTATCATTTTAAAGGGCTAATTGATAATTAGAAAACAATTTTGCAATTATGTTAGCACAGCTGAAAACTGTCACCCTGATTAAAGAAGCACTAAAACTGGCCTTCTTTAGACTAGTTGAGTATCTAGAGCATCAGCATTTGTGGGTTCGATTAGGCTCAAAATGGCTAGAAACAAAGAACTTTCTTCTGAAACTCATCAGTCTATTCTTGTTCTGAGAAATGAAGGCTATTCCATGTGAGAAATTGCCAAGAAACTGAATATGTCGTACAACACTGTGTACTACTAAACTGACTCTATCCAGAATAGAAAGAGGAGTGGGAGGCCCCGGTGCACAACTGAGCAAGAGGACAAGTACGTTAGTGTCTAGGTTGAGAAACAGGTGCCTCATCAGTCCTCAACTGGCAGCTTCCTTAAATAGCACCAGCAAAACACCAGTCTGAAAGTCAACAGTGAAGAGGCGACTCCGGGATGCTGGCCGTCCAGGCAGAGTTGCAAAAAAAAGCCATATTTCAGACTGACCAATAAAAAGAAAAGATTAAGATGGGCAAAAGAACGCAGACATTGGACAGAGGAACTCTGCCTAGAAGGCCAGCATCCTGGAGTCCCCTCTTCACTGTTAATGTTGAGACTGGTGTTTTGCGGTAATATCTAACAAGTAATCTAACAATTTACCAACAACTACCTAATACACACAAATCTAAAGGGGTGAATGAGAATACGAACATACAGTTGAAGTCGGAAGTTTACATAGCCAAATACATTTAAAATCAGTTTTTCACAATTCCTGACATTTATTCAAAATAAAAATTATCTTGCTTAGGTCAATTAGGATCACCACTTTATTTTAAGAATGTGAAATGTCAGAATAATAGTAGAGAGAATGATTGTATTTCTTTCATCACATTCCCAGTGGGTAAGAAGTTTACACACACTCCATTAGTATTTGGTAGCATTGCCTTTAAATTGTTTCACTTGGGTCAAACTTTTCTAGTAGCCTTCCACAAGCTTCACACAATAAGTTGTGTGAATGTTGGCCAATTCCTCCTGACAGAGGTGGTGTAACTGAATCAGGTTTGTAGGCCTCTTTGCTCGCACATGCTTTTTCAGTTCTGCCCACAAATTGTCTATAGGATTGAGGTCAGTGCTTTGTGATGACCACTCCACTACCTTGACTTTGTTGTCCTAAAGCCATTTAGCCACAACATTAGAAGTATGATTGGGGTCATTGTTCATTTGGAAGACCCATTTGCAACCAGGCTTTAACTTCCTGACTGATGTGTTGAGATGTTGCTTCAATATATCCACATAATAAAACGTAATGATGGTCATTATGACGAAACAGTTCTATTTGTACTTGTTTCCTCCAAAATCTTCACAAGGTCCTTTGCTGTTGTTCTGGGATTGATTTGCACTTTTTAGGAGACAGAGCGTCTCCTTCTTGAGCGGTTCTTGAGCGGTATGATGGCTATGTACTTGCGTACTATTGTTTGTAGATGAACGTGGTACCTTCAGGTGTTTGGAAATTGCTCACAAGGGTGAACCAGGCTTGTGGAGGTCTACAATTTTTTCCTGACGTCTTGGCTGATTTATTTTGATTTTACCATGATGTCAAGCAAAGAGGCACTGAGTTTGAAGGTAGGCCTTGAAATACATATACAGGTACACCTCCAATTGACTCAAATGTATTTTTTTATTTCACCTTTATTTAACCAGGTAGGCTAGTTGAGAATAAGTTCTCATTTACAACTGCGACCTGGCCAAAATAAAGCAAAGCGGTGCGACACAAACAGCAACACAGAGTTACACATGGAATAAACAAGCGTACAGTCAATAACTATATACAGTGTGTGCAAATGGCATGAGGAGGCAAGGCAATAAATAGGCCACAGTAGCAAGTAATTACAATTTAGCAAATTAACACTAGAGTGATAGATGTGGAGATGATGATGTGCAAGTAGAAATACTGGTGTGCAAAAGAGCAGAAAAGTAAATAAAAACAATATGGGGATGAGGTAGGTAGGTTGGATGGGCTATTTACAGATGGGCTATGTACAGCTGCAGTGATCAGTTAGCTGCTCAGATAGCTGATGTTTAAAGTCAGTGAGGGAAATATAAGTCTCTAGATATAGCAATTTTTGCAATTCGTTCCAGTCATTGGCAGCAGAGAACTGGAAGGAAAGGCGGCCAAAGGAGGTGTTGGCTTTGGGGATGACCAGTGAGATATACCTGCTGGAATGCGTGCTACGGGTGGGTGTTGTTATCGTGACCAGTGAGCTGAGATAAGGCAGAGCTTTACCTAGCAAAGACTTATAGATGACCTGGAGCCAGTGGGTCTGTTGACGAATATGTAGCGAGGGCCAGCCGACTACAGCGTACAGGTCGCAGTGGTTAGTGGTAAATGGGGCTTTGGTGACAAAACAAATGGCACTGTGATAGACTGCATCCAGTTTGCTGAGTAGAGTGTTGGAGGCTATTTTGTAAATGACATCGCCGAAGTTGAGGATCGGTAGGATAGTGAATGAGTGAAGGAGGCTTTGTTGCAAAATAGGAAGCTGAATCTAGATTTAATTTTTGGATTGGAGATGTTTAATATGAGCCTGGAAGGAGAGTTTACAGTCTAACCAGACACCTAGGTATTTGTAGTTGTCCACATATTCTAGTCAAGTCAGAACCGTCCAGAGTAGTGATGCTAAACGGGTGGGCGGGTGTGGGCAGCGAATGGTTGAAAAGCATGCATTTAATTTTACTAGCGTCTAAGAGCAGTTGGAGGCCACGGAAGGAGCTCGTTTGGAGATTTGTTAATACAGTGTCCAAAGAAGGGCCAGATGTATACAGATTGGTGTCGTCTGCGTAGAGGTGGATCAGGGAATCACCTGCAGCAAGAGCGACATTGTTGATATGTACAGAGAAAAGAGTCGGCCCGGGAATTGAACCCTGTGGCACCCCCATAGAGACTGAGGTCTCTATGGGAGGAGACAGAGGTCCGGACTACTTCTCTGTCTGAGAAGTAGTTGGTGAACCAGGCTAACCAGCTGTTGGCTGGGGTTGGGGTAGCCAGGAGGAAAGCATGGCCAGTGGTGGTGACAGTGTTTCCTAGCCTCAGTGCAGTGGGCAGCTGGGAGGAGATGCTCGTGTTCTCCATAGACTTTACAGTGTCCCTAAACTTTTTGGAGTTAGTGCTACAGGATGCAAATTTCTGTTTTAAAAAAGCTAGCCTTTGCTTTCCTGACTGATTGCATTTACAGTGGGACAAAAAAGTATTTAGTCAGCCACCAATTGTGCAAGTTCTCCCACTTATTTTCCACCATAATTTGCAAATAAATTCATTAAAAAAATCCTACAATGTGATTTTCTGGATTTTTTGTCCTCATTTTGTCTGTCATAGTTGAAGTCTACCTATGATGAAAATTACAGGCCTCTCTCATCTTTTTAAGTGGGAGAACTTTCACAATTGGTGGCTGACTAAATACTTTTTTGCCCCACTGTATTGGTTTCTGACTTCCCTGAAAAGTTGCATATCGCAGGGACTATTCCAAGCTATTACAATCCGTCACAGGATGTTTTTGTGCTGGTCGAGGGCAGTCAGTTCTGGAGTGAATCAAGGGCTATATCTGTTATTCGTTCTACATTTTCTGAAAGGGGCATGCTAATTTAGATGGTGAGGAAATTACTTTTAAAGAACGACCAGGCATCCTTGACTGACGGGATGAGGTCAATATCCTTCCAGGATACCCGGGCAAGGTTGATTAGAAAGGCCTGCTCGCAGAAGTGTTTAAGGGAGCGTTTGGCAGTAATGAGTGGTGGTCGTTTGACCGCGGACCCATAGCGGATGCAGGCAATGAGGCAGTGATCGCTGAGATCCTAATTGAAAACAGCAGAGGTGTATTTGGAGGGCAAGTTGGTCAGGATAATATCTATGAGGGTGTCCATGTATACAGATTTAGGGTTGTACCTGGTGGGTTCTTTGATAATTTGTATGAGATTGAGGGCATCTATCTTAGATTGCAGGACTGCCGGGGTGTTAAGCATATCCCAGTTTAGGTCACCTAACAGAACGAATTCTGAAGATATATGAGGGGAAGTCAATTCACATATGGTGTCCAGGGCACAGCTGGGAGCTGAGGGGGGTCAATAACAGGTGACAACAGTGAGAGACTAATTTCTGGAGAGATTCATATTTTTAATTTGAACTGTTTGGGCATAGACCTGGAAAGTATGACAGAACTTTGCAAGCTAACTCCTCCCACTTTAGGAGTTCTATTTTGATGGAAAATGTTGTAGTTGGGAATGGAAATCTCAGAATTGTTAGTGGCCTTCCTAAGCCAGGATTCAGACATGACAAGGACATCAGGGTTGGCAGTGTGTGCTAAAGCAGTGAGTAAAACAAACTTAGGGAGGAGGCTTCTGATGTTAACATGCATGAAACCAAGGCTTTTTCGGTTACAGAAGTCAACAAATGACAGTGCCTGGGGACACGCAGGGCCTGGGTTAACCTCCACATCACCCGAGGAACAGAGGAGGAGTAGGATGAGGGTAAGGCTAAAGGCTATCAAAAATGGTTGTCTAGTGCGTTGTGGACAGAGAATTGAAGGAGCAGATTTCTGGGCGTGGTAGAATAGATTCAGGGCATAATGTATAGACAGGGATATGGTGGGGTCCGGGTACAGTGGAGGTAAACCGAGGCATTTTGTGACGGTAAGAGCGGTTGCATCTCTGGATGTGCTAGTTATGCTGGGTGAGGTCACCGCATGTGTGGGAGGTGGGACAAAGGAGGTATCTGAGGCATGTTGAGGGGGACTAGGGGCTCTGCAGTAAACTAAAACAACGATAACTATCCTAAACAACAATCTACAAGGCATATTGACATTTCAGAAAGACATAAAGCGAGGCATAATGTTTAAACAAAAATAAACACTGAAATACAAAACAATAAACGTGACTAAACGACACAAACGAAACAGTCCCGTGTGGCACAAACACTGACACGGAAAATAAACACCCACAACTCAAAAGTGAAACCAGGCTACCTAAGTATGATTCTCAATCAGGGACAACGATTGACAGCTGCCTCTGATTGAGAACCATACTAGGCCAAACACAGAAATCCCAAATTATAGAAAAACAAACATAGACAACCCACGCAACTCACGCCCTGACCATATTAAAACAAAGATATAATAACAGAATTAAGGTCAGAACGTGACACCGGGCCAGTTGGCGAAAGAGGTATTGTGGTTGTAGTAATTTTGTTTGCTAGCCGGGAGATGTGCCTGGCTCGCGGCTAACTGATGCTAGCTTCAGGACAGTCCGATACTGGCAGGCTGGCAAGTGTTATCCAGGCTAAAAGCGACTGGTGTCTGTGCCGAAGGTAAAGGCCGCTAGCAGTGGCTGACAATGACTAAATAGCTAGTAGCTAATTAGCTGGTTAGCTTCTGATGGAGGTTCTGGCTAAAAGGTAAAAAAAAATAGCAGATCCGTATCAAAGTGGGTGAGGCGGGTTACCGGAAGGTATATTTAATTTAAAAATAGTAAAGAAATATATACAAAAAAATACGAAAAATACAAAATGTACAGGGGAGAACGACAACCCACTGCAACACCATCTTGGAACAAACTGAAATTTCTTCAGCCTCCTGAGGTTGAAGAGGCACTGTTGCGCCTTCTTCACTGCACTGATGTCGTCTGCAATGATGTCAATTAGTCTGTCAGAAGCTTCTAAAGCCATGACATCAGTTTCTGGAATTTTCCAAGCTGTTTAAAGGCACAGTCAACTTAGTGCACGTGAACTTCTGACCCACTGGAAATGTGATACAGTGAATTATAAGTGAAATAATCTGTCTGTAAACAATTGTTAGAGTAATTACTTGTGTCATGCACAAAGTAGATGTCCTAACCAACTTGCCAAAACTGTAGTTTGTTAACAAGAAATTTGAGATAGAAGCTGTTTTTCAGTCTCTCGGTCCCAGCTTTGATGCACCTGCACTGACCTCGCCTTTGTGCAGACCGCACCACCCTCTGGAGAGCCTTGCAGTTGAGGGCGGTGCAGTTGCCGTAGCAGGCGGTGATACAGCAAAACAGGATGCTCTCGATTGTGCATCTGTAAAGGTTTGTCAGGGTTTTGGGTGAAATTACTTCAGCCTCCTGAGGTTGAAGAAACACTGTTGCATCTTCTTCACCACACTGCTTGTGTGGGTGGACCATTTCAGTTTGTCTGTGATGTGTACACTGAGGAAATGTTCCACCTTTTCCACTGCTGACCCTTTGATGTGGATAGGGGGTGCTGAAGTCCACAATCATCTCCTTTGTTTTGTTGACGTTAAGTGAGAGGTTGTTTTCCTGAAACCACACTCCGAGTGCCCCCACCTCCTTCCTGTAGGCTGTCTAGTCGTTGTTGGTTATCAAGCCCACTACTGTTGTGTCGTCTGCAAACTTGATGATTGAATTGGAGGCGTGCACGGCCACGCAGTAGTGGGTGAACAGGGAGTACAGGAGGGGGCTGAGCATGCACCCTTGTGTGGCCCCAGTGTTGATGGTCAGCGAAGTTTCCTACCTTCACCACCTGGGGCAGCCCGTCAGAAAGTCAAGGACACAATTGTACAGGGCGGGGTTGAGACCCAGGGCCTCCAGCTTGATGATGAGCTTGGAAGGTACTATGGTGTTGAATGCTAAGCTGTAGTCAATGAACAGCTTTCTTACATAGGTTTTCCTCTTGTCCAGGTGGGATAGGGCAGTGTGCAGAGTGATAGCGATTGTATCGTCTGTGGACCTTTTGGGGCGGTATGCAAACTAAAGTGGGTCTAGGGTGGCCGGTGTCGTGACGTTGTATTAGTTAAGGACTGTTGTTCATCGAATGATTAAACGTTTCTAATTGCGTGATTAACTGAATCAAGCAATTATTAACTCATTAACCTGGGGCACCATGGGAAAACTAGTTTTTATTGAGTTTCTATTTCCCAAATAAACTCAAAGAATATCAGAATATCGATTTTACAACAGCCGCTAATTAACCAGTTACCTCTACAATCTCTTTCTGAACGTCGTATAGTCCGTGAATCTGCACGGACCCGGGTCACACCAATGAGTTCGTACCCCACCAATCCTAGTTGAATATTTATTTCCTAGAAAGCTAAAATGATGATAAAAGATACACATAGACAAAACACATTATAGGCTATTGATTAGAACTTAGTATAACGGGCCAACACACTATGGCGTGTGTTACCCAAAATGGTGATTTCAAAGAGAGAAATATACATTTGGGTGAATTTGTCAGCTATGCTATTCTAACCCTAGCCTTGCCCTAAACTGCCGCTCTCATGGGTCAGAATATAATGATGTAATTACGTGGGGAAGACCTCCGAGGATTCTCTGCGTGGACCGTGCAAGGGACCGTTCAGGCTGCTCGATGACGCACTTCTCTGGCGCACCTCTCTGATCGTCCTCCCGATGTCAGTGTCCTTTTGGCTTAGGAGTCTGTTCCCTCACCCTTGCTCTGGAAGGGGTCTTCTGAGGACAGACAGCTCTGTAGCTCAGAGCTCACAGCGTTGGTATGAAACAGTGTAGATACCACGATTCGATGGGAGATGGAGGCTAGGTGGTTCAACTTGAATTCACCCGCTTAGACACAGCTATTCATCCGTAGCTTGGGTAGAAAAATATTTCTTTGTCTTCAAACTTGCGTTGCGTTTTGGGTTCGTTGACTTTTTAGACCTTGGCTGCAGCTTGGGTCACTTAGTCTTATCTGTAAATTCTCTACTCACAGGTTTTATACCCTCGTGTCAGAAGTGGGCGTAACCGCCTTTAGGGTAATTCTCTGGGCGTACCAAGTTAAGAGCAAGGTCTAGGTTTTTCTCAAATCCAACTTTAGACAACTAACTTCACATTTCATCTTGACCAAAACATTCCCTTTGATTTGGACATTTTCCACACGTATAATGTATGAACATCAAACATATACTAGAAAAACTATTAGTCTGACAATGTTTTCGTAATAACGTCATCTATTAACCTTTAATAACAAAACAAAAATGACATACATTTTCATATTCCATCTATCGTCATGACCACCATTGTGGCTGACTGAAACCATTGTTCCAAAGTCCCTTTATTTCATGGTTAATGTTCTGAGGCTGGTTCTCCATAGTAACAGGACAAAGGAATTTGTCTGTGGCCTGAGATTTACCAGGGGTGTGAGGGGTCATAAAACCCCCAAATCTTCAGACCCCTAGATCTCTCCTCTTCTGTTGGGGTTGAGAGATAATCTGTAGGGTTGTGGTCTCCTGTAACCTGACCTGATCAGGACAGTCATGACACCGGTAAGGTGGAGGGGATATGATCCTTGACTAGTCTCTCAAAGCACTTCATGATGACATAAATGAGTGCTATGGGGCGATAGTCATTTAGTTCAGTTAACTTTGCTTTCTTGTGTACAGGAACAATGGTGGCCATCTTGAAGCATGGGGGGACAGCAGACTGGGATAGGGAGCGATTGAATATGTCTGTAATGTATTTTTATTTGACCTTTATTTAACTAGGCAAGTCAGTTAAGAACATATTCTTATTTTAAATGATGGCTTATGAACAATGGGTTAACTGCCTTGTTTAGGGGCAGAACGACAGATTTTTACCTTGTCCACTCAGGGATTCGATCTTGCAACCTTTCGGTTACTAGTCCAATGCCCAACCACTAGGCTACCTGCCGCCCCACACACCAGCCAGCTGGTCTGCACATTCTCTGAGGACGCAGCTAGGGATATCGTCTGGGCCAGCAGCCTTGCGAGGGTTAAAACGTTTAAATGTTTTACTCACGTCAGCCACAGGGAAGGAGAGGGGGGCACAGTTCTTGTTAGCAGGCCGCGATGGTGGCACTGTATTATTCTCAAAGTGGACAAAGAAGGTGTTTAGTTTGTCTGGAAGCATGACGTCGGTGTCCGTGACGTGGCTGGTTTTCTTTTTGTGGTCCGTGATTTCCTGTAGACCCTGCCACATACGTCTCATATCTGAGTCATTGAATTGCGACTCCACTTTGTCCCTGTACCGGCATTTCGCTTGTTTGATTGCCTTGTGGAGGGAATAACTACACTGTTTATATTCAGCCATAATCACAGACCTCTTTCCATGGTTAAATGCGTGTGGTTCGCACTTTCAGTTTTTCGCGAATGCCGCCATCCATCCACGGTTTCTAGTTAGGTTAGGTTTTAATAGTCACAGTGGGTACAACGTCTCCAATGCACTTCTTTATAAACTCACTCATGAGTCAGCAAATAGATCAATGTTTCCTGAGGCTGACTGGAACGTATCCCAGTCCTCGTGATCAAAACAGTCTTGAAGCGTGGATTCCGATTGGTCAGACCAGCGTTGAATGGTTCTAGTCACTGGCACATCCTGTTTGAGTTTCTGCCTATAAGACAGTAGGAGCAAGATGGCATCATGGTTGGATTTGTCGAAGGGAGGGCGGGGGAGGGCTTTGTATGCATTGCAGAAGTTAGAGTAGCAGTGATTGAGTGTATTACCCCCGTGCGTAGTGCAATCAATATGCTGATAGAATTTAGGTAGCCTTGTTCTCAAATGAGCTTTTTTTAAATCCCCAGCTACAATAAATGCAGCCTCAGGATATATGGTTTCCAGTTTACATAGAATCCAGTAAAGTTCCTTGTGGGCTGTCATGGTGTCTGCTTGGGGGGGAATGTACACAGCTGTTACAATAACTGAAGAGAATTATCTTGGTAGGTAATATGGCCGGCATTTGATTGTAAGGAATCCTAGGTCGGGTGAGCAGAAGGACTTGAGTTCCTGTATGCTGTTATGATTACACAATGAGTCGTTAATCATGAAGCATACACCCCCGCCCTTCCTCTTACCAGAGAGGTGTTTATCTTTGTCGGCGCGATGCATGGAGAACCGATTCCAACAACATATCCCGAGAGAGCCATGTTTCCAACATTCCAAGAATGTTACAATCTCTGATGTCTCTCTGGAAGGCAACCCTTGCTCGCATTTTATCTACCTTGTTGTCGAGAGTCTGGACATTGGTGAGTAGTGTACTCGAGAGCGGTGTGAGATGTGCACGTCTACGGAGCCTGACCAGGAGAACGCTCCGTCTGCTCTTTCTGTGGCGCCATTGTTTTGGTTCGGTTTCTGGGATTAGATCCATCCGACAATCGTCGCTCTTATACGTCGCTCTTATATCCAGTAGTTCTTCCCAGCTGTATGTAATGAAGTCTTCACTATTATTCTACAATATAGAAAATAGTACAAATAAAGAAAAATTCTTGAATGACTTTTGACTGGTACTGTGTGTATATATTATTTGACTGTTGATGTAATTTATCTGATTTTCTAACAGTGTTATTTTCAATGGCAATCAAACATGGTCTCCATATTCATTTCTGTGACTCATCCCTTTAAGGTGCAATATCCCTTTAAGAAAAGGGGCGTGTTCCACTGTGAGTATAAACAGAGAGAAAGAGGTAAAGAGAGAGACCCAACTCGACAGAAAATCTGTCTCCCTCCAGTAGGTGGCGTTTTTACGCTGTTTCGTACTGAGCTCTTTTGGTGTCATGGTGGATGACAAAAAACAAACAGGCTAATCCATTACCTCATTTTTATTATCCATTCCCCCTCCCAAAATATTTGTTCCCTAATTGTTTTAATCAGTTCCCTCATCTTTAAAAATCCTTTCTCTCTGATTTTTTGTTAATTACATGCTTAAAATGGTGATGATCCCTGACCATTTAATAGCTTATTTTCCAGTTTCCAGTTTCAGTTCCTCCGAATCATAAGGGTGAATAATAGTAACAGGCGTTCAAAACCACTCAAGATGCAAATATGGGGCAGCTATGATGCACTCTCATCCCTAGGTACGAATTCCATTTGGCTCATGACCGTAGCTGTTCTACGTCTATACTCCGGGGGAGTTTGTTAGCTACCTACCCTAGCATTGCAATTACACAATTTTACACTGCTGCCACTCGCTGTTTATTATCTATGCATAGTCACTTTACAAATGACCTCTGCTAACCTGTACCCCCACACATTGACTCGGTACCAGTACCCCCTGTACCGTTATTGTTATGTCATTTTCTTGTGTTACTTTTTGATTTGATTAGATTTTTTAAAACTTTAGTTTATATTTTCTTAACTCCATTTCTTGAGCTGCATTGTAGGTTACGGGCTTGTAAATAGGCTTGTAAAGTAAGCATTTCATGGTAAGTTCTACACCTGTTGTATTCGGCACATGTGACAAATACAATTTGATTTGATTTGAATTAACTTATTTCCAGGTGAACGTATTGTAATAACAGCAAAGCAAAGAGCTATCCGTTTCAGTTATGAACATAGAGCAAGAGACGATTTCAACCTATCTGTGCAAGGTTGGCTACATCACAAGACATTAATCTGCCTAGCGCAGGGATGACTGCGCATCATTTCACCTGTTAACACCAAAGCCTCTTGGAAATGATGCAGAATAAATGTGCATGCCTTTCCTTTCTGTCTCTAATGAGTCACGTGCACAATTGTAAACAACATTAACACACCAAGGCGCTTGGCTGACCCATGTTTTATTGGACGTTTGGTCCTAACTTTATGCATAAGGAAGAAAACACTATTATTTGATTGAATGATTCAGGTGAAAACACTAAAACTGGAAATAGTCAGTGATCATCACCATCTGAAGAGTAGATAACGAACTAAATAGAATTACATTTAGGTTGCAATATGTTATCGGTCAAGTGGGACTGACGACGGAACGAATAAAAAATCAGGGAGGGAATGGGGAAAAAAAAGAGGGGAGGGAACAGATTAGCCTGGATGTTTTTTTCTCTCCACCATGACCCCTAAGGGGCTCCGTAGGGGCAGTCCAGTCAAAAACGTGATTTACCTGTGTTTTATATACTGCATATTTCCACACAATGAGGTTGGAGTAATACTGTGAAATGGTGAAAATTATGATCATGCCTTTTAGTGTAAGAACTGTTTGAAAATACTGCCTGAAATTTCATCTGGTTTGGCCAGGTGGGTTTTTTGGACCGGCTGTGTAAGTTAAAACTTCTTGCTCCTACTTGAGACGCAGATGTCTCAAGTAGACACCTGGAAATGCAAATGCGCTACGCTAAATGCTAAATGTACTCGTTAAAACTCAAACCTTAATCAAAATTCACATGCAGGGTATTGAATTAAAGCTACACTCGTTGTGAACCTAGCCAACAAGTCAGATTTTTAAAATGCTTTTCGGCGAAAGCATGAGAAGCTATTATCTGATAGCATGCAACACCTCAAAATGCCTGAATGCGATGTAAACAAAGATATAGCTTAGCCGGCGCTACACAAAACGCAGAAATAAAATATAAAACATTCATTACCTTTGACGAGCTTCTTTCTTGGCACTCCTATATGCCCCATAAACATCACTATTGGGTCTTTTTTTCGTTTAAATCGGTCCATATATACCCAAAATAGCTTTCTATGGAAGCTGTGTCATTCAGAAAAAAACATTGTTTTTAAACGCTGCGTCATTTTTTAAAATTAAAAAAGTTGACGATAAACTTTCACAAAACACTTCGAAATACTTTTGTAATCCAACTTTAGGTATTAGTAAACGTTTATAATCTATCAAAATGATTACAGGGCGATGTATATTCAATAGCTCCTCGTTTTCAAATCAATGGCTGCCAATGTGCACATTCAAAACATCCTGGTGGAGACCGGAAGAAATGGAATCCAGTAAGTTGGATTTACAAAGAAAAAAGTCCCTTGAAAATGACGACAATGGCGACATCATGTGGAATCCGTAGGAATTGCATGCAGGTCGATAATTAATTTTGTGCCCTTTTAACAACCCATGAAAGTGACGCATGGAAATAATTTTTAGCTTTCAGAGAGCAGTTTTTCTTGCGAACGATCTGTTATAGTCACAGCCGTCATTTAACCAGTTTTAGAAACTTCAGAGTGTTTTCTATCTACACATACTAATCATATGCATATACTATATTCCTGGCATGAGTAGCAGGACGCTGAAAAGTTGCGCGATTTTTAACAGAATGTTCGAAAAAGGAGGGGGTAGACTTAAGAGGTTTTAATTAATAGACCAGTAGCATAGAGAGTTTGCCCTCCTCTCTGCTAATAACATCTTGTTTTCAGGTAACACATTTAGCTTTAGGCCTCTACAAATAGGCCCCTCTACCAGACAGTCCAAGCTAAATTCTTGCTTTAGAAATTAAATTTAGCTAAGTAGCTATTTTTGTTTATTTTTTCACAATTTTAATTGAAAACAATCACAGTAAGGTACTTAATTGTTACCCATTTATGATTTGATAATAAGATTAAAAACAGCTGCATTGGACGAATAAACAGTTAGAAATAGTTCCTTTTTGTGGGTTATAGTCACCTTCCAAGGGTTACTATTGAGTTGGTTTCTATCCGGATCCTTGAAAATTGAGCCACACGAAGAATCTCTGGATTTCAATGCAAGGCCAACTTTAACTTTCTGGTATTTTCCGGTAAGATCCATGCAGTTTTTGGGGGGGAGGGTTTACAACACAATGCAAGGTTTAAAACCTCTTCATCCTACCCCCTCCTTTTTCGAACATTCTGTTAAAAATCGCGCAACTTTTCAGCGTCCTGCTACTCATGCCAGGAATATAGTATATGCATATGATTAGTATGTGTGGATAGAAAACACTCTGAAGTTTCTAAAACTGGTTAAATCACGGCTGTGACTATAACAGATTGTGTGTTTCATCGAAAAGCGCAAGAAAAACTGCTCACTGAAAGCTAAAAATTATATCCATGCGTCATTTTCATGGGTTGTTAAAAGGGCACAAAATTAATTATGGACCTGCATGCAATTCCTACAGATTCCACACGATGTCGCCATTGTCGTCATTTTCCGGGGAGTTTTTTGTTGGTAAATCCAACTAACTGGATTCCATTTCTTCCGGTCTCCGCCAGGATGTTTTGAAGTGCACATTTTCAGCCATTGATTTGAAGAAAAGGAGCCATTGAATACACATCGCCCTGTAATCATTTTGATAGATTATAAACGTTTACTAATACCTAAAGTTGGATTACAAAAGTATTTCGAAGTGTTTTGTGAAAGTTTATCGTCGACTTTTTTAATTTAAAAAAATGACGCTGCGTTTTAAAACAATGTTTTTTTCTGAATTTCACAGCTTCCATAAATGGCTATTTTGGGTATATATGGACCGATTTAATCGAAAAAAAAGACCCAATAGTGATGTTTATGGGGCATATAGGAGTGCCAAGAAAGAAGCTCGTCAAAGGTAATGAATGTTTTATATTTTATTTCTGCGTTTTGTGTAGCGCCGGCTACGCTAAATCTTTGTTTACGTCGCATTCAGGCATTTTGGGGTGTTGCATGCTATCAGATAATAGCTTCTCATGCTTTCGCCGAAAAGCATTTTAAAAATCTGACTTGTTGGCTAGATTCACAACGAGTGTAGCTTTAATTCAATACCCTGCATGTGTATTTTGATGAACGTTTGAGTTTTAACGAGTACATTTAGCATTTAGCGTAGCGCATTTGCATTTCCAGGTGCCTACTTGAGACATCTGCGTCTCAAGTAGAAGCAAGAAGTTAAATAAATATATTTTAGCATTTTGAAATGGGGATTTAGATGTTGTTTTTAGATGTTGTTTTTTAACTTTAATTTGGATTGGATTCCGGCTTTCCTATTTAAAGTTGGACATTAGAAATTGGACTTGAGACATTTGATTGTGGTTATCTTTGGGATTTTAACTTAATGGGGCCTTAATTGAAAGAAAGTAAATTGGTTGATTGAAACTCTTTTGATCATTTCATATTTGTCTGTCTTTTTTCCCCCATTCTCATATTGACACAATAGTTCCTTGCTGATTGTTGTAAATCCATAGTCACAGAAATTGAAACGTGTCCTACAAGAACAGTACCTTCCTTGTGTCAATAAGAGCGACTCCCCCATCGGCAATGTCTTTCTAAAGAAAGTGTTTGGGGACGTGCGCCTGTGAACAGTGGCATGGGCCTCTTGCTGCTACAGCTGTTTTGGCAGTGAAGCAATGTGTCAGGGATTAGTTCTGTCTGTCTGCAGCAAAAGCCCTCTCCAATCAGACAGCTGCTGCTACACAGGCTCCTTGGGTTCAGTGATATGACGGGCCACTTAATGTATGCAAACCACACAGGCTTCTGGGAGATGGTGTTCTGAGAGCCCTGGAGAAATTAATCAGGAGGCCGCGTGTAATTACTATTAACACCAAGTAATTAGATGGCAGTTGGGATATCAGACTGTATGTACACAGATACAAGTCGGCTGGTTTACATACCAATTGTCTGTATTAATAAAGTTTGATCGAAACTTTGAATTGTTTAAAAAAACTACCTCAACGAAACATCACATTAATAAATGTTTTGTGCTTAATACATTAATAAATACTGTGTACACATAAATGTGAATTATTCCCTTTCCATCCAGTACACCACATATCTGTTCCATATAAATGAGTTTGAACCTTTACAGCAAGGAGAACGATACAACGTTTAGCCATGCACGTCTTCATTGTGGATATTTCAAAATCTATCAAACCCCTTAGGCAGCAACACTAAGTAGATAGCCAATCCAATAGCAAGTACCTTCCATGCCAATTGAAATGTGTTGTGCTGTTGTTGCAGCAGAGGCAGGCAGGCCACCAACATATTTAACTTGGACCAGTGCCTGGGGAAGCTGGGTGTATTTCTAACTCCATCTACAATACTCTCAATGCTGAGTGCAAAGCACAGTGTGTGTGAATTGAAACTGTACTTTTCCCCACCATGTACTGCAGTCCATCTCTGATTCTCACCATGACACATACACCTGATACCACTCTAGTTTTCACATTCAACAAAAGTGGCCAGCCATTTAACCTTATTTTCTGAACTCTTAAAAGCACCTGTCAGTGTACAGTCTCAGGCATTAGCCTGGTTACAGCCTGGTTGGTAACATTGTCATAACACAACATGTTGACTCACGCTGAGGTGGTACGGCTAGTGAAGAGCGGAATACTCACACGCCACATCTCTTTTTAATGCAGTGTACTGTAAATGAGGCCTGCTGGGGTGGGGGAAGCAGGGGGAATGGATAGAAGCGGGCCATCAGTGTTGTGGTGCGGAGCGGGATGGCGGGATAGCTGTCAGGGCCAGTCATGGATGGTGTGCTCTTATTGTTAGCTCCTATTCAAGGCCTGCTTATTAATGCGGCTTTGGAATTGCCACATCAACGGCACCGCCAGATTTGAAAATTGCATATGGCGGCAGTACAGTTCCTTACTGGACAGTGCAGGGCAATGTCGGCCTCATCTCCCGACACTTATTTGATTCCAATGAGGAGGCAGGTGAACTGTGACTGTTGCGAGATTGCGGACTCCCTCTCCTCCAGACGGACCCGGAACAGGTGTGTGTGTGTGTGTGTGTGTGTGTGTGTGTGTGTGTGTGTGTGTGTGTGTGTGTGTGTGGAGTCACATTCCCAGACAGAGGCAACATGTGGGATACTGTAGGTTCCTATGAGACACAGTAAAAAGGGAAAGAGAGCTGTAGGGTTAGAGGATAGGTCAACTCAACTATTCGAATGTACAAAAGGACATTTGAGGGTCGGCCTTGATCTTGTTCTGACAGGCATGGAGCATCATTCTACAATGCAATATGAGACATCACACTTTATCCCAACAGCCCAATTGTAGTTTGTAACAGAACTACAATTAAGAGTGCTTCCTGTAAATTGCTCAGTTAGCTGTCATAGACCTACATTATATTCACAGAAGATAAGATTTCTTGCCATATGCTGTGAAAGATTTCTTCCACTTTTGTGACGGTTGGAAATGAAATTGCCCTCAGATCTTGGCACTCAATGCACCAGTGCAGGTTATTATGACATTTGGAATTGTTAGATGAATTTGTTTCGGAAAAAGGAATGCCGAACATAGAATCTTGGGGAAAACTACTGGCAATATTTTTCTAGGTTAATAATTCAGATGAAAGCTTGAGGCTTGAATGGAGGTGAAACTATGCAGACATCTTGTTAAACATTCATGTTCTCAGCTGTACCTCATCTCTTGCAGCTGTTTGACCGCTTGAGCGATAACTGGCTTTTCACCAGCATTAATATCAATTTGATATACATTTCTGCAGCAGTGAGCAGTGGTTCATTAGTATGTCTGCAGTGAGGATAAGCTGTAGCAGAGCCATCGCTACTCCTTGACCTGTCTTTTATTTCTCACATGCATCGAATACAACTGGTGTAGACTTTACCGTAAAATAATAACACAAGCGGAATAAAATAAAATGGAGAAGAATGGAGCTATATACAGGGAGTACCAGTACCAGATCAATGTGGAGCTATATACAGGGAGTACCAGTACCAGATCAATGTGGAGCTATATACAGGGAGTACCAGTACCAGATCAATGTGGAGCTATATACAGGGAGTACCAGTACCAGATCAATGTGGAGCTATATACAGGGAGTACCAGTACCAGATCAATGTGGAGCTATATACAGGGAGTACCAGTACCAGATCACTGTGGAGCTATATACAGGGAGTACCAGTACCAGATCAATGTGGAGCTATATACAAGGAGTACCAGTACCAGATCAATGTGGAGGCGTACGAGCAAGTGTGCGCGTGGGTGGGTGGTTGCGTGCCTGTGTCCTTGTGCTGTAGTCAGCTGTGGAGGGTGGGACTGTCTGTTGCTTTATCTTCAAATAACCATTAATTAATCAAATGGCTACAATATGTTGACCTCAAGTGGGTACAATATGTTGGCCTCAAATGGCTACAATATGTTGACCTCAAGTGGGTACAATATGTTGGCCTCAAATGGCTACAATATGTTGACCTCAAGTGAGTACAATATGTTGGCCTCAAGTGGGTACAATATGTTGGCCTCAAGCGGGTACAATATGTTGACCTCAAGTGGGTACAATATGTTGACCTCAAGTGAGTACAATATGTTGGCCTCAAGTGGGTACAATATGTTGGCCTCAAGTGAGTACAATATGTTGGCCTCAAGTGGGTACAATATGTTGGCCTCAAGCGGGTACAATATGTTTGAGATACAATATTACAATGTCACGAGAGACTGGAAACCTTCCCACACTATCAAATACATACCTGGAAACACTATCAAATACATACCTGGAAACTTTTCCACAAAAATATACCTGGAAACCTTCCAACACTATCAAATACATACCCGGAAACATTCCAACACTATTAAATACATACCTGGAAACTTTCCCACACTATCAAAGCATACCTGGAAACTTTCCCACAAATATATACCTGGAAACCTTCCAACACTATCAAATACATACCTGGAAACCTTCCAAAACTATCAAATACATACCTGGAAACGTTCCAACACTATCAAATACATACCTGGAAACCTTCCAACACTATCAAATGCATACCTGGAAACTTTCCAACACTATCAAATACATACCTGGAAACCTTCCAACACTATCAAATACATACCTGGAAACGTTCCAACACTATCAAATACATACCTGGAAACCTTCCAACACTATTAAATACATACCTGGAAACCTTCCAACACTATCAAATACATATCTGGAAACTTTCCAACACTATCAAATACATACCTGGAAACTTTCCAACACTATCAAATACATACCTGGAAACTTTCCAACACTATCAAATACATACCTGTAAACTTTCCAACACTATCAAATACATACCTGGAAACGTTCCAACACTATCAAACACATACCTGGAAACCTTCCAACACTATCAAATACATACCTGGAAACCTTCCAACACTATCAAATACATACCTGGAAACTTTCCCACACTATCAAAGCATACCTGGAAACTTTCGTAATTTGCATTGACAGCATGTAGATATTTCATCCTTCATCACTGTAGTCCTATGTTCTCTGATCTGTGTGAGTATGAAAATGTTACAGTAGCCATACCCAGCACGCCCTACAGTAGAAATACCCAGCACCCCCTACATTAGCCATAACCACCCCCCCCATTACAGTAGCCATACCCAGCACCCCCTACAGTAGCCATACCCAGAACCCCCTACAGTAGCCATAACTAGCACCCCCGACAGTAGCCATACCCATCACCCCCTACAGTAGCCATACCCAGCACCCCCTATAGTAGCCACCCCCTGCACCCCCTATAGTAGGCATACCCAGCACCCCCTCTCTTCAAATGAGCACAGCTAGTGGAACTGTATCATTATTTACAATAGCAGCTGCCAGTCACCCATGTGTGAAGGAGCATGAATGGGGAATAGGGGGGATTTACTTACTGCTGGAGTAAAAGCGGTTGCTGTCAACAAAGATTGAGCAGCAGGACGGTAGAGGAGACCCCGCTGAGTTGAAAGAGCCATTTTTCCCCTCATATCTTTTTTTCGTTGGAATGGGTTGCCGCAGCTGTAAATACAGTGTTTGCTGGTGGTGGTGATGGAGGTGGAGCGCTGCTGTCCAAAACCATTTGTCTCTCTGGTTTGTTTCTGCAGTGTCTCTCAAAGCTTTTGGTTATTTACTCTGTTGATGGGGGGGTACTGTTAATTCCATTAAACCATTTTTATTTGTTTTGTCGTAGGCATGCGATGCCAATTGAAGAGTGCATGAAAACAATCCGTCTGAAATGGTTGATAATATCACGTGCTACTGTTGAATTGTGGGGGGGTGATTCCCCTGTAATCGGAAAGCGGTCTAATCAATCATGCTCACAGTGCAGTTTCAACAATAACACAAATTAGTTGTTTTCGGGTGGCAGTGATTGATGAGAAATGCAACCGAGGATGTGAGAGAGGAAACTGTTTTGCTTACGAGTTTCATTATTAATTTAATTCTGCAAACATCACTTCTGGAGCAGGTTGACATTTTCCTGGGTGTTTGTGCTCGTTAAACATAAATTGAGATAATTGTTTGTCTTGGGACAATATATGAAATCATGCCCTATTCCCTATGTGGTGCACCACTTTCATTTCACTGAGATTAGGGCTCATCTGAAATGGCTCCTGAGCCCTTTTTTAAAAAGTGTCTCACAGTGCTGATCTAGGACCAGGTCCCCACTGTCCTTGTAAGGTTATTCATTATAAGGCAAAACTGATCCTAGATCAGCACTCCTACTCTGAGATGTTTTGTGAATACTGGTCCTGGAGTCTAGCACCAGGTGGTGCTGTCTTCGTTAGAACGAGGTAGATGAACAACCTTTGCTTTAGGCTATGAGGAAACAGCGCATAATGACCTATTTTGCGTATCGGTGGAGCAGACTCCCTGCAATATGAACCACTATGTATTGATAGTGAAACAAGGCTCCCTGGAAGAGGCCCTCATCGTATGCCTACTACAGGACTAAGTCAACATAACCCAGTGCTGAAATGATTAACATTAGTCTACTACCCACACATACCCTGCTGTCCATATTGACTCCATGTTGCAAGTGCCATTTTACAGATGGAAAAGATGGCTCTATGCAAATATGAGGACGCTACCTAATGTCAGCATAGATTCCACTCTATCAATAAATAGCTTCTGGAATAACATAATTTTCTCCTTCCTACTCAGATCGAGCCGGGAAGTGGACAAATCCCTTTGGTTATGAATGGGCCACTTGAAGCTAAAGCACAGGGTGGGGGGCACGAGCTAGGGGTTGTAACTTAAGTACATGAAGCTCACGCATGGTGCAGGGTGTAGGGAATGTGAGGAGAGAGATGCATCACTTTGATGACATCTCTGGATTGTTCTTAAGCTTTCTTCTCCCCACACGCATTAATTAGCTGGGGTCAGAGACAGGTCGTTCAATCACGCTATTGGCTCTGATTAGTGTCTGAACACAAACATTTTGGAGAAGGGATTAGGCTTGTCAGACGAGGCGAGGCCTCGACCTTCGCCCCGATGAAAGGTTTTCCGAAGGAGGGGGTGCGGGTGTGCTGAAATGTTTCCTCTTACCTCTTTGCTAATGGCTAAGTGACTATTGGTGTTAGTGGCAAAGACCATACACATGTTATCAGTTGTTTAACCATCCGTGAATACATTCAATGGGCCTACTATTCAATATCTACCTGGAATAGGCCTACCATTAAATAGCTAATTGGATTAGGAATATTCATCAATCGCCTGCTGTCCTAATCAATAGTGAAGGGAAAACCCAAACAGTTACACAACTGAATATATTCAACCGAAATGTCTTCCACATTTAACCTCTGAATCAGAGATGTGCGGGGGGCTGCCTTAATCAACGTCCACACCCGGGGAGCAGTTATTGTTGGGGATTAACTGCCTTGCGCAAGGGCAGAACGGCAGATTGTTACACTTTGCCGGCTCAGGAATTCGAACTGGCGAGCTTTTGGTTACTGGCCCAACACTCTTATCCTGTCTGAATGAGGTACAGTTCACTGACCTCTAATGTTTCTGAAGGCAATACGCTTTATGTTACAATGAATAAGTGAAATTTAGAGTGGCCTTATGTTAAAATTCCATACTATGGAATAGTAGGGAATAGTTCACAGTATATATTGTAGCATTTATATACTAGATACATCATGATATCTCAAATCATAAATATGATTATTAATGCTCTGCCAGTATCTTTTACGGTTTGGTCTTTACACATCCTCCACAAGGTGTAATTTTGGGCCATTTGGTGATTGTGGGCAGTGTAAATTTCACACTCTCTCTCATTTCTCATTCTCGCTTTAAGGAACAAGAGATTTAGTGGACAGAATCTGCATTTGTTTGTCATCCAATCTGTGGTTGTCCTTACCCGCTGGGAACAGACGTCAAATTCAAAGTTTATTCCACGTTGGTTCAACGTGATTGAAATGACATTGAAACTAGCGTTGATTCATCTAGTGTGTGCCCAGTGGACACATGAATGTAGACAGGCTAGGCCTTTTCTACACTGCAGGTGTTGAGATAAGACACAAGCAACACTTCAGTGGATTTAGTTGATAGTCTCTCTCTCTCTCTCTCTCTCTCTCTCTCTCTCTCTCTCAATTAAATTGTTTCATTTCAAGGGGCTTTATTGACATGGGAAACGTATGTTTACATTGCCAAAGCAAGTGAAATGAATAAACAAAAGTGAAATAAAAAGTAAAAAGTGAACAGTAAATATTACACTCGCACAAGTTCCAAAAGAATAAAGACATTTCAAATGTCATATTATGTCTATATACAGTATTGAAGCAATGTGCAAATAATTAAAGTACAAAAGGGAAAATAAATAAATATAGGTTGTATTTACAATGGTGTTTGTTTTTCACTGGTTGCCCTTTTCTTGTGGCAACAGGTGTCACGTTCTGACCTTAGTTATTTTATTTATGTCTTTGTTTTAGTATGGTCAGGGCGTGAGTTGGATGGGTTGTCTATGTTCCGTTTTCCATGTTGTGTTTGCGTTTGGCCTGGTATTGTTCTTAATCAGAGGCAGGTGTCGTTAGTTGTCTCTGATTGAGAATCATACTGAGGTAGCCTTTTCCCAGTTGTGTTTCATGGGTGTATATTTTCTGTTCTGTGTTTTATTTCACCGTTCAAGACTGTTCGTTTGTCGTTTTATAGTTTTTTATTTCAGTGTTCACTATTCGTATTAAAAATCAAGATGAACACTTACCACGCTGCATATTGGTCCTCTCCTTCATACGACGACCGTTACAACAGGTCACAAATATTGTTGCTGTGATGACACACCATGGTATTTCACCCAATAGATATGGATTTGTTTCAAATTCTTTGTGGGTCTGTGTAATCTGAGGGAAATAATTTCTAATATGGTCATACATTTGGCAAGAGGTTAGGAAGTGCAGCTCAGTTTCCACTTCATTTTGTGGGAAGTGTGCACATAGCCTGTCTTCTCTTGAGAACCAGGTCTGCCTACTGTGACCTTTCTCAATAGCAAGGCTATGCTCACTCTGTACATAGTCAAAGCTTTCCTAAATGTTGGGTCAGTCACAGTGGTCAGGTATTCTGCCATTGTGTACTCTCTGTTTAGGGCCAAATAGCATTCTGGTTTGCTCTATTTTTTTGGTTAATTCTTCCAATGTGTCAAGTAATTATCTTTTAATTTTCTCATGATTTGGTTGTTTAATTGTGTTGCTGTTCTGGAGATCTGTGGGGTCTGTTTGTGTTTGTGAACAGAGCCCCAGGACCAGCTTGCTTAGGGGACTCTTCTCCAGGTTTGTCTCTCTGTAGGTAATGGCTTTGTTATGGAAGGTTTGGGAATTGCTTCCTTTTAGGTGGTTGTAGAATTTAACGTCTCTTTTCTAGATTATGATAATTATCAGGTATTGGCCTAATTCTGCTCTGCATGCATTATTATTATTTTTTACGTTGTACACAGAGGATATTTTTGCAGAATTCTGCATGCAGTCTCAACTTGGTGTTTGTCCAATTTTGTGAATTCTAGGGCAATGGGTTCTATAACTGATTCAAGTATTTTTTGCCAGATCCTAATTGGTATGTCAAATTTTATGTTCCTTTTGATGGCATAGAAGGCACTTCTTGCCTTGTCTCTCAGATCGTTCACAACTTTGTGGAAGTTACCTGTGGCAATGATGTTTAGGCCGAGGTATGTGTAGGTTTTTTGTGTGCTAAAAGGAAATGGTGTCAATATGGAATTTGTATTTGTGGTCCTGGCAACTAGACTTTTTTTGGAACACCATTTTTTTTGTCTTACTGAGAGATTTACTGTCAGGGTCCAGGTCTGACAGAATCTGTGCAGAAGATCTAGGTGCTGCTGTAGGCCCTCCTTGGTTGGGACAGAAGCAGCCAGATCATCAGCACACAGTAGACATTTGACTTCAGATTCTCTCTCTCCTCTCCTCTCCTCTCCTCACGATGCAA
Organism: Oncorhynchus clarkii lewisi; assembly: GCF_045791955.1. Taxonomy (NCBI): domain Eukaryota; kingdom Metazoa; phylum Chordata; class Actinopteri; order Salmoniformes; family Salmonidae; genus Oncorhynchus; species Oncorhynchus clarkii. The sequence continues at coordinate 20,308,024 of NC_092160.1, read as the reverse complement.
GGCAAGGTAACCCATGTAGGAATCAGCATGTGAAATTCCCCTCATCCATCACAATGGAGTCGATCCATTCAGACATCACTGTTGTAAGACTCTTCAACTAACATCTCAACCCATCTTAAATTGACAATGTCTCTCACACTACACAGAAAAGGGATTAATACACAACAGTAAATACATTCACTTTCCCAAAAGGTGGGGAACAAAGACATTTGAAGCCAGCCAAGGCTATGGGGGGAAAGCGAGCTAAGCGTCTTTCCTTTCTAGCTCTGAAGGATTAAGGTAACAGTACGGAAAAGACAGCGAAAGACTGATGGGTCTCCAAAAGTCTCTTCATATTTCATCCAGTAATGACATTTTATTATAAAACAGTCCTAATCTTCTCTTTGACAAATAGTTGGAATGGCTTCCCGATGCAGACACTGTGCCAGGTTCCCATACTGTATCTCCATCTCTATTTTCAGTTCAGGTTTCAACAACATAGTTTGATAATCCCCTTTTTTGTCAAATCAAAGATTCAACCCCACACCATTTTACTGCGTCCTATTCCAAGTGTGCTTTGTTGCCTCAGTAAGATCTCAGATTGATTTTATACCCCGACTTGTTTTGAAAGAAGGTTCTTAGTAAACACTGATGAAGGTCTTCCTTTCTCGAGACTAAATCTGCATCAAAAAGCGATAAGAAAGACAAAATGATGATTGAAGCAAGTGTAAGGTGATGAAAGGGAATCCACTGTTCATGTTATTTCTGAACCATTGCCCTCTTATCCAAATGTGTTCTACAACTGTTCATTCACTCTTATCCAAATGTGTTCTCCAACTGTTCATTCACTCTTATCCAAGTTTGTTCTCCAACTGTTAATTCACTCTTATCCAAATGTGTTCTCCAACTGTTCATTCACTCTTATCCAAGTTTGTTCTCCAACTGTTCATTCACTCTTATCCAAATGTGTTCTCTAACTGTTCATTCACTCTTATCCAAGTTTGTTCTCTAACTGTTCATTCACACTCTTATCCAAGTTTGGTCTCCAACTGTTCATTTACACTCTTATCCAAGTTTGGTCTCCAACTGTTCATTTACACTCTTATCCAAGTTTGGACTCCCAACAGTTCATAGGATAAAATAATAGCTTGTCATTGAATGGGCAGCATATAGAGATAATACTTAACAATCTACATTTAATACATCTAAATATCTGACTCCATTTAATATTATATTTAAACAATGTGCAATACTATGAGATAAAGAAATGGTCATGAGAAACGAATGCAAAACATCAACATCATTATTTATTATCTTTGTAAAATGAACGAAATCAGATACAAGGCATGAAGCTTAAGTTACAAGGCAACACTGGAATTAACATAGCGTTCACATTCTAGGCATACATATCTTAAGGTTACAAGACAAAACATGAACAAGGAGATACCTACTAGGCTAGAGGCCTTCTCATACAACCTTTCCGTAAAGACCGTAGCAGGACAAGAGGGAGAAGGAAATGCTTTCATTCCATTTATACCAGATCTGACTTGTTTATATTCAAAATCAATTGTTGACCAATACACAGACCAAACCAAAGGTAGTAAAACCAAGACATCCAATCAGATCGAACCAGCCAACATCCTCAAAGAAGGGGGTCATGTATCTGTGTGATGACCTGAGGGAGTGGGTGGGCTGGGTGCAGTAGAGATGAGACAGAAGAGATCATTGCACACAGTGTTGTCAATGTTCATTCTGAACAACTACAAGTAAATACAGAGATCATACATCCATATAGATGGCATCAGGAGGCTTAAAAAGATTTGGCCTGGGCCCTCAGATCCTCAAAAAGTTATATAGCTGCACCATTGAAAGCATAATGACTGGCTGCATCACCACTTGGTATGACAACTGCTTGGCATCTGAGCACCACAGAAGGTACAGCCCAGTAAATCATTGTGGCCAAGCTCCCTGCCATCCAGGACCTCTATACCAGGTGGTGTCAGAGGAAGGCCCTAAAAATGTTTCAAAGACTCCAGCCACCCAAGTCATGGACTGTTCTCTCTGTTACCACACGACAAGCAGTAACGATGCACCAAGTCTGGAACCAATAGGACCCTGAACAGCTTCTACCCCCAAGCCAATATACTGAACAAAAAAACAAACGCAACATGTAAAGTGTTGGTCCCATGTTTCATGGGCTGAAAGAAAAAGTTCCAGAAATGATCCATGTGCACAAAAAGCTTACTTCTCTCAAAATGTGTTTACTGATAGAGACATACCCCAAGCGACTTACAGCTGTAATCGCAGCAAAAGGTGTCGCTACAAAGTATTAACTTAAGGGGGCTGAATAATTTTGCACGCCCAATTTTTCAGTTTTTGATTTGTTAAAAAAGTTTGAAATATCCAATAAATGTCGTTCCACTTCATGATTGTGTCCCACTTGTTGTTGATTCTTCACAAATATTATATCTTTATGTTTGAAGCCTGAAATGTGGCAAAAGGTCGCAAAGTTCAAGGGGGCCGAATACTTTCGCAAGGCACTGTATATCCCTGTTAATTAGATTTTCTAATTTTCCAAGATAATCCATCCACCTGACAGGTGTGGCATATCAAGAAACTGATGAAACAGCACGATCAGTACACAGGTGCACCTTGTGCCGGGGACAAGAAAAGCCCACTCTAAAAAGTGCAGTTTTGTCACACAACACAATGCCACAGATGCCTCAAGTTTTGTGGGAGCATGCAACTAGCATGCTGACTGCAGGAATGTCCACCAGAGCTGTTGCCAGATACTTGAAAGTTCATTTTTTTCTACCATAAGCCACCTCCAACACTGTTTTAGAGAATTTGGCTGTACATCCAACCGGCTGGCATCACAGCCGGAGACCACGTGTAACCATGCCAGCCCAGGACATCCACATCTGACTTCCACAGCTGCGGGATCATCTGAGACCAGCCACCCGGACAGCTGATGAAACTGTGGGTTTGCACAACTCAAGAATTTCTGCACAAACTGCAGATGTGGCCAGAGCAATAAATTGCAAAGTCCGTACTGTGAGATGCCTAAGTCAGCACTACAGGGAGACAGGACAGACAGCTGATCATCCTCGCAGTGGCAGACCACGTGTAACAACACCTGCACAGGATCGGTACATCTGAACATCACACCTGAGGGACAGGTACAGATGCCAACAACAACTGCCCGAGTTACACCAGGAATGCACAATCCCTCCATCAGTGCTCTGACTGTCCGCAATAGGCTGAGAGAGGCTGGAATGAGGGCTTGTAGGCCTGTCGTAAGGCAGGTCCTCACCAGACATCACCGGCAACTACGACGCCTATGGGCACAAACCCACAGTCGCTGGACCAGACAGGACTGGCAAAAAGTGTTCTTCACCGACGAATCACGTTTTTTTCTCACTAGGGGTGATGGTCAGATCTCTCAATCCCATTGAGCACATCTGGGACCTGTTGGATTGGAGGGTGAGGGCTAGGGCTATTCCCCCCAGAAATGTCAGAGAACTTGCAGGTGCCTTGGTGGAAGAGTGGCGTAATATCTCACAGCAAGAACTGGCAAATCTAGTGCAGTCCATGAGAGGAGATGCACTGCAGTACTTAATGCAGCTGGTGGCCACACCAGATACTGACTGTTACTTTTGATCCCCCTTTGTTCAGGGACACATTATTCCATTTCTGTTAGTCACATATCTGTGGAACTTGTTCAGTTTATCTCTCAGTTGTTCAATCTTGTTATGTTCACACAAATATTTACACATGTTAAGTTTGCTGACAATAAACTCAGTTGACAGTGAGAGGACGTTTCTTTTTTTGCTGAGTTTAGTTGTTCCTTCTGTCCAGGTGGGAAAAGGCAATGTGGAGTGCGATAGAGATGGCATCATCTGTGGATCTGTTGCGTGGTATGCAAATTAGATTTCTGTGATAATGGTGTTGATGTGAGCCATGATGAGCCTTGCTAAGCACTTCATGGCTACAGGTGTGAGTGCTAAGGGCCGGTAGTAATTTAGGCAGGTTACCTTAGTGTTCTTGGGCACAGGCACTATGGTGGTCTGATTAAAACAAGTTGGTATTACATACTCAGACAGGGAGAGTTTGAAAATGTCAGTGAAGACACTTGCCAGTTTGTCAGTGCATGCTCGCACTACACATCCTGGTAATCCGTCTGGCCCTGCGGCCTTGTGAATGTTGACCTGTTTAAAAGGTCTTTCTCACATCGGCTGCGGAAAGCATGATCACACAGTCCTCCGGAACAGCTGGTGCTCTCATGCATGTTTCAGTGTTACTTGCCTCGAAGCGAGCATAGAAGTAGTTTAGCTCATCCTGTAGGCTTGTGTCCCCTGGCAGCTCTAGGCTGTGTTTCCCTTTGTATTCTGTAATGGTTTGCAAGCCCTGCCACATCTGGCGAGCGCCAGAGTCGGTGTAGTACGATTCAAGCTTAGTCCTGTATTGACGCTTTGCCTGTTCGATGGTTCATCGGAGGGCATAGCTGGATTTCTTATAAGCTTCCCGCTCCTTGAAAGCGGCAGGTCTAGCCTTTAGCTCAGTGTGAATAGCTCGAGGCCTCCTTAGATATCGTGCACCAGCTGTTGGTCATAAGAGACCGTAGCGTCAACATTATGTACAAAAGAAGTAAAAAAATAAGTTACAAACAACGCAAAAAAAAAAAAAAAAAAAACACAATCGGTTGGGGACATGTAAAACGTCAGCCTTCTCCTCCGTCACCATTGTTACAGCCACCACTTGAAAATAGAGCGTGGTAAATTTACACTATTACTTTTTATTTAAGCTTTATTTAACTAGGCAAATCAGTTAAGAACACATTTGTATTTTCAATGACAGCCTAGGAACAGTGGGTTAACTGCCTTGTTTTCTACGGTCACAGACATCAAACTTGTTAACTGTTTTAAAGTCACCACTAGCCTCATGGGGAGATCCCTAAGCAGTCTCCTTCCTCTCTGGCAACTGAGTTAGGAAGGATGCCTGTATCTTTGTATTGACTGGGTGTATTGATACACCATCCAAAGTGTAATTAATAACTTCACCATGTTCAAAGGATATTTAATGTCTGTATTTTTTATACCCATCTACCATCTTTTACCCATCTAGGAGCCCGTCTTTGCGAGGCATTGGAAAACCTGCCTGGTCTTTGTGGTTGAATCTGTGTTTAAAATTCACTGCTCGACTTAAGGACTTTACTCATGTGTGGGGTATAGAGATGAGGTGTTGCAGTTATTCAAAAATCATGTTAAACGCTATTATTGCACACAGAGTGAGTCTATGCAACTTATAGTGTGATTTGTTAAGCAAATGTTTATTCCTGAACTTATTTAGGCTTGCCATAACAATGGGGTTGAATACTTTTTGACTCAAGACATTTTACCTTATCATTTAAATTATTTTGTAAAAATTTGGAAAAACATGATTCCACTTTGACATTATGGGGTATTGTGTATATGTCAGTGACAAAATATTTACATTTAATCCACTATAAATCCAGGCTGTAACACAACAACATGTAGAAAAAGTCAAGGGGTTTTAATACTTTCTGAAGGCACTGTATCTACCCCAATTACCTCGTACCCCTGCACATGGACTCGGTACTGGTACCCCGTATATACTATATAGCCAAGCTATCATTACTCATTGTGCCTTTATTATTACATGTTATTACTTTTCTATTATTTCTCTATTTTCTTTCTCTCTGCATTGTTGGGAAGTAAGCATTCCACTGTAAGTCTACAGCTGTTGTTTACGAAGCATGTGATGAATGAAATTGTATTTGATTTTATTTGGTCAAAGTTCTCCTCTGAGGACATTGTTTATATACAGTGGGGCAAAAAAGTATTTAGTCAGCCACCAATTGTGCAAGTTCTCCCACTTAAAAAGATGAGAGAAGCCTGTAATTTTCATCATAGGTACACTTCAACTATGACAGACAAAATTAGAAAAAAAATCCAGAAAATCACATTGTAGGATTTTTTATTAATTTATTTGCAAATTATGGTGGAAAATAAGTATTTGGTCACCTACAAACAAGCACGATTTCTGGCTCTCACAGACCTGTAACTTCTTCTTTAAGAGGCTCCTCTGTCCTCCACTCGTTATCTGTATTAATGGCACCTGTTTGAACTTGTTGTCAGTATAAAAGACACCTGTCCACAACCTCAAACAAACACACTCCAAACTCCACTATGGCCAAGACCATAGAGCTGTCAAAGGAAACCAGAAACAAAATTGTAGACCTGCACCAGGCTGTGAAGACTGACTCTGCAATAGGTAAGCAGCTTGGTTTGAAGAAATCAACTGTGGGAGCAATTATTAGGAAATGGAAGACATACAAGACCACTGATAATCTCACTCGATCTGGGGCTCCACGCAAGATCTCACCCTGTGGGGTCAAAATGATCACAAGAACGGTGAGCAAAAATCTTAGAACCACACGGGGGGACCTAGTGAATGACCTGCAGAGAGCTGGGACCAAAGTAACAAAGCCTACCATCAGTAACACACTACGCCGCCAGGGACTCAAATCCTGCAGTGCCAGACGTGTCCCCCTGCTTAAGCCAGTACATGTCCAGGCCCGTCTGAAGCTTGCTAGAGAGCATTTGGATGATCCAGAAGATTGGGAGAATGTCATATGGTCAGATGAAACCAAAATATAACTTTTTGGTAAAAACTCAACTCGTCGTGTTTGGAGGACAAAGAATGTTGAGTTGCATCCAAAGAACACCATACCTACTGTGAAGCATGGGGGTTGAAACATCATGCTTTGGGGCTGTTTTTCTGCAAAGGGACCAGGACGACTGATCCGTGTAAAGGAAAGAATGAATGGGACCATGTATCGTGAGATTTTGTGTGAAAACCTCCTTCCATCAGCAAGGGCATTGAAGATGAAACGTGGCTGGGTCTTTCAGCATGACAATGATCCCAAACACACCGCCCGGGCAACAAAGGAGTGGCTTTGTAAGAAGCATTTCAAGGTCCTGGAGTGGCCTAGCCAATCTCCAGATCTCAACCCCATAGAAAATCTTTGGAGGGAGATGAAAGTCTGTGTTGCCCAGCAACAGCCCCAAAACATCACTGCTCTAGAGGGTATCTACATGGAGGAATGGGCCAAAATACCAGCAACAGTGTGTGAAAACTTACAGAAAACGTTTGACCTCTGTCATTGCCAACAAAGGGTATATAACAAGGTATTGAGATAAACTTTTGTTATTGACCAAATACTTATTTTCCACCATAATTTGCAAATAAATTCATAAAAAATCCTACAATGTGATTTTCTGGATTTTTTTCTTCTCATTTTGTCTGTCATAGTTGAAGTGTACCTATGATGAAAATTACAGGCCTCTCTCATCTTTTTAAGTGGGAGAACTTGCACAATTGGTGGCTGACTAAATACTTTTTTGCCCCACTGTACATATACCAAACATGGCTCCAGTAGTATTATCCTATTACATATTCCAATAGTCAGTCTGCTGAATACTGTAAAAGAGCGAGAGAGACATTTTGTGCCCCGAAACGGGAGGGCTGACTAGCCCCTAAAAATATTTTGTGTTTTGTTGAGCCACTTGAGATGCAGCCAGAGATGACTTAGAACACACACATTACGGCATATACATTTTCCCTAGCAACAGGTGAATGACGTGCTTATCGCACCACCTTAATGCCATTCTATGCTCTCCACACCATACCCCCGCATTAAAGACATGCTCAAGAACTTTGGCGACTAAGTATTTTTTCAACCTCCTGCTTTGGGCTGGATGTGTCAATGTATACTTCACACATGCATAATCTATGAGCAGAATTACTGTATTGTACTATAAAATGTAGCATATTTACCTTTCTCCATCCGCAATAAAAATGTGTCAGCCTGCATGAACAGTGCCTGCCAGTCATGTGTGGTGAAGACCTGTCAGAATCTAGAAGAACTACAGGAGAGACAGTCTAGAGAGGACAGTGGAGCACACACAGGACCAGGTGACGCTGGATACATTATTCTGTATGGATGAGGCCCTTAGCATGTTTAGCCTCATTCAGCGAGACAGCTGTGGGGCAGCCCAGCCCAGCGCGTGCCTGCTTTCGCCTTGGTCCTCCCCGGCCCCTACAAGGCAGGCACATTCATCATCCCCCAACAGCCCTCCTCTAATTGGGCTACATCCCCACCTGCTGTCACCCACCGCCTCCTCCACGCCACTCCACGCCATGAAGCGTCCAGGGTAGATACAGTACAGATGTGTGATGCCCAACACACCCCCATGTCAAGAGCATGAGGAGGCCTACCACTTGAATTGCAGATGTGGCACAACTAGAAGCGCAACACTCTCTATCTCTTCCTCTACCAAGAGTGCAGTGCGAGGACGATAATGATGAGCCCTATCAGTTTACCTGAATCCAGCCGGAGACGGCCCACAATGCCCAAGGGCTGGAGGCAGCATGGCTGAGACATTAAACATTCTGCTACTTCCTACAAGTTTTCTGGAGCTGTGTTTTATCACCGAGCCAACTGAGTCCCCCAGTTGTTTAATAACCCTTGTCTTATTTGAGCGAGCCATGCCACTTCAGATATGAATTGCAGATGCCCTATAGCAGCAGTGGAAAAGGTTCCAGAAGACAAGCTAATGAGCCTTTGAGATTTCACTGTTAAACCTGGCATAAAACACCCAGTGTGTACCAGGCTGCAATTCCACGATTTCAGGTTTTCGGGGCTTAATAGACAAGTGCAGTTTATTCAGCTTGATTTTATGAATAAATAAAGGCTTAAAAGGTCTTTGTCCAATGGGAGATTAGGTTAATATTCTGGGAATTGGGCGCTTTGCAACTCTGTCACATTAGCATTTCGTTCACTTTGTTCTGCTGTTCTGTTTCTGTATGCTTTACACCCTGGCTCCCCCTGTCAAGAGCCGCTAATATCCCTGTCCATTATCATTAACGTCTGACAGTCAGACAGGGTGGCGCGCTTCATATTAATACAACAGATGGTGTGACACTGGTTGTCTTTGACCTTGGACATAGTTGAAACTTTTGACACTGAAAACTTGTCAACTTGTTTTGGTTTAACTTTAAGGTACAGACAGTAGTAAACATGTACTATATTTTGCAAGGTCCCATAAATATGAGAGCAATTTGTGTCTGTCTGCTCTTGCTTCTGGAGCACATTATGGTTTTAAGTAGTAGTTAAGTGATTTTCCTAAGCCTGATGTAAGACTTCAAGTCTATTGACACAATGGGATTGTAAAAACATGGCAGGAAGCAGGATGTTCCGGTTGTTGGTAATTTGCAGGCAGGCCATGTGATGTATCATGAATCATACAATAACCAAACAACATCTTGCTCGACTGACTTGGAGAGACGCATTTGAAGCTCAGATGAAGTCTCTGAAAGGCATGGAGATTCTCCCAAATGATGGGAAGCTTATATTCCCCATCATAATCACTAGCTTGAGTATGGAAGGGAACACAATCCACTTGATGGCCCCGGCTGCATTAGGCCGGAATTAATGACAGTGTAATGATCAAACATTAGTCCGTCTAAGGATGATTCAGTAGCAGCCATTTGCATATTCATTTAGCATTCACTTTGAGCTGCGTGTGTCTATTAGAAAGAGAGTGAGTGAGAGAAGGAGAAAGAGAGAGACCTGCCGCCACTGCACTTAGAGAAAACAAGACCCATTGCTATGAGACAGACACAAAGTTCATTTCAAGAAACCTCATGCATTATGAGGTGAATAAAACTTCAACGGCACCCTTTTGACTTCCAATAAATTACATTGCAAGATTCCCTGATCATAGTTTTATAGTCAGTTTTCCAGAAATTTTTTGAGAAGATGAAAGGAACACATCTTGTTTAAAAAAAAAAGTTTTATGTTATAATCCAACATTCAAGGAATGTCACCCTGGAGTTGTGAAAGGGTTGCTACTGTACCTGAAATGCTTCTGCTAGGGATGTTGTACTCTTAAAGCTTTGGGAACCACAAAATGTTTTAGAGTTGGCAACCTGACAACCATACCATAGAGAATACAAGAAAGCATGCCTATGTAACAGTATAACTTTAGTCCGTCCCCTCGCCCATACCCGGGCTTGAACCAGGGACCCTCTGCACACCAACAACTGATACCCACAAAGCATCGTTACCCATCGCTCCACAAAAGCCGCGACCCTTGCAGAGCAAGGGGAACCACTACTTCAAGGTCTCAGAGCAAGTGACGTCACCGATTGAAAAGCTATTAGCGCACACCACCGCTAACTAGCTAGCCATTTCACATCGGTTACACCTACACCTACTAAGGTGTCTTTCTGAAATACACAGCATACATAAACATGAAGAGTTCTGGAGGACTCTCCATTGAGATTGTTGTCATTTTCCAAGCAGTGTGTTGCATGCTGGGGCTTATGCTAAGCGACTGGGCCGTTTGATAGGGCCACCCTTGTGCGAGGCTCTGGGTTGACAGAGTTGCACAAGGCTGCATCCGCCTGCCTCATTAAGGCCTGTCCAATTATAAAATAGTAATTGATCGCTTGTTTGCCGAAACCCTGCTTTCTCTCTGCCTGTCTCCGAAGTGCGCTCGAGGTCAATTTAAAATGCATCAAAACTCTAACGTGTCTAAGTCCCCGTAGGCTGCCTGTGGCCTTCCTCACCTTCCCTTGTTAAGCCTCCTGCAAGCACCTGCTTACTAAACAGAGTCCCCTCCTTCCCATTGCCTGCTTACCAATTCCTCAGCCTTCTTAACATGCATGGGGTTTCTAGGGGGATTTAGGAGGTAGCCAGAATCATGTTCATTAGGCACAATATAAAAGAAAACGGACTGAAACAGGGAGGAGATACCTGGAGTAATAAACGTTCATTTTCCTTTTGTAATGGTTAATTTTGTGAAACGTTTTGAAACATTTTCCATTGTGTGTCCTTGTTACCCATGGAGTTGTCTGGAGAAGCGAATAGCTTCACACAGGAAGCCTAATGTACTGTACATGCCCTTTGTTTACACTTTGATGAAGATGGGAGAAAGATGCTTGCATGCTTCACCCAAGGAAAGCTAAATTCCTCTCCTCTTTCTTCTTCATTTGCCACAGATACTGAAGGAAAGGAATTTAAATGGACTAATTAGACACCTGCAATACGGTGGCAGAGTTCACCATGAGATTTGTGTGTGTGCCACATGTTTCTGCCTGATTACTTGTGCCGTACGTGTTCTCATGGAAGCAGCGTTCCGTATCTGCTTCTCAATTGAAATGATATCAGTGAGAAGCGAGGTCATGAGAATGAACTTCTGAAACTATCCTTTTTCCCAGGATTTTCACTGAAGAATGTTACAGTGACTATGGTTACATGCACAGTAGTCACATATATATACATATATATATATTACTATAAGTTTGTTTAAAATGTTTACATGCTTTGCAAGAAGAATCATTTATCTAATACTCCTGTTCACATGGGCACATCTGAAATCAGGCAACCTGATGATGGGACCTAAATAAATGCAGAACATTGCAGATCAAAATAAACGTTCTACCACAGCGACCATGTTATTTTTTGCGAAGCCTATTTGATTCGGACATACAGTGTATTCAGACTCCTTGACTTTTTCCACATTTTTTTAACGTTACAGTCTTATTCTAAAATGGATTACATAAAAAAACATCATCAACACAATACACCATAATGACAAATCAAAAACAGGTTTTCAGATTTTTTTGAAAAATTATAAAATATTTAAAACACCTTCTTTACCCTTTGCTATAAGACTCAAAATTGAGTTAAGGTGCATCCTGTTTCCATTGATCATCCTTGAGGTGTGTCTACAACTTGGGAAATTCAATTGATTGGACATAATTTGGAAAGGGACACACCTGTCTATATAAGGTCCCACAATCCATGTCAGAGCAAAAAGCAAGCCATGTGGTCGAACGAATCTTCCGTAGATTTCAGAGACAGGATTTTGTTGAGGCACAGATCTGGGGAATGGTACCAAAACATATCTGCATCATTGAAGGTCCCCAAGAACACAGTGGCCTCCATCATTCTTAAATGGAAGAAGTTTGGAACCACCAACACTCTTCCTAGAGCTGGTAGCCCGGCCAAACTGAGCAATTGGGGGAGAAGGGCCTTGGTCAGGGAAGTGACCAAGAAGCCGATGGTTACTCTGACAGAGCTCCAGAGTTCCTCTGTGGAGACGGTAGAACCTTCCAGAAGGACAACCATCTCTGCAGCACTCCACCAATCAGGCCTTTATGGTGGAGTGGCCTGACGGAAGGAACTCCTCAGTAAAAGGCACATGACAGCCTGCTTGGAGTTTGCCAAAAGGTGCCTAAAGACTCTCAGACCATGAGAAACAAGATTCTCTGGTCTGATGAAACCAAGATTGAACTCTTTGGCCTGAATGCCAAAGGTCACATCTAGAGGAAACCTGGCACCAACCCTATGGTGAAGTATGGTGGTGGCAGCATCATGCTGTGGGGATATTTTTCAGCGGCAGGGACTGGGAGACTAGTCAAGATCGAGGGAAAGATGAACAGAGCAAAGTACAGAGAGATCCTTGACGAAGAGAGATCCTCCAGAGTGCTCAGGAAGGTTCACCTTCCAACAGTACAACAACCCTAAGCACACAGCCAAGACAACGCAGGAGTGGCTTTGGGACACGTCTCTGAATGTCCTTGAGTGGCCCAGCCAGAGGCCGGACTTGAACCCTGTCAAACATCTCTGGAGAGAGACCTAAAAATAGCTGTGCAGCAATGCTCCCCATTGATCCGCAGAGAAGAATGGGAGAAACTCCCAAAATACGGGTGTGCCAAGCTTGTAGGGTCATACCCAAGAAGACTAGAGGCTGAGTAAAAAGGGTACTTTTGTAAATGTGATATTTCATTTTTTTCTTTCTAATAAACATATTTTTGCTTAGTCATTATGGGGTATTATGTACTGTATAGAGTTTGTATCTGAAAACAAAAATATAAATGCAACATGCAACAATTTCAAGGATTTTACTGAGTTACAGTTCATGTAAGGAAATCAGTCATTTGAAATAAATACATTAGGCCCTAAATCTATGGATTTCATATGACTGGGCAGGGGTGCAGCCCTGGGTGGGCCACTTGGCCCACCCCTAGGCCCACCCACTTGGCAGCCAGGCCCACCCACTAGGGAGCCAGGCCCAGCCAATCAGAATGAGTTTTCCCCACAATAGGACTTTATTACAGACATAAATGGCCATGGCCTTTTTTTTGCCTTTACCTCCCTTATCTCACCCCATTTGCTCACATTGTATACAGACTTGTTTCTACTGTATTATTGACTGTATGTTTGTTTTACTCCATGTGTAACTCTGTGTCATTGTATGTGTTAAACTGCTTTGCTTTATCTTGGCCAGGTCGCAATTGGAAATGAGAACTTGTTCTCAACTTGCCTACCTGGTTAAATAAAGGTGAAATAAAAATAAAAAATAAATTAAATACTCCTCAGCACCCTCCCCCACCCCCATTCAGACGATCCCACAGGTGAAGAAGACGGATGTGGAGGTCCTGGGCTTGCATGATTACACGTGGTCTGCAGTTGTGAGGCCAGTTGGACATACTGCCAAATTCTTTAAAACGATGTTGGAGGCGGTTTATGGTAAGACATGAACATTACATTCTTTTGGTACAGCTCTGGTGGACATTCCTGCAGTCATCATACCAAAGACATACTCCCTCAAAACTTGAGACATCTGTGGCATTGTGTTGTGTGACAAAACTGCACATTTTAAAGTGGCCTTTTATTGTCCCCAACACAAGGTGCACCTGTGTAATGATAATTCTGTTTAATCAGCTTATTGATATGCCACACCTGTCAGGTGGATTGATTATTTTGGCAAAGGAGAATTGCTCACTATATCAGACCTCAGGATAAGACCCAGATGCAGACAGTTCGAAATAACAAATGTTTATTTACAGGACCGGTTGCAGGGAAACAAAAGGTCAAGGGCAAGCAGAGGTCAGTAATCCAGGGCAGATTCTGTAAGGTACAGAAACGCAGGGAGGCTCAGGGTCAAGGCAGGTAGAATGGTCAAAACCGGGAGAACTAGAAAACAAGAACTAAAAGAAACAGGAGTATGGGAAAAAACGTTGGTAGGCTTGATGAGACAAGACGAACTGGCAACAGACAATCAGAGAACACAGGTATAAATGCACCGGGGATAATGGGGAGGATGGGCAACACCTGGAGGGTTGTGGAGACAAGCACAAAGACAGGTGTAACAGATCAGGGTGTAACACACTAACATGGATGTAAACAAATTTGTGCACAACATTTGAGAGAAATAAGCTTTTTGTGCCTATGGAACATTTCTGGGATTTCTATTCCAGCTTATTAAACATGGGACTAACACTTTACATATTGAGCTTTTTGTTGTTGTTGTTCAGTGTATTTCTAAGATGCATACTTCTTACTTTACTCGTGCATAAGAGGAAGGCTTTCCATACTGGTGCTGGCACATGCTTAGATCAAATACACCGCACTAGCTGTTTACGTGTCCTAATAACTGAAAAGATTGCTCTGAAAACCAGGTATTTTAATCGGGGTATGCTTACTTCGATTTTGACCTTATGCCGATTAAGATAAGCAGAGTAAGGTGTTTTCATGATTATTTTATAATCTGCCTACTGCCATAATCAGTTTTAATATTGAATTATTAGTGTGCATGTAAATGTACTCAGTAGCTCAAACTGAAATCATCCGAATGACTACATCTAGAGATCTAGATCATGCACTGATCTGCTTAAAACTTAAATAAATTATTAATCGTCTCTCTCTCTCTCTCTCTCTCTCTCTCTCTCTCTCTCTCTCTCTCTCTCTCTCTCTCTCGCTGTCTCTCCTTCTCTCTCTTTCTTTTGTTCTCTCTCTCTTTCTCTCTCTCTGATGTGAATAGAGAGAGAGACCAACCAAAAAGGAGGGCATATGACAGGCAGAAACAACCACAAGGTTTTTGAGGGACAGTACCTGCACAAACACGCCGCCAACGCTGTTCGTTCAGATCTCCATATTTAGGAGCAAGCGCCGCCCTCTCTTTATGACACACGGATTAGTTGTTGCGGCAAGAAATGCGGAGCTGTCTGCTTTCGACAGACTCCTCAAGCGCAGCCTTGATACTTTATATCAACAAGAGGCACAAAGTTCAGCATCGGCTCCTTGAGTCAATCAGCTGTAGAGAGAGAGAAAGGCAGCATTTATATCTCAATTAAGATCTATCAGAGTGCTTTGCCGCTGTCTGCTACGATTTGTACACAGCCAGCGAGACAGCCCCATTATGAATAGAGACACTTCCTTGTGTGGTCTCATTATTAAATAAGTAAGGGGATGGAGGGATGGAGAGGAGGCAGACAGAAGTTTTTAAGCCCAGTCGAAGGAGACGCCATGCCCATTAGAGGCTGAGCAATACCAACGGCAGAGAAACAACACAAATGAGAGGAGGAGGGAGGGAGGGAGGGAGGGAAAGGGCTATGGGAGGTGGAAGGAACAGAGGGACAGAGGCAGCCATGAAAGAGAGGAGCATGCAGTAATTATGGTAATATTGCCACCTTGTTTACGTAGTCTGTACTGCATGAACAGGCCGGCAGGAAGGAAGAGCGCTATCAAAGCTGTTGTTCAGATCCAGTCAATTCAAAGGGATAATAGTAGTATGTCTGAACCATTGCCGTGTTCATTCGGGAACGCAAAGGAACAACGTTTTCTTATTGAACAAGTACACCCTGTTTAAGTCTGGTTTCTTCAGTTTGGTGCCTAATGAACACAACCAAGAGGTATAATCATTGTATATCTTACTGATTTTACTGCCCAGATCTCACAAAGAAAGTATTAATGGATATTAAACAGCAGCACTTGACTTCCTGTATGTATGACAAGTTGAACGTAGCAAACACAATATGATTGGCCCCTTATTGATGTAATTTATTAACAAGATGACAGCGATTGGTTATTAATAATTACCTATTTGTTTAAGTACACCAGAGAGCTGTGTGGAGCCCTAATAGCCAACCAGTTGGAAGACTAAGTCATTCTGATTTGTGTCACCGAATCATTAAGTCGCCTTTGAGGGAACTCGTCAGCAATCTGATCCATCACGGCAATAATGAGCGGAAGATGAGCTCATCAATTTTACTCCTCCAAGCATCACACATGGATGCCGGCTGGCAGATTCAGTCTCGATCTCTCTCTGTCCTCTCTCCATTCTAACTTGTTTCTCCTTTCTCTACCAGTGCTGCTTTCTCCTCCTCTCCCTCACTCTCCTTTTCTCTATACTTTCTTCTTCTCTCCCTCTCCCTTCACCTCTCCCAATCTTCCTCTTTCCTCTCCCTTCTCTCCCTCTCTCCCTTCACCTCCATCAATATTCCTCTTTCCTCTCCCTTCACCTCCCTCTCCCTTCCTCTCTATTCTTCTCTCGCTCTCTCTCTCTCTCTTAAAGTGGACATGTCTCCAACCTCTGTGACTCCAGGATCTATCCCTTTCTTAATGCAGCAGCACAGAGACAGACTATGAGCTCTCTGCTTCACCGGCCCTCTGTCTGTCTGTCTGTCTGTCTGTCTGTCTGTCTGTCTGTCTGTCTGTCTGTCTGTCTCCATTTATTTCCTTTCCTTCCCCCTGCTCTTGTCAACCAATCTGCTGATCTCTCTGTGTGCATCCCAAATGGCACCCTATAGAGTTCTGTTCAAAAGTTATGTACTATAAAAGGAAATAGGGTGCCATTTGGGACATATCCTCCACCTCCCCACCAACTCACTCACATCACCTCACCAATCTGTATTTTAACAATACTGTGTCAGTGTTGCATCAGCCACCATCTTTCTTTTAACATTGTGTTAACTCAAGTAGAGTGGGAACAATCTAACGGCTAGATTGTTGCATTTATCACAGGTATATGTTACCTTCTCACATTCACATTGTATAATTAGATGACATGGAATACATATGCATGCTGGGTAGTGATGGTGGTGATAGTAGTGATGGTAGTGATGATGGTGTTGGTGGTGATGGTAGTGATGGATGTGATGGCGAACTTTCGTTTTTCTAACTCAGTTTCTGTATTTTTCTATGATTTTTCTTTCTCTATCGTCTCTTCTTAGTTGCAAGATGGTGGCGGACAACTTTCGTCATTCACTTTCTTTATTAACTCTAATTAGCACATTATGATGTGAAATGAGTAGCATGAAAATAAAAGTTAACTACACTCATGTACCTGCCTTATTCACTCTCTACCTCAAAGAGCTCAGTGTGTGCTATCGTTCACACATAGACTTCTGTTTGGAATGTTCTATCCAGCTGCCCTCACACTGCACCACGCCGCCTCCATTTCTTTGATTGGGCAGTTCATCGCAGGGCAGATTGATCATTACTACTGCCTAATGATTCATGAATGGAAGAAGTAATGTAGTACTTTACCTCGTTGTAATCGAGCTAAGCTATTACAGCGAAGAAGCCGACCCTGGTTAATGTGGACACTGATCAAAGAAGGGAACAACGATGTGATGAGGACAGGATCTGACATCAAGACCCAAGCCCGGTTCAACATTATCATGCCTTAGAAAGAAGGAAGGAACACGCTGGTTCCAGGTTTTAGAACTTTCACAGACCTGCGGTGACAAGGTACTTTTCCAATGTCCTTTCTCTGGATTCCAGCCCCTTTGCACAGACGAAATGAGATTAAGAAGAAGCTCCCATCGAGACGGCTCTGATAACAATGCTGATTAGGATGAAAGGAGATGAGATAGTAAAGACATCATGGCGGCTCCTGGGTTGCTAACACGAGTTCACTGTTCAACTCTCAAGACTTAACTTTAAGAGTCATAATGTAATTAAAGGACTCAGGGTCTGCCTCTGTCACCTGTGTGCACAGGTCAGACATATTGACAAACACTCACTTAAATAAACCATACTGCTTCTACTTCTTCTTTAACATGTAGATGTTAAATGTAGTTGTTTTTACCATGTTCATTTATAATCTCTGTCTGCAATATGTGCATATGTGTGCAATTACACTATTTGCATAGTGTGATATTCTATTTTCATATGGAAGATGGAGAGGTGGAAGCAAACAACATTACTCAACATTTTGTGTACATCGTTGTCTACCTTTGAAGTTGTTACATCCTCCATGTGTTTCCCACTACACAAAATCAATGGAATGAAGAAGCACATGCAGTATGACTGCTTACTTCACTCCTCTTTCTAACCTACGTGACTTCATATACTGTACTCATCTTAATCTCTCTCCTTCGCCCTCTCTCTCTCTATATCTCTCTGCCACCTCTCTCTCGGGATTGTTCTTAGCAGGCTCCATGGTGCCAGCACATGTTGTGAGGGAGGGAAGTGTTGACAATTCCCTTCTCCTGCCTTGTCACTGAACAACTCTCTGTCACACTTCACTGCCAGCTTCATTCTCAGACGTCCCTGTCAAGAATTGACATTACGTTTTCACACCGCTTCTCTTTCTCTCTGCAGTTTTATTCTCAAGTAACACCCCCGGCACATTGGGTGTCTCGTCTAGTGGTATCGGTGTCTCTCTGCGCTGGAGTTCTGTACTTGTATAACTCCTCCCACTCTTATGTCTGTCTGTCTTTGTTTTGATAGATTACTTAGAAGGAAAGTCATCGATTGGCATGTGTAGCCAATTCGGTAGGCTCCATGGGTTTGTCGTGGGCCTTAGAAATCAAGACATAGTATACAATTGACCTCCAAGATAAACTATGTGTAATTACATGTAATGGGGGGCCACTGGGCTTTAATGCTCAAAGATGCTCTACATTCCTTCCCATTACGTGTTGGAGCAATTCTCCGGTTCCCGTCTGGTTTCCATTTTAGCCACACTCGTAATGACTCTGCAGGATCAATAACTAAAGGTTCATTGGCTAAATTGACTGTGTACTTAATGTTTTCGTGAATATTAGGAATGACCCATGGATTTGCAGTACAGCCTGTACAACTACAAAATGGAGCTTGGACGTATACTGAGTAGCACTGCTGGGCTCTTTTTACCTCAACTCAAACTCTTCTCCACTTTTCCACTCCAAATTTGTGGCCTTCACGTGGGCTTCCTCTTAAGTTGGTGACTGAAGGGACTTGATCCGCTGGTTTGAAACAGGCCCCGTTTCATTACCAAGAGGCCGGCCTCTGAATTTGAGATTATAGGTGATTACGCTCAGCCGCCCCCTTTTGGGTGGGGAAAAACATATTTAATCCCCCCCCTCTGGTTCTGCATCTGAGGGTACCCAGGGACGGCTGCTTGGTCTGCATCCATCATCACAGGGCCAAAAAAAAGAGACAGAACATACGGAACCAGGAGGAGACCTGGCCGAGGTTGCTCAGAGAACGAGGCCAGTTGGCCGGCGAACAAGAGGTGCTGGGTCTGATCAGGCAGGAGGGAGCTGGCGGCTGGCCGCCACTTGGCCCGAGATCACAGTGGTCAGTGGGGACGTTGCTGGATGTTGCTGAACCAGCTTACAGGTCGAATGCAGGGGGAGATCTCATGTGCCGGGAGCTCGGTGTTGACCTTAGCGGCACTGATAGCACCGCGGCTATCTGTGTGAGTGTGTTCCAGGTCCCCCCTCCCCACACGGGTCCTGACAGCCTGACAGATAGCTCTCGGAGCTGTATGACCGCTGTCCTACTTAGCGAACGTCCATTCATTGCCCACTTGCCTGCCACGGTATAAGAGTCATTCATTGTTAACTCAAAGCTATTTTTGGTCGAAAGCAGACGGTATGCTCTATGATATCATTGTCACAGGAATACATTCACCTCCAAAATGATTGGCACCCTTTTAATAAAGATGAGCAAAAAAGACAATGAAATAAATAATACAAACACAATTTTATATATATACTTTTATACTAATACAATTGCTCAGACTGTTGAGAAAAGTCTACACCTCCATGGATTTCCACACATTTTATTGTGTTACAAAGTGGAATTCAAATGGTTTTAATTGTCATTTCTTGTCGATGATCTACACAAAATACACTGTAATGTTCTAAAATTCTAAAATTGTAAAAAGATTCATGAAAAATAAAATACGAATATACCTTGATTAGATCAATACATGTTAGAAGCACCTTTGTCAGTGATTACAACTGTGAGTCTTCTTGGGTAAGTCTCATAAGAGCTTTGCACACCTGTATTGTGCAATATTTGCCCATTATTCTTTTCAAAATTCTTCAAGCTCTGTCAAGATGTTGGGGATCATGGCTAGACAGCCATTTTCAAGTCTTGCCATAGATGTTCATGCAGATTTAAGTCACAACTATAACTTGACCACTCAGGAACATTCACTGTCTTCTTGGTAAGCAACTCTACAAAGTATATTTTAGCCATAAAAACTGGCTGCTTCTGCCAGGAAACTGACACTGTGCCGTAAATTGATCTTCCAGCAAAACAATAATCCCAAGTACACATCAAAATCTGCAAAGAAATGATCAATTGACCACCAAAGATCTTAGTCTCCAGACTTGAACTCCATTGAAAACCTGTGGTTTTACTTGAGTAGGGAAGTCCATAGGCATAGACTGCATGATATCAAGGATCTGGAAAGATTCTGTATGAAGGAATGGCCTAAGAACCTTCCCAATGTGTCCTTCAATCTCATAAAACATTATATGTTAGAAAGTGAAGGTGCACATAGAAAACAGGGGTGCGAATCATTTTGATACCTATCTTTTGGAGATTTGTTTTTATTACTTGTTAAACAACATATTTTTCTCTGAACAATTGTATTAGTATAAAATAATATATATTTTCTGCATACAATATAACTCAGTATTTTTTATATTTATTTTATACAGTCTTTTTTGCTCATCTTTATCAAGGATTCCAATAAAAAAAAGTGTTATTGTCACAAGCTTTAGATATGTTCAGTGAAATGTGTTGTTTTCCATTGTCAGCCGTAGTAGTACGGCGTGCCTTGAGAACTTTAGGGTGAGGTGGCTGTATATGAAGAATCACATTATTTTATCTAACTGTTGTTATACTGTAGGTTACAGTGGAGCTGTAGCTAAGGCAGATAAACCAAATAGTTCAGCAACATCATACTGTATAGCCATCTCATTATGAGGTTCAGGATGAGCTTTTTTGTTTTGGAATCTTTTAATCTCACGTGTTTTTTCAGCAGGAAAAGAGATGGGACTACTCCATTTAAAGTTTGAGATGGCAGGCGCTGTATTGATCACCCCGAGAGTTTTGTTCTCATTATACGCTGCCTGTTAGGTCGAGATCATTCTAAACCCCTTCTTCTCTTCAGAATAATTCATTTTCAACTGGCGGTTCTGTGCTTTTTCACCAGGCATCTTGTTAGTTGCAGTGTAGAAATAACAAGGGTTTTTCTGATCTCGATCAATCTAGCACTTATTCCTTCCTTTCCTATTTGTGATTTTTACAGAAGTCTGGGGAGACGGACACTAATCATGGAGTCTGTGGATGGGAGATGCTGGTAGAATAAATCATTACTGACTGTGAATGGAGTTGCTGATGGAAACCTGGGGTGTAATCATTAGTCCAAAACCGTTGTAAACAGTTGAGTTTCTATTGGACTAATTCAGATAAGTCTCTCCTCGTTTTGTTCCGTTTGTTTCTGTTTGGTTTTTAGCGAATACACCCCTGCTTTGCCTCTTTATCATGGCAAGTCTTATACCACTACCAAAGTAAACCCAAGCATACATGTTGTATTGTAAACTTCTGTTTCTACCACAAAGTCGACAACTCAAATGCTCTGGAACCAATAACTGTGTTCAGCTGTTTCAAAGGGATGTTTTGAGCAACTATGACTTCTTCCTTGTCACTCACTCACCAGGCGTTATCTAACATGTGATCTTTGTTGTGTTACTACATGTCAATGTCCTCCACAAGCTCTTTCGCTCTTGGGTTGACCTAGCTAGCTGTAAATGTTGATGTTTATTATCAGGGTTATAAATGGTGCAATATAAAACCGTTTGAATGATTTACGGTGGCAGAGTAACAGATGTCAGCGCCGTGTCTACTCCTCCGTCTCCGTCTGTGGTGCTGGAGGAGACGTGTGGTCTTGTACGCTAGGTGTACTATTCGGTAACACTTCCCAGATAATGAGGGGGAACTTAATGATCCTAGCCGATCTCCTGTGTTTAAGACACCGATTAAACTCAGTTTGTCCTCTCCTAATTGTCTCGTTATTTTCTTGCCAAGGGCGGAGGGAACGATCAAGGGGAAGAAGGTGACTTTATCTTGTCTTTCCCAGTCTCCAAACAACTTAGCATAACTTCCATGCCCCCACACACCACTGCCAGCCTGAAAGTCGGGTAAGTACTCTTACTGCAGGGTCAAATCAAATCAAATCAAAGTTTATTGGTCGCGCACACAGATTTGTAGATGTTATAGCAGGTGCAGCAGCGACATGCTTGTGTTTCTAGCTCCAGCAGTGAAGTAATACCTAACAATACAAAACAATACACACATACAGTAGTACCGATAAATTAAGAAATATCAGAACGAGCAATGTCAGAGACCGAAATATGAATATATACACTGAGTATACAAAGCATTAAGAACACCTGATCTTTCCATAGACTGACCAGGTGAATCCAGGTCAAAGCCTTGATCCCTTACTGATGTCATTTGTTAAATCCACTTCAATCAGTGTAAATGAAGGGGAGGAGACAGGTTAACGAACGATTTTTAAGCCTTGAGACAATTGAGACATGGCTTGTGTATGTGTGCCATTCAGAGGGGGAATGTGCAAGACAAAATATTTAAGTGCCTTTGAATGGGGTATGGTAGTAGCTGCCAGATGCACCGGTTTGAGTCAAGAACTGCAATGCTGCTGGGGTTTTCACACTGAACAGTTTCCCGTGTGTATCAACAACGGTCCACCACCCAAAGGACATCCATATATAGGGAAAGGGGGATACCTAGTCAGTTGTACAACTGACTGCCTTCAAATGAAATGTGTCTTCCGCATTTAACCCAACCCCTCTGAATCAGAGAGGTGCGGAGGGCTGCCTTAATCGACATCCACGTCTTCGGCGCCCAGGGGAACAGTGGGTTAACTGGCTTGCTCAGGGGCAGAATGATTTTTACCTTGTCAGAGATAATAATTAATTTGACCATGCTTAAAGAGATAATCAATGTCTGATGTGTTATTGTTCCCATATACCAAACACTGCCCTTTGTTATGAGGCTCCCTGGTCTTTGTAGTTGAATCTGTGCTTGAAATTCAATACTTGACAGAGGCACCTTACAGACTTTGTATGAATGGGGGACAGAGGAAGAGTTAGTCATTCAAAAATCATGTCAACCCCTGTTATTTCACACAGGGTGAGTCCATGTAACTAATTATGTGATTTGTTAAGCCAAATTTTACTCCTGAACTCATTTAGGTTTGCTTAAACAAACGGGCTGAGTACTTTTACAAACTTTTTATATACTATATTTTATTTCCGATTTTCTTTTAAATTAATCTTCTTTCACTTTGACAGTACAAATCATTTTTCAGTAGATCGTTGACAAAAAAATGACAAATCCATTTTAATCCTGTCACGTTCTGACCATAGTTCTTTTGTGTTTTCCTTGTTTTAGTGTTGGTCGTCAGGACGTGAGCTGGGTGGGCATTCTATGTTGTGTGTCTGGTTTGTCTATTTCTATGTTTGGCCTGATATGGTTCTCAATCAGAGGCAGGTGTTAGTCATTGTCTCTGATTGGGAACCATATTTAGGTAGCCTGTTTTGTGTTGGGTTTTGTGGGTGGTTGTTTCCTGTCTGTGTTTTCTGCACCAGATAGGGCTGTTTCGGTTTTGCCACATTTATTGTTTTGTAGTTTGTTCATGTTAATTGTCTCTTATTAAAGAACCATGAACTTTAACCAGTTCAACCAGTTTTGGTCCGCCTCCCCTTACCAGGAAGAAAGCCGTTACGGTGTCCCCAGTGCGGGTGCATAGCCCGGTGCGGTACATACCAGCTCCTCGTATCGGCCGGGCTAGAGTGGGCATTGAGCCAGGTGCCGTGAAGCCGGCTCTACGCATCTGGTCTCCAGTGCGTCTCCTTGGGCTGGCGTACATGGCACCAGCCTTACGCATGGTGTCCCCGGTTCGCCTGCACAGCCCAGTGCGGGCTATTCCACCTCGACCGGGAGCATTCAACCAGGTAAGGTTGGGCAGGCTCGGTGCTCAAGAGCTCCAGTGCGCCTGCACGGTCCGGTCTATCCGGTACCACCTCCACGCACCAGCCCTCCGGTGGCAGCTCCTCGCACTCGCCCTGAGGTGCGTGTCCTCTGCCCAGTACCACCAGTGCCGGCACCACGCACCAGGCCTCGTCTGTCCAGCGCTGCCAGAGCCTCCCATCTGTCCAGAGCCGCTAGAGTCTCCCATCTGTCCAGAGCCGCCAGAGTCTCCCGTCTGTCCAGAGCCGCTAGAGTCTCCCATCTGTCCAGAGCCGCCAGTCTCCCGTCTGTCCAGAGCCGCTACAGTCTCCCGTCTGTCCAGAGCCGCTAGAGTCTCCCGTCTCTCCAGAGCCGCTAGAGTCTCCCGTCTGTCCAGAGCCGCCAGGGTCTTCCGTCTGTCCAGAGCCGCTAGAGTCTCCCGTCTATCCAGAGCCGCCAGGGTCTTCCGTCTGTCCAGAGCCGCCAGAGTCTCCCGTCTGTCCAGAGCCGCCAGAGCCGCCAGTCAGCATGGAGCCACCAGAGCCGCCAGTCAGCCAGGATCTTCCAAAGCCGCCAGTCAGCCAGGATCTGCCAGAGCCGCCAGTCAGCCAGGATCTACCAGAGCCGCCAGTCAGCCAGGATCTGCCAGAGTCTCCCGTCTGCCATGAGCCGCCAGAGTCTCCCGTCTGCCATGAGCCGCCATAGTCTCCCGTCTGTCATGAGCCGCCAGAGCCGCCAGTCAGCAAGGATCTTCCAAAGCCGCCAGTCAGCCAGGATCTGCCAGAGCCGCCAGTCAGCCAGGATCTGCCAGAGCCGCCAGTCAGCCAGGATCTGCCAGAGCCGCCAGTCAGCCAGGATCTGCCAGAGCCGCCAGGCAGCCAGGATCTACCAGAGCCGCCAGTCAGCCAGGATCTGCCAGAGCCGCCAGTCAGCCAGGATCTGCCAGAGCCGCCAGGATCTGCCAGAGCCGCCAGTCAGCCAGGATCTACCAGAGCCGCCAGTCAGCCAGGATCTGCCATAGCCGCCATTCAGCCAGAAGCTGCCAGAGCCGTCAACCAGCCTGAGCTACCTCTCAGTCCTGAGCTACCTCTCAGTCCTGAGCTACCCCTCAGTCCTGAGCTACCTCAGTCCCGAGCTGCCCCTCAGTCCAGTGGGGCCCTCTGTTAGGGTTTCTAGGCCAAGGTCGGTGGCGAGTGTCGCCACTCAAAGGACGCTAAGGAGGTGGACTAAGACAATGATGGAGTGGGGTCCACGTCCAGCGCCAGAGCCGCCACCGCGGACAGATGCCCACCCAGACCCTCCCCTATAGGTTTAGGTTGTGCAGTCGGAGTCCGCACCTTGGGGGGGGGCACTGTCACGTTCTGACCATAGTTCTTTTGTGTTTTCCTTGTTTTAGTGTTGGTCAGGACGTGAGCTGGGTGGGCATTCTATGTTGTGTGTCTGGTTTGTCTATTTCTATGTTTGGCCTGATATGGTTCTCAATCAGAGGCAGGTGTTAGTCATTGTCTCTGATTGGGAACCATATTTAGGTAGCCTGTTTTGTGTTGGGTTTTGTGGGTGGTTGTTTCCTGTCTGTGTTTTCTGCGCCAGATAGGGCTGTTTCGGTTTTGCCGCGTTTATTGTTTTGTAGTTTGTTCATGTTAAGTGTCTCTTATTAAAGAACCATGAACTTCAACCACGCTGCGTTTTGGTCCGCCTCTCCTTCCCAGGAAGAAAGCCGTTACAAATCCCACTTTGTAACATAATAAATGTGAAAAAATCCAAAGGGTGTGAATACTTTTTGAAGGTACAGTATATAGGATAAGCCTTGACGAGAATATAGTATTTACATATGAAGTGGGTAAAACAGTATGTAAACATTATTAAAGTAACCAGTGTTCAATGACTCTATGTACATAGGGCAGCAGAATCTAAGGTGCAGGGCAGAGTATCGGGTGTCACAACAAAACATCTCGTTCTGACCAAGTACACTGATGAATGTCATGATTCATTCATTAAGGAGTTAATGCTTTCCAGTGTGTCAACAGCTTGTGTTTGAAGTGATAATCGTAACATTGAAGGGAGTCCTTGAAATGTTATATTGATTAAATTGTTTAATGGGAAAGGATCTCTATAATTTAGCGAAGAGGAGTTGTTCAGGCCTCCTGTTAGTTAAACTGTGTCTAATACATCTTTGGGGAAAACGGCGAGAAGAGAAATTACAAAAATAATAGTCCCAGGAGCCTGTATCCATTATTTTTCTCTAAACATTTTTGAGAGCCTGGGCCTGATTGGCAATATTACACTATATCCACATCTCATTCTGCAAGAGGAAATGTAATTTTACAATTACAATTTAATATCTACAGTAGGTACATGCATGTGCAGTAGGTAAAAAGTACAAAGTCAATATCTAGGCTACATTACATACATAGAGTAAGCTACAACAGTATATATTCAGGAGATATGTGAGTGTGTATTCACCTGTGCAATGTCATTACTGTGTGTAGGTATAAATTGTTGGTTACAGGGTCTGCATTTAAAAAGAGATCATCAAAGTTATTTTATGCTATTTTTTTTTTATCAGGGGCGCAGCAAGTCCCCCCCCCCCCCCCCCAAGTCCCCCCCCAAGTCCCCCCCCTCCCCTCCCCCCCAATGTGATACAAAATGAGGCAGTGTTGTGCTTTAGGACCATGCGGACGCCGCCGTGCAGTTGAGTAGGCTGTTTAGAGTGTTTATCTGACCAAAAAATTATAATAATAAAAAATATATATGTCCCCCCCACTTGTAAAATCAAAGTTGCGCCCTTTGATAACAACAAGAGCAAATAACAACATTTTGTCTGTTAGACCCTCATCACTATTACGTTGTTGGTTATACAGCATCAGTGATCGCTATTGCAAATCTTTGTGTCCAAAAAACGAACTGTGTTTTACCTCACATCACTGTAGCATTATTGCTTAAGATTAGAGGTATCTTCCTCTTGAGTTTATTTGCAAACCTTTGACATTTTAGTTATTCTGTAATTACGCAGTATTATGTAGTATGTATGTAACAAGTAATTGCCTTGCAGACTTTCTGGACCATTTACTAAAAGCAGGGTTGTGTTATGATTCTTCTCAAGGTCTCATTTGACTTCGTTATTAGAGAATATGCTCACACTTTCCTGCTAATATTTGCCAGGCTGTAACTGAAGCCTATATCAAATAGGGCTAAGGATTCAATTCAAAACAATGTGACAAAAATGTGTTTTGGTTGAGGCAAATAGAGGCTTGACCTTGACATTTAGGGAGAATATGACATGTTGGGTTGACATAGCTCACATAGACACATACGAGCAATAAATAATCAGCATAACCTAATAAAGAAGCTTAAATAGCTAAAAGACCAATTTTGCGTTTTTGCTGTGGCCAAGGACGCCATGTTCCAAACCCTGTGACCTGCGATTCAGAAACCTTTGAAAAAACAGCCCAGATGGAATGAAGAGGCACCAACATCCACATGAGTAGTGATGGTGATTTGCTAGAGAAGGAAGGACATATTCAATTAATTTTAGAAACATGCTGGAACAATTGAAGCCTGCAAAAAGCAATGACAAACTAAATATTGTTAGTACTTCTCATCCTGTCAATTCAATATGTCAGATCCCCAACAGGGGAACATCAGTTGTGGCAATAAATCCCCCCTGAATCATAAATAAATCCATATTTTATCCTGTGTACTTTACTGAAAACCTCTTAGCAGCTATCATTGCTAAATCACTGGAATTATATTTAGAGTACATTTAGAGTATGGACACTGCAGTTATAGGGCTCCCCACAAATGAGTCATCTAAGATCTTCAATTGGTCAGTGCTCTAGTCTATAAGCCTATTTCAAGCTTATATTAAAAAACCTACTAAATAGGGGCGTTTTAAACATACACATATGGCAATAGATGAGTAGCATAAATATTCCCATTGGGGTGCCCAATCTAATAACAACATTCCTTTTTTGATCTGTAACGCTGCCCTTTTGACACCCAGCATTACTGATGCATTGATCAAGGACAGCTACATGGTCATACCAGGCACGAAAGGGATGGATTTTAGCAATATGAGCAACAGTGATAGAGATGTGTGGAGATGTAGGTCTCATCCCAAATGGCACCTTATTCCTTACATAGTGCACAGATCCCTATGGGCCCTGGTCAAAAGTAGTGCAATATACAGGGAATAGGGTGTAATTTGGGACGAGACCCACATCTCTGCTCTGAGAACGTTGACTGCTCTGAGAACGTTGACTGCTCTGAGAACGTCTCCCCAGTCTGATTGACTGCTCTGAGAAAGTCTCCCCCAGTCTGAATGACTGCTCTGAGAAAATCTCCCCCAGTTTGCTGAGATTGATCTCCCATAAGAACATGCAGTTTGTTTTGGCCAGCTGCAAGCTGCAAGCTGGAGCCTTCGAGGCTGGGGACTGAGGCTGATTCAGAGAGAGATAAGCTGGGCTCTTTATATCTGGGGCACTTGGTCCCCAGTGACCCGGTCCTCTGCCTTTGGCAAACGCAATTTTTATTCTGACCCGGCCAGTTCAAAATAGCCAGCACTAGCAAAGCCCCCAGTAATGAAGTCGCTCATTTCTAGACTAGAGAGAGGACACAAAGGAAGATGTGTTTGGTATTCATCTGGTCATCTACTCACTGTGTGCATGTCTAACTGCTCATCAGTTGATTCCAATCAGTAGTGCTCCGTACTCAGACCGCCTTTAGCAGATTACATCATCGTCACTTGGCAAGACAACTGGAGAAGGCCTTTAAGATGATTTCAAATGGAAACAATTAAAATTAAGCAGTGAATCATGATGCATGCTTACTGTTATAATTAAGAGAGTTACATGTGATCTAGCATGCCAGCAGACACCCATAGACATCCAGTCCTTGCGCTAACGGTAGTTAGCATTGGCTCGCAAAACTACCTCTAACTTCCTTCATACTGTTATCCACAAGTTTATCTGGGGAATTAGATAAAGGGCCTCATTCCCAATAACCTAAAATTGTGCCAGGGAAACAAACAGTGCTTCCTTTACCACAGGTATACAAATATCACTGGTGCATTTAGCCCAATTTGAAACACCCTCTCACTATTTGTCATCGACAATTTCCAGCCATCTCCGAATGACAATAAGTGCACTAGAATTTCCCCACTCAGCAATCAGCCGTTTTGAAGGCATTATGCGCCCACCAGAGTTTTTTTGCATGCCTTTAAAGCGTCTATTTTTAGGATGGAAGCGTTTTGCAGGGCTAGACATGCCATCGGTACGGCTGCACATTTCGCGCTCTACGTCTGGGTGACTCGAACAGCTGTTTCCCCCAGCCTGGGGAGAGACAGGTCGAGTCAAATGCCTCCTCCTGTCACAGGCTGCTCACCTCCCAAGGCGCCTATTAAAAAACACAATACCGATACACACACACACACACACACACACACACTGTATCTCTCTATCTCTTCCCCCGGCGACATGGAGAAGCATGGGCCCTCGTGGGAGCTGGTTGGGTGGTTGATGCCTCCACAGTTGGTGGGATGAGCCAGGGATCATCACTGGGTTTTGGGACCTGCACTGCGTGGCACATTGGTGGGGTAACACGACTCATTTGAGGTTTCCCAGGGCACGGGAGGAGATATCTCACCTCGGACCAGATGGGAATATGGATTAATAGGTAGGCTCAGTGGAAGCCAGGTCAAATGTGGTAATGCTGTTGCCCCAACTTTCCTAATGTAACATTCTCACACAAACACACACACATGCTCACGCATATTCATGCTCACACACACGTCTTTTCATCTGGAATTCTGTTCCTTCATGTTTTTACTCATGCAATTTGATTTGTGGAGACTCAGAGTGAAGATGTCAACCCCAGGCCTTCAATTATAGAGGAACAGCACAACATCAGATACCTTATCATTTCTGACAAGGACCTCAGATATGTGGTCTGAGGTTGTGAAATTAGCAACACCGCTAGCTAGTATGGTTACCATAGTGTTGGCTGACAGCAGATTGGGATTCACATTTATCCCAGTGTCATGACGTGACCCTTTCTAGGTCTAGATCGTGGCTTCCCCCTTTCTCACTCTCTCCTTCACCCATGTTCTGTTATCTCAGGTCGTAAATTCCTGGCGGAGACTATCTTTCCCTTTTCATGCCGATGAGAGAGACCATAGAGTGAACAAAGGATTTCACGTGGCCGAACTCCTAAATCCCCAAAATGGGAAAATGAAACTATATGTCCACATGTGAGAATGTGGGAAGGGTCCGTGTACACTTAAGGGACAGTTATGTTAAGTGTGTTTTATTTGGTGACCTCACGAAGGACAGGAAACACACATAACTATATCTCTGAATGTGTACATTTCTCAATTATGGTGTTTGCATCTAATTCTTGTATAAAATTAATAAAGATGAAACTATTTGTGAAATGATGCAATGCGATGTTGACCTTTAATGTGAAAGAATTGTATTCCCTTTAAAGATTAACTAAGTTATTGGCCCACCTCCTTGAGCACAGACATGATCTGGCACCATTGAACTGCTTTTTCTATTGTTACGAATAAAGGAAATCCTCTTAAGACCACGCAAACCTCGGTGTAAGCTAAGGCACAGGTTTGAGTACCAGGACTAAGCAAACCCACAGCATGAGCTGTGATTGTGAATAGTTATTGAATTCCTAACCATACTACATGGAGTATTGGCTACACTGTTGGAAATGGTTAAACTCTGAGACTATTGATCCCTACAGAATAAGAGCAAATCTTAGATACTAATTACGAGTCTGCAGCTAGAAATTATGTAAACCTCGGATGCGAAGACCAACAACCGCCGAAACATCTATTCTATGAGAACATTTCTGAATGGTACTCTGAAGTATCCATTCTAACCCCGAAAGACTAGGTAGGAACATACCCTATAATTTCCTTGTAACCATATCCACTGTGTTGTTTGTTTATGCATTTCTGTGATTATTTAGTTAGTTTGTAAATAAATGATTAAGCCAATTGGTGTATAGATGATTTACAGTAAAGGCCGGGTTCGTGCAGATAACCAACAATTCACAACGTTCAGATGAGACTGACATGAGGTTAAGAATAATTCAGTAATAGAATAATAATTGATCAGATATTAAAATATCTGAAGAGTTATATTCGGAAAATTATAACTTTGTAATCTGAAGATTTTCCGTGGTTCACCGCCTTCCTAGTTAATTAAATTTACTAATGACAGAGAATTGATTTGATGAAATAGTCTTCACCTTTAATGATGCCAAAGACACGACACCGGGCACATAAAGAGAGTGGCTCTATTTTGCCTCAATAGATCCACCTCCAGTCACTGTTCCTGTGTGCTCCAGCGAGTATCTGGACACTGAGAGATGCCTAATTTACTTAAATGCGGTACCCATGGCAACTTTATGTTATAATAATTGAGGTAGAAGGGCATTGTTTGCTGTCAACTACAGTTGGGTACATAGCGTTGAATTGTCCAGGGTGACAACCCGCCAGATGAATGGCACTCTAATTAGCTAGCTAGTCCCTCGCTGTCAGGCGCATATCAACCCCCCTAATGGAGACGGGTCCTGGGGTTAATTTAGCACCCGTGGTTGGGTGGAACACACACACAAACAGACATGGACCTACACACACACACATATCCACACACATACATGTCACACTCACCATCTTTATAATATTATTATATTAATATAATATCTCTCTTTCTGTTACATACACACACCAGACAGAACTTCCTTATTCGCTATTAGCCCTTGACACCGCCAAACGCAAATCACCAGGAGCTTCTTAAGTGTCATTAATAATGTTGTCAATACAACACAATAGAACTAATAAGAACCACAGAAAAGACTGGTGCTACTCTGTCTGTCATCCTCCTACCCTGTGCTAAATTACACGTCTCTGAGGAGCGCGGACTGTGTACCAGTGTGTACTATGTCACCTAGGAACCTGGCTTTTATTCATGACTACAGTGTCTTCTTTATTTAAGAGTGGTGAGGGGTATATTCATCAGACTAGGGTTAATTAATGTCTACATGATTGAGGGTAGGGAGGAACACACTGGAGAAATGATGCACACCTACAATGCTGTCGGAGCACTCCAGATATGAAGATTAATCCATTCCGGCACACCCGTTACAAATTAAAACAGCCACGCGGCACATCCTTTGTGTCAAATGCTCCTATGAACAGAAGCAGGAGTAATTTTTTACTAGTAATTAGCAGTATTTCACTCTTTCTTTTTCTTCCCTCTTTCTCCTCTCTCTTTCCTTCTTTCTATCTTTCTTTCTCTCTTCCCTCTTTCTCTGCTATTTTTCTTCCCTCTTTCTCCTCTCTCTTTCTCTTCAATCTTTCTTTCTCGCTCTCTCTTCCCTCTATCTCTCTCTCTCTCTCTCTTTCGCGTATCTTTCTATCTCCCTCTCTCTCTCTCTCTCTCTCTCTCTCTCTCTCTCTCTCTCTCTCTCTCTCTCTCTCTCTCTCTCTCTCTCTCTCATGGTGGAGATGGATGAGAGTTTCAGTGTGTCTTGAGCTGTGGCTGCTTTGATTGTAACAGTTGGTGAGGAAGGAAGCTATTTGAAACTGAATCTCTAGAACACTGGCTTAGGGGAGTTAAGGTTAAATGGGATTGCTCTCTTTGAATCATTTTGACGACCCGCTGCAGCTGAGTCTGCAGCTTGTCCCACTTGTTCTGAAGCGTATTACGGGGATCTGAGATTGAGAAGTTCATCACTGGGTTTGTGTCACTGGCGTACCGGACACCCCCGCAGCCCCTGCAAGGCTGGGGGGCTCACGAGCTTTGGGGGCCCATGTGCCTATCATTGGGGCCTATTTCTTTTTTTAATTCATAAATTATTTTGACAGTACCCTCCAAAAATATCCATACGTACCAGGAAGCTAAGAATATTTTAAACTGATTGACAGTAAGTGGATATTGGTGAACAAACGCCGCGGTCAAAGCTACTCTGCTCCAATGCAATGAGTAGAGCTTACTCAGGTGTTCAAAATATTAGACCAAGGGCCTAATGCTTCTTAGGGAGTTCTTTATGAGTTTTAGTTTAGAAAACGATCTCTCCGCAGAAGCGACAGTTACAGGGATGGTAAAAACAGCTTGATTGCCATAGCAACATCTGGGAAACTGAGCAGAAGGGAGTGATGCTTCAAATACAGCAGTTCTGCAACATCTTTAATTGAGCCTCTCATTCTCCTTAATTGCCGGCCTCAACACGTTACGAAATGAGATTAACTGTATAGGAAGCTCTGGGGTCAGGTTGTCTGGATACTGGACAGCCAATAAATTGGCAGATGCAAACAGATTATCATCTTTAGTGGACAACAGTTTGTCTGAGCTTGAACAAAAAAAAGCGGTTTGGGATTTCGTTCATACTGGTGAACCGGCATTTGAGTTGTATGGTTGCGATATCAACAGACCCTTATATTGGCATGGATCATTTAAATTGTGTGCTGCGCAATGGACATATAATGCACAATGTCTCAGGAAAGACCGTCCAGGTTTGCAATACTCAGGATAGAATACAGTCGAGCACGCTACCCGGACTTACAGGTCGTGGTGAAAACATTTGCATGCAAAAATGCAAGACGATGCAGACATATAACGTCACTACTATACGCCTCTACATAGAAGAAAATGAGGGAAAAGCACAGACACAGAGACTTTACCCTAAGAGAAAGAAAGAGAAAAAGAGACAGAGAAAAAGAAAGAGAAGTAGCAAGGAGCTCTTCAAGGGGAATTTCACAGTGGGGGATTCTGGGCTTGTTTTCATCCTGTCTGAGGCATATCTAGGACATTGAGATGTGTTTCACACATAATTGCTCAAGAGGAAGGCAGGTCAGGTCTTTGCGCGCTGAATGATAAACCCTATGACGGCTTCCGGTGTATTGATGGGTTCTTCAGGTGTATTGATGGGGGGGGGGGGGGACTTATCTAGAAACACATGTAGGCCTGCTTTGTGGCATTTCGTGAAGGCTGTATGTTATACTGATCGCACTATATGTTTTTGTGGGTATATATATATGGTTGTCCTGGTTCGATAGAGCCATTGGCCGTCTTTCAGCGATGTTCCAAATGACAAATTATTTAGTAAATATACAAGCAGACACACCTTTTTCAGTCTGTGAAAGACTACAACTTGTGTTGTCCGGTTCTCTGTGCCCCCATCCCTCCCCAAGGCAAGCTTTTTTCAAAGGAGGCGGACACTAACAAACAATCCTTTGGGTAAACTGAAAGAACTGACCAGATGCAATGGCTTCAAGTAATTCCTCTTAGACCGGGATATAGCGAAGAGGATTCAAAACAAAAAACTCTTTGTTTTGAATCCTCTTCGCTATATCCCGGTCTAAACATTTATGGTTAAATGTCACCATGTAGCTAATAGATGCTCCAACGTCAAATTCGTGTTGATAAGAGGAATTACTTGAAGCCGTTGCATCTGGTCAGTTCTTTCAGTTTTCCCAAAGGATTGTTTAGCTAGAAGCTCAGCTACAGCTAATGCCAGTTTATAAACCCATATTGTATATTGCTGGCTAACAAACTACTATGGTACAGTGGGGGGAGGGAAATCAAATGTTTGTTTGCTAACTTTAGCTAGCTACACTATACATACAAAAGTATGTGGATCTCAACTCCATCGAACACCTTTGGGATGAATTGAAATGCTGACTGCGAGCCAGGCCTAATCTCCCAACATCAGTGCTCAACCTCACTAATACTCTTGTGGCTGAATGTAAGCAAGTCCCCACAGCAATGTTCCAACATCTAGTGGAAAGCCTTCCCAGAAGAGTGTAGGCTGTTCTGGCAGCAAATGGGGGACCAACTTCATATTAAGGCCCATGATATTGGAATGTGATGTTCAAAGAGCAGGTGTCCACATACATTTGGTCATGTATGGTGTACTTAACATTGGTCATTTCAATATTGTCATCTCGGTGTTAGCTAGCTAGCGTAACTACATTGGAAGCAAGATTATTATTATGCTTATTAGCTTATGTTAACTAACGTCAGTCAAAGATAGAACGAACAAACAAACATGTTTGCTAGCTACCAGTCTAGCAGTGACTACCAGGGTATAGGCGTAGTTGATTGACAGTGTGTATACCAAAAGATAGCTATATGATTTAACTGTTAGCTTTCAGAGTTCAGTACAGTAATGTTAGCTAGCTAGCTAATTGACCCAGCTAGTCCAGCTAGGCTTGCAAGCTAACTAAAGTTATGTTACCTCTAATTGAGAATCGTTCTTTTTTTTGTGAAGGAAAAAACATCGCTGGTAAACGCACCACTTCTCAACTGTCGTCTAAATGGATTCCCCATCAGTTCAGACTAAAAATCCCTCTGATAATCTTTGGTCACCGCATCATTCTTGATAGCCGCAAGCCACTGGCAGAATCGGGATAAATCTCTGGTAGGTAGAATGGTGAAAGATAACACATTTTTTAGCTTGTTTGTAATTAGCACAGAACACCACATGACAAAAAGTGAAAAACAAATGTATTCAAAATACTATTTTTATTTATTTATTTATCCGTTATTTTACCAGGTAAATTTGACTGAGAACACGTTCTCATTTGCAGCAACGACCTGGGGAATAGTTACAGGGGAGAGGAGGGGGATGAATGAGCCAATTGTAAACTGGGATTATTAGGTGACCGTGATGGTTTGAGGGCCAGATTGGGAATTTAGCCAGGACACCGAGGTTAACACCCCTACTCTTACGATAAATGCCATGGGATCTTTAATGACCTCAGAGAGTCAGGACACCCGTTTAACATCCCATCCGAAACATCCCATCCGAACTTCTAGAGAAATTCTGAGATTATTGTGTGCTGGTCGTTCGAAGTAAATATAACCATTATTCACATTTGTGGGCAAGCCCCCTCTACCTAGAGGGCGGTATCAGGATCCGTTATGAGCAGACCAATACACACGGTGTCGAAACTTCACGATTCTACCAGTGAAATGAAAATGGGGATTATGGGGATGTTTATGATGAAAACGTAATGTTGTTAAAAATATAGTGATGACTATACGCCGTTGCAGGGCCAGGGTGAAATTCCCTTTCAGGAGGCCAGGGGAGTCTCTCAAGTTGAATTGAATTTACCTTGAATATTGCAGCTCATTCGTGAGGGCTATTAGCCAGTGAGGACGGCTCATGTCATGCAGGTTCAGGTAGCCTATACAGGACAGTTTTATATTAATTGGTAGCTGATTCGTATGCTGTTGCATCGAACATTTATTTGACATTCTGCAACATTTGAATTTCCAACATAATTACTGAACAAGTAATTCCATTATTGCCAGTAGTCTAAATAAATGGCAGCATTGCAACACTGTGTATACTGTAGCTTCGTGAAATGTTAGGCTTAACATGAGGAAATTATGACCAAATAGGCCTCTCGCCTTGTTTGACTCCAAACTCCAAACGGAGTGGGAAATGGTTACCCAGACTGTTTGCCCCCCCCCCCCCCCCTTTCCACAGCTACTACTCTATGTTGTTATCATCTATGCATAGTCACTATAATAACTCTACCTACATGTACATAGTACCTCAACTAACCGGTACATTGACTCTGTACCGGTACCCCCCTGTATATAGTCTCGCTATTGTTAATTTACTGCTTCTCTTTAATTACGTGTTACTTTTATTTCTTATTCTCATTTTTTTTTAACTGCATTGTTGATTAGGGGCTCGTAAGTAAGCATTTCACTGTTGTATTTTGCGCATGTGACTAATACAATTCTATTTTGATTTGAAACTATCCCATCTTCAACTCATTTACCTGTCCACAGGAGACTGGAGCTCTATATAGGAAACCATCCCGTCTTCAACTCATTTACCTGTCCACAGGAGACTGGAGCTCTATATAGGAAACCATCCCGTCTTCAACTCATTTACCTGTCCACAGGAGACTGGAGCTCTATATAGGAAACCATCCCGTCTTCAACTCATTTACCTGTCCACAGGAGACTGGAGCTCTATATAGGAAACCATCCCGTCTTCAACTCATTTACCTGTCCACAGGAGACTGGAGCTCTATATAGGAAACCATCCCGTCTTCAACTCATTTACCTGTCCACAGGAGACTGGAGCTCTAAATAGGAAACAATCCTGTCTTCAACTCATTTACCTGTCCACAGGAGACTGGAGCTCTATATAGGAAACCATCCCATCTTCAACTCATTTACCTGTCCACAGGAGACTGGAGCTCTATATAGGAAACCATCCCGTCTTCAACTCATTTACCTGTCCACAGGAGACTGGAGCTCTATATAGGAAACAATCCTGTCTTCAACTCATTTACCTGTCCACAGGAGACTGGAGCTCTATATAGGAAACCATCCCGTCTTCAACTCATTTACCTGTCCACAGGAGACTGGAGCTCTATATAGGAAACCATCCCATCTTCAACTCATTTACCTGTCCACAGGAGACTGGAGCTCTATATAGGAAACAATCCCATCTTCAACTCATTTACCTGTCCACAGGAGACTGGAGCTCTATATAGGAAACCATCCCGTCTTTAACTCATTTACCTGTCCACAGGAGACTGGAGCTCTATATAGGAAACAATCCTGTCTTCAACTCATTTACCTGTCCACAGGAGACTGGAGCTCTATATAGGAAACCATCCCGTCTTCAACTCATTTACCTGTCCACAGGAGAGGAGGAAACAATCCCATCTTCAACTCATTTACCTGTCCACAGGAGACTGGAGCTCTATATAGGAAACCATCCCGTCTTCAACTCATTTGAGCTCTATATAGAGCTTAATTGCATCATAATATTTACCATCCACCGAAGAATTTATACGTTTGAAAGCAAGAAGATATTTATTTACCCAGCCCTTTTGGAAATCAATTAAACAAACACATATATGTTTCCGTTCTTGTCGTCTGGCTCAAATCACAGAGGATACAGTGGAAATTTGATCTACAGTACATCTACTACCCTGATTTTACCAAACCCATTCTGTTTGTCCAAATACTGAGTCAACCTGTTGTTTAAGATACCAGAGTATAGATTGTAGACTGTGCTAATAAGGCGGATGCCTCTGTCATTTAATGATGGAACCCATGGACCATTCTTTTATGTCTTTGGGATTGGTTTAATGATAGCCCTGTACCAAGTTGATGTGATGATACCTTTTTCAAAACACATTTGAAATAGACAAAATAGAGTCTGCAGTAACCTAGGAGAATTTAGGATTTAATTTGCAAACTCCTCTATTCCTGTTTCTTTTCTTGTTTTTGCTTTCTTAACAGCCTTCCTAACTTCCTCCATAGTACATTTTTCATTCAGGAATGAGTTTGAGGTGTATCCAGTCCTATTGACCCATTCTTTGAGTTAGAAGTATAATTTAAGAAGTCCTCATCAAACACAGATGGGATATTGTTGCAAATAGGTTAGCAAAATCATTCTCCCAGTTATCTAATTCACAATTCTTCTTATGTTCAAGATCACAATTTTCCATTATGATTTCCATGGGAATTTTGTAACTTTTTTTGTAACTATTGATTTCATTCCAAAATTGCTAAAGGTTGTTACTTTGCAGTTGTTCGAGATGTAGTGCTTCGCCCCTTCTGAACCACCTCTTATATAACTTTAGCTTGATGTCAAATATATGTTGAAACTGTTTAAACTCTTCTCTGAAAACTCTTCTCATTGATTGGTCTTTACATTTTAGGAACTTATATTCTACAACTCTTATTACAGACCATACATGACTTATTAACTTTTTTTTAATTTATTATTTATTTATTGCGGTCTCTTAGGCTTGGATGATACTAATTTAAACACTTGTACATTGCCTCGTGTAGTACATCACAGAACCGACCATACCACTGAAGAAAAATATTAACGTAACATACAACAATTTAAAAGATTTTACTGAGTTACAGTTCATATAAGGAAATCAGTCAATTGAAATAAATTAATGAGACCCTAACGTATGGATTTCACATGACTGGTAAAACAGATCTTTTTTTTTAAAGGTAGGGGCATGGATCAGAAAACCAGTCAGTATGTCATGCCCTGACCTTAGAGATCCTTTTTATGTCTCTATTTTGGTTTGGTCAGGGTGTGAGTTGGGGTGGGCATTCTATGTTTTGTGTTCTATGTTTTCTATTTCTGTGTCTTTGGCCGGGTGTGGTTCTCAATCAGAGGCAGCTGTCTATCGTTGTCTCTGATTGAGAACCATACTTATGTAGCCTTTTCCCACCTGTGTTTTGTGGGTAGTTGTTATTTTGTTTTGTGTTTCTGCACCTGACAGGACTGTTTCGGTTTTAGTTCATTCGCTTTGTTATTTCAGTTTTCAGTTCAAATAAAGTATGAACACGTACCACGGTGCGTTTTGGTCGCCATCTTCCAACAGCCGTTACACAGTATCTGGTGTGACCACCATTTGCCTCATGCAGCGAAACACATCTCCTTCGCATGGAGTTCATCAGGCTGTTGATTGTGGCGTGTGGAATGTCCTCTTCAATGGCCGTGCGAAGTTGCTGAATATTGAACTGGAAAATATTGCCGTACACGTCGATCCAGAGCATCCCAAACATGCTCAATGGTGAGTATGCAGGCCATGGAAGAACTGGGGCATTTTTAGCTTCCAAGATGATTGTGAAATGGTCCGTGCATTATCATGCTGAAACATGAAGTGATGGCGGTGGATGAATGGCATGACAATGGGCCTCAGGATCTCATCATGGTATATCTGTGCATTCAAATTGCCATTGATAAAATTCAATTGTGTTCATTGTCCATAGCTTTTGCCTGCCCATACCATAACCCCAACGCCACTATGGTGCACTCTGTTCACAACGTTGACATCAGAAAATCGATCACCCACACAATGCCATACACGCTGTTTGCCATCTACTGGTACAGTTAAACCAGGATTAAGAGCACACTTCTCCAGCGTGCCAGTGGTCAGCGAAGGTGAACATTTGCCCATTGAAGTCGATCAAGATGCCGAACTGCAGTCAGGTCAAGACCCCGGTGAGGATGACAAGCATACAGATGAGCTTCCATGAAATGGTTTCTGACAGTTTGTGCAGAAATTCATTGGTTGTGCAAACACAGAGTTTCCACCGGATGGCTGGTCTCAGACAATCTAGCAGATGTGGAGGTCCTGGGCTGTCAGGGCTACATGTGGTCTGCGGTTGTGAGTCCGGTTGTGAGTCCATAAGCCGCCTCCAAAGTCTGTAAAACAACTTTGGAGGCAGCTTATGGTAGAGAAATTAACATTCAATTATCTGGCAAAATCTCAGTGGACATTCCTGCAGTCAGCATTCTAATTGCACACTCCCTCAACTTCAGACATCTGTGGCATTGTGTTCCTCCTTAGATGAGCCTACATCCCGTTCCTCCTTAGATGAGCCTACATCCTGTTCCTCCTTAGATGAGCCTACACCTCCTTAGATGAGCCTACATCCCCTTCCCACCTTAGATACTACATCCTCTTCCTCCCCAATATACACTGCTCAAAAAAATAAAGGAACACTTAAACAACACAATGTAACTCCAAGTCAATCACACTTCTGTGAAATCAAACTGTCCACTTAGGAAGCAACACTGATTGACAATAAATTTCACATGCTGTTGTGCAAATGGAATAGACAACAGGTGGAAATTATAGGCAATTAGCAAGGCACCCCCAATAAAGGAGTGGTTCTGCAGGTGGGGACCACAGACCACTTCTCAGTTCCTATGCTTCCTGGCTGATGTTTTGGTCACTTTTGAATGCTGGCGGTGCTTTCACTCTAGTGGTAGCATGAGACTGAGTCTACAACCCACACAAGTGGCTCAGGTAGTGCAGCTCATCCAGGATGGCACATCAATGTGAGCTGTGGCAAGAAGGTTTGCTGTGTCTGTCAGCATAGTGTCCAGAGCATGGAGGCGCTACCAGGAGACAGGCCAGTACATCAGGAGACGTGGAGGAGGCCGTAGGAGGACAACAACCCAGCAGCAGGACCGCTCCTCCGCCTTTGTGCAAGGAGGAGCACTGCCAGAGCCCTGCAAAATGACCTCCAGCAGGCCACAAATGTGCATGTGTCTGCTCAAACGGTCAGAAACAGACTCCATGAGGGTGGTATGAGGGCCCGACGTCCACAGGTGGGGGTTGTGCTTACAGCCCAACACCGTGCAGGACATTTTTCATTTGCCAAAGAACACCAAGATTGGCAAATTCGCCACTGGCGCCCTGTGCTCTTCACAGATGAAATCAGGTTCACACTGAGCACATGTGACAGACGTGACAGAGACTGGAGACGCCGTGGAGAACGTTCTGCTGCCTGCAACATCCTCCAGCATGACCGGTTTGGCGGTGGGTCAGTCATGGTGTGGGGTGGCATTTCTTTGGGGGGCTGCACAGCCCTCCATGTGCTCGCCAGTGGTAGCCTGACTGCCATTAGGTACCGAGATGAGATCCTCAGACCCCTTGTGAGACCATATGCTGGTGCGGTTGGCCCTGGGTTCCCCCTAATGCAAGACGATGCTAAACCTCATGTGGCTGGAGTGTGTCAGCAGTTCCTGCAAGAGGAAGGCATTGATGCTATGGACTGGCCCGCCCGTTCCCCAGACCTGAATCCAATTGAGCACATCTGAGACATCATGTCTCGCTCCACAGACTGTCCAGGAGTTGGCGGATGCTTTAGTCCAGGTCTGGGAGGAGATCCCTCAGGAGACCATCCGCCACCTCATCAGGAGCATGCCCAGGCGTTGTAGGCAGGTCATACAGGCACGTGGAGGCCACACACACTACTGAGCCTCATTTTGACTTGTTTTAAGGACATTACATCAAAGTTGGATCAGCCTGTAGTGTGGTTTTCCACTTTAATTTTGAGTGTGACTCCAAATCCAGACCTCCATGGGTTGATAAATTTGATTTCAATTGATCATTTTTGTGTGATTTTGTTGTCAGCACATTCAACTATGTAAAGAAAAAAGTATTTAATAAGAATATTTCATTCATTCAGATCTAGGATGTTTTATTTTAGTGTTCCCTTTATTTTTTTGAGCAGTGTATTTGACCTCCATGAATTTCAAAAACAACAATGAATGATCAGGTAGTCTACTAGGGTCTCTAATCAGACCAACACACTCAGGACCTTTACTTTCCGCAAGCTCAGTTGAGGTAATCACATTCAACAATTACAATATATAGTCGACGACTGCTTTTACCTTTGTTGATATTGATGTGAAATAATCATTTTGCGGTGATAATCTACCATTCAGAATGCAGCACTTGGAATCCTTTAAGAATTCAATGGAAGTTTCCCCATGCCGATTTCCACCTGTGTCTATAGCAACTCTAGGTGTCCAGAGAATACCCCTGCGCCAACAATGGCTGACAAAAACATGAGTCGCGTCCACTTATAGAACCCTCCGGTGGTAAATAACAAGAAAAAAATAACAAAAGAATATTGCGACACACTGTGTTAAAATCTTACCCCAATTATTCCATCCATTGACTTGTCTACAATGTTCACTTCCTATATTGTTAAAATAATTTGTTCCTAACAAAAAGTCTGACGCCACCTGAAGCTTTAGGAGTTCTTCTATGAATGTTTCAGTTGTGTTCAAACCAAGAATAACCATCTAAGTCAATAGTGGAGTCACCATACAAATGAGTTTCATTCAAATAAAGAGGGTTTAGGGACTGTAGTAGTGATGTTCTAAGTGTACAGTTTGTGGTCGTAAGCCCATTAACGTTCCAGTGAATTAAAGAAAATTGTTCAGCACTTAGGGACGATAGATGGTTTTCAGCCTTCCTGGGCATGATCAGTGGGTCCAGCTCCCCGGCCCCTGTCGTCACCCTCGGGATCAGGAGACTGCTTTAGCATCCTCCCATTCCCTGAAATGTAGAAATCTCTTGTATGAGTGTTCTGAATTTGAGTTTGATGACCTGATCTATGTGGCACTTGGCCGACCCGATGAACGCCCTCTCAAATTTTGGCCTGCTCTTCAGATGTTGCTTCAGCCAGCGTACATCAACTTTAACTTTGAGCCCCCGGAATGCGACCTTCAAAACTCTTGGTCCCCAGCCTCTCGCTCTCATTCTTTCATTGGCCACCAACTCTGGCAACTGCTCACAGCACAGACCCTCAGCGTAGCTCCCTCACCTTTTCTGACGTATCTTTGGTGTCCTCGTAAGGTAGACCTGTTACTGTTATAGATACTGTACGTCTGGGTCCAACCGGTTTGTTGGGTTCTTTTTGGGTTGTTAGATTTTCCAGCGACACTGCTTTACACAAGTGGTGTTCGTAGGTAACCACACACTGGTTTACCTACAAGTAAGTGATGTAGCCATGTTAAGTCCTGAGTCATTGGAGGTTTTCCAGTGAAATTATTATATCAGTGTTGTGATTTAGGAAGTGAACTGGAA
Organism: Oncorhynchus clarkii lewisi; assembly: GCF_045791955.1. NCBI lineage: Eukaryota > Metazoa > Chordata > Actinopteri > Salmoniformes > Salmonidae > Oncorhynchus > Oncorhynchus clarkii. The sequence goes on along the minus strand of NC_092160.1, from coordinate 20,264,492 downwards.
TAGAGACAGAGACTGGGGAATGTTCAATCTAATGCAGCAACAGCGACCTTTCACCGACCTCTGTGTGTCAATATGTAGTTCTCATTCAATTACCGTTTCTTACGGGTGGCAACACAAAAGTCATAGATTGTCATTGACAGCCATCAAAAGAATACTGTTACCATATGTTTTCCAGTACCAGATACAGTGTCAACTCTCTGGCCACTGTGTATGAAAAACAACCAGACACACAGTAGGTTTCCGATCAGAGGACGCTGGTGGTAGGAGCTATAAGAGGACGGGCCCATTGTAATGGCTGAAATGGAGTCAAATATGTTGGATGTGTTTGATACTGTGCCATCCATTCCATTCTTTACAATGAGCCCATCCTCCTATAGCTCCTCCCACCAGCCTCCTCTGGTGCAAATCTATAATTTTCCCCGCGATGTGTTTGAAACCATTTCATATAGCATGGACTGAATGGAACACCTCCCGTACTAGGGGTTGTTTAAGTGAGCCCTGAGCTCCATTTGTGCTCAAAGCCTCCAGAGAGCAAAATTAACCCCTGTTTATTATTGCATCCATTGTAGAGCATCTTTGAATGAATGGGTTTCATGCTGTTCCGTACAGCAAACACGCATCTTGTATTTTGCCTAGGAAGATTAACAAACATCAACCATGATGGAGACTTCTTTTAATGTCAGTCTGCCTTTGATACGCGAGAGTTCACGTTAGGGATCCGATTGAGATCAGATATCGCACAAAGCAAGTGTTAATAACAAAGAATGGAGAAAGGGTCTATTATTCAGAGGGCACACTGGCGCACACACACTCACACACCGTAGATAGTGAACTCAACTCCCTCTTGAGAGCGGCGGTGGTGTAATAATTATCTCTGATACGTGTTGTGCTGAACCCCTGTGCTCTCTCCCACTGTGTGCTCTCACTTTCCCTCTCTCACTCTCTTTTCCTCCTATCTCTCTCTCTCTCTCTCCTCCCTCTCTCTCGTTCTCTTTCTCCCTCCATAAGCCCAAATAACAAAGGGAGATTTTTTTATATACATGTGAACGACCGTGCGAATGCTTGAAATGGAATGCATGGGAGTGAACGAGAGAGAACGTACAGGCCGGAAGCGTCAACAGCGTCAATGGCGTCTAAGTCAAGCAACGTTGGTAAAAATGTACTAATACTTTGTATGAAAATAGACTAAGTGCACTGTTACCTCTGGAAGTGTGAAATGTATAGGTACAGTTTTTCAGCCAGTACAAGCAGGGTACTGGCTGGAGTCCGACTAGTGATGACTATTTAACAGTCTGATGGCCTTGAGATAGAAGCTGTTTTTTAGTCTCTCTGTCCCAGCTTTGATGCACCTGTACAGACCTAGCCTTCTGGATGATAGAGGGGTGAGCAAGCTGTGGCTCGGGTAGCTGAGGTCCTTGATGATCTTTTTGGCCTTCCTGTGACATTGGGTGCTGTAGATGTCCTGAATGGCAGGCAGTGTGCTCCCGGTGATCCGATGATGCATTGGTCTGACCGCCCCACCCTCTGGAGAGTCCAGTGATACAGCCTGACAGGAAGCTCCTAATGGTGCATCTGTAAAAGTTTGTGAGGGTCCTCAGAGCCAAGCAGAATTTCTTCAGCCTCCTGAGGATGAAGAGGCGCTGTTGCACCTTCTTCACCGCACTCTCTGTGTGGGTGGACCATTTGAGATTCAGTGAGGTGTACGCCGAGGAACATGAAGCTTTTTACCTTCTCCACTGCGTCCCCGTTGACGTGGATGGGGGCGTGCTCCCTCTGCTGTCTCCTGAAGTCCACATCAACTACTTTGTTTTTTTCCATGGCATAGACTGACCAGGTGAATCCAGGTGAAAGCTATGATCCCTTATTTGACAACAAATAATAATCAGTGTAGATGAAGGGGAGGAGACGGGTAAAAAAAATATTTTTAATCCTTGAGACAATTGAGACATGGATTGTGTATGTGTGCCATTCAGAGGGTGAATGGGCAAGACAAACTCAATATTAGAAATATGTTCTTAATGTTTGGAATACTCAGTGTATGTCACGTTGTCAATTGTTGCTTAGAGACGATATGAGACGATTTGATTGATACAGTTCAAACAAAGTGCATGGTTAGTGAGTGCCTTTGTTCAAATGAATCAAATCTGGTCTAGAGATTGAGTGGGTCATTTGTAGAAAGGAAGTTCGAAGTATTGATCTTCCCTACTTTGCTAAGTAAAGTTGTAAGGTAAAACAATATATTGGGCTGTGTGCTTTGGTTAAACTGACAAATAGGCTGTTTAAAAACAATGCAACAGTCTATCTACCTGTGTTGATTTAATCATGGGCATATAGCAGCCTACCTACCTGTGTTGACTAGATCATGGGTACATAGCAGCCTACTTACCTGTGTTGATTTGATCATGGGTATATAGCAGCCTACCTACACTCTAAAAATTAGGAGTTCAATTGTAGTTCTTCTAAGATCCTCAAATATCCTCATCCTTGGCAATGAAAAACAACGGCAAAAGGTTCTTCAAAGAACTACTTAGGAGGTGGGGTTCATCGAGGAACCCCCATTGTTGCTGGCATCCTTCGGGGAACTTCGCAATTGCAACTAAAAACCCTCATGCCGAGTTTGAATGCGACAACAGTTAAAAAGGTACGTTGGGTTGATGTTTGGCTCTGAATATGTATCAAAATCATTTAAATAATAATATAAAATACTAATGAATAACGGAGACAGTTATGGTCTTCTGTGAATAGCTTCCATAACATTACTATAGCTATAGTTTAGAAGAACTAACGTACATTTTAGAAAGCCAGGTTTGACCGTTGGCGTTGTATGACCTACAGTACAGTAACGTTAGCTAGCTAGCTAAAGTTATGTCCTAACTAGGCAGAACTAGGTTTGTATTATTTTCTGAACTATATTCTACCCCATATATTGTATATAATTTCCATAAAGCCAACATGGCTTTACACTCATTGTCACGGCCGTTGAATGAAGAGGACCAAGGTGCAGCATGGTGAGCGTACATATTCCTTTATTTATATGACGCTGACAAAAACAATAAACAATCCAAAAACAACCGTGAAGCTAAAGGCTATAGTGCCAACAAACAAAGACAACTACCCATCAAGACAGGTGGGAAAAGGGCTGCCTAAGTATGGTTCCCAATCAGAGACAACGATAGACAGAGAAAGTAAGTTTCCAATCTAGAGCAGTTCTCACTTGTGTGAGAATGAACTAGCTAATGCTAGCTTCGTTGACATTAGCTAGCTAGCTAGCTAACTAACTAACTAACTAACTAAGGATGGTGCCCTGTCCAGACGAGATGTTACAACGAACTGAATCTTCAACGGAGGGCTTCCTCTTTATATAGGCTGTGACAGCATGCAATACTATTATGAACTCACAAGGGGGCATAACATTAACGTAAACGAGGAGAAGGAGAGATGTTGTGTGGGAAAGTTGCTTTTTTTCACTCGATCTGTCCAACTTATCACCTTATCGCCTCTAAAATGTAAATAAAACACTATAAAGAGTCATTACATACCTATTTGAAGGTTTGTGTCGAATTTGAATCGGGTTTTAGGGTGGTGCTAAAGTGATCTTAGAAGTAAACAGCGGCTTTGAGAATGATGATCGCATGCAATGATGACGCAAAATATGACTAGGTATCCCCCCTTACCCCCATCACTGTCCATTTCTTGTTTTTAAACGATCGTCCTTTTGAAATTCTTATAGGACAGAGCATGGACACAATGCAATTGGGATCAAAAAGAAGGTACGGATATATTGTAGGACAGCTGCATTTGAAGTGTACATGTAACCTACACAGCAGTCAATACAAACTGAAATCTATTAGCATACAAATGTGTGCAAATTATCTTTTCAGCTCTTCTCAGAAATGAATCAAGTCCATGGAATAGATATAAACAAAAAGATCATTCAAGGACTAGCAAGAGGTAAAGGACAATACACAAGAGGTATTTGCTCTTATTCCTCCCCTTTCTCTTATGTATTTTGTCATAAAATGAACAAGTGTAGTAAGATCATTGCTTTACTTTACTTGGACTCGAGACCACAGCAGCGATCCTGCTCTTGCCCTACCTCTTCTATGAGAACCAGAGTGGCCTTTATGTCCGTGACAAGGTATGCCTCTGCACCAATAATCCGTTTTTTCACAAACAGAAGCTACAGCTGAACATTTGTTATGTTCTTTGTTAATTGTATGTGTATTAATATTTTTTCTTACTTTTATTGACACATTTCACCGCACCCCACTCCTTTACTGCACATCGACGGAAATCCATTTCACCATGAGAGTGAAATCCCGCTGGCATTTGATTGGGAGAACATCCATGCCCTAGAGGACGTCCCCACGGGACTTGTGGCTCTGCTAGGGCTGTATTCTTTATTTTTCAGTTCAATTTCCCCAAAATGTCAGAAAAACACTTATGTTCTTATGTTACTGTGTTCTGGGGATAAGAGAAGTTGGGGTGAAGTTACCAGGGACGGTAATGAAGATGGCACACTTCCTAACATAACTAAGTGGTTGTTGGACACACACACACACTAAAGCTAAAAAATCTGTATTTAGCATCAAGTTTACAGTATTGTTAGTTTACCTATGATTCATTTTTAATGTATGTTGTTTTTATTGTACATCATTATTTTATAAAAATGTAAAAAAATGTAATGAAAAGCACTATACAAAATAAATGTATTATTTATTATGGTCTGACATGTCTGTAAAAATGTTGCAATTTTGTAACGATTTAACTCTGATTTCAAGAGAGAACCATCTAATTATAATTCAATGAATTAACGCTCGCTTTATTTGCAGGCAGAAACACAACGTTGACGGACGTTCCCCTTGTGTATTCAGCTCTACTGTGCTCTCTCTCTTCCTCGGTCCCTCCCTTCCTTCCTCTTTCCTCACCCCCTCTTCCTCCCACCCCTTAGATAGCTATTTTCTGCCGCGGCGAGGTAGCTGTGTGCTACCTGGCAGGGCTAGGCGGTGGAGGTGGTAATGGAAGGCCTGACCGGGCCTGTCAGTTCATGCCACCCCAGGGAACGGGCTGGTGGGCCTGTCAGTTCATGCCACCCCAGGGGACGGGCTGGTGGGAAAGTAATGGCCAAGGCTGCCAGATGTAGCCGTCACTTCTAATCAAGTGTGCCTCTGTCACTTTGGCTTTATTGATACCTCCCTATGTGAAGTCCCCATGCGGCCACAACCGGCCCCCAGCCTCCACTGGTTCCCGCCACAATCAGACTAGTTTCTTACCGACAAACAACTCTTGTTTCTCCCGTTGACTTGTCTGTCTTGCCTTTTTAACAACTTCCCATGTGGTGGTAGCAGGGTTGACTACGCCTGGGCTCAGATAATCATACAGTGTTGTGTTTGTATCTGGGTGAGGAAAACATGGGCAGTGGAAAACGAGATGTGACAGGGTCAGGGGTCCCTTCAGAACACCGTAGCCATATGTATATCATCTCTATATGTGCTCCTTTCTTCCTATAGGTGTCTCTGGAAGCTGTGTGTGTGTGTGTGTGTCAAATCAATTGTTATTTGTCACATTATTAGTCTACACCTGTTGTTTCCCAACAGTGAAATGTTTACTTATGGGTCCTTCCCAACAATGCAGAGAGAGAAAAAATAAATAATAATAGAAATACACAAGGAATAAATACGTAACGATGACTTGGCTATATACACGGGGTACCGGTATGAGGTAATTGAGTTAAAGTGACTAGGCAACATGATAGATAATGAACAGTAGCAGCGTAAGTGATGAGTTAAAAAGGGTCAATTAACCAAATAGCTACCCAGACTTTTTTTAAACTATTTAGCTAATTATTTAGTAGTCTTATGGTTTGGTAGTAGGAACTTTTCAGGGCCCTTTTGGTTCCAGACTTGGTGCATCGGTACCGCTTGCCGTGCTGTAGCAGAGAGAACAGTCTATGACTTGGGTGGCTGGAGTCATTGTGCTAAAAGCTAGTTAGCAAGTACTTCTAACCCCTGAGGGGCCCCTGTGTTGAGGGTCAGTGTGGCGGATGTGTAGTTGCCTACCCTCACCACCTGGGGGCGGCCCGTCAGGAAGCCTACGATCCAGTTACAGAGGGAGGTGTTCAGTCCCAGGGTCCTTAGCTTAGTGATGAGCTTGGAGGGCATTATGGTGTTGAATGCTGAGCTGTAGTCAAGAAACAGTTATTCTCACGTAGGTGTTCCTTTTGTCCAGGCGGGAAAGGGCAGTGTGGAGTCAAATCTAGTCAAGTTGTATTTGTCACATGCGCCGAATACAACCTTACCGTGAAATGCTTACTTACAAGCCCTTAACCAACAGTGCAGTTCAATAAATAAAGTTAAGAAAATATTTACTAAAATAAATGAAAAATGAAAAGTAACACAGTAGAATTACATAATAACGGGGCTATATACAGGGGGCACCGGTACTGAGTAAATGTGCGGAGGTACAGGTTAGTCGAGGTAATTTGTACATGTGCTGTAGGTAGGGGTGCAGTGACTGTGCATAGATGATAAACAGCGAGTAGCAGCAGTGTAAAAATAAAGGGAGTGGGGCAATGTTAAGAGTCCTGGGTGGCCATTTGATTAATTGTTCAGCAGTCATATTGTTTGGGGGTAGAAGCTGTTAAGGAGCCTTTTGGACCTAGACTTGGCACTCCGGTACCGCTTGCCGAGCAGTAGCAGAGAGAACAGTCTATGACTTGGGTGACTGGAGTCTTTGACTATTTTTTGGGGCCTTCCTCTGACACCGTCTGGTATATAGGTCCTGGATGGCAGGAAGCATGGCCCCAGTGATGTATTGGGCCATACGCACTACCCTCTGTAGCGCCTTACGGTCAGATGCAGAGCAGTTGCCATACCAGGCGGTAATGCAACCGGTCAGGATGCTCTCGATGGTGCAGCTGTTGAACTTTTTGAGGATCTGGGATCTCATGCCAAATCTATTCAGTCTCCTGAGGGGGAAAAGGTGTCATGCCCTCTTCACGACTGTCTTAGTGTGTGGACCATGATAGTTTGTTGGGCATGTGGACACCAAGGAACTTGAAACTCTCGACCCACTCCACTTCAGCTCCGTCGATGTAAATGGGGGCCTGTTCGGCCCTCATTTTCCTGTTGTCCATGATCATCTCCTTTGTCTTGCTCACATTGAGGGAAAGGTTGTTGGCCTGGCACCACACTGCCAGGTCGTTGACCACCTCCCTATAGGCTGTCTCATCGTTGTCGGTGATCAGGCCAACACTGTGTCATCAGCAAACTTAATGATGGTGTCGGAGTCGTGCTTGGCTATGCAGTCGTGGGTGAACAGGGAGTACAGGAGGGGACTGAGCACGCACCCCAGAGGGGAACCGGTGTTGAGGATCAGCATGGTAGATGTGTTGTTGCCTACCCTTACCACCTGGGGGCGGCCCGTCAGGAACTCCACTATCCAGTTGCAGAGGGAGGTGTTCAGTCCCAGGGTCCTTAGCTTAGTGATGAGCTTTGTGGGCACTATGGTGTTGAATGCTGAGCTTTAGTCAATGAACAGCATTCCCACATAGGTGTTCCTTTTGTCCAGGTGGGAAAGGGCAGTATGTAGTGTGGATCTGTTGGGGCAGTATGCAAATTGGAGTGAGTCCCCCCTTTACCTCTCAGACCCTCTTCTCCCCCATCAACCCAGCGTCATCCCCAGGCCGTAGATCCAGAGCTATGGCGACAGGGCCTTCTCCAGGGTTGCTCCTAGGTTCTGGAACTCCCTCCCTAGCTATCTTTCAGTCTCTTATAAAGCCCCACCTCTTTGACAAGGCCCACCATTAATATGTCCATCACCCCCAGATCCCCCTGACTAATCTGTTCATCACCCCCAGATCCCCTTAACTAATCTGTCCATCCTTCCCACCCCCCAGATCCCCCTGTCCTGGCACATGGTCTGTTCCTTGTTGTACACCTTCCCTGACAGATGCTCAGAGCAAGAGTGACACACAATGGAGCCCCCTGCATTGCAGATGTACTCTACTGTGATACTGTTGTCAACACAACATTGTGGAACGATTGATTTTTGGTCAGTGTAAGTATGAGTGGAATGATTCTAGATATTTAAACCGACTTAAACAATATATTGTGATAAGTAGATTAAATAGAATGCATGAAGAACATGATGAAACATCTATATTTTATATGCAAATTTTGCACCCTGGTGACAAAAAGTGGTTGTAAAACCAATTGATGGATATTTCACCACTGTCATAACACGGGGCTCTGCCACCGTGAGTTATGGTGATCCTAAGCTCTCTAAGAGGAGCAGAATCATCTCAAGCCGTAGATTTTTAGGACTTAAATCTTTTATCATCATACGTGATTCATAACGCTGAAAAGAAGCTAGTCTTCTATCCTCTATTTCATTTCATTTCACCATCTTTGAAAGGTCTTTTAAGGCAGAACTGAAACTCTTATTATTTTCATAGCTTTCATAGCGTCTGTCAACATGTTTAGATGTTGGTAGTTTTAGAATCAAATGTCAGGCAGAGGCATTTCCATGCACTATCAGTGTAATACATGTAGACCATGAGGAGTATCTAGGGATGGAAGGAAAGGGGGTGGAAATGAAGAGAGACTTTATCCCCAGGAAGACGGGCCTTGGTTCCCAAGAACACCATGTCGCCCGAATCCCCCAGAATCCCTTCATGGTAGAACAAAGATGTTTTGACACGGCGGCTCGTGTAAAGTCTCCGCAAACCGGGTATATATTTAAAAAAAGACCCCAGCTCCACCATCACTTTCTTATCTTCCTTCATTAGAGGGAAAACGGAAACTGACGACCAACGGCTCTAATAAAGAGCCGAGCCCCCCTCCAATTGTAACTGTCCGATTTGTCACTTTTCAAATGACATACCTATTAGAGGCCAATAAAACCTCTCTGAGCCGAGTGGAGCCAGCCTGCACACATCAAGGCTGCGATTTAGACGAAAGATGAGATGTCAACCAGAGAGACAAGGAGGCAAGATTTCCGTCTCTCTGCTTCTATCTATAAGTTCCCATATAGCTCAGTTGGTAGAGCATGGCACTTGCAATGCCAGGGTTGTGGGTTTGATTCCCACAGGGGACCCGTATGAAAATGAATGCACTCACTGTAAGTTGCTCTCGTTTGGAAACGACTAAAATGTAAGCCGCCTCATTTGGAGAGCCCTGCTGGTTTTGGCTCCCATCGATGAGCACTGCTGTTGTTCCTCCTTGGGAACTTATTCAATAAAACAAAATGCCAAAGCTAGGGTTTTGGAAGAGGATGGAGCAGGCAGTGTTATCTGTCTATGGGTTGAGGCAGCAGCAGTAGCATCCTGCAACACCCTTCTCTCAAGTTTTATACTAATGATATACTCTATATTAACCCTGTATTACTGATGCTATACAGTATTGTTCAAAAGTTTGGAGTCACTTAGAAATGTCCTTGTTTTTGAAAGAAAAACTTTTTTTTGGTCAATTAAAATAACATCAAATTGATTAGAAATACAGTGTAGACATTGTTAATGTTGTAAATTATGATTGTAGCTGGAAACGGCTGATTTATAATGGAATATCTACATAGGCGTACAGAGGCCCATTATCAGCAAACATCACTCCTGTGTTCCAATGGCACGTTGTGTTAGCTAATCCAAGTTTATCATTTTAAAAGGCTAATTGATCATTAGAAAACCATTTTGCAATTACGTTAGCACAGATAAACTGTCGTACTGATTAAAGAAGCAATACAACTGGCCTTCTTTAGACTAGTTGGGTATCTGGAGCATCAGCATTTGTGGATTCGATTACAGGCTCAAAATGGCCAGAAACAAAGAACTTTCTTCTGAAACTCGTTAGTCTATTCTTGTTCTGAGAAATGAAGACTATTTCACGTGAGAAATTGCCAAGAAACTGAAAATCTCATACAACACTGTGTACTACTCCCTTCACAGAGCTGCACAAACTGTCTCTAACCAGAATAGAAAGAGGAGTGGGAGGAAAAGGCTTTTAGATATTTTAAATGTTTTTCGTCTTTATTTGAGCTCACATAATACCATTTAAAAGTATGCTTAAAGGTGTCTATAATAGATAAATGTGGCAAAAACAAATGTAGACATTAATAAATGCATTTCTATAGATAGGTTAGCTGACAACGTCACATAAAACGATTTGCACTCTTTAATTGGGCAGAAGTTCATGTGTTGTTGTGACTCTGGATGGCCAGATAGCTGGCAACAATGGCAAGAAGCTGACATGTAGGTGGCTCGTTTCAGCTAGTTTTATCTTGCTCTTGATACCATGTCATGTTTTGAGGTGTTTTAACTAATGTTATGCCTATGCTAATATGGCAAAACATTTGCTAGCTAACCAACAACTGTAATTATGTTTTTGAGAGGCAACAAGTGTTCATTGTGCAACAAGTGTTCATTGTGTTCAGTGTATTTATGTTTTCAATAAACATTGGAGATGAAATCTAGTTTGGAAGTGATCCCTGTCTGTTTTGCTCCAAAGTTGCACACGCGTCGGTTTTGTTGCTAAACACCCAACCCATCTATAGCTTCCAAAATATTTTGATTAAATGGTGGGAGAGTGCCAAGATGGAGGTGCAGTGGCTTCAAAACAGCGTCCCCTGTCAGTCATCTAGTGTATTTATATATAATTGTTTAAAACCCATGATTCCCTTCCTAATCCAAGAGGTATTATGAGCAGGATGGACCCATCTGGAGCTGTGTGGCTGCTAGTATGTGGTACTCTTGATAACAGACATCTTGAAATACAAAAAATAAAATTCTAGTAATGATGACAGATGTCTAATCCTTACTGTTAGTGGATTTACAGTGTTAGACCATGGACTAATACGTAGATGTCTGACAGTTGTACTTACTGAGATGTAATTGCTGTATGCTGGTTCTGTGAAAATGATCTATGCATATATACACTGCTCAAAAAAATAAAGGGAACACTAAAATAACACATCCTAGATCTGAATGAATGAAATATTCTTATTAAATACTTTTTTCTTTATATAGTTGAATGTGCTGACAACAAAATCACACAAAAATGATCAATGGAAATCACATTTATCAACCCATGGAGGTCTGGATTTGGAGTCACACTCAAAACTAAAGTGGAAAACCACACTACAGGCTGATCCAACTTTGATGTAATGTCCTTAAAACAAGTCAAAATGAGGCTCAGTAGTGTGTGTGGCCTCCAAGTGCCTGTATGACCTCCCTACAACGCCTGGGCATGCTCCTGATGAGGTGGCGTATGGTCTCCTGAGGGATCTTCTCCCAGACCTGGACTAAAGCATCCGCCAACTCCTGGACAGTCTGTGGTGCAACGTGATGTGGCGTTGGTCGATGGAGCGAGACATGATGTCCCAGATGTGCTCAATTGGATTCAGGTCTGGGGAATGGGCGGGCCAGTCCATAGCATCAATGCCTTCCTCTTGCAGGAACTGCTGACACACTCCAGCCACATGAGGTCTAGCATTGTCTTGCATTAGGAGGAACCCAGGGCCAACCGCACCAGCATATGGTCTCACAAGGGGTCTGAGGATCTCATCTCGGTACCTAATGGCAGTCAGGCTACCTCTGGCGAGCACATGGAGGGCTGTGCGGCCCCCAAAGAAATGCCACCCCACACCATGACTGACCCACCGCCAAACCGGTCATGCTGGAGGATGTTGCAAGCAGAAGAACGTTCTCCACGGCGTCTCCAGACTCTGTCACGTCTGTCACATGTGCTCAGTGTGAACCTGATTTCATCTGTGAAGAGCACAGGGCGCCAGTGGTGAATTTGCCAATCTTGGTGTTCTCTGGCAAATGCCAAACGTCCTGCACGGTGTTGGGCTGTAAAGCACAACCCCCACCTGTGGACGTCGGACCCTCATACCACCCTCATGGAGTCTGTTTCTGACCGTTTGAGCAGACACATGCATATTTGTGGCCTGCTGGAGGTCATTTTGCAGGGCTCTGGCAGTGCTCCTCCTGCTCCTCCTTGCACAAAGGCGGAGGTAGCGGTCCTGCTGCTGGGTTGTTGCCTTCCTGCGGCCTCCTCCACGTCTCCTGATGTACTGGCCTGTCTCCTGGTAGCGCCTCCATGCTCTGGACACTACGCTGACAGACACAGCAAACCTTCTTGCCACAGCTCGCATTGATGTGCCATCCTGGATGAGCTGCACTACCTGAGCCACTTGTGTGGGTTGTAGACTCCGTCTCATGCTACCACTAGAGTGAAAGCACCGCCAGCATTCAAAAGTGACCAAAACATCAGCCAGGAAGCATAGGAACTGAGAAGTGGTCTGTGGTCACCACCTGCAGAACCACTCCTTTATTGGGGGTGTCTTGCTAATTGCCTGTAATTTCCACCTGTTGTCTATTCCATTTGCACAACAGCATGTGAAATGTATTGTCAGTCAGTGTTGCTTCCTAAGTGGACAGTTTGATTTCACAGAAGTGTGATTGACTTGGAGTTACATTGTGTTGTTTTAAGTGTTCCCTTTATTTTTTTTGCAGTGTATATACAGTATATATTTTTTTGACACATGAGCACAAACACAAACAGACACACACAAACAACGTATAGTGTAAATGCACACACACACACTGAGTTGGAGATTGCCAGTGGTGTAATGTAGTTCAGTAAAAATACTTTAAAGTACTACTTAAGTAGATTGAGGTGTCTGTACTTTACTTTACGATTTATATTCATGACAACTTTTACTTTTACTTTTTACTCCATGCATTTTACCTGCCACCCAAAAGTACCATTTTGAATGCTTAGAAGGACAGGAAAATGGTCAAATTCCTGCACTTATCAAGAAAACACATGGTCATCCCTTCTGCCTGTGATCTAGCGGACTCACTAAACACAAATTTATCTTTTGTAAATGATGTCTGTGTGTTGGAATGTGCCCCTGGCTATCCATACATTTTTTTAACAAGAAAATGATGCTGCCTGTTTTGTTTAATTGAAGGAATTTGACATGATATATACTTTTACTTTCGATACTTAATTAAGTATATTTTAGCAAATACATTTTCTTTTGAAACTTAAGTATATTCACAACCAAATACTTTTAGTCAAGTAGTATTTTACTGGGTGGCTTTTACTTTTACTTGAGTAACTTTATATTAACGTTTCTATACTTTTACTCAAGTATGACAATTTGGTACTATTTCCACCACTGGAGATTGCTGTGTTGTGTCATTGGCCACAGCCACAAAGGCCCCCTGATTAGCATTATGGGTGTAGCAAGTGTGGTAAAACATAAAACATGCAGGCTGCTTTTAATTGGCTCCCCTGCTCTTGCATCCAACAAGAGACACATTTTTACAATGTAGCCTACCAAAGGTCACGTCCCAAATTACACCATATTCCCTACATAGTCCCCCATGGGCCCTGGTCAAACATAGAGAATAGGGTCCCATTTTGAACGGAGACATAGTATTGGAGAATCAACACTGATTTCCCATGCCTGCTCTATAGTGATGTCATGTTCCCTATACTGTATATCGTGGCATATTTATCACTGCTATAAAGGCAGGTTAGTCACACGGTACAAATTTCCAATGGCAATTAAAATGTAGGCCCTAAACAAACCAAATAAATCTAAAAAAAATCTATGTATTGATCGTTAAAGCTGTCCATCCCAAACTAAATTGTCACTTGCGTCACAATTCCAGTGGCGTTTTGGAACAAATTCAACATGTCCAACCATCTTCTATAACCGTAAAAGCCTTGGTTTCATGCATGTTAACATCAGAAGCTTCCTCCCTAAATTTGTTTTATTCACTGCTTTAGCACACTCTGCCAACCCGGATGTCCTAGCCGTGTCTGAATCCTGTTTAATTAAGGAAGGCCACCAAAAATCCTGAAATTTCCATCCCTAACTATAACATTTTCCGACAAGACAGAACTACCAAAGGGGGCGGAGTTGCAATCTACTGCAGAGATAGCCTGCAGAGTTCTGTCATACTAGGTCTGTGCCCAAACAATTCAAGCTTCTATTTCTAAAAATCCACCTTTCCAGACTTGCCCAAAGTCAGGTCGAGTCATAAGGCTCAAGTCCAAGTCAAGTCAAGAGTCATTGGTGTTAAAGTCAAAGTCGAGTTGCAAGTCATCATATTTGTGACTCGAGTCTGACTCGTGGCCAAGTCATGTGCCTCGAGTTCACACCTCTGCCTAACAGTACGAGCTATGAAGATAGATGGGGGGCAATCAATTCACATATCAAATCAAATCAAATCAAATCAAATCAAATTTTATTTGTCACATACACATGGTTAGCAGATGTTAATGCGAGTGTAGCGAAATGCTTGTGCTTCTAGTTCCGACAATGCAGTAATAACAAGTAATCTAACTAACAATTCCAAAACTACTGTCTTGTACACAGTGTAAGGGGATAAAGAATATGTACATAAGGATATATGAATGAGTGATGGTACAGAGCAGCATAGGCAAGATACAGTAGATGGTATCGAGTACAGTATGTACAAATGAGATGAGTATGTAAACAAAGTGGCATAGTTTAAAGTGGCTAGTGATACATGTATTACATAAGGATACAGTCGATGATATAGAGTACAGTATATACGTATGCATATGAGATGAATAATGTAGGGTAAGTAACATTATATAAGTTTGCAGAGAGTTAAATAAAGTTCGTTCAGAGCCATCGATGTGTCTGCTTGGGGGGGGGATATATACGGCTGTGATTATAATCGAAGAGAATTCTCTTGGTAGATAATGCGGTCTACATTTGATTGTGAGGAATTCTAAATCAGGTGAACAGAAGGATTTGAGTTCCTGTATGTTTCTTTCATCACACCATGTCACGTTGGCCATGAGGCATACGCCCCCGCCCCTCTTCTTACCAGAAAGATGTTTGTTTCTGTCAGCGCGATGAATGGAGAAACCCGTTGGCTGCACCGCTTCGGATAGAGTCTCTCCAGTGAGCCATGTTTCAGTGAAGCAATGGACGTTACAGTCTCTGATGTCCCTCTGGAATGCTACCCTTGCTCGGATTTCATCAACCTTGTTGTCAAGAGACTGGACATATGGTGTCCAGAGCACAGCTGGGGGCAGAAGGTGGTCTTTTACAAGCGGCAGTGGTGAGAGACTTGTTTCTGGAAAGGTGGATTTTTAGAAGTAGAAGCTTGAATTGTTTGGGCACAGACCTGGATAGTATGACAGAACTCTGCAGGCTATCTCTGCAGCCCAAATATTAAAAATGATGCTATTGGCCTCCTGGGTGGCACAATGGTCTAAGGCACTGCATCACAGTGCAAGCTATGCCACTAGAGATTCTGGGTTCGAGTCCAGGCTCTGTCACAGCTGGCCGTGACCGGGAGGCCCATGGGGCGGGGCACAATTGGCCCAGCGTCGTCTGGGTTAGAGAGGCTTTGGCTGGCAGGGATATCCTTGTCACATTTCGCACTAGTGACTCCTGTGGTGGGCCGGGTGCAGTGCACACTGACACGGTCGCCAGGTGTACGGTGTTTCCTCTGACACATTGGTGTCATCTCTAATCCAAAACTAAATCTAGAAACGGCTTCCTATTTCGCAACAAAGCATCCTTTACTCATCCCGCCAAACATACCCTCGTAAAACTGACTAACCTACCAATCCTCAACTTCGGCGATATCGTTTATAAAATAGCCTCCAACACTCTACTCAGCAAATTGGATGCAGTCTATCACAGTGCCATCCGTTTTGTCACCAAAGCTAGTGACTCCCCATTCCGCATGAGGGAGCGTAATCATCGCCTGACACTAATTAGCATAACGCAACATAAATATGACATAAATATTCCTCGAAAATATTCCTATTCATGAAAATCACAAATGAAATATATTGAGACACAGCTTAGCCTTTTGTTAATCACCCTGTCATCTCAGATTTTCAAAATATGCTTTACAGCCAAAGCTAGACAAGCATTTGTGTAAGTTTATCAATAGCCTAGCATAGCATTTTGTCCAGCTAGCAGCAGGTAACTTGGTCATGGAAATCAGAAAAGCAATCAAATTAAATCGTTTACCTTTGATGAGCTTCGGATGTTTTCACTCACGAGACTCCCAGTTAGATAGCAAATGTTCCTTTTTTCAAAAAATATTATTTTTGTAGGCGAAATAGCTCCGTTTGTTCTTCACGTTTGGCTGAGAAATTTCCCCCAGAAATTGCAGTCACGAAAACGGCGAAAAAATATTCCAAATTAGCTCCATAATATCGACAGAAACATGACAAACGTTGTTTATAATCAATCCTCAAGGTGTTTTTCAAATATCTATTCGATAATATATCCATCGGGACAATTAGTTTTTCAGTAGGACCGATTGGAGTAATGGCTACCGCTGTATTTTACGCAAGAATCTCTCTGGGAGCATCAGGTGACCACTTACTGTGGTAGCTTCTTACGGGTATTCTTCAACATAAATGCGTAAAACTACGTCACAATGCTGTTGACACCTTCGGGAATACGGAGAAAGAGTAATCTGGTTGATAGTCCATTCACTGCTCAATAGGGACTCATTGGAACGCAGCGCTTTCAAAACAGGAGGCACTTCCGGATTGGATTTTTCTCAGGCTTTCGCCTGCAACATCAGTTCTGTTATACTCACAGACAATATTTGTACAGTTTTGGAAACTTTAGAGTGTTTTATATCCTAAGCTGTCAATTATATTCATATTCTAGCATCTTGTCCTGACAAAATATCCCGTTTATTACGGGAACGTTTTTTTTCCCAAAATGAAAATACTGCCCCCTAGTCACAACAGGTTTTAAGCGTCTCTAATCCAAAACTAAATCTAGAATCGGCATCCTATTTCGCAACAAAGCATCCTTTACTCATTCTGCCAAACATACCCTTGTAAAACTGACTAACCTACCGATCCTCAACTTCGGCGATATCGTTTATAAAATAGCCTCCAACACTCAGCAAATTGGATGCAGTCTGTCACAGTTTTGTCACCAAAGCCCTATATAATACCCACCACCGCAACCTGTATGCTCTCGTTGGCTGGCCCTCGCTTCACATTCGTCGCCAAACCCATGGGCTCCAGGTCATCTATAAGTCTTTGCTAGGTAAAGCCCGTCTTATCTCATCTCACTGGTCACCATAGCAGCACCCACCTGTAGCACGCGCTCCAGCAGGTATATTTCACTGGTCACCCCCAAAGCCAACTCCTCGTTTGGCTGCCTATCCTTTCAGTTCTCTGCTGCCAATGACTGGAATGAATTGCAAAAATCACTGAAGCTGGAGACTCATATCTCCCTCGCTAACTTTAAGCATAAGATGTCAGAGCAGCTCCTTTGCACCCCAGTATCTATACTTGCACATTCATCTTCTGCACATCTATTACTCCAGTTTAATTGCTAAATTGTAATTACTTCGCCACTACGGCCTATTTATTGCCTTACCTCCCTAGTCTTACCTCATTTGCACACACTGTATATATATTTTTTCTATTGTGTTATTGACTGTACGTTTGCTTATTCCATGTGTAACTCTGTGTTGTTGTTTGTGGCGTACTGCTTTGTTTTATGTTGGCCTGGTCACAGTTGTAAATGAGAACTTTTTATCAACTGGCCTACCTGGTTAAATAATGGTGATATAAAAAAATATATATATTGCTTCCGATCTCCAGTAAGGGTGTGTCTCAATAGCCTAAATTGGCCTTCTCTCTGCAGAATAGAGAAAGTAGACAAATTATTGAGACACACCCCAATTATACAAGGGTACAGGAGAGCCTAACTCCCATGGGCTTAACACATGGGCCCGTCCTGCAGTGAATGCCTGGTTGCCCTAAAATTGACCAACATCTGCATGCTGTCTTCGCGAACAGAACACCCTGTCCCTTGCCCATCCTGGCCGCCAAACCCCTGAGGCCCCCTGAGACTGCTGCCCACCTGTGTGACACACCCGGTGGCCACCCCAAGCTCTGAATAATGCATGGGCAGACTGTCGCCACTCTGCACTGAGTTAATGAGTCAATTGCTCAGTGAGTCTAGCGCTGGATCTCCAATGGCACCCTCTTCCCTATGACCTACTTTTGACCAGAACCCTATAAGTGCACTAAATAGGGAATAGGGTACTGTTTGGGATGCAGAATTGAAGTAGATGAGACAGACGCTGGTTGACGGTGAAGTCGGAGATGGTGGTGCGCTCCACATTGAAATGTCCTCCCCCCTTGCCCGGGTTTTGCTCCG
This sequence comes from Oncorhynchus clarkii lewisi, assembly GCF_045791955.1. NCBI lineage: Eukaryota > Metazoa > Chordata > Actinopteri > Salmoniformes > Salmonidae > Oncorhynchus > Oncorhynchus clarkii. Next base: position 20,246,291 of record NC_092160.1, on the reverse strand, counting down.
CGGTGTCTGCACCAGATGTCCAGGATTCGGGGTGATGGATTGTGGGTCCTAAGTCCCCCTTTCCCTCTGCAGCAGCAAAGCAGTGGAGGCAGACAATGTGTCTGGACGCATCTGCTGAGGGAAGGAGAACCATTTATATGCCCATGCTGCAGGACAGTTGTGTTCGTTTAACACAGAAGTTCCCCCATGTTTCCTCTTCCTCTCCACTGAATTCCTGGGAGACTTTCTCCCGACTTCCCTTCTCTCACTCATGTGCGTTAATGTACTGAGAGCTGATGTTCCTGCTCTAGTGGGTTTGTTGGAGGGAATGAACGACACACTCCATCCGTTACTGGTGGGGATAATAGACGAAGGACTGTTTGTAGTAAACATACTGCATGTCTGTAAGGGAGGGGATACATCCATCCAGGGAAGAAGATGGTCAATTATTGCTCACACGTACTGTATGTTTGGGACATGACGCTGAGGATTGAATATGCAATGCTGTTGCAATGCCCCCAATGTTTCTGCTGGTCTTGGTTATCTAAGAATGTGTTATTACTATTCAGCGAACTCTAAATTGGGATTTCTACAATTACTTTACATTTATTTGCATACTTATTTGCATATGGATGCCATTATATCATCTAAATACACTAATTACTCCATGGCTGTGTTTTTCATGAGAAAGTTTCACTTCCATTTGAATCTGTCAGCAAAATGTGACATCACTCATCTCTAATGAAGTATGGAGCCCTCAGGTCACTGCTAACCCCCTCCATCTCTCTCTCGCTCTCGCTCTCTCTCTCTCTCTCTCTCTCTCTCTCTCTCTCTCTCTCTCTCTCTCTCTCTCTCTCTCTCTCTCTCTTTCTCTGTCGCTGTCTCTCAATTCAATTTCAATTCAATATAAGGGGTTTTGTTGTCATGGGAAATATATGTTTACATTGCAAAAGCAAGAGAAATAGATAAAAGATAATAAACAAAAGTTAAATAAACAATAAAAATGTACAGTAAACATTACACTCACAAAAGTTCCAAAAGAATAAAGACATTTCAAATGTCATTATGTCTATATACAGTCGTGGCCAAAAGTTTTGAGAATGACACAAATATTAATTTCCACAAAGTTTGCTGCTTCAGATTTTTGTCAGATGTTACTATGCAATACTGAAATATAATTACATGCATTTCATGAGTGTCAAAGGCTTTTATTGACAATTACATGAAGTTGATGCAAAGAGTCAATATTTGCAGTGTTGGCCCTTCTTTTTCAAGACCTCTGCAATCTGCCATGGCATGCTGTCAATTAACTTCTGGGCCACATCCTGACTGATGGCAGCCCATTCTTGCATAATCAATGCTTGGAGTTTGCCAGAATTTGTGGGGTTTTGTTTGTCCACCCACCTCTTGAGGATTGACCACAAGTTCTCAATGGGATTTAGGTCTGGGGAGTTTCCTGGCCATGGACCCAAAATATCAATGTTTTGTTCCCTGAGCCACTTAGTTATCACTTTTGCCTTATGGCAAGGTGCTCCATCGTGCTGGAAAGGCATTGACCCTCTGAGTGAGCCCACTCCCTTGGCTGAGAAGCAACCCCACACATGAATGGTCTCAGGATGCCTTACTGTTGGCATGACACAGGACTGATGGTAGTACTCACCTTGTTGTTTGTTTAGAGTTTTCCAATTTTTACATAAGTGGTTAGATTCTATGGATTCTTCAATTACATTGAGCTGATTTCTGACGTGCTGTTCCTTTTTTTCCGTAGGTTATTTCTGTATTGTTTTAGTGATTCACCATAGGGAAGGCATAGGCTCAGGTTTTCTGGGTCTCTATGTTTTTGGTAGGATAGGTTTCTCAATTTCTTTCTTAGGTTTTTGCATTCTTACTCAAACCATTTGTCATTGTTGTTCATTGTCTTAGGTTTTCTGCTTGAAGTGTTTAAATTTGATAGGGAAGCTGAGAGGTCAAATATACTGTTGAGGTGTTCTACTGCCAAGTTTACACCTTCACTATTACAGTGAAACCTTTTGTCCAGGAAATTGTCTAGAAGGATTGAATTTGTTGTTGCCTAATTGTTTTTTGGTAGATTTCCACACTACTTTCCTTCCATATATATCATTTGTATTCAGTTTCTTTGGATATGATGCCTCATGATTGAGCGTAGCTCTGTTCAAGTAGAGTGTGATTTTGTTGTGATATGATAGGTGTGTCAGTGGACTGACTGTGAACGCTCTAAGAGACTCTGGGTTGAGGTCAGTGATAAAGTAGTCTACAGTACTACGGCCAAGAGATGAGCTATACTGTAGGTGTATCTACCATAGGAGTCCCCTCGAAGCCTACCACTGATTATGTACATACCCAGCATCCCACAGAGATGCAGTAGTTGTGGCCTGTTTTTGTTGGTTATGTTGTTGTAGTTGTTTCTAGGGGGTTATATGGAGGAGGGAATGCTGTCACCTCCAGGTAGGTGTTTGTCCCCCTGTGTGCTGAGGGTGTCGGGTTCTTGTCCAGTTCTGGCATTTAGGTCGCCACAGACTAATACATGTCCCTGAGCCTGTAAATTGTTGATCTCCCCCTCTAGGATGGAGAAGCTGTCATCATTAAAGTATGGGGATTCTATTGGGGAATATAGGTGGCACACATGAGGCCATTTTTCTATTTTTAGATTATTTCCTTATTTAAAAAAATATATATATATTATCCGTTATTTTACCAGGTAAGTTGACTGAGAACACGTTCTCATTTGCAGCAACGACCTGGGGAATAGTTACAGGGGAGAGGAGGGGGATGAATGAGCCAATTGTAAACTGGGGATTATTAGGAATTTCTATCCAGATGTAAAATGTTGACTAATTTAATAGAGTGGGTTAGGTCTGCTCTATACCAAATTAGCATGACCCCTGAGTCTCCCATGTTTCACACCTGGTAGTTTGGTGGATGGGACTATCAGCTCTCTGTAACCTAGAGGGCAACCAGTGGGTCCGTCTCTGTTATACCATGTTTCTTGTAGGATGATAATGTCTGTATTTCCAATTTCTTTGACGAAGTCTGGGTTCCTGATTTTTAGGCCAAAGGCAGATGACCTCAGACCTTACATATTCCAGGATGAGATAGTAAAAGCTTTGTGTTCAATAGTGTCTAGTGTTTAGGTCTGGACCATCACAGTCGGTGTGAACAGAGGATGTTGAGCATATGATACATACCTCTTAGGTCGCAGGATGGGGCTTGGGCAGGTGTAATAGTTTCTCTCTCTCTCTTTCTCTCTATTTTCTCTCTCAGTCACTCTCTATTTCTCTTTCTCGCAATCTCTTTCACTCTCTCTTTCTCCCCCCCCCCCCCCCCCCCCCCCCTCTCTCAATGGTCATGCCAAATGGCACCCTATGCCATTTATAGTGTACTACTACTTAGGATGGGCTCTCGTCAACAGCAGGGCATTATTTAGGGAATAGGGTACCATATGGGATGGAAGCTCACTCTTTCAAAATGGAGAGAACATTCTGCAATGTCACAGGGAATAGACAGTGTTAAGAGCTATAATTTCAATAATAGCCCTCTCAAAGGGAAAATGTCTTGCTTCGCATTTATTTATTATTATTTTTTATTTTTTTCAGTCACACTGACTGACTGTCTGGGGCTGTGCGGCCAAGTTCTAATTGAGGTGCTGGAACATGTAATGCAGCGCTGTGATCTAGACATCTGAACTGAATGAACAATGGGACTCAGAGGGACATTTTGCAATCAGATCCCTTTATTAACCTACTCTTAAGGGGGTACTTTGTGAATGTGTATTTATTATTAATTATGTCTAGATAGAAATTCTGATGTCACAAATAAGTAACGTGGGTTGTTCTTGTCATACTACAAATGTGTTATATGGCTTGACGACAGTGGTCAATTCTTGGCATATCCACCAGGGGGTAAACTTGTGTGGAAACGCTGCTCAAATTCAGTGTTCACAATCTTGTCTTGAGCCATGTTAAAGAAAGTATGTTGTTTCCAAGGTAGATTCAGCAATGTGACATCATACACAGTGTCACACCTCCTACCTTATAGATACAGTATCAACAGCAGGAAGTTTTCCCTCTGCATATAAAAAAAACGTAACCTTTATTTAAACTAGGCAAGTCAGTAAATTATGATGTCATATAGCAGTCTACCTTTCAGTCAAATATTATGTTGTATCTTATGGCAATATATATACCCTGGACTGCATTTGCTGATGTTGTCAATGTATTTTTTTAGGTCATTTGGGGGAATTATTAGTGTTCCTTGGCTAATATTTGAGGCAGAAACCACAAACTTTTAAATATTGACACTACATGAAATGCATGTGTTCTTCTTTTGCATTTCAAATACTGGGAGGTACATTTTTCTCTGTGTACTATCCCTTGCATTCATCATAAGCTTTAGCAAAATGTTCCGTCTAGGTTAATTAGCATTGACCATGGAAAGCCTGTAAAACACTCTCAACATACAGTATGGATAATGACAACAGTACACACACTCTAACATGCAATTACTGCAGAGAATCTCCCCTGTAAATACTCAGTGCGCCAAGCAGTCTGGCTGATCCTGACAGATTTTTATTAGCTCTAGTTGCAAGGAAGAATGTGCATATTGATTAACCAACAGCGTGTCTCTCTCTCTCTCTCCCAAACATCCATATTCCTCTGATAGATAATTCAAAGTGCCTCTCAATTTTAGAAGAGCCCTGACAAATGGTAAATATTCCACTCGTATATTCAATATAGTGCTTCCAAATTAAGCACACTTTTGCTCTGCCTATCAATAAGTTAAAGAGATGATAAACAAAACGTCAATTTTGGGGTGGTGAATGCGAGTGTGTGATCTAATGGACAAGATAGCCTACAGGTGATTTTTTTTTATTCTTGTTACTGTCACACCCTGATCTGTTTCACCTGTCCCTGTGATTGTCTCCACCCCCTCCAGGTGTCGCTTATTTTCCCCAGTGTATTTATCTCTGTGTTTCCTGTCTCTCTGTGCCAGTTTGTCTTGAACGTTTAGTCAAGTCAACCAGTGTGTTTTTCCCCCGTACTCAGTTTCTATTCTGTTTTGATAGTCTTCCCGGTTTTGACCACTGCCTGACTCTGGACTACTTTCTCGCCTGCCTGATCATCCTGCCTGCCCTTCGGGACCTGTTGGACTCTGAACTGGTTTGACCTTTTACCTGTACATGACCATTCTCTTGCCTACCTCTTTTTGGATTAATAAACATTGGAAGACTCCAACCATCTGCCTCCTGTGTCTGCATCTGGGTCTTACCTTGTGCCTTGATAGTTACAATCGCATGATTAGCACTAATTGGCTGACATGGGGCACTTTCCTAACTTCCTTCCTTGTCCTCTCTGACATCCCAATGTGGGATAGAGATTCAGTATTCTTAGACCTAGTGGGAATGCATGGGTTTGTAACAGTTTGTCAGCAATTTAGGGTGTACTTTAAGCTTGTTCAAATTCTACAGATGAGTACTTTCATTATTTGATTAACATCCACTGATGTTAGTATGATATGTTCAACTTCCAAAATGTGTTTTGTTTGCTAATGGTGTTGGTTTTATCAGGGGTGTCATTCACCAATTATTTTAGATGGGGCTCAAAATTTGAGAATTTAGCATTTTTAAAAATGCGTATTTTTCTGCATAGGTTATCTAAGCATACCTCTTTGCCTGAGGGTGCCATTCTGACTGATAAATCTCAACATGCTGCACTAACATGCCTAGGATATCACATCCACATTACAACAGTACATGGGATCATAACACCATCTACACAGGCACATGGTATAATTAATTCACAAATAGCACGGTATAAGGTGACAGATTACATTTAAACCAAGTATTTCTCTGTGTATCTGAGTTTGTGGATGCTTTGAGGTGATTCACAAATCCATATTAGATGCATGCTAACGGGTAGAGAAATGAAGACTAAAACCACCTCCGCCATACTGCTTTTAAAAACCAAATCCTAAAATAACAGCTCATTTGGTGCTTGAAGAAAGAAGGGCTCGCCTCTGAACATGCTTTAAGGATTTCGAGTTTTCTTGTTGGTATTATAGCTGTAACTCAACAATGGGATGTGAAAAGATATCAACTACATACTGAAATACAGTATTTTGCAGTTTTTGTCATTTTATATCATCCCTCCGTTCTGCTAACACCAATTGGGCTGTTCCATTGACTGAGAACAGTAGTGATTCCCTGTCCTCCATGATTTCATTAGGTGTTCAACCATCATTCTGAACTCACACAATCACTGCAGCGCCTACTCATCTGTTAGAGTTCACTAAATCGGATTCTTGATGCTCCACCGCCATTTACGACCAGTTGAATCAATGCTAGTTATGGTCCTAGTACTCTACTGCAGAACTGGATCAAAAGGCTGGCTAATTAGCTGGTCCTTCCCATCAACACTTGAGACAGATGCAACAGGAGACGAAAGTGGACACGTGATTGGGATTTTTCTCTTTTCTCTCAATCTCTATTTCTCTCCCCTCTCCAGTACGGGATAACTGTCCATGAAAATGTCTTATTCTGCTTGCTTGCACTGTTTATATTGATATGGCATAGTCTTTGCGTCATATTGGTCCATGAACAAAAAGGTGTGTTTTATATTGATTTGTTGTATTGTCATTGTTCTTTCTGACTAATAATGCCATTACCGAACTATCCATAGTTACTATCCATTACCGAGCTATGAACTATCCATAGTGCCTTTGTCGTATTTTTCCGCTTGTGACATGCAATACAATTACTGAGTGATTAGTCTTGTAGACACTAATTTATACCATTACCTGGAAAGAGTGCCTGCATCCCAAATGGAACCCTATATAGTCCATTACTTTTGAGCAGAGCCCTATGGGCCCTGGTCACAAGTAGGGCACTGTATTGTGCTATTTTTTTAACCTTTATTTAACTAGGCTACTCAGTTAAGAACAAAGTCGTATTTACAATGACGTCCTAGGAACAGTGGGTAAACTGCCTTGTTCAGGGGCAGAACGGCAGATGTTTACCTTTTCAGCTCAGGGATTTGATCTAGCAACCTTTCAGTTACTGGCCCAACGCTCTAAGCACTAGGCTACCTGCCACCCCTGATGGGATGCAACCTACTGATTTGAGTGTTTCTCCTTTTTGTCTCTGTGCTCCCACTGCAAGGAATAATAGCGGGGCTGATGGTGCACAGTGAATCTGGACCTTTGAGAAGCTGCCTCTGATATGGAGATGTGGAGAAATTATTTTCATAATCAAGACTGAGCTCCTGTATTTGTCTCCTCAGCCTTTGAATTTGAAAACAAGAGGCAGTTTTAATCACAGAGAATACATTTGGAACAGTGATAGGGTGGTAGGATGATATTGCAGAGTGCACTCTAAGACATTCTCTTAGCTGAGAGCGTACATTATTTCAGTTTCTTTGTTTTGTTCAATATTGCGTGTGTGTTTAATTAAGAGGTGGTCTCTATAAACACTATTTTGTTGATCTGACAAGTCAGCCAAAGGGACATTGTGTAAATTAGTGAATTGAGCAAACGTGTTATCTTGGTAAATTGTGCAGTGATATGATGTCAGGATCATTTGAAATATTCTCTGTGATAGTTTGGGGCAAAGTTGCAATTAGGGTTTAATGAGGGAAAGTGTTTGCTTGTTCAGTAATACTTACAGTGTAATGACATTAGCCTCATGGTCAAAGGCTCCTGGAGGAGGTTGTCAGTGTTGTTAGAGAGCACACACACACGCAGTGGCAGATTGAGGAGCCGTGCAACTGAACCCTGTCACCCATAGTTTAGACTGCTGCGGGCTGCTGAAGGGAGACGGACCGGAAGGAGAGAAGGGTGTGAGTGGGGCAGGAGGGTAGAATGAGAGGTGAGACCGGTACTTGGGTCCAGAGTTGTGGATAGCTTGGTAGGTGAGAACCAGGGTTTTGTAGTCAATGCGTCAGGATATGGGTAGCCAGTGATGATTAACAGCTCTGGAGTGATGTGCACGTGGGGGAGGTGTGGGGGAGGACACGTGCAGCACAGTTCTGGACATATTGTAGAATGTTTAGACACTTGGCAGATGCGTCAACAAAAAGGGTGTAGTCCAGACGGGATGAAATAAAGGCGTAGATGAGTCGCTCAGCTGCAGGTTGTAATAGCACAGATCGTGACCTGGCAATGTTCCGTAGATGGAAAAATTTGACTTTGGTCATATTTTTGGGAGCTGTCAAATATTACGTTTTTGAAACTCCCTGGAGGGGAGGACCTTGATGCCATCAATATTGAGGCTGTGGCTGCTGTTGTTGTTAATGATGGTGCCAGAGCCAATCAGGATGAACTCAGTCTTTTGCAGTACTGGTGTGACTGCAAACTGTTTGAGCTGAGGAGGAACACATCCAGTGATGATGTACTTGTTGATAATTTCTGTGAAGAAAGGCTACAGAGCAGGTAAGCAGGTCTTGACAAGGGAGGTGGGGATAGGGCAAAGTGAGCAAGTGGTGGGTCTCATTGTCCTAACCAGCTTGGTTACATCAGCTGCAGTGACTGTGGTGAAGTTGGAGAGCGTGGGACTGGGTAGCTCAACTACTGGGGCAGGAGAGGACAGGATAGTGTTATTGATGTTTCCAATTTTGCTTTGAAAGAAGCACAGGTATTGATTGCACCCTTCTGGGGAGGCGGAGGTAGCAGAATTGTTCATAGGTTGGAGGAGCTTGCTCACAGTAGAGAACAGCTCCCGGGAGTTACCAGTGCAGTTGCTCATTAGTTGGGAGTAGTAAGATGTCTGAGCTGCATGTCAGGCCTGTTTGTGTTTTAGCTGATGCTGCTCATACATCTGTGCATGCACAGTTATCCCAGTTTTCTTATACTGTTGTTCTAGATGATGGCCAGTTGCTTTGAGAGAGGGTTGCTATTTAGTGTACGAGGGAGAAGTTTTGGAGAAAGACACCATGCAGGTTTTCAAAGGAGCAATTTCATCCAGAATGGAGGCCAAGGCAGTGTTTTATTGAGCCACAGAGTCAGTAACTGGTAGGTAGAATATGGATTCAGTGAGCTGGACAGTGTTCATTGTTTTCAGACTCCTAAGCTGAATGGAACGGAGTCGGTAGAAGAGCTAGGGTGAAGGTGATGAGTTTATGATCGGACAGCCCTGACACATTTTCTTCCAATTTGACGAGATGCTACCCCACGCCCACGGACGCTAGTTTCTTCTCCACAATGAGTCTGAATCTGAGTACCTTCCCGATGATTTCTAGAATGCAAACACATTCTAACCGTTCTAACTGTTCTGACTGGTCCCAAAAACTGATTGGTTGGACCAGAGCCAGAACACACATGGGTAGAGCAGCATTTTGAAAATGTGTCATTGGCTTTGATACTCTGATTTGATATAGATAATCCAATCGCGGAAGACTTTGTTTTGTACAACACATCATATTGACAGTCAACACAGCACCCTCTCCAATCTTTTTATCTCCCTTTTCCTTTTTCCCTCCTAAAAATTCAGTTTCATTAATAATAACTTCTCCTGGCATCTAACGGACGAGTCAGAGGTGGAAATCGAGTTAGACCGCTCTGTGTGGTCTGGGCCAAGGACAGTGGATCAGCATATCTGACACCCTAATCCAATAGAGCCTACTTTCCCCTGCACTCTCAGACCTTGTCCCTTCACATGAATTTCCCCCCTGCCTCCAATGCTGACAAGTGGGCTGTCTACAGGAGTCCCACGGAGGCTGGGTTGGAGATTGTTGTCTCCAGTTTGGGTATATAGAGGCCAATCAGGAGCCATAGGGGGGGAATATAAACTTAAAGCTGCAATATGTAACATTTTGGGCGACCCAACCGAATTCACATAAAAATGTGAGTTATAGATCTGTCATTGTTATTGAAAGCAAGTCCAAGAAGCGGTATTTCGGTTCTATGTGCGCTATTTCTATGCTCCTCGTGTTTTAGTTTCTTTTTTGCATCTTATACTTTTGGTTTTGAACACCAGCTTCAAACAGCTGAAACAGCTGAAAAAATATTTCACAGCGGTTTAGATGGTACATTTCAATGTTTCTCTACACTATACTTTCTTGTTTTGTCACAAACTGAAATTAGATGAACTATTAGAAATGTAGCAACCAAGAAATGGTGAAGTGATTTCTGGGTAGTGCTGAAATGCATTGAATCCAAAATGGTTCACATTTGTCATGGCATGGTATGGTCTATCGGGGTCATTTCAGGGGCATTTATAATAATACGATTATACATTTAATTTACACAGTGCTATTACAGAGGAATCAGTATATACAGTATACATAGGCAACGTGAATGTACAATTGAAGTCGGAGGTTTACATACACTTAGGTTGAATTAATACTCGTTTTTCAACCACTCCACAAATTTCTTGTTAACAAACTATAGTTTTGGCAAGTTGATTAGGATATCTACTTTGTGCATGACCCACGTCATTTTTCAACAATTGTTTACAGACAGATTATTTCACTTATAATCACAATTTCAGTGGGTCAGAAATTTACATACACTAAGTTGACTGTGCCTTTAAACAGCTTGGAAAATTCCAGAAAATATTGTCATGGCTTTAGAACCTTCTGATAGGCTAATTGACATAACTTGAGTCAATTGGAGGTGTACCTGTGTATTTATTTCAAGGCCTACCTTCAAACTCAGTGCCTCTTTGCTTGACCATTGAAAAATCAAAAGAAATCAGCCAAGACCTCCACAAGCCTGGTTCATCCTTGGAAGCAATTTCCAAACGCCTGAAGGTACCACGTTCATCTGTACAAACAATACTACACACGTATAAACACCATGGGACCACGCAGTCGTCATACCGCTCAGGGAGGTGACGCATTCTGTCTCCTAGAGATGAATGTTACATGGATGTGAAAAGTGCAAATCAATCCCAGAACAACAGCAAAGAACCTTGTGAAGATGCTGGAGGAAACAGGTACAAAAGTATCTATATCCACAGTAAAACTAGTCCTACATCGACATAACCTGAATGGCCGCTCAGCAAGGAAAAAGCCACTGCTCAAAAACCGCCATAAAAAAGCCAGACTACGGTTTGCAACTGCACATGGGGACAAAGATCATACTTTTTGGAGAAATGTCCTCTGGTCTGATGAAACAAAAATAGAACTGTTTGGCCATAATGACCATCATTATGTTTGGAGGAAAAAGGGTCAGACTTGCAAGCCGAAGAACACCGTCCCAACCCTGAAGCATGGGGGTGGCAGCATCATGTTGTGGGGGTGCTTTGCTGCAGGAGGGACTGGTGCACTTCACAAAATAGATGGCATCATGAGGTAGGAAAATGATGTGGATATATTGAAGCAACATCTCAAGACATCAGTCAAGAAGTTAAACCTTCGTCACAAATGGGTCTTGCAAATGGACAATGACCCCACGCATACTTCCAAAGGTGTGGCAAAATGGCTTAAGGACAAAAGAGTCAAGGTATTGGAGTGGCCATCACGAAGCCCTGACCTCAATCCTATAGAAAATATGTGGCGAGCAAGGAGGCCTACAAACCTGACTCAGTTACACCAGCTCTATCAGGAGGAATGGGCCAAAATTCACCCAACTTATTGTGGGAAGCTTGTGGAAGGCTACCCGAAACGTTTGACCCAAGTCAAACAATTTAAAGGCAATGCTACCAAATACTAATTGAGTGTATGTAAACTTCTGACCCACTGGGAATGTGTGGAAATAAATAAATGCAGAAATAAATCATTCTCTCTACTATTACTCTGACATTTCACATTCTTAAAATAATGTGGGGATCCTAACTGACCTAAGACAGGGAATTTTACTATGATCAAATGTCAGGAATTGTGAAAAAACTGAATTTAAATGTACAGTCGTGGCCAAAGGTTTTGAGAATGACACAAATATTAATTTTCAGAAAGTCTGCTGCCTCAGTTTGTATGATGGCCGTATGCATATACTCCAGAATGTTATGAAGAGTGATCAGATGAAGTCCCTCTTTGCCATGCAAATTAACTGAATCCCCAAAAAGCATTTCAACTGCATTTCAGCCCTGCCACAAAATAATCAGCTGACATCATGTCTTTGATTCTCTTGTTAACAAAGGTGTGAGGGTTGACAAGGCTGGAGATCACTCTGTCATGCTGATTGAGTTTGAATAACAGACTGGAAGCTTCAAAAGAAGGGTGGTGCTTGGAATCATTGTTCTTCCTCTGTCAAACATGATTACCTGCAAGGAAACACGTGCCGTCATCATTGCTTTGCACAGAAAGGGCTTCACGGGCAAAGATGTTGCTGACAGTAAGATTGCACCTAAATCAACCTTTTATCGGATCATCAAGAACTTCAAGGAGAGCGGTTCAATTGTTGTGAAGAAGGCTTCATGACGCCCAAGACAGTCCAGGAAGCACCAGGACCGTCTCCTAAAGTTGATTCAACTGCGGGATTGGGGCACTACCAGTACAGAGCTTGCTCAGGAATGGCAGCAGGCAGGTGTGAGTGCATCTGCATGCACAGTGATGCGAAGACTTTTGGAGGATGGCCTGGTGTCAAGATGGGCAGCAAAGAAGCCACTTCTCTCCAGGAAAAACATCAGGGACAAACTGATATTCTGCAAAAGGTACAGGAATTGGACTGGTGAGGACTGTGGTAAAGTTATTTTCTCTGATTAATCCCCTTTCCAATTGTAAGGGGCATCCGGAAAAAAGCTTGTCCGGAGAAGACAAGGTGAGACATCAGTTCTGTGTCATGCCAACAGTAAAGCATCCTGAGACCATTCATGTGTGGGGTTACTTCTCAGCCAAGGGAGTGGGCTCACTCAATTTTGCCTAAGAACACAGCCATGAATAAAGAACGGTACCAACACATCCTCTGAGGAACAATGCCTTTTCCATCATGATGGAGCACCTTGCCATAAGGCAAAAGTGATAACTAAGTGTCTCGGGGAACAAAACATCGATATTATGGGTCCATGGCCAGGAAACTCCCCAGACCTTAATCCCATTGAGAACTTGTGGTCAATCCTCAAGAGGCGGGTGGACAAACAAAACCCCACAAATTCTGACAAACTCCAATCATTGATTATGCAACAATAGGCTGCCATCAGTGGCACAGAAGTTAATTGACAACATGCCAGGACAGATTGCAGAGGTCTTGAAAAAGAAGGGTCAACACTGCAAATATTGACTCTTTGCATCAACTTCATGTAATTGTCAATAAAAGCCTTTGACACTTATGAAATGCTTGTAATTGTACTTCAGTATTCCATAATAACATCTGACAAAAATATCTAAAGACACTGACGCAGCAGACTTTGTGGAAATTCATTTTTGTGTCATTCTCAAAACTTTTGGCCACTACTGTATTTGGCTAAGGTGTATGTAATCTTCCGACTTCAACTGTATGTGTTTTATTATGGCAGAGTTGTAATGTCATGTGTTCTACCAAAAACAATCAGACATATTTCTTAAATGTTGAATTGATTTCAGCCAAACAACCTCAAAATGCATCTCACTTCCAATTCATTCTAATCTGAGTGTCGTTTTATCCGTCAACCTTTTACCAAGGCGTTAGTTTATTAGTGCTGAAACATGGCAGTGCTGTAATGACTGCTGTTATCAATGCAGAGGTTAGCCTTCTGATGTCTGTGTTTGTTCTAACAAGCACACATTTTCCCCATGTACTTGATGGACTCTAGAGGCAACCATTTGTTCTCTCCGTGTAGCTCTCTAAGGTCTCTCTCTGTGTATTTCTCTGAGTTTGTCTCCGTGTATCTCTCTGAGTCTCTCTCCGTGTATTTCTCTGAGTTTGTCTCCGTGTATCTCTCTGAGTCTCTCTCCGTGTATTTCTCTGAGTTTGTCTCTGGGTATCTCTCTCTCTCCGTGTATTTCTCTGAGTTTGTCTCCGTGCATCTCTCTGAGTCTCTCTCCGTGTATTTCTCTGAGTTTGTCTCCGTGTATCTCTCTGAGTCTCTCTCCGTGTATTTCTCTGAGTTTGTCTCCGTGTATCTCTCTGAGTCTCTCTCCGTGTATTTCTCTGAGTTTGTCTCCGTGTAACTCTCGGAGTCTGTCTCTGTGTATCTCTTGGAGTCCTGCTTTATTACTTAAACAAGCAGTGTTTTATTGATAAAATACGCCACATACTGGATAATACACACCACAAACTTGATAATACACATCACAATCTGGATAATACACACCACACACTGGATAATACACACCACAATCTGGATAATACACACCACACACTGGATAATACACAGCACACACTGGATAATACATATCACACACTGGATAATACACACCACACACTGGATAATACACAGCACACACTGGATAATACACACCACACACTGGATAATACACACCACACACTGAATAATACACAACACACACTGGATAATACACACACACACTGAATAATACACAACACACACTGGATAATACACACACACACTGGATAATACACACACACTGTATCGGTTGAGAACAAACAACATATGTTGTTGTTTTTTACAGCACGGCATCAGAACACAGATACTGAAGTTAGTTGACATTATATACAATATGTCTGAAGAACATTGTGTTATTAAAGTGTGAGATGAGTCAATGTTGATATAAATATGTTCTCAGCAGTGTTAGGAATGTACTGTACATAGTCCCTTGTGTGTATGCTGTCTGCCCTAGGGACAACAACATGTGCGCTTGCTCTTACTTACATGTTAAATGCACAGATTTTTATCAGGATACGGACCAGTTAATGTAAGCAGGCCTAGGACCCCAAAACATAGCAAGAGTAGGTTTGTCAGTGTGCTACCTAACAGGTTTCACAACAGCAGTGAGAGTAGCCGACTGTACATGTTTATTTGTTACAGCAATGATTTAGTTCATGGTCATACATTAAGGGGATTTCTACAGTGTGCCTATACAAAAACACTGTTATAGTTGGATGATAGTCTTTCTTGCAGTATTTCTAACATTTCTTGAAAGTGACACACCTGTAAAAAAACCATCAGTAGTTCAACAGTTTAAAAAAAAGATGGCCTATCACAAGATTAAACATAATGTCGACCTAGTCTTTGGGCATGGTTTTATCAAGATGGCTCTCAATGAGTGTTGTACAACAATGAAACTTTTAATTGAGAATATTTTAAATGGCATTGACATCCACATTTCACAGCTACCTAAAATGTATCGGCAATATTCACAAATCCGAAGCAGACTATTCAATGTGAGTTCACCGGACCAAGGATATGTGGACCACATGATGTCAGCTTGGCTCAAAGTTTTTCCTTCCATTTGAAGGTCAAGGTGAGCTCTTTTAAAGGCTGCGTATTTGTATTGCACATTTCTCGGATGTGCCTCAGGGCTGTACTCAAGGAGCCATGTAAAACAGTGTTATACATTTAATCACGTTTCTTTGCCAGTTTAGATTCTTCTCTAAAACATATCTTTTATCCAACATTGTCTCTCCTAAGGACAGGTTTTTAAAAGGTTTTCTGAAAGAACACATAAAATATGTTCATAGAAATTAAGGTATGATAATATGGATTGTCATGTTCAGCCATGATACTATCACTTAGCATGTCCCAGATGTCATCCTCTGAATATTCTATGCATTCATTGCGTGGCTTATGCCATGTAAATCCATTAACAGTAGGTTTAGTGTTTCCTCTGGTGATGCCAATTGGTATATTCATAGCACATTTCTCAGGCAATTAAATTCATACTGCTTCCTTCCCTTCCTGTTTAGAAACATCTCTCTCTTCCTTCTTACCCACTCCTTCACTCTCTCCTGTCTTTCTCTCCTTCTCCCTCACCCTCTCTCTCCCCCCATTCCTCTTCTTTGAGCTTAAAATGTGGATATGCACGTTGAAGACTCTCTATTTCCCTCCACACTGCCTCCTGCAATGGAACCATCTCAACGTTTTTACTTCTTACTCTGACTCTGTGTGCCAAGCCTTCATCTTCCAGGATAAAAGTGTGGGGATGCATTAAAACCTCTTTGTTGAGTAGGAAGAATAATGTGACACATGACACATAATGACACCTTTCCCACAAACATTTGTATTCATTAACGAGGGAGCACTCTGAACCATCTCTCCCTTCTGAAGTGCATGCTAACTAGTCTGTACTTTGCCTTATTGAAACCCACTCCTGGAATGTTCTCTTCTCATTTAGCGGGGTTATGGAGATATATCGACTGAGTGACAAATCAAAAGGGGCAAGTTACAAGATAAGTGTCTCTAAGAAATGTAATTCCAGTGTTGGTGAAGCTACTCTGAAAAGATAGTTTACTAAGCTACCAATTACACACTGAAATAAGTTAAGCTACACCAAAGCTACCCCTAAGAAAAATATAGTTTACTACATGAAAACCCCTTTGTGAAAAATTATTATATGTAAATCTGAAATGTCATAGACTAAAAACAGATCACTTTGAGGTTATATATTAACAGAATATGTAATTTAGTCTACTAAACACAAAAATAATGTTTGAAGTGAGAATTAGGCAGCTCTGATTCTAAAATAGAAAGGCATCACTTGACTACTTCACCCCTATTTGATCTTATTATTGCTAAAAGACTAGTGTCTAGTTCCAGTAGTTTAACTACATGGCAAAACAAAGTTATTAACTTGTTATGGCTGGGGGCAGTATTGAGTAGCTTGGATGAATAAGGTGCCCAGAGTAAACTGCCTGCTACTCAGGCCCAGTTGCTAATATATGCATATTATTAGTAGATTTGGATAGAAAACACTCTGACGTTTCTAAAACTGTTTTCAACTCTTTGCCTATCAAATACACAGTGTCTATGGGGTCAAATTGCACTTCCTAAGGCTTCCACTAGATGTCAATAGTCCTTAGAACCTTGTCTGATGCTTCTACTGTGAAGGAGGGGGGAATAAGAGGGGATTGAGTCAGAGGTCTGCCAGAGAGGCATGAGCTGACCACGCACGTTCACGTGAGAGTTAGCTTGAGTTCCATCGCAGTTCTGAAGACAAAAGAATTCTCCGGTTGGAACATTATTGAAGATGTATGATAAAAACATCCTAAAGATTGATTCTATACTTCGTTTGACATGTTTCTACGAACTGTAATATAACTTTTTGGACTTTTCGTCTGAACTAAGCGATCACGCATTGAGCATTTGGATTACTGGGCTAAACGCGCAAACAAAAAGGAGGTATTTGGACATAAATTATGTACTTTATCAAACAAATCAAACATTTATTGTGGAACTGGGATTCCTGGGAGTGCATTCTGATGAAGATCATCAAAGGTAAGTGAATATTTATAACGCTATTTCTGACTTCTGTTGACTCCAACATGGCGGATATCTGTATGGCTTGATTTGTTGTCTGAGCGCCATACTCAGATTATTGCATGGTTTGCTTTTTCCGTAAAATCTTTTTGAAATCTGACAGCGGTTGCATTAAGGAGAAGTGTATCTATAATTCCATGCATGATAGTTGTATCTTTTATCAATGTTTACTACGAGTATTTCTGTAAATTGATGTGGCTCTCTGCAAAATCACCGGATGGTTTGGAACTACTAAACGCGCCAATGTAAACTCAGATTTTTGTATATAAATATGAACTTTATCAAACAAAACATACATGTATTGTGTAACATGAAGTCCTATGAGTGTGGGGGGAGGGTGATCATCAAAGGTTAGTGATTGATTATCTCTATTTCTGCTTTTTGTGACTCCTCTCTTTGGCTGGAAAATGACTGTGTGTGTTTTTGTGACTAGGCTGTTGTGCTTTCGCTGTAAAGCCTTTTTGAAATCGGACATTGTGGTGGGATTAACAACAAGTTTATCTTTAAAAGGGTGTAAAATACTTCTATGTTTGAAGAATTTTAATTATGAGATTTCTGTTGTTTTGAGTTTGGCGCCCTGCACTTTCACTGGCTGTTGTCATATCGATCCCGTTAGCGGGATTCAAGCCGTAAGAAGTTTTAACTGCTGAAAACACTACCCAGATTTGAATTTAGTTCAACTACCCCCAAGATACTGGAAAATGTACTTAAGTTACTAGTTGAACAAAATGTAGTCAACTACTCCCCATCTCTGGTTAATTCTGGTCAATTTTCTAACTCTGTGAGATTGGGAAGGCCGGTAGCCTTGTGGTTGGAGCTTTGGACTAGTAACCAGAAGGTTGCAACATCGAATCACCTTCGCTTACAAGGTAAACAATGTGTTGTTCTGCCCCTAAACAAGGCAGTTAACCCACTGTTCCTAGGCTGTCATTGAAAATAAGAAGTTGTTCTTAACTGACTTGCCTAGTTAAATATATGTTTTCAAAAATTGTGTATGATATACATTTAAACGGTTCCAGTGACAGAACTGGAAGCCATTACTAAACTTCTATGTAACAGCAATATTGTTATTGTAGTAATTACAGAGTTACCACACATGTATAAGAGCAACTAAATGTAAATTGTTACCAGGTCCATAGACTTTAATCTGAAACATCATGTTGTCCAGGCTTCTCAGAGCCACGGTGTGTCTTCATGGTAAAATTTCTGTGTGTAGGTTTTAGTTTTTCTCAAGAATGTACCATAGCACAGTTTGTGTCGGTAGACTTTAATCTAAAAGACCACACTGTCAGGCTTTTCAGAGGCACTCCTAAAGTTGTAAGTACAAAAACACTGTAACTATGTCCTCTATGGGCAGAACAGTTTTCACAGGATCCTA
The DNA here is from genome assembly GCF_045791955.1 of Oncorhynchus clarkii lewisi. Lineage (NCBI taxonomy): Eukaryota > Metazoa > Chordata > Actinopteri > Salmoniformes > Salmonidae > Oncorhynchus > Oncorhynchus clarkii. The sequence continues at coordinate 20,227,629 of NC_092160.1, read as the reverse complement.
CACTAGCTCCCTGTCTGACTCCTCCACTCCTCTTAACATTTCTTTCTGAGGACTAAATCCCTTTGCCTTTGCCTGATTTATCACGGCCTTAACTCTGTCCCAATATGTCACCGACCGGAGAGTTTTACATTTTTAACTCTGGCGTTTCTCTGGCGTTTCTGAAAACGGCTGTCATGTGGCTGAGCCCTTTATGAAGCAAAGCGAGGTGACATGTTCTTCCTGGAACCGAAAAAGAGAGTTAGGAGAGCGAGAACTAGCTCCCCCCAGCCTGGCTGAGCGTTCCATTTCCTTCACCAAATCATAACTGGGTAATGTATGCTAAGCTGCGTCCTTATGAAGGGGGAATTAATGGGTGGGGTTGGTGTAACTGCCTTAAACAAGGGATTACCCTGTCGCTGATGAGTTTGGGCTCTGTGATAGGATTATTTACACTGCTCCAGTGGCAGGGGCCAGGTGTCATTAGGAACACAAATCCCCTAATACATTTTCTGAAGTGGGGGGAGGGTGATATAGCAATCGCACAGGGGGACTGCCAGGAACAATGTTCATGTCATCTACGGACGCTCTGGATTTGTAATGTTAATCTGGGCATATTAGCGAATTTGTAGTGGGGGAAAGTTTTGCTCCTTCGCTTTTTCGCTAAAGTGTCTTTTGATCGCCCATGCTGGAAGTGGAGACAAGCAGGCAGCAATGGCTTAATCAAAGGAAAGATTGGTCTAGGCTTCAGAGGCTTTTGAGAGGTTGAGGCACCTGGGTTACAGGACCTTTGACTAAATACAGTACAGTAATCCTCCCAAAGGACCTTGCACATCTTTTCCTGTTCCCATAATTCTCCTCTCTTAGCCAGGCCTCGGCATCAACAATTTAAAGCACATATTAGCATTCCTTTAATCCCTAACAAGAGAATGATAACACGGACACTGCACAAAAAAGTTGACTGATTAAGTGCTGTCTTGCTTATCAATTGTTTCAATTGTTTCCTGTCCATCAGCCCTTTTTAAAAACATTTTATTTAAATGATAATTTTATAACAACTTAATCCATCTCTTCTCCTAATCCCTGACGGCCCAGTAGCCCTTTCATAGATGAAAGGGGGCTGCTGACCTTAGTTCCTTTGTTATGTCTTTGTTTTAGTATGGTCGGGGCGTGAGTTGGGTGGGTTTGTCTATGTTTCGTTTTCTATGTTGTGTTTGCGTTTGGCCTGGTATGGTTCTCAATCAGAGGCAGGTGTCGTTAGTTGTCTCTGATTGAGAATCATACTTAGGTAGCCTTTTCCCACTTGTGTTTCGTGGGTGTTTATTTTCTGTGTCTGTGTGTTCCACACGGAACTGTTTCGGTTTGTCATTTCACGTGTCGTTTATTGTTTTGTTTCAGTGTTCGCTTGTTTAAATAAAGAGCATGAACACGTACCACGCTGCGCATTGGTCCTCCGATCCTTACTACTCCTCCTCGTCAGAGGAAGACAGCAGTTACAAGAGGTGACATGTTGATTACCACATTATCGTTACATTACACATTCCCAAGGATGACTGTATGACTGCATTATGACTGTAACTCTATATGTACCCGCACGTTTACATCATGCCTTCATCATGTATGTCATAATGACATAGACGTATAGGCTTTATAGAGCTGTTCTGCTGCCCCACAACCGTCCATATGGGAGTAAACGAAGCGTTTTCACTGGGGATATTTAACTCTAGATAGGCTACGTGAAATCCCTGGAGAAATGCTCTGGTAATTCTGCTCGGAGTGTTCTTCTTCATTGGTCATTTACAGTACTTACATGTGACAAATTAATTCAGTGAAAATGAACTGAGCAATTAAAATGATGTGCGAGCATGTGTGGAAGAAGTCTGTAAAGAAACCATTATAAAACATACTAGCACATTTAGTGTTTTTCTACTGGCTTTTCTGTGGGTACATTGAGAAAGAGTGTTTGAGAGGAAAAATTATTTGGTGTCTAAAATGTTATGAACCAGTAGATAGGAGTCTTGCTGCATGGTGTACACGGTCGTAACTATTTCTAGCTGTAGTTTGCCTTCACTCCCTCTTTAAGTCAAACCCTAAGGGGCATCAAAGGGCTCGCAGAAAGTAAGTAAGAGAAGTCCCTGGGACTTTGGTCTCGCAGACGACAGCTTTAAAAACTAACAGATAGGTTTTATGTTGACACTAAGTGCTCTTAGTTTGCTCAGAGGGAAATTATGGCGTATTAGGCTGTGGAGTAGAATGAATGGCTGTGGAGTTGCTTGGGGGGGGTTATCTACAGGAGATAGACTGTACTGTGAGGAGGGAGGATATCCAAGGCACAATCCTGCTACTTCATTATTCGCTGCAGTGAAGCAGGGCCCGGGTGAACAGCCTTCTCCCTTTCTCCCGCTCTACTCCAGGTCACAGTGCATTCTCACCACTGTTCTCCACCGACAATGGCTCATAACTCAGCAAGACACCCAAGGAAAATAACACTTTAGAGAGGCCCAGTGAGTACAGGCTGGCAGACCATTTAGTGGTTTTCATACACATTTCAGAGGAAGGGGATGATAGCTTGGGCACTTATTTAACAAACTGTCATACATGTAGCAGCGTGGATTTCATGGTCGCAGGGCTTTTGGATGTTCTCCTGTCATTCGTGTGTGAGATTTGAGCAGTGATTATTGTTAACAGAACCAACCTGTTTTTGTTCCCACTGAGAGGTCCCTCTGAGGTGGCCAGATGACTAGACCATCTTAAAAACCTCTTAAACTTTGACACACGCTCCAGTGGCATTTTCTAAATGACGCATAATATTATATACCACCCTCATGAAGTACATTTCGGGTTTCAAAACTAGTCCTACAAAATCACAATAGTACTGTTGGAAAGTTAGGGCAGCGCACAATTGGCCCAGCATCATCTGGGTTAGGGTTTGGCCGGGGTAGGCCGTCATTGTAAATACGAATTTATTCTTAACTGACTTGCCTAGTTAAATAAAGGTTCAATAAAATAAAAAATAAATAAAAAGATAAGAAATGTGGGATTCAGAAACAATGTGACTATAACAGAGCCCAAGATACCAAAGATGTTTGTTTGTTTTTTCAAAATAACCAATCAGAGTTGAACATTCCGGCGCCGGCAGAGATGGCCGCCTCGCTTCGCGTTCCTAGGAAACTATGCAGTTTTTTGTTTTTTTACGTGTTATTTCTTACATTAGTACCCCAGGTCATCTTAGGTTTCATTACATACAGTCGAGAAGAACTACTGAATATAAGATCAGCATCAACTCACCATCAGTACGACCAAGAATATGTTTTTCGCGACGCGGATCCTGTGTTCTGCCTTACAAACAGGACAACGGAGTGGATCCTATGCAGCGACCCAAAAAAACGACTCCGAAAGAGAGGGAAACGAGGCGGTCTTCTGGTCAGACTCCGGAGACGGGCACAGCGCGCACCACTCCCTAGCATTCTTCTTGCCAATGTCCAGTCTCTTGACAACAAGGTTGATGAAATCCGAGCAAGGGTAGCATTCCAGAGGGACATCAGAGACTGTAACGTTCTTTGCTTCACGGAAACGTGGCTTACTGGAGAGACGCAATCCGAAGCGGTGCAGCCAACAGGTTTCTCCACGCATCGCGCAGACAGGAAAAAACATCTTTCTGGTAAAAAGAGGGGCGGGGGCATATGCCTTATGACTAACGTGACATGGTGCGATGAAAGAAACATACAGGAACTCAAATCCTTCTGTTCACCTGATTTAGAATTCCTCACAATCAAATGTAGACCGCATTATCTACCAAGAGAATTCTCTTCGATTATAATCACAGCCGTATATATCCCCCCCCAAGCAGACACATCGATGGCTCTGAACGAACTTTATTTAACTCTCTGCAAACTGGAAACAATTTATCCGGAGGCTGCATTCATTGTAGCTGGGGATTTTAACAAGGCTAATCTGAAAACAAGACTCCCCAAATTTTATCAGCATATCGATTGCGCAACCAGGGGAGGAAAGACCTTGGACCATTGTTACTCTAACTTCCGCGACGCATATAAGGCCCTGCCCCGCCCCCCTTTCGGAAAAGCTGACCACGACTCCATTTTGTTGATCCCTGCCTACAGACAGAAACTAAAACAAGAGGCTCCCACGCTGAGGTCTGTCCAACGCTGGTCCGACCAAGCTGACTCCACACTCCAAGACTGCTTCCATCACGTGGACTGGGAGATGTTTCGTATTGCGTCAGATAACAACATTGACGAATACGCTGATTCGGTGTGCGAGTTCATTAGAACGTGCGTTGAAGATGTCGTTCCCATAGCAACGATTAAAACATTCCCTAACCAGAAACCGTGGATTGATGGCAGCATTCGTGTGAAACTGAAAGCGCGAACCACTGCTTTTAATCAGGGCAAGGTGTCTGGTAACATGACCGAATACAAACAGTGCAGCTATTCCCTCCGCAAGGCTATCAAACAAGCTAAGCGCCAGTACAGAGACAAAGTAGAATCTCAATTCAACGGCTCAGACACAAGAGGCATGTGGCAGGGTCTACAGTCAATCACGGACTACAGGAAGAAACCCAGCCCAGTCACGGACCAGGATGTCTTGCTCCCAGGCAGACTAAATAACTTTTTTGCCCGCTTTGAGGACAATACAGTGCCACTGACACGGCCTGCAACGAAAACATGCGGTCTCTCCTTCACTGCAGCCGAGGTGAGTAAGACATTTAAACGTGTTAACCCTCGCAAGGCTGCAGGCCCAGATGGCATCCCCAGCCGCGCCCTCAGAGCATGCGCAGACCAGCTGGCCGGTGTGTTTACGGACATATTCAATCAATCCCTATACCAGTCTGCTGTTCCCACATGCTTCAAGAGGGCCACCATTGTTCCTGTTCCCAAGAAAGCTAAGGTAACTGAGCTAAATGACTACCGCCCCGTAGCACTCACATCCGTCATCATGAAGTGCTTTGAGAGACTAGTCAAGGACCATATCACCTCCACCCTACCTGACACCCTAGACCCACTCCAATTTGCTTACCGCCCAAATAGGTCCACAGACGATGCAATCTCAACCACACTGCACACTGCCCTAACCCATCTGGACAAGAGGAATACCTATGTGAGAATGCTGTTCATCGACTACAGCTCGGCATT